>NW_027131614.1:18140357-18778214 GCF_026122565.2 Emydura macquarii macquarii | reverse complement strand
GAGGATCTTCACTACAGATTATGGCTCCAATTTAGGAAGACATGTAAGCAGGTTTTAGCTTTAAGATTAAATCCCAGTGAAATCAAGTTCTTTAGAATTTTCCATAAGCAGAGCCCAAACATCTCCCAAACAAGTCAACAGTGTGTACAAATCTGGTTCACAGCTGTGGAGTAAGTGTCAGATTTGAGTATTTTAGCATCTGGTTTGAAAATGTTAACTTTAAAAACATTTTGATCAATATTTCAAGTATGTACATGATTTGCTTCATGCTTTTTGGCTTATTGAATCCGGGTATTTGCATTCTGAGTCACTTAAAAGCTATATTAAACAAACTAACTAAAACTTGAGTAGTATTATCAGTAGAATTAAGCACATGTGCTATTCGCAAAGAGTGAAGCTGAATGCAGTTTAAGGGGAACTTTAATAAACTCTATGGAGTACTATGTCCACGTGGGAGAGTTGCTTCCAGCTCAACATCTCACATTCCTTGTTCCTTTGGTGTCTCCTCAATAACAATCTCTTTGGGAAACGTGGGCCCTCTGATTTCAGTTCCACTGATCATGATACAATGGGGGAAAGTAACTGGGCATTCATTGTCAGAAAGAATGAGTAGGAATGTGTGGATCCCATTATCATGTACTAATCAACTCTGTGGTCATCCAGAGTCAGTTAAGAAGAGTTGCAATCCATATTTGGGCTTGTATCTGATTTAGTTATTTTATAAATATGATCTGTATTATGGCAGCACCATACCAGGGCCTGAGCCCCATTGTTTTAGACACTGTACCAATACCTAGGCAATGACAATCCCGCTTACAGTCTAAGCAGACGAAACAGACAAAAGGTGGGAAGGGAAACAGAAAAGTTAAGTATCTTGCCTGCCCCACAAAGTAGATCAGAGGCAAAGCTGGGAACTGAGTTCGGGTTTCTTTAAACCCAATCCAGTACACTATTCACTGGAGCATGCTGCTTCTAACATTGCAATTAAAGAAACATTTTGATTAGTTGTGTTTAAGGTCAATTCACCTACATATTGTAAACATATTTTTATAAAAGGATAGTCTGTTAAATATACATAGCCTTTATGTTTTAAAGAACTGTATCTTACATCTTCAGTGGATGGACACATTCTGACAGATGTTCTCTCTCTAGCTGCTATGATCCAGTAAAATGGAAGGTAATCTTTTGAATCTCAGACTCTTAGGCCTGGTCTACACTGGCCACAGATTTCGGTGGCAGTTGACAGGAGATACACAAGCTACTACAGTAACTTGCGTATCTCTCGCCGACTTCCTAATGTCTACTTACCGCAGCGTCTCCACTGCACTGCGCTGATGGGAAATGCCCTCCCATCAATGCAATGCTATGCTTCTTACCAGGGTGGATTTACAGAGTTGACATCCAGGTTTGATCGAGCTAGTTTTCACTGCTGCTCAATCGAACCCGCAAAATCGATTCTGCACTGTCAGGATTCTGCCAGCAGTATAGACATAGCTTTACTTTTGCTTATCTTTGCTTGAATGTTTACACTTGAAAAACCTCAAACGTTTGACTTTTCTTTGCTTTGCCCCAACACCACAAGATCAATTCATTATATGTTTAAATCTTTACTTTTCATTCTTGTTGCCCAACACAGCCACTTTGGGTTTGATCAATGCCCACTGAAGTCAATGGGAGTCTTCACTGCATGAAAGGGCATAGGAGCAGTGCCATAATCATTAAGATCCTGATTAAGAGATTTACTGAAACAAGGGTTAAGATTAAGCCTGTAGGTCAATCTGTATTCAGAACAAACACTTAAACATATTATTAAGTAAGGCTTTGCTGAATCAGGGCTTTAAAAAATCATTACAAGGAAAAAAAACACATTTTTTTTAAGCTAAATAGGGTATTTTCCAAGTTTTGACTCCTCATGACTTTATTTACCAACATTTAAAAAATAATGGCTGAGTTAGTTACATGAGGCAGCTGTTCCCTACTGCTCACAGCATAAGTAAGCATGGAGAAATGTGAAAAGACCTTGCCTTTTCTGATGCACTTAAAGCTCAATTAGGGAGTGACATCATGACAGCTGAATTCCAGGTTCCTGGGACCTTTTAATGCATTAATATGATTGTAGTGTGAAAGAAGCAGCTTTAGTTAAAATATCCAAGTCAGCATGAAATACAAGTGATACACACTCCAGCGTGCCCTCTTTCAGCACACATTAGGTCATGTCTAAAGGTCAGGATGAATTATTTGGCAGTTGTCCTAAAGTCCCAGACAAGGATGGGAGATTTTAAAAACATTCCATTAGAAGGTTTCTGTATTGGTACAAAGCCACTTGTCCCTCAGGGTGACTGACTGTCCCGCAGCTACCACACGATTCAGTTTTAGTGATCATTACTTACAATGATCAGTCCATTGTAATGATCAGTTTCAGTAAATCCAACTCATCATGATAATAGATTGATCCTGTAAACAGTGGTCACTAAAACTGAATTATACAGTAGCTGCAGAGCAGTCAGTCACCCTGAAGGACAATTGGCTTTGATCTAGCAATGAACCTGTCAACTGTGATGTATGTAAGAGCCAATGACATGGCAGAGCTGCTTCTCTCCCCACTTAGAAAACAAAAAACAATTTCTGCTACTCTATATGCAGAGACTTCTGTTTGAGATTTTGAAGCTCATTGAAACAATGCCTACAGATCTTTCTCACTGGCAACATTTCAAAATCACTTAGGTTATCCTATAAACAAGAAATATGGAATGAGTGGTTCTCTGTATTAGAACCAGGATCTGATTTCCACTGTTTCCCAAAAGGGATAAATACTTGTGGCTCTGGGGCTGCGTCACTATACAACGGGACTGAAGGGTTGCACTGCTCACTGTTGCAGCTGTTCACTTTTGGCGCTGAGAGAAGCACTTGAACAAAACCATGATCCACAAAGCCTGAGTGAGGAGCCTAGTCTCCCTATGCGACGAAGAGGGGAATTAGCCCACAGGAGAAGCCAACGAAAAGGACGTGTCTTAAGTCTAACTGTGTATAAATACTTAAATAGTCATTGGGGCAGACAGAGTGAGAATGAGGCTCTAGCCTGGTGATTAGGGCACTCACCTGAGAGCATCCTGTCACCCTGCTCCAGTTACCATTTAATTATTTATACATAAGGGAATAGCTTCAACAGGAGAGATTGAGAAAGCGCCACATTAGAATATTCCATAGCTCAGTGGCTAGGGCACCGGCCTTACAGGCAGAAGATGCCGTGCAAATCTCTTCTCTCCCTCAGGCAAAGCAGAAAATTGAAACTGAGTCTCCCACATCCCAGGTGAGTATCCTCATCTTGGGGCTAAAAGTTAATGTGGGCACCTCCTACTCTACCCAGATTTTGAATGGGGTCCAGGGAACTATTAGAGTGGAAATTTAGGCACCAAGTGAGTGTAGATGCCTACAGGGTTAGGTGGCAGCCAAGCAGGGGTTTTGTGAATCACAATGGTGCCTAAAACTGGGATTTAGGTGCCTTTGGGGATCTGGGCTACCGTAATTTGAAACCTGCATTCTAATTTATCAGTGCTCCCCTGAGGGCTGTGATGTTTTAAGATCCTTGACTGATGCAAATCAGCTGAACACCACCCAACTCAATGGAGCAATGCTAATTCACACCGGCTGAGGATCTGATCCTTATTTATTTTTTTAGTTGTTTTAAAGCACTTATCCCTAATGGTTCCACTTGTAGTTATAAACTACTCTGGGGTTTAACTGTGTAATAGTGTTTAATGACTATTGTCTTGAAAGGAAAGCCACAGTAACATGCAATAATTGATGTTCAAATCATTGACTAGACCTAGTTATGATTATTCACACAAGGAAACATTATCTAAATAGATCCTTATAATCACATTCAACTGTGATCCCTGAAGGTTGAGTAACCATTAATTAGAAGGAGTTTCTCTTAAATCCAAGGGAAATATCTGGACGGACAAAGTGTAAAGAGACAAAAAGCAAATTAAAGAAAATCAAGAGGCAATAAAAAAGATTAATTTCCATGCAAAATTTTATGATATTGCAGTGCTAAATATTTTTGAAAGTCTCTGATCCCTCTTCCAGAGGCTTAATGGGCTAGATTAACAAGATGATTTAGGCACCTAACTGCTGCTTTAGGTGCCTAAATCCCAGAATCAGTCCCATTGGGATCCACAAAACCTCCCTCAACTTCTCCCAAATCATATAGATGCCTAAACTCACTCAGCACTTAAATGTTTATTCACCTGTGGGGCCCAATCCAGTAAGTAGGCTCTGAGACAATTTAATGGATTTACTGGTGAGCTTATATAAAGTTGCAGGAGGAGGAGGAATAGGACCTCTCTCATATCTTTTAGCCCAATGACTAGGGTACTTACCTGGGATGTGAGAGGCCCCCCAGTTAAGTCCCCTCTCCACCTGTGAGAAAGAAGAGATATGAACGGGGACCTACCATCTCTCAGGGAAGTGCCCAAGCTACTGGGCTTTGGAATATTCTGATGTGGGGCTTCTTCAGTTTCTCCTATTGAAGCTCTTCCATTGTGGCTTAAATAATGAAAGAAAACTGGGCCATGGATACAGAGCTTAACCATGATAAGGACTCTGAATCCTGGTGGTTAGCACACTCACCTGGGCCCTAACAGACCTGGGATCTAGTCCCCCTTCTCCAAGGATTTTTAAAAATTTAGTCACAGTAAGAGAGAGAGTGAGGGAGCCCCCATATCAGAATGTCCCATAGCCCAGTGATTAGGGCACTCACCTGGGAAATGGCAGAGCCCTGTTCAAATCCTTTCTCCCCCTGAGGTGGAGGAGGGACTTGTGCTGAGTATCATCCACATCCCAGGTCGGTATGCTAGCAACTGGGCTAAATATTATGAGGGAGCGCCTTCTCCACCATCCCCCTGCCTCTGGCTTCTGACAAAAATGATATAGGCATCTCACTCCAAGGGAAGTCTTGAAGCTGAGAATCCTAAACAGAGGGGGATGTTGATCTCCTTGAAAGGGACAGGGCTTAGGGAACACCCCTCTGCTTGGCACCTCCTATTGGCTAATTTAGGCAGCTCCCTGCCTAGCCTGATGGCTTTTGTGAATCTCATTGTAAGGAGGTGCCTATTTCTCCCCCTTCCTTGTACAGGGAGCTTGGTGCCTAACCTAGGCTTTGTGAATCCAGCCTGAGCTGTTTAACACCATTGCATTTGGAAAGTAACTGTTTGGGAGGAAAATAATTTCTTAGAAGTCACCCTGTGGACTATTGGGTCCGAATCCTGCTCACTTTACTCACACTACTAGTTCATTTTGGCAAACTGGGTACAAAATGAGTGTGACCTACATACTGTTCAGGGATGAAGAGTAGAAGGATTTTGTGTAATAGTGGGTTTTTTGTTTTTTTTTTACTAACAAGAAGATCAAGTATGGACCTGTCTTATCTTCAAATGGCTATTATAATTCCTCTTTTAATTTACAAATTATGACTTCCTTAACCTGTTTACATGAATATTTTACTCCTTACATTTTCTGACATACATCCCTTACTACTTTGAATATCTACATTATAACTATATAGACTGCAGATAAGCTAATGTCAATTTTTTTGTCACTCTGTGTAGAGTTACTGAACTCAGTAATGTGTGGTCAATACTTTAACAAGGGGGGGCGGTCCCACAAAATTTTTCCTCTTACTGTATGATAAGCTTTATGTATCTGCAGCATACATGAGTGTAGAGAAGAAGAATAAAGGACTGTGAAATCTATGCATTGTTTCACCAGCTAAATGAAAATGTTTTCTCAGAGCCATAATCAAGGAGGGAGGAAATGCCACTTGACTAACATGAATATTAAGTTGTTGTTTGCGGAGTATATTTGTACTTTGTTCTGTTCAGTTATACTGAGCCAACTGACAGTGCTGAACAGTGTTCAACCTGATTATGTGGGATGGGGAGTGAAAAATCTCTCATGAAGTCTCCTCCCCAGGACTCTTTGGAAAATACCTGCCATTTGATGCAATCTGGTCCATTCTAAAAGAGAAAAAAATTGCTTTTCAGAAGAGAAATTTCTTCCTCTGGCAAAGATGATTTAGCAGGGAAATTACCCCATTTCTTCCTTTAATTTGGTGGCAGAACTTAACAAGGAGCTCTCAAAGCCCTGAGAGCCCCTCCAGCACATCACTGTGGAAGCAGTCTTACTGAATTTAGGACAGCACTTCCCATATCTACAGTATGTTTAAAAGTAGGCTGAGGCATTTCTCTCTTCTGTTAAACCTTTTAGCTAGCCTAATTGAGGGCTCTGACTATTTGTTCTCTCATGAAAGGCACAGTTATAAAATGGGTTTTAACGTTGTACTACTTCTAGGGGTTTTTAGCTCTAAATGCTATTCTCACAACTCAAAGTGTCATCTTAATTACTTTAGCACATTCTTCAGCCAGTGTGAAGTCTTTGAAAAGATAGGAGTATTCCAATATACTTTATCTGACTATACATCCCACTCTACCAATGGACAGTTCTAGGAGCAGAACAGCAAATGTGAGTAAGATATTTCCCACTAAGGTTGACAGCCACATACTAAAGGAATTTTGAGGAGACAATGCCCTGAGTTACTAAACTAGTGTTTACACAGCAAAAAACAAATTCTCAAAAGGCTTGCCTTTTGTGATGTAATCAACAGAGATGTATTTATTCATTGGGTGTTAAATGTATTTTGTCACATAACATGAAAACAAAGATCTGTTTTTTAGATTAAAGATACGCTAAAGATTGGGATTTTTGCACAGCTACAATTCACTGTGCTGATGCAAGGACAGTTCATTAAACAAACCTGTGCTTGTTTTGTTAACACATACCGTAAACAAGATCATGATGGTGCTCACTTATCTGAAGGGGAACCTTGTTTTTTTTTTTTTTAAAAAAAAGGTGTCAGCTGGGTGATGGGGAAGGGAGCAGGAGGCAAGAGGACTAGGAGAAACAAGCTGGTTAGTGCAGTAGGTAGGGCCCTGCTCTGGGAATCAACCAACTTGAGTTCTAGAGCTGGTTCTTCTAGTGACCTGCTGAATGCCTGTAAGCAAGTCATTTAATCTCTGTCCTTCTTCCAAATCTTTGCCTGCCTGCTTGTCTAGGGTCTTACATCCACAAATGTCCTCCTAAACCTGGAAGGCACTTAATCTCAGTTGGCACATACATTTTTGCAGTAAGAGCTTCCTAGGCACCTGTGTTTCTGTTTCTGTGTGTGCGTGCGTGCGTGCGCGCGCACTGCTGCCTCCCTCTAATTGTCCAGACACTCGTCTCCCACCTACGTCCCAGAGCAATTCACAAAGCATGGAAAGATTGGAGTGTATGCTAAGCCCTGTTCTTCTCTCAGAGATCAGTGCCCAAGCCCGGGCTGCAGGGAAACACTTATAATTGCTTAGTGATTCACAAACAGGAACCAGCCATCTGAAGTGAGACTACTTAGGTGCCTAAGCTGCTTCTGAGAGAAGGAGTTGGGTGGCTGCCTCTCCCCACACAAAATGGCTGGTGGAGGTGGTGGTAGTGGTACTCACCTTTGCTAAAGGAAGAGAGAGGATCTGAACAAGGGTCTCCTACCTTTCAGGAAACTGAGCCATGGGATATTCTTATGTAGGGTGGCTCCCTCAGTCTCACCTGGTGAGGCTGTTCCACTGTGGATAAATTTATGAAAGTGATTGGAGCAGTGGGACCGTACCTGAGGTCTCCCACCTCCCAGATGGATGCCCTAAACCTGGGTTAGAGTCATTCTCTCTCTTGCCCTCAGTCAATGACTGTTCCACTGTGGATAACTACTGAATAGTCATTGGGCCAGAGAGAGAGAGACTCTGTAGTCCAGTTATAATGTGAGAAATAACCTTCTCATCCAGCAGGATTTTGAATGGGACCTAATCTGGTAAACTCTGAGCCTCCCTACCAGATTGGGCTTCACATGGGATTTAGGTGGTCAAATGCCCGTCTTCTCCTTTTTCACAAACCGCTGTGGAGTTTAGGCAAGAAATAAACATCCAGACGCCTAAAATGAGGCAGTGGCATGCGTGCCCAGAAATGGAAACAAATGTGCCCATGGGGTTCAGTGGCAGTTTTGTGGATTGCAGTGGAGTTAAAACTGGGACTTACGCACTTAAATCAGAGGTTGAGACACTTAGTACCTTTGTGGCTCTGGGCCATATTGCTGTGCTATCTTAGAGATGGGGAAACGGAAGCTGAGAGGAGAAGGGCCAAATTCATACAACAATGGTAAAGTAAATTGTGGTGTAAGTTGCACATCAAGAAAAGCAGAAAAAGAAGACTGTCCTAGCCCTTCTTTCAACCTCCCTTTGGTTGCCTTTCCTGCTGCAACCCTCTTCCATCTCATTTAGCATGCCAGGTACATGTACTTATATGTAATTTAACCACTATTTACATCAACTGTGAATTGGCCTAGAGTGGGACTATTTGTGGAGTAAGGTTCTGGTGTGTATCAGTATCAGAGTCTGGTCCAGGTGTGACACACTGCACCCCATGTGCATCCTTGTGGTGTGATTGTGTATCATTCATCTTCACCCTTCTAGTGTAACTGTGTATTGTTTAATGCAAAGTATGTCATGTAAGGTGTTTTTGGAAGGCTCATGACATACTGAACATAATTATTATAGTGATATGTGTGTTGCAATGTCATATGTATGGACATGAAGCTCTTTATGTAATATTCCCAAATGTGTCTCATGGCTTGAGGCAGTTCTAGGCAAACATTAAAAGCAGGGAGATAGTTCACTCCTTACTAAGGCATGCATAAAACAAACCAGGTTTTCCAGGAACAATGGACTAGCCTAAGCATCAATAAGGGGAGGCTCATTGACTCAAGTGGAGAAAGCCATGCCAGATATTGTCTGTCACCTGATCCCATTGGGGGGAGGGTGGTTGCGAAGGAACATGTTAAAAGAAGAGATATTTTGCAGTCTCTTGCTCTCTCTCTCTTCCACTTCCATCTACAAAACAACATCAAGCAACAGAAGGACTGTCCACAGAGGGAGGGCCTGGCTGAAGGAGTCAGCCAGCCTGTGGTGAGCATTATCTGACTTTGTAAGGTTACTGAAAGTGTTAAGCTTAGTTTAGAATACGATTTGCTTTTACTTCATCCTGATCAAATCTGACTTATTTTCCTCTGACTTATAACCAGTTAAAATCTTTCTGTTCTTAATAAACTTATTTGTTTGCTTTATCTAAAGAAGTGCATTTGGTTTAAGGTGTGTCAGAAACTCTCTTCGAAGTAACAAAGCTGGTGAATGTCAATTTATTTGATAAACTGATGAATATATGAGCTTGCAGAATCCAGTGGGCAGCACTGAACACTGTAAGATGGCAGTTCCTAGGGTTGCATCTGGGACTGGGGACAGTGGCTAGGGTTCTACCATTGCATAATCCCATGAGTGGCTGGCTAGAGGCACTCACTCATTGAGTCGGGGGAAACAACTTTTGCTGCTGTCTGTGCATGAGATGCCCAAGAGCTGGGGTTCACACAGCAAAGCAGAATGAGATGTGCTCCAGGAGTGGGGGATTGGGGTGACACAGCGATATACCAGTCCAGATTGCAGAGGGGAACATCACACCAGGTTATTTGCCCTAGACCCCATAGCAATTCAATAGCAAAGTCAAGATCAGAACTCAGGGTTGCCTAACTCTGAGGAAGGTTCTGGTTAGTTCAGATACTCTTGAACAAGTTTGCCAGATCCTAGTAATGACTAGTATTTTGTGTCTTCTGAACTAGAGGCATACTATAAGCACTGAAAACATGAAGGTATAATAAATCTGTTTGGCTAATTATTACACAATACATTATCAGTTGAGATAAAGTAACAACAAAAGAAGATTCTAAAACTGTCCTCTCAGGCTATGTCTACACTGATGGCGGCAAATTTGCCACCATCAGATCATTTTTTCCGGTTCGATTGAGCGGCAGTGAAGACATGCTCAATTGATCCGGAATTCGATCTAATAAAACCACCTCCCCAAAAAGCATAGCTCTGTGTCGACGGGTATGCATTTCGTGTCGGCGCAGCACAGTGGAGATGGTGCGCTAAAGAGAAGTTATGAAGTCAACGGGAGTTACGCAACCTACTCTGTGTAGCTTGTGTAACTCCCGTTGACTGCCACCGAATTTTGCTGGCAGTGTAGACCAGGCCTCAGATGGCATTGTCTGATATGAAACCATTCAATATGTAGAGTATGTCATTTTATTACAGTATGTGAGAAAATGTGAAGCCGAAAAGTATTGGTTGATTTTTTTTTAATACTAACATCTGTATTACTGAAATAGTATATCAACTAGCAAATACAGTCTCAGGTGATAGACAGAGGACTTAACTATCAGACTTTTTAAGGAACACCTAGACACAGCCTACATTTACTGTGCAGTGATACTAAAAGCAAGAAGCAATTGGTTTTATATCAATGCCTGACAAAGGCAGATATCCTTTTTATATAATTAATTGAGGATTTAGCCAGGATTTAGTGATGACTTAATATCTAATTCATTTGTATGTTAAGAGTAACTGATGAGCAGGAGAAAGTCCCAAAAAGTTTTAGGAATTAGTCTTATGGAAAACCTCCCCAAACCCACTTCTGATTAGGTCTATCTAGAAGGGACTAATGTAAAAATCAATCTGACTACATGATAAAACTGTTCAGTTGCAAAGCCAAGACTGGGTTTTATAGCATGAATCACAGACTGAAGCAAATGTTTGGCAGTGCTGCTTATTTGAATGTGGTTAGCTTTAAACCCAATGTATATGGACTCTTTCCTTGTTTGTTATTAGAGATTTCAAGAGGGCCAGTTTCAAAACATGGGAACACTGACCAGCATTAAAAAGTGAGTTAATAAAAAGTAGCACTAGTTCTCTCTGGTATTCTGTGACTTGAAAGATGCAATTCTAAAGAGACCTACAACTAACACCACTACTATTCCAGCTCTAAGAACAAAGGAAATTTATCTCCCCCGAGGAAGTATTAAAGATTATTTTTTATTGCTATAGAAAGGATGGAAGGAAGAGAATGGCACACACACACACACAAAGTTTTAAATAAAATCTAGTGCTAAAACTACCTTTTTGAAATAAGCATTACAACTCTGTGAGTGACAGTAGTTCTAATCACTGCCATGATGGCTGGACAAACTATGAGGCTCTTCTTTGATGATTTCTTACTTCTGTCAACAACACATGATAGCAACATACTGCATTAAGCCAAGTTTGTCTCTGTGACAATACCTTACTGATGGTTTAGTAGCACAGCATGAATTCATTATTCACTTTTCACTCAGGTCAGGGTCCCTACATTTTCAGAAAAGAGAAGGCAGTTTAAAACAGAGGGATGTAACTGTCAACAACCACGAACAGTTCACACCAACAGGGATGAACTATGTTCCCACTGCACTTTCCACATGAGTGGATGTATTGTAGTAAGAGTTTATATAATTTTTGCTATAAGTGGCTTGTGCAATACTTTCTTGGCCTCAAAGGAAAGTGCATTTAAATTCAAGCACTGGGCATGACAGCTAATGTACAGCAGCCGAGCCTTCATGTTTAAATAACAGAAGCAACAGTGTCTCTTCTGCCAGAGGTGTGTGCTGGGCTAGGCAGGGAAGTAATGTATTCTCAGAGAACAGACAGAGAGGAGGAGTTTGGGGGATTTGGAGCTGCAGATGCAGAGATTTTTGGACCCTAGTAGGCTTATTTCTGTGTTGGTGGAAGAGGAGACAATCACTTTACCACCGCCATCCTCAAGTGCACATATATGTTAGGAGTATGTTAATAATGACCAGAGTCCACATTATTTACTGGGATTTCTCCTCTGTTGGCTAGAACAGCACAAGTTACATTTTGCATTGGGAATGGAGAGGAGAGGAAAATCAAACCATGTATAAAAAAACCTGAGGCACTCAGAACAGTATTCTGTGCATTTCTGTGCTCACTAATGTGGCATGAGACCTCATAACGAGTCTACAGTAAAATACCTTGTGGGGCTATGCTTGCAGGCAGCATGCAGAATGGATAGTGCATCTATTTACTGTCCTGCTGACACTATTATTTGTATGCCAGTAGCCCACCAAAGGCCCAGTCAGAATCAGGGCCCCACTGTGGTAGGCATTGTACAAACCCATAGGAAGACAATCTGTGGCCTAAAGAGATTCCAGTCTCATTTGAAACAAGACAAAACACGTGAATTTAAGAAAGTGTAGGCGGGTAAGGGGGAGGGAGAAAGGGTGACAATAAGCTCATAGTCATAGTTTAGCTTTCTGTGCAACCTGAGGGTTCTGAGTCATTGGAAAATATTATTTTCCTATTATAAATAAATAATATCTGCTACCCCAGCTGCTGCTCACTCTGTCCATCATTAGCTGATTTCCTGTGTATCTGCTTACTGCTTTTTCAGCAAACTGTCTTTCTGTGAC
Source organism: Emydura macquarii macquarii (assembly GCF_026122565.2). Lineage (NCBI taxonomy): Eukaryota > Metazoa > Chordata > Testudines > Chelidae > Emydura > Emydura macquarii. Next base: position 18,765,784 of record NW_027131614.1, on the reverse strand, counting down.
TCCCATGGCACTTCTTCTGTTATGTTCCAATACAGACAGACTTTGTAGCTGGTCTGGTTTTTTGCCGTTCCCCCACCGCTCTACTTCCATGTTTTCTGTGCTTGGTCCTCCAGCTCCCTTCCTGAACAGCTACCGTTCTCCTCTGGCCTGAAATTTCTTTCAGTGTCATACACTTGTGCTACAGAACAGCAATCAAAGCAGATTTGTGCTAGAGGAAGTGACCAAAGTTTGATTCTAATTTTATACCAACTAATCTGTTCCATTGGGCAGATTTGTCACCACTAGCAAATTTACTTCTGATGGTACAACTTCTTGTCTCATAGAGCTAGTTCACTAAGTACCTCTCCAAGTCATCTCATTTTCCCATATTCTGCTGTTTCAAGATTTCAATGGATTTTCACTGCTTTTTTTACTTCCTCTGGTATGGCCCAATACATACCTGTCCCCATCTCCCTTGCTGTAATCTTTTAGGGTAAAAGTCAGCCCTATTCTTTTGGAGTCTATGAGGGCTTAACTGTAGCCTGTGGCTTAATGAGGTGACCAAAGATCATATGAAAGCCAGCCAGAAGCAATGCCTACTATAGAAAGGTCTGCCTCCCTTACAGTGGAATGGAGGCAAGTGACTGGGAGAGATGTGTGGTGGGTTTCTTCACAGCAGCCTGAAGCGGGACAGCTATCCCAGGTCCACAGTGGAACTGGTTTAGCTCCCTGAGCAGAGTGCGCTGGGACAGGAGTCCAGGAATCCTCAGCAGGGTATGCCCAGCAGGAAGCTTTGTGATGAAGAGCTCAGGAAGAGCAAAGAACTGTGCTGGACTTGAGGAGAGCCCAGGAACAGCAGAGAGCTGTTTGATCCTGGGACGGCCCATGGCCAAGGGAAAAGTTCCTTGTTGTGTTTTAATAAATTAGACCCCATAAGAGGGAATGTTACTTGAAGAGTGTGTATGTGTATTTATTAGTTAGTGGGGAAACAGATTGCACTACTCTTACAAGGCGTAAGTGCCTTGTGCTGGCCCTGTGAAGAGAGCCAAATTTCACCCTTAAATAGTCATCTGATCTAAATAATCCATCAGTAATGCTACCATTTCACACACAACCTGGACTACTGCAGCCCTAAGCAAGTGCAAATACTGTCTCTGCATCTGCTGTAAACTCAGTCTTTGACACTCAGAAGTATACAGCTCTCATACCCACAAATGGACTGCAATAGATAATATAAACTAAAATATGCAAGGAATTTGTGTACCATGATGACATCTAGGGCTTTCCTATTGTAGTGAATAATCTGAACCAGTACTGTAGATTCACCAATGTATTGTTTTGTTTCAATGCTGAAAACATATAACTGCAAAAGATATCTGAACTTCTGTCTTTGTAAGATGTGGACCCATTGTATAATATGTAACTTCTTCATTAAACACCAATGCATCGTCCAAACACTCAAATGTCAATTAAAAAGAATTAACATTCTGAAATTCCAGAATAAAAATCACATTTAATGAATACAGAATAGATTCAATATGCACGTCTAGTTGGCAGTTTTGTAAGTGTACTTTCAGATTAATTCAGTTCATTATTGTCCAATGTAATAAGTACCATAAGGACAATTAATGTTTCCATTCACACAAAGCCAGATGTTAAAGTATACACCTGTGAAGGACTTCATCACATTTTGTTGGACTCTTAAATGGCTTGTAGAGCTGTCTTTATGGATGATGAGAACAAAGTCTCTTGAGCCCAAAATATTGAAGAGCAAATAGTCTGCTCATCTCATATTTCCAAGGTAATTGTAGAAAACCTTGGTCTATTTTCCCCACTAATGGAACAGGATAATGCTAAACCCAAGTTACCATTATGTAACCAAGGTGAATAAGTCTTCAGTCTCTTAAAACCTCATATCAAAAAGCCTTAAAATGTACATTACAAAGCTAACTACCATTTTGCAGCAATTTTTTCAGACTATCTTACTTGGAGAAAGTGAAAATTGGAGAACCTGTTTTTGCCAAGTAAATTATGGCACTTTCCTGGTAATTCTCAAGTAGACACCTGTACCCAGGCCAAACACGGGACAGATGAACAAAGAAATGAGAACAAGATTTACTATTTACATTAAAAAAAATCTCTACAGATATTAAAAAAAAAAAAATCTATGGTGGCTTCATAGTTTAGGATTGGAGCATGTGTGTGTGTGTGCATGCAAACATATTTGTGCCGTTACCTCAGCCATGTTCTAATCCTCTGAAGAGAAAAGTCTTGCAACAGCTCATGTGCCTAAATAGATGCATTAATAATTTGGGCCTACATTCTCAAATTGCCACTCATTTTTGGTACGCAACTTGTTGCACTTATTTTGTTGCACTTATTTATATTATGCATGATTTTCCAAAAGCACTGAACATTCACAATTCTCACTGACTTCAACTGCAATTATGGGTGTCCAGCCCCTCTTAAAATAATTAAATAAATAAATAATTCACACCTTAGGTGTCTCCATTAGTAGAAACTATTGAAAACACATGCCTTTATATTTTAATTTGATTACCATAGAGGTCTGAACTGTTATAAATTATTCTGTTTCACCAGATAGCTACCAGACCACAATATCTCAGAGTAGCACACTTTACTCAGAGATCTATTTAAATACGAATATCTCCCAAAGAACCCAAGGACACTAATTAGCAATGACTGCTGTTTACTGAGTCAGCATTAGGATTAATTCCACTTAATGAGCATTTGGCCATTGCCACTGTGTTTGGCCAGGGTCGAACAAACATAAAAAGAAATGATGATAGAGAAACCCAGTAGAGGTGTTTTGTTTCCAGAATTTTTGTTGTTGCTGTTGTTTTAAACAGACTTTACTCTTCACTGGGAAACCTACTTTAAACATAATAGGCTGTTCACTGGGGTGCCCAAGCAGATCATATTTGTACAGTCTTTGATACCAACTTACAAATTGTTCCGTTCTCATTTTCAATAAAAATCTGTGAATAGAAACTTTTGGAGTTTGTCCCCTTTACTGTTTTTTCACAGGCAGGAGATCTGACCCTTAGTCTCTCTCATTGTTGTACTGTTTTATTTTCCCTTTCCCCTTCTACCAAAGAAGTAGCTTTTTAGGTGGGATTTGTAATCAGGTACATAGAGAATTTCAGGAAGGTGAGTTTCTTGGACTGCATCATGTGTTCTTAGTCTAAATCATTCAAATCTCAATATCTGGACCTTTTTCTATGTCTCATGGTGCACCCATATATCATCCCCTGCTTCTCATTGTGTTTGTTTTAACAGCAACTCTTAGAGAACAATATTGCATAATATGTTTTTTCACTTGTCTCTCTCTTTGGGTTTTACTGAGTACTAGTTAGTGGGGAGAAACATTCTATGTAGTCTGCTCTCCTGGGGTCTGATTCTATCCACACTGAAGTTACTGGAAGTAAGTGACTGGAATTGAATTAAGATACTTATACATAAAGATAGACCAGTATGCAAATTACCTCTCTAATCTCCCAATGCAGTTTCCTCAGTTTGGTATGGGATGCAGATGCACTTAATAGAGAAACAACCCAGGAAGTTCAACAAAGACACACTTCTTGCAGCTCTGAGACTGCGCTCTGCCTACATCACAACTGGATTCAGCTGGTTCACGTCCTGGGGGTGTGTGTCTGTTGGGTCTCTTAAAGGCATTGTCCACTACATCTAATATAAAGGTTAGAAATGGAGATCTTTAAAAATCCATTTAAATGATATGCCCTCGAAATAAAATAAAGGCAGTACTAAGCAAAGATAAGTACAGTGCTATTAGTATCACTAGAAAACTAATTGAAAGTAACTACTTGGGAAGCTAGAGAGACAGAATGTTGGATCTAACAGAGTAGATAGGAGTGAGTATGGAAAAACTGCAGGTTTTACAATAAAGCTTTATAATAAGACATCTATTTGCCTATGAAGAGCTTGTCATTTTATACTGTCTGACAATCCCATCCACATATTGTTTCTTCTTTAAACCTACTTTGTTCTGGGAGGGTAGGCAACCTAATTTGCTTGGATCATTTCTGTCATGTACCTTTATACACCCACTCAATATAGTTTTTTAGTTGGTTTTAATTCAGAGTATGTTTCGTGGGAGTTGGGAAATAACATCTGTCTTTCAGCTGTGTGCATCCTTCCTAAATATAAAGACAATCAGACTGTGGGTTCATAACTCGCTATTATTTACTTAGGTACATTACAAACAATACATGACAGTCAACAAAATATGAGAAACTCTCCATCATAGGAGAGATGACTTTGTTATAAACTGCAGTTTTCCCATTTTCACTGTTATCTAACATGTTAGATCTAGCATAAGATCTCCACAGTTACTTTCAGTCAGTTTTATAGTTAACTTGTGGACAGAAACTGCATTAGAAGAAACACAGAATAGTCCTTAAATATTATTATGATAATTGAAACCAGACTGCCTGTTGCTTGCACACAACAATTGATTTGTTACCCTTCATCACATCAAACTTGTTCACACTATTGTGGGGATCTGGGTAATTGTGATAAAAGCACATTTTTCTCTAGTTCCTCTGAAAACATCTTTGCAAAAACACTGTTAGGGACAAACAGGACTAGCACGCAATAACTCCTGGAAATCTGAATAGTAATTTCCTAATTTTCAGGATGTCTACCCCAAATGGTGATGTTTGAAAAGGCCACGTTCGTACTTCTCTGAATGCAAACTAATTATTTCACAGACTCCACAAAGAGTAGTTAACATATATTAATCTCAACCCCTTTCCCCCACCTCAAGAGTTTTTGCAGAATTATTTTCATGAGAAACAAAGTCATACAGAGTACAGAGATTTCTGTCAGTATACCCGCTTTCAGGGCTTTGCAGACAAGGTCCCAAAAGACCAGATGGGACAATTTGCTATGATGCTTTGATCCCATTGACATTTTGCCTTAGTTGAACAGCAATGGTAAGTACAGAACACAAGGAGCATTTTCCTCCAATGCCTCCTGTAAGGACTAAGCAACATCCACATCCACTGTTGTCCCAGTCCCTGCTGCCCAGCAAGGAAGAGGCTTGTGTGCTAATAAAACTGAGAATCACAGTGAAACTTATTTCACAAGAGGAGGGAAAGGGATGGGGGAAGAGACCCCTATTGTAGTGGCATGGCTGGAGGAGCAGCTTCACTTACGAACCTTCCAGATCTCCACAGAAGAAAGAAAAGTCTGTTTCTGGTGTCCACTGAGGTGGGCTCCAGCTCCCCAGCTAGTTGTTTCTTCAGTCTTGTCCCCCACTGGGCAGGGAGGAGCAGGGTGTGTATTGGAGGGGCTTAGTCCCAAAATGTTCTAAACAAAAAGTAAACCCAGCTCACTGCTGGGCTGCCCTCCAATCTTCCTGTGGGGCATCCCTGCCTTTTCCTTCAGGCTTTGTTTCCAGCCAGTCTCTTATGTGGGTGATGCTCGCTCCTTGGGGTCTAACTGCTCCTCCCCAGTGGCTGCTCTGGCTTCCAGGCACAATTCTCCACAGCTCTGCAGGCAAAAAGCTCCCATCAGGCATGGAGGCAAAGCTCCATCCTCCTTCTTGCCCAATCAGCCCTGAATTAAACCAAGCTCTCTCCTTTTATTTCCTCTCCAGGTTTGGAATTGGCTGCAGCTATAGCGGGGCAGGGTTAGCTGGGCGCTAAGGCTCTCCTTAACCTCTTCTCTGCTGGTACGGTGCCTCTCTGGCCCATCACACCTATTTAGATAGTTAGGTTCTTATATGGTTCCTGTCACCATATAATCTGACCTCACCAAAAATCACCCTGTGTAAAATCCCACAGAGTAAATAAAGATCAGGTGTAGAAAGGTTATAGTCTTAAAGCGTGAGCATGAAACTTGCACTATGGTGTAGTCTTCATGCATGGTCTTTAAATGGCAGATGTTTGCTCTAAACCATAGCCAAGATCTCAGGTCCCAATTTTCTTTTTGTTTTGCTTGGGCTTCCAATTTCACTTTTTTGGGGTATGAAGTTGCCGCACACCCTTCCCCACCAACAAGAGTAATGAAAAACGACAAAACTGAAGGAAGTCCAAGCAGCCACACGAGTTCCTGTTAGGAAGAGGGAAGCACAATCCATTCCTTCTCCCTTGGGGCAATGCGCACCCTTGGGAGCAAGGGGGAAGACAATATGCACTGAACTATGAAATAAAGCTAATAATAAAGGGCAGCAGTGAATATGGTTTAAATATCCTGAACCTCATTCTTTTCTTGCTCTCTCTCTAGTTTTATACCACTGCAACTGTACTTACTTCAGTGTAGTTATTCCTAAATATACAGAGTAGAATGAGGCTTTCCAGATATTGTTCTTCTATTAACCTCTCTCACTCTCTCTCCTCCATCCTGTACTAAACCTAAATTTAACAAGAATTAAAACTTCAGAAAGCATGAGCTAGCAGGGTTTGTCACTAGTGCTAGAATTAAAGAGTGGGTCAATGGAGGGTATTTTTTGGAGTAACATTTTTTGAAAGCTAGGTTTACACCCATTTCTGCAGATGCACAACATTGTGTCTTACAGGAACATATTCATATGAAATGCATACTGTAAACATGTACACACACATGTAGGCAGCATTCAAGCACTGTGTACGTTCCGTATGTGAGTTTGTGTAGAAATGTGGTCCAAAATGATCCAAAGATGTGTTATTTGCATGTCAAAAGCAAGCTCAGTAGCCCCACAGAGAAGCAAGTGGAGTTATTGTAGGATTATGAATCTCATTATTTAGAGTCTGTGCTTCTGGCACCCCCATGGCTTAAAAAATTTCCCCCTCGTGCATGTGAACTGCATCCAAATACCAATCCATGATCTCACTCCCAACTTGCACATTCAATGTCTGCAGCAAAATTATGCAACACCCACACAACTGATTTTGCTGTGAATCAAGCCCAGAGTTATAATTTGTGCCTGCTCTTTGAAAGTGGACTTTTGAGGATTCTCCATGAATACTTTATGCCAAACATGACTGTTCAAATATCTGAGCAATTAAAATGGGGGCCTCCAGTGTTTCAGGCACTGTTTACAAATCCAGCTGCATTTTAGTTGCTATTAATGCAGCACTATCAGGTCCGCCTCCCACCCAATTCCCTCTTTTTTGATTCTGATCAAGTGAGTGACAAATGTTTTAGCCTGTCTATATGTTGATCAATAATTACATTGGTTGTTCTGATCAATTTGCTCTCAAATTGCACATTGATTACAATCAATTTTATTATGGCCCTCAAAATTTGATTTGTTTTTTTTTTTTGTGTTTCAAGGCCAACATTTCAAGTGCATTAGCTGCTCTGGACAAATGCAGATAGTAAATTGCTTTATAACATGGGATTATCCAATATTAATAAGGGGAAATAATTTCAAAATACACTGGTATATTCCAAGAGTCAGTCTGTAAAACAATGGGAAATGTGTCCCGAATGCAATTTATATTAGAGCCACAAATGCAGCTATTTGGAATAAGTCTAGATTTAAAAAAAGCGAGGACAATCCCATAAACTATCACCAGATTTATTATGCATCTTACATAGGTCATTGTACAGTTATTGCTTTTTTCTGCCTTAACACATTAACACGGGTATTTAGTATAACTGATAAGCTTTCTTTTAAAGGAGAGATAATGAGACAATTTAGCAAAAAGTAACAAAGAGGTGAGTTATATATAATGCCCTAAAACACAGCTTCCTACCCTGGGGGGTGCCAGACTCACCCAAGGATCCCCAGGTATCCATCTGAACTGTCACAGGCAATCAGAGTGCAACAGTGCTAGCATCTTCCTTTCCCCCACAGGGTGCTAATGCAGTGCAGCTCAGTAACAAGCAGAACCCCTGAGGGAAACAAATATGTAGCCTGGACTTAGAACACAAAGTGGTAGCAGCTGGGCTGTCAGGCAGGAAAGAGTCCCTCCCAGGCGGGATGGAATAGGACAGTCCATGGAAGAAGTACAGATACATGAAGCAAACACCTCACCAAAAATAAAAACCAGACGTGAAGTGGGGAATCCAAAGGCAGGAGCTTCTCTGGGAAGATGCAGTTGGTACAAGGATATGGGCAGAAGGGATCGCCAACTGCAACTAGAATGACTGGGAACAACTGCTAACAAGGCAGCCATATAAGAAATTTCCAACAGCCCTCTTGGAATGAGTTCCATAGACAAGAAAGCCTTGAACCAGGCCTGAGCCTGGCTAAACCTAGGCACGAAAGCAGACTTGCCCCGGCTGAATGCAGATGCTAGGTATGAACATAAAATAGATTACTCAAGATGATAGATTTCATATGTTAATGCTAACGCCTTGAATTGCATCATTAGGCTTTTACTCAAATACCAGATACCACATCTACTACATTCCCTATCCTAAATTTATTGTATTTGAACTTGCCCTATGATGCCATGATTTGTCCCAGGATAACACTTAAACACAATGCCTACGGACACAACATGTACAAATGGTTTTCCAGGTATGCTTTGAGATGTAATCCTGGCAACCGAGAAGGTTTATATATCCACCTCACTTCATATACTTTGATACCACAGGTTGAACCAGATTTAAGGAGGTATAGCGTGTGGCACTATATAGAGTGATTTTTTCAACATTCTGTAAATGATCCATTCAAATACATAACTAGAGACATTCATGTCTGGAGCTGGTTGAAATTTTTTGATCAAATAGTAAATTTGCCAAAAAATACAATTTTGGGACCACCCGAATTTGGGTCAAATTGAGCGAATGTTTTCAGCCAAATAAAAAAAAAAATGTTTTTTTTTTTAAATTTGAAATGGTTCATTTTGACATTTTTCAAAATTAAAAGTTTCATCTTTTCATTTTAGAACGATGTTACATTTAGAAATGTAGCTATTTGGGTTTTTTTGGTTTTTTTTTAAAGAACATAATGAACCAGAAAAAAAAAAAAAAAAATTTTGGAGGTGAACTAAAAGTTTTGTTTGACTCAAGCAATTTTTTTCCTGGTTTTTTGTTTTGATGAGAATAACTAAACATTTTCATTTAGAAATTAAAAAGTTTTTATCCCTGGATTTTTTGGTTCAGCCACCAAACTGGAAACTCAAATATTCACTCAGCTGTACTCATATCTCAAGGAAAGAAGTGAGTGCTTACAGAAACCAACAATTTGACATGAATGTAGACTGCCTTGTTCTCCATGTTTTGGTTGTTTAGGAGGGAAGGATCACTTTCTGGCTAGAAATCATGGGAATACAGTTTCTGTGTTGATAGTGCACATCTTCACCACCCAAGCTCACACTTAGGTGAATATCAGAAAAAACATATGTATTTGCACACAAGGTAAATTTGTGTTCATATGGAAGCAGTTTCTTCTGAGCTATGCGTCTTGTATGTGCATTGACTTGACATAGCAATAAATTAGCAATCTTCTAGATAGTAGTTCTCAAAACAAAGTAAAAGGAGCATTATCAATCTGATTTGACACCCAGAATTCTGGCTCATTATGCAAGTCTTAATAATAACCTTATCAAAACACATTTTAATTGCTTTAATTGGATTTGAAATAAGCTACTCACTGTGTCCAAGGTGATTAAATAAAATTAGTGCCTGATCTAATATGCACTGAAAGCAATGGGAGGATTTCCAGTGACCTCAATAGGTTTTGGATCAGACCCTAAGTCTCTTGCAGCTGGCTTCATTAGGAATGCATTAGGGAAGGATTCATCTGCCAGATGCGATGAGCTACCAGTGCGATTCCTGGATGCTGTGTCTCTGTACTGTCCCTTATGGTTTAATCTAGGGTAACATTTTTAGAAGTGCATAAGCAATTTAGGTTCCTTAATTTCAATTTTCATTGGGTCAATGGGACTCAGGTGCCTAAGTGTCAAAGTGATTTATGAAAATGGGATTTAGGCTCCTAAGTCACTTAGGTGCTTTTGAAAATTTTATCCCTAGTCTAATGGGAATTCCTAATGGGAATTCAGACTAGGGGAATGTGGGAAGATGGGATTCTCATTTTAAATAAAGGAGAAAACTGATACACATGTAGGGACTGGGACTTAAATTCTCTATCCAATGAAAGTGGTTGGTGTCTTTTTGCTCATTAACTATGCATCATTTTTATCTTCCAAATAAATCTTAGTTACATTTATATCTTACAGAGCCAGCCAAATATAAAGAAACCCTCATTAATAAGTTATGCAAAATACAAAGGCAAGATGGGTAAAATGAAGTATTCCATAATGAATAATATGACCATCTTTAATATAGTTCCAAATAATATATGTGTATAGTAAAACCCAAAAATATATTCTGTGAATAAACAGCCTTTAAGTGACTGGACAGAGACCTTTTGGGCTGAGGTAGAGGTGTTGTGTGATCTGTTCTTCTCGATTAAATTGCTTTTTATGGATTGATTTAGGCTTTTCATGGTGTTAGAATTTCTGAATGAGTTTGATTTATTGACTTTTCCAGATGTTTGTTGACATCTTTTGATGGAATCATTTGTGGATGTCAGCTGCATTTTTATGATGTAATTAGAGAAATCTGTGGCTTTGGTCACTCCACCTCTCCATAACCAGAAGAAAATTGAGTGGGGAGGACTGGAGGAGGGGTGAGAGATACACCAGGAGCGAAAGTGCCTACATTCTGCAGCTACATTGTAGTGATGGGTTAAACGAGAGCAAAAATGTTGGACAGAGGGGGCCTCCTGGAGCCGTTTACTTAAGATTATCCAAGTTCCCTATTTTACTTTAAGCCCATTATAAAATTTCATATAAAATACACCTTAAAAATGCAACTGGCTTCACCCATAGAGCTTCTTCACTCATGCCTCCCACCATCAATGCCTAACCATGGCTCCTTCACATCCACTGTTACCCCAGGTCATCCAATTAGTCAATCACCTCCCCTTAGAAAAGCTAGAGAAAACAGCTGAGTCTTTGCAGACTGTTCCTAAGTTTGTCAAATCTAGGCCCTAATGGACCATATACTGACATGAGTTCCAAAGGCAACCAGTCAAGAGTATGGTGTTGCCAACCTCTTTCAGTTTATAAGGGACATGGAGGAGGAGAAGGGGGCTGTTAGTTTATGTTCCTTATATGAATTCAAATACTGTAGTTACAGCCAGTGAGTGAACTTCACCCTGGAGTTTGCTCCTAGGCCCAGGGCCCCCACGTGGGGGGAGGAGAGGAAGGGTACACTTTACAAGGGCGTAGAGGCCAGGCTGCAATCCCCATGGGTATGTGTGTGGGAGGGGACCCATGTTACAAGTTTGTACTGGGCCTGAAAAAATTATGCTTGGGCCTGCCTATACCTGCTAGGGGCAAGAAAACAATTGCGACATGCTGATTCACCATTTCTGCTGCAATGAATATGTAAGAGTAAAAGTAAGGAAATGCCAAATTTATTTGGACAAAGATTATTGTAGAGGTAAATTTGGGTGTCCACTGAGGAGCAGTTTGTGTTAGTGTTTTGTGAATTCTGAACTACTAGAAAAATGGTTCTTTGACCCAATTGCAGCTTAACCACTCAACGGTCCTCTCGTTGGCACTCTCTCTGTTTAATATTGTTTCAGTGCCAATCCCTAAAACATTCCCTATAAGCAATTCGATTTTATTTTGTTTCAGCAAGAGCTTGAGTAGTATTTCATGACAGATAGGTTGGTTTTGTGAGGCAGTGTGGTCTAGTGGTTAGAGCATAGGCCTGAGACAGAAAGTCAGGAGCTGCATTTCCTATATTTGTTGCGTGAACTCTGCTGCATCACTTTCCCCAGCTGGGGATAATACTTAACTTATGCTCAAAACACCCCTGTGAATTAGACAATGTTTATACGGCACTTGGAAGATATAAAATGCTGTATAAGTGATAACAGAGCACTTTAAAAGTTCAACTACTTCAGTTTGTAATGTCCTTTTTAGTACAGGATAATGTAATTTTACTTCAATGGCATAAATGAACTCATTTTTTTAAAGGTTGTATTTTAAATATTTATCTGCTCTGCAATAAAACATTTATGGAGACAATTTGTTGGTCTTAGCTTTCTAGGTTTTGCCCTTTACTAATTTGACTGGTCTTCATAAAAACACTTTTGGGATTTGTGTGTCTGATTTAGTTATCATCAGTTTAATAAATTATTACATAGAGTGGGCCTAATTCTAATTATACTTACAGTGGTTTTGCACTGTTTGTAATTCCACTGACTTCAACGGAGATATTCCTGTTTTATATCAGTGTGTGAGCCAAATCAGTGAGGCCATCAGTCCCAATGTTAAAAACAAAACAAACATGAGAAAAGATACATACATTTGAAACATTGGAATATCGGGATGTGAAAGTTGACAAATTAAATACAACATTGGCTTAGTTTCCCTAGAATTTCCACTTTTAACATGCAAAATCTCCATCTAACTATTAAAGGAGGTAGTATATTTAGGTCATGAGTCCCATTGCACTTCACCCATTCTTATTTGATGTAATGGATAAGAAGTGAGGAGTCCATTACTGGGTCCATCAGTAATGGAGCCATTACTGACAATGGCCAGAGTCAGCATAGAATGATTTGATGCAGTCTGGCAATTCCTAACTTCTTATCCATCTAAGAGATACCTGAACCATTTGTTAATTGTTATATGTGAGAGAAAATTCCTGCCTCCGGCAGAGAAGTCTGCTGATGTATTTGAAACACACACACAGAGTGGCATTTACATCTTAGATCTGAAAACTTTATGTTCTAAAGTTACTGTTTCCTCTAACATCTAGGCTGTACTGCATATCCTGGGGGCTTTTTATGGTAGGGAACCTCACAGGTGATATATCACCATGCATTTCCTTCTATTTTAAAATTCTCTTTTTCTTTTTAGCTGGCGCCCTTGTTCTTATGTTGGAGAACAGGGAAATAAAACAGTGTCCAGTAGTTTTGTGACATACCACTCATAGCTTTCCATGACTCAGGCAAGTCTCTGCTTGCCTTCATTGGCATTTCTTCTTTTCAGAAGAAATAGTCTCTGTCTTTTCCATTAATTCATTTATGCATTCAAATATTTCCCACTACATAGCTTCCTTGAAATATTTGTTTCTTTTTCTGTATTTATGTTATATTGGCTACATCTCTACTGCAAGGCGCCTCAAATTCAGCACAGTGCTCTAGGGCCATGGTGATAGGGGCTGATAAAAAACCTGAATAGAATAGGGTTACCTTAGAAGTCAGTGGAAAAACCTCTCATAGACATTTGCAATGATTGCATCAGGCCTGTATGTTATGCAACTTACATTTTTGAGAATACTGTAACACTTCTAGTGTTCTATTCTGTGTCTCTGAATCCTCCAAGCAAACAGTTTACGTTCTATATCTCCACTAGGGTTGTAAAAATTAGTTTAATTAAGAATCCATTTAAACATCCTAAAATAGAACGGTTAAACGGTTAAACTGGGGGAGGGGAAGCCATGCTGTGCTCGGCTCCTCATTGCCAAGTGAGGGCTGCCTAGCTGCAGTGGTAGCTGGGCAGCTGAGCTCTCACTTGGGGAGAGCTGAAAGGAGCCGAGCTGCAGCTCTCCTCTTCCCCCTCAACCTCTGGACTTCGCACCTTCCCAGGAACAAGAGCTGCCCAGCTGCAGCGGGCCCCCTCATGCTGGGAGCTGCCCCTCTCCCTGCTGATGGGGAGCCAAGAACAGCTGCTGCTGATTACCATTTAAATGGTTAACCTTTTACATCCCTAATCTCCTCCCTTTGGATAATTCAATGCTTATATTGGGAGTAAAATGAAAGACTGAAAGCCAAATGTAACTGTCACAAACAATTTTGCTGATTTATTTCTTAAGTTTGTTTTCTACCCACATCTTTCTTTCTAATTCATTTATACTTCCGGATATCGTGCATATGAGCAGATGTTTATTTCTAGAGTCATTGATAATTTTCACATTTAGCTACTGTACTTTAATTTCTTGCCCTTTAAACATGTATTGGCCTTCATGCACGTAATCTGACAGCTTTTCTGATCTAAATACTAATTATCTTCTCATATCTATCCATCTTGCTCCTTTTTTTAATTTTACGTCATCCCAGCGGAAAGTATCCTCAGTCTCTTCAAATTAAATGAGTCTCGCTCGATTTCACAGACTAAAGAAGAGTTTAAGAGTATTTAGATCATCACCTTCCCTCCTCATATGCTTAGTATAAGTTGTTAACTGTTTCGTTTTCACCTGTAGTCAACAGTATCAATGTGTTTTCACCTAATTCTCATGGCTGCTGTTTGAATTTTGTGATCTTACATTTGGATGCACTTAAACAAGGATAAATAAAATAAATTGCTATAGAGAAGAGATAGAAAATGCAAACTGCAATGCAATACAGAAAAGGAGAAAGAGTGGCAGGAATGTCCTAATAATATGAAGATTAAATATTGTTACTCATGAGCTAAATGTAAACAGCTTATATTTTACTAAAGTGGATTTTGAATAAAAGTTAATGGAGCTTTACATCAAAAGTGGTTTTAGAAAAGCAGAAATCACTAGAATAGCTAATATGCTACATAACCATCTCTATCATTGATGGCAATATATATTGGGAAAACTCTGCCATTAAATGGTTTGGAGTTATTTCCTTAGAAAATACCCTCTCATTTTAGTATCCTTTCCATCAATACTTCTAAATGTTGTTTAGTCGCATGTATAAGCAAAATACAAAGAAGCTCCCAAGTTTTAAACATGCTAACAAAGCATTAATTTACATTTACACAGGTTTACTCTTGCTGAAATTCTAAATTAAACTACCAGTAGGTTTAGCATTAGAAACATGATATTTGCTGTGGATGTGACAGAATTGAATTAGGTCTGGTAAATGTACCATTTAAATAGAGAGCCATTATGAAGAATGCTATCCATCCAGCTGAAGAAATACCTTGCTCAGAACCATGGTGATAAAGGTAACCCAGCTTGACTACTGCAACAACCTCTTCTCTTTCCTTCCAGACACAGTCTCCCCTCTTCATTCCATACAAAGTACAGCTCTGTGAAGAATGCGAGAGATAGATGTATTATTTTTTTATAATTATATACACCTCTGTCTATTTGATGGTGTCTATTACATGGGTGACAAGTAGTAACTTAGTCCTGAGGGGTGTGACATTCCCCAGGATACAATATAGACAGCTGTGTCCCTTCAATCTTCAACCTGGGGTGCCTTTTACACTGCTTCACTGTAAGAGCAACCATTCCAGGTCCTACTCATATACAGCCTCTAACATGTAAAATCACTCACAGCTAAATTACATGAATACTCTGGCCAGTCACTCATGAATTACTTATAGGGCAATGCCAGCAACTTCCCAGTCCCAGACCTTACCCGAAAACGTGCATCTTGTACTGCCTACCATCCTCCTGGACAATGTAAGCTCATAGAAAGTCTGTCATTTATCAATGGAAAATGTATGCACAAATCCTGTTATCTCAAGTTGAGGTTCCCAAAACACTTCAATCCAAACACATTTGTTTAGATAAACCAATAAAACAAGTTAATTAACTACAGAAAGAAAGATTTTAAATGATTACAAGGCATAAAAGTCAGAACTGGTTACAAATAAAATAAAAGATAATATACAGCTTGATGCCTAACTTAACAAGTTAAGTGAACTTAAAAGCAAAAAAGGTTTTCACCATACTCTTACAACAGTCTGGCTGAATCTTTCAGCCAGGACCTCCCCTCCCAGTTCAGTGATGCTTCCTTTGTCTTTCAAATGTTGATGTCCTGAGCGGAGATGAAGGGAGAGAGGAGATTTGGGGGCCTCTGTTTCTCATTCTTATACCCTCCTCCCCCCTTAGAGGATTATCTCCAGCTGGATTTCAGGTAATAGGTAGTCTGTTTATACAGAAACCCACATCTGTGTCTTTGCCAATATGTAAAGTTCTCTCTCACCCTTCTTTCTGCTGCTTAGCCAGGTGATCATTCATGATAGTCCATTTGATTACGCTAATACCTGGCCAGGGAGTCATGTGTCTATTGTCTCTGAAGAACTAGTTTGGGCAGGGCCTGCCTTTTTAAATGTGGAGCATGTTACAGCAAGGTTATATAGTATAATCTCATTACTTTACATACAGTATTGCCACATATATTATACCAGGACAATAATGTTCAGCAGATTATGAGTTTTCAAATATATCTCACAAGGCATATTTTGTACAAAATTTATCATGGTCTTGGGTGAATATAAGAGAACAGAGAGTCAAACACATCTGCAGAAAGGTAGACAATGGTTATAGAACACCCAATCATTCATACTTAACCAAACAAAATAGGTGTTAAAAGCTGCTGCTGTTTTGTCTAAGTCCAAGGGGAGATTATCAGCCAAAGACGATTGATTTGCTAATTACTCTGATCAGCTATAACAAATGATTAAAGATTGGGAAAAAAAACAGCAGCAAGGGAAGGACAGGAAGAGACAAAGGTGGTAGAATTTGCTGAGACTCTCTCTTGCAAGAGAAGGGAGACCAAAGCCAGAAGGCAAGACTGGGAAGGAGAAGAGGGGATGCAGAATCCTGGACTCCCTGGAAGACACTGACTAAGAACCACATGGCTCTGAGGAGGGGTGAGGAAACTGAATCACAGTCTTGTGTGCAGGTATTTGTTGTTCTCTTGCCATTGATCTATATGTTTGTAACAGGGTTTCTACACCACTAGAGGACCGCTTTGTGGCTGCATTTAGGGATTATCTCTACCCAGGCTGATGCTCTTTCTGTCACCTGCTCATTGCACAAACCCTCTTGCTGTCTAAGAGTTGCAGTGTTTCCTCTTCATGGCTTGCCCTCCAGCCAGGTCACTATACATTTTTCCCTTTCCACAGTAACAAAGTGTCACTGAACCAACTGTCCAGGTGCCATTTCAGGCAGAATTCCCAGTCAAAATTGTGCCATTTCCCCCAGTGACTAATAGGGGGACCCAGGCCCACCCACAACTCTGGGTTCCAGTCCAGGAACCCTACAATTAGCAGGTCTGCAATATCTCAACCATTGCCACCATTTCCCTGGGCTTCTTCCTACTCTACCGCCTGCAGGCTCTCTTCTCCACTACCCCACTGGGTCAACTCCCTTCACTCAGGGTCAGGATTCCCGAGCTTCTGCTCCCACCCGTGGATTTCCTCTTTTTTGCCTCACTACGCCTAGAGAGTGAATGTAGACTTCCATACTACAGCCTCTTCTGCTCTTACTTCCTGGCTTTATACAAGCCCCCATCTACGCTGCCCAGATAGGCTCCATCTTCAATCAGTGCTTGTTAGTCAAACCTAAATCTCCTGTCAGGTGCAGCCTACCTTAGTCCCCACTTGCCCTGGGCTAGGAGCTCTCTGTTGTACCTCTAAGAGAAGCAGCACAAAAATCTCACCCTGGCAAAGTGCCTAGCACATTGTGGGCACTGCCATAGATAAATAATTCATAAGATACTTCACCCACCTTGTCACTGTTATTGTAACATCTTTTATTGGACCAACTTTGGTTGGTAAAAGCTTTAGAGCTGGTCTCTCTCACCAATAGAAGTTGGTCCAATAAAAGATATCTCACCCACCCTGTCTCTCTCATATCCTAGGTTTAGCATGGCTACAACAACACTGCAAACGTTAATGACAATATAGAAATTGCCATACTATATTAGACCAGTGATCCATCTCCTTCCATATATTGCCTATGATTATAATCAGTACCAGAGGTTTCAGAGAAAGGTAATTGACAGTTTATAAGATAGCCTAACTTTAGGGAAAATTTAACCAAACCCCCATCGGTTACTAGTTTATAACTGAAGCCTCAGTGTGAACATACCTTGGTAGTGGGGTGTCGGTCAGTCCTCCCCCTCTGGGTCAGAGGGAGGCCACACTGTCTCATCATGTCACTGGGACTACAGTCTAATGACAGGGGAATTAGCCCATCAAGTCTAAAGAGCTCCAGCCCTCAGGCAGGGCAGAGGTCCCTAGCCCTCAGACAGGGTAGGGCAAGTAAGCAGTCCATAGGCTCTGGGCTCTTAAGCAGGGGTAGAGCCAAACATCAGTCTATGACCTGATGTCTTTGCTCAAGCAGATGACATGCAACTGCGCAGGGGGACCCAGACCCACTCGACTTCACCGGGTCCCATCCCAGGGCCCTAACAATGGTGGAATAGTCCACCATTGGGTCAGCAGGGATCCGCCTGTAATGCGCCGACCAGTGCTCAGGCCCCAACACAGCCAAATTGCAGTCAGCCATTCCTAGGCTACTTCGTACCCTCCCCTCATGGTGTACCTAGATCCACAGGGCATCAGCCATCTACCTCAGGATAGGTGGCCCGCAGCAGTCCCTGCAGCTCTCCTGTAAACACAGGCTCCCCAGCAGGCAGGGTGTCTCTGGAGCCAGCAGTAAAGTCAAGCTGGGTGCATCTGTCTCCCTCACTGTCTTAGCCACAGCTGAGCTGGCAGCTGCCTTTTAAACTTCCTGTCCTGCCTACGCACTTCTGGTGGGAGGGGCAAGGTTGGTCTGGCACTGCCCACTTGGGTTTGGAGGGTTGTCCCTCCTTCTCTGGGTCAGAGGGAGGCCACAATGCCTCACTACAACCTTATACATTTATATCCTGCCTAGTATTACTGTGAATACTCATCTATATCAATATATAGGATTTTAAGTTCTTGGCCTCAGTGATAATTAACAGCAATGAGTTCCAAAGGTCAATTATATTTTGTGTAAATAGTATCCTGTTAGCTGGTTTAAATGTATTGCTTTTGAATTTCACTGGATGTTCCCCTTCTTGTATCATGAGGCAGGGTAAGTAAATTCTTCTGATTTCCCTTCTCTATAGTATTCACTCTTTTATAGGCCTCTGTCATATTTGTTTCCTCTGTAGACAATTGTTTTCATCTCCTGTTTCTGGACCCCATCAGTTTCTGCTATATCTTTTTGAGATAGGTTGATCAGAACTATACACATGATGCAATGTGCTGGGAGCTCAATTTATATGATTTCATCATAGTATTTTCATGTCCCATTATTTTATTCCATATTGACCCTGACATTTTGTTTTCTTTCCTGCCTGCTGCTGTGCATTGAGCAGATGCTTTCACTCAACAGTTCACAATGACACATAGATCTTTTCTCGGAGTCATTACAGATTCCATTTTGAGTGGACATTTCTTCACACATTCATCTCAGCTTGGTCTAGGAGAGCCAGAATCCATTGATCATCGTGGCAAGACTGATTTTCCTAGACTTTTTTCTGAAGGAGTCGGTTGAGAATGATTTTTAATGTGTTCATCCTCAACTTTTTTTGATATATGTATTATTAATGGAATAATATTTTCCTATAGCAGCACTGGATAGATAATGTAATAATCTGTTACATGTTACATGTTCATACTGAGGAGGAACAAAGACATGAATTAAGATTATTCTCCCCAACCACCTACATGATGTGGGCCTTAAAGAAATCTGTACCAAAGTCAGCTATACAAGGAATATCCAGAAAATTGTAATTATAAAACCTTTTAAAAATGCAATATATTAGGATTCTACAAATTGCCCTTTACTTAGAAATAACATTTAATAGTTATACCCCCTCCAACCACACACCACATGCCCAACAGACTGTTAAAAAGGGGAGGATATTGTAAGTGTTATTTCTTTCTTTATTACATGCATCTTTACCATGGCCTCACTTCTTAATTTCCTCTGCACAGGAAATCATACGGTACATGTGTATTTCCCATGTGAGAAAAGATAAGTCATGCATGATTTTTGTGTAGCAAGTGCATTCACATAAAAAATAAATAAGCCTCCTACTTGGTTTCTGTGCACTCTTGCTAAAAAGCTTGCAATTGCTGGATTTCAGCCTGTCTTTAAAAACCTCTGCTGTGTAAGTCAGTTGATTCTAATGCTGAGCGCTATCAATTTTTTAGCATGATAGACATTTGACAGTTTGAATCTCTTCATGTTGCTTTCATTGTTTTTGCAGTATAGATGGGAATGGGCTGGAAGGTGATGAATGAAGGTATGATTAAAAAAAATCCCTCACTGAACAAACTTTGCAAGTGTTACTAGACTCTGCTGCAGTAGAGATCAAAGAGGGAGGTCATTTGGTGGCACAGCCCCTTGTCCCCAAAGACTAAACCCTGGTGAATAGGGATCTCAGCTGAATTCCTTGCAGGTACAATATCAGCAAGAACTTGAGGGAAAGAACTTACCCTCCATGCATTTTTGATGAGAAAGATGGTCATGTTTGGGATTTTAATTGCTATTATATATAAATAAAAGAAGATAGTTTGAGTGATCAAGAAATGACTTCACATTCAAGAATTTTGACTCTGTAAGGGACAGTTAACCATTTCTATGGCTTCCCTGTCTTTGAAGGGGCTATTTTTTGGAAAACACCAGCACCACTGTCCCCTTGCTGAAAACAAAAGAGCTGTTACTCAGAACAGCATTAAAATATATGCTATGGAGGAACCCGCATCATCAGTATCTTCCCCTCTAACACAGAATACTGATGACAGTGAAACCAGCAAGGGGAAAGGTCAGTTCCAGCAGATCTCATCTCCTCTGTCCCTAGGACATTTGGGGTGCAATCCAGGCCAGTGAAGAGCTATGTCACTCCTGCTCTTCAACTTTGGGTTCCTCTCAATGCTTCAGTGTTGTAGCTGCCACCTGGGCTGTTCTCAAATAGCCTGCCAGCATGTGGGTAACATCCTGAGTGTCTGTGTATAGCTGTAGCCTGCCAGCACATTCCAGGCACACTCTGGCTTCTACCAGCTTTGGTGACCTCTTTTCTTGTCTTACAGCAAGAGGAACTAGAGGTATGTACACGACTGGAGACGAAGAGTGCCATGCAAGCACCTTTTCCCCTACTCTGTAGCTGGCAAGCCTTTTTCTACGGTGGTTGTCACATTTTTACTCCCCTGTACAGGTCACAGAAGAGGCATTTGATAGATTCAGCTTTGACAAGGGTCTTTATGAGTACTCTGTACTCAAAGCTCAAGAGATGCTTTCGATCCTGCTGCATGTTCATCTGCCCCTCCCTAAATTGGCACACCTAAATTGGATCCTTCCTGAATACCATTTTATTTAAGGCACAGTTTTTCCTTGGCTATCAGATCACATAAAGAAAACAAAGTGGCATGTGATTCTACAAAGCAAACTTTTAATCTCTGTGGTCAGAAATGGCCACTGTCTTGTAGTGAAAGTATAAGCACAGCTGCCAAGATATTTTTTCCCTCTTTTGTTGTGATATTATGTGTACATAGGTTAGTGTACATACCATTTTGAGAATTCCAGTAATTCATAGGATACTAAAGAACAGCTCACACCATCTGCTTTTCTATTGTTAAAGATTTTTTTAAAATGGAGAACATTTATTATGTTGGCAGAGTGAAGAAACACAAATCGCTACTTACTATTCAATTATTTAGGTAATTTGCAAGTCTATAAAAAAAAAGAGAAAAATGCCCATACTGTAGCACATTACAATGTAATTTAAAAGTTATTTCCCCACACTTCATGATGTTCCCAGTCATCCAAACCAAGTTCTATAGTTCTTTCTGGATTCTGATCCTAGGTATTAATAAACTAAGTGGTGCCTCTACACCTAATAATATTCAAGGTTACCAGGGCACTTAAGACAGTCCCCTCCAGTTATGCCTCTCTCTTCAAACTAAAGAGATTTCCTTTAGTAACTGCTTTTCTTACTCATTTCCTAACCCTCTGGCTTGTCAGTCTGTCATGTCACATTTGTGCTTTTTTTACAGTTAAGATCTCTGAACTTTTACCTCTTTATGCAGGAAGCATGCAGTGATGTATAAAACGTAGGAATTTCACAGAATAATTTATGCCATTCCTATATATGTTTGTAAACGTTTTAAAAACATGCAAGGTAGACAGGTTTGTTTAAGTACCATTTTCACCTTGTGGTTTCTCCCTCTCTCAGTATCTGTGTAACTTTTACTAATTGTCTTAAAGACTGTAGCTTCTACTGCTACTTTGCACTACGCGAAAGACACTTCTACAGCAGTTACTCATATACAGAGTCTTAGCTTATTTTGGCACATGCATTAAATCATTTAACCTCGCAGATAGTTTTATTGACCTGTACCTCAACTGTATTTAGGGTCTGTGACCAGGTTGCTTCTGTATTGCCCCCTTGTGGCTCCTCAGCGCACAATTTACCCAGCCACAGATCTCTGCTGGTAGGTCACTGTCTTTGTGAGGTCTGAGGTAGTGGAGCTTTGTCCCTCCAGCCCAGGCACACTTCAGTCCTACTCTTTCTGGGGTGCTATGATCCACAAGGAGTCAGGAACAAAAAGAAAACTCAAAACAGGGCCATTTGATGAACACTGGCTGGGACCTGAGACCCACCATTCTATTTAGCGCTTGTCTTCACACAGTCCATGCATCGGTTGAACCGCCAGGGACTAGTTGTCCCTTTTAGCAGGAGGCTCCAGATGGTAAGTCAGCTCAGTCTCTGAGCTGCAACCAGGCTTCTTTCATATCAGAAGAAGCAGAGCTCTGATCTCCTTCCTGGGCATCCCTGAACTAGACTAGGTCTCCTCCTTTTAACTCCCTCTCCAGGCCTGACGTTTACTGCAGGTGTAGTGGGGTGGAGCATATTGGGTGCACAGGCTCTCATTGTCAGTGTAGGGCCTATCTGCCCCCATCAAAACTTCCTAACTCTGATTTCAGTGGAAATACATCAATACCTTTGAGGATACGGGCCTATAGTAACCATCATACTTATGTCCTTCAAAAATGTTCCACACCTTAGACATCTAGCCACTTAATCTTCCTTTCCTAGAAATAACCTAGGGTTTCTTTGAACCCCAGCACTGGATTTGGGGATTTCTTTTTTTTAAGCATTCTTGGTGTATTTTGTTCCTATTAAGTTTATGCCTTTTTTCAATTAAACATACTAAAGTTTGAGAAAATCGTACAAACCTCCCTTTATTTTCCTTCCATTCTTCCTAAAAACCTAATTTCTTTAATTGTTCTTCATAACCCTTGAAGATATTTGAATTGTTTCATTAGTGTGTTTTCAACTCTAGTTTTTCCCAGTGTTCTCACAGCATGGAGCACTCTACTCACAGCTGGGTGGTGCCCCCTTTGGGCAATCTGGGGGCTAGCTCTGCCCTGTTCAACACCTTTGACTTTCTCTTCTACCAGCTGCAGCTCTCCACCCGCCCACAGAATCTTAAGAATTCATGGCTGCTTCATGACTCTGCCCTTTGGCCATGTCACATTGTGATTCCCCTTCCTGGGGCTGGGGAAGGGTGGGGGAGTCTTTCAAAGTCTTTCTGCTCAAGTGGAATCAGGCAGTCCTCATCCCAGTACCCTGACCCTGTCACTCCTGCAGTGATCCAGGCATTTTTCTAGTTCATTGCCCCAAGCAATACCATTCTGCAGTGGTTGATAGCAGGTCTGGGTTCCCCTATCTACGCTGGGTTCCAGTCTAGGGCCCTGTAGCAAGCAGTTAAGGTTTGCGGCTGCACACATCTTACTGGTCTAGTCCCTGAACTACTTCCTACCCTCTTTCTCCAGTCACAGTCAGACCCCTCTCTCTCAGGCCTACTAAGTCTCAGGCGCTCCTAATCCACCTTCCTTCTCCTTTACTCCAGGGAGAGAGACTACAGACTTCCTCCCTGCTCTACTCTACTGCCAGCCTCCTGGCTTTATAGAGGCCTCCCCCTGTTCCTTCACAGGTGAGCTTGCTTCTAATCAAGGCTCTCCACACAGCTTAATTCTCCCTTGTTTCCCACTGAACTGGCTGATTGGGCCTGCCTGGCCTATATCAGCTCTCTTGGGGCTGGTATGAAGAGGACACCCCTTCACATACCATCAAAAATGGGGCCCATTCTTATAGCCATCAACTTAGAGAAATGTAGGGATGGAAGGGATCTTGAAAGGTCATCCAGTCCACTCCTGCCTGTTCTGAGGCAATACTAAGTAAACCTAGATCATTCCTGACAGGTGTTTGTCTACCTGGCTCTTCAAAGCCTCCAGTGATGAGTGTTCCACAACGCTCCTTAGCAACCAGTACTCAGTTATCCTTATAGGTAGGAGGTTTTTTCTAATATTTAACAAATCTTCCTTGCTGCAGATTTTCCTCATTACTTCTTGTCCTACCTTCAGTAGGCATGGAAAACAATTGATCACCATCCTCTTTATAACAGCCCTTAACATATTTGAAGACTGTTATCAGGTTCCCCCTTAGTCTTTTTTTCTCAAGACTAAACTTGCCCAGGTTTTTTAACCTTTCCTCATAGGTCAGGTTTTCTAAATCTTTCTTCATTTTCCTTCTTTTTCTCTGGATTCTCTCCAATTTGTCCACATCTTTCTTAAAGTATGGTGCCCAAGACTGGACATAACACTCCATCTGGGACCTCATCAGTGCCAAGAAAAGCCAAACAATAACTTCCCACATCTTGCATGTGACACTCCCATTTATTCAACCCAGAATGATATTAACCTTTTTCACAACAGCACCAGATTGTTTATACTCAATTTGTGACCAACTTTAAGGAGAGATTACAAACCCTGTGCAGCAAATGGATTTCTTCCAGATGTGTGCCCCTATAGGTGCTCCACTTTGGGTGTGCGTGCACCCCATGTGCCTTTGATCAGAGATTTACAGTGGTAGTGCCTGTTCAGCCAGTGTATGTGCCCTACACATCCTCATGCCCTGCACCAAGGTTATATAGGGCTGCATGGGCAAACAGCCCTCAGTTCCTTCTCCACTGCAAACTCCAAATCAGAAGGGAAGGAGGGCAAATAGTGGAGCACACATAGGGTCAGGCTGTTATTGGGGTGGGATGCAGGCAGTCTTGCCTAGTAGTCAGAGCATGAATCAAGTCTAGTGGGCCAAACAGGCATCCAGGTTGGGGAATGAAGCCAATGATCAGCACCAGAGTCAACTGCCAATTACCAGATCAAGGGATCAAGCCAGAGTCAGAACCAGGAATCAAAGCTGAGGGTCAGAGACAAGGTGAGATACCAAATGCCAGAGATAAAGGTCAATCCAGAGTCAGGGTCAGAAGCCAAGAGGCCAGAGTCAGAGCCACAACTTGTAACTGATGATTGGAGCAAGATCTAAGAAGAGGCAAGAATCAAGCCTGGAGCTAGAGCATGGTGGGAACAGAAGCGAAGGTAGGGGCAAGGGGCTAGGAGTGGAGCAAGAATCACCTTGTTGCTCAGATAAACTTCTTGTGCCTCCTTCTAGCTTAAATAGCATGGTTAGACCAATTGGTGGAGCTGGGATATCCTCTTATCAGGGCTTCTGTCAGTAGTGTCTTGGCTAAGGTTATATTCCTAGTAGTGTCTCAACCCACCAGGTTTCAGCAGACATTAGGTGGAGGCCAGAATGCCGCATCTGTCTAGGGACTCCCAGCCCTGGGTTCAAGACCCAGGACGTCACACGTGCATCTTGAAGAACTCTAGTTACTGCACAAACTGAGTGACCTCTCCTTCATCTTTGAGTACTGTCCACTTCAGGTGACTACCAAGCAAAAGTCTCAGCTGGAAGATGGTGGGGCTTTGGAGCTGAGTCCAAGAGTGCCCTCCCCAGGACAGCATCTGATCTAGAAGAATGGGCCACTACATCATGTCTGGAAAAGGCATGTCTCCAAGTCCAAGCTACAGCCGTGCAAATCTCCACAATAGGAACATATTTGAGTAATGCCATCGATGTGGAAAAAGACTTTGTGGAGTGGGCTGACACCCTAGGAGGGGAATTTATATTGGCAGATTCATAACAAGAAATAATACATCCAGAAATCCACCTGCAGAATCGCGGGGTAGAGATTGTGGGCACTTTGAATCTGTCAGCAATTAATATGAACGGCCTGCAAGACTTCCTAAATGACTTGGTTTTGTCCAGATAGAAAGCTAATGCCTTCTTGACACTCATGGTGTGTAAGGCGGCACCCTTCCTGGTTTTGTGAGGTTTTGAGAAAAAACTGGGAGGTGGATGACTTGGTTAATGTGAAATTCAGATGACACCTGAGCTAGGATTTTAGGATGCTGATGTAATGAAACCTTGTCCTTGAAAAATACCATAAAGGGAGTGTATACCATTAAAGCCTACATTTTCTCAACTCTTTGGGCAGAGGTGATGACCACTTAGAAGATCATTTTCAGGTATAGGCTAGGAAGAGAAGAGATAGCCATTGGGTTAAGTATACATTTAAATACTAAATTGAGATCCCATGCAGGAGTGGGTTCTTTAATCTGAGGAAACAGGTTTCTCAACTCCTTGACAAACCTCACTGCTCTGGAATGAACGAATACTGAGAATTCCTGAACCAATGAATAACTGCCAAGCGACCTCTGACAGAGCTCATACATAATCCTGATCTTTTCAATTCCAGCAGGTAGTCAAGAACAGCAGAGAAGGAGGAATGAGTGAAAGAAAGACAAAGCCGGTTACACCAGTGGTTGAATCTCTTCCATTTTGGAAGGTAAGTATTTCATGTGGTTCCTCTGCTATTATTTAACAGCCCTTGTTATACATCTGCAGAACAGGAAGTTTCTATTCCCATGAACCATTGAGGATCCAAGCCTTGAAGTGAAGAATTCCCAGGTTGGGCTGGAGAATCTGACTGCTATCTTGAGAGAAAAGATGGGGGAATGAACAGAATACTGATTGTCTGATGAACAGCAAGGCAAATCAGGTAAGAGAACTGAGCCCAACTGGGCTATGTTTTAACTATTAGTATAACCTTGCCTTTGTCTTGTTTGCTTTTTTTTACCACTTTTAATATTAGCGGTATTGAACAGAATGCATACAGAAGACCCATTGTCTATGAATAGGGAAATCATCCTCCAGTGAGTGAGGGCCCAATCCCCCCACTCGAACAAAACTGCCTGTAATTCCTTTTGATGATGGCGGTGTAAATGTCCACCTCTGGAAATCCCAGGTCAAAAAAAAAAAATGGTTGAGAGTCTGGGAGTCTAAGTCCCATCATAATCTTGGAATGCCTGGAAGGTATGTCACCAAAATGAAGCTGTGATTGGCTATACACCAGTTGCATAGCTTTATTTCTTTGGCATCCTGTGTTGTCCAGTCCCAGCTTCTGGCAGTTGAAGGTTGAGAGGTTGCCACTTTGACCAACTTGACTAATAGTCACTGATTGACTTATCTATCCTCTATGAACTTATCTAAGTTTTTTTGAATGCAGTTATATTTTTGGCCTTCACAATATCCCTGGTAATGAGTTCCACAGGTTGACTGTGTGTTGTGTGAAGAAGTATTTCCTTTTGTTTGTTTTAGACCTGCTGCCTATTAATTTCATGAGGTGACCCCTAGTGTCACAGTGCCTTAAGTGTGTCACAGCTGAGAAGGCTAAACTCAGGACAGACTGACAGAAAACAGGGCAGCCATACCCACACTGGTGGCATATTCTATAATTCGATTTAACCAAACAAGCAACAACTGTGTTCTCCCATATTGCTACACTAACATAATATGGAGTCATATACAGTCTCCTTCAGGCATACAGTGTCCCTATTACCACCCAGACAAACTGTACTTCTGTGATAAATGATTATTGAAACCAGAAATCACATATACTAGGTTCTTCCAGTTCCAGAGAAGCAGCCATTTGCCCCAGGTCAAAGTATACTTCAGATCTTACCCAAAAAAATCACACTGTAGCCAATCCTTAGTAAACTAACTAAAGTTTTATTAATAAAAAAGAAAAGAAGAGTGTTATTAAGAAGTTAAAGTGAATCATATATATTGCAGTTGATTTCAGAGTCTGTAGATCAGGGTAATAGCAGTGATCTTAAATCTGCTAGCTTGCAATAAGTCTCTTTGGTAACTCAAAAGACTGGAGTCCTCAGTCCATTGTTCAAAGCTCCCTTTGTTAGAAATGACAGTCCAGAGATGTGGGGCAGGAATGAGGCAAGGAGGTGATGTCACAGTCTCCAATATATACCTTTAGTCCATATGCCTGGAAAAGTACTGGCTCAAACATGGAGTCATGGATCACATGTCCTATGTGCCTTGCTGAGTCATGGGTATTCATTGTCTCTATGTTCTCTGGGGCATCTTTGGTAGGGGCCCAGCTGAAGCAATTGATTCTCTTTAATAGCCCATCAACACATGACTAGCTACTCTTGATGTAAATCTGTCTTTTGGGTGGTACCCAGGAACACAGCATGTTTAGTAACAAGCACACAGTAAAATGTCATCACTTCATACATGGTAGTGATACAAACATTTAAACAGATAGCATTGTTCAGCAGATCACAATTTTTCCAATGATACTTTACAAGGCACTCTTCATAGACGATTTATCACAACTATTTAACATTGGTGATTATATTAGTGCAGACGGTCATCTTTCCCTCTATACAGCATCACACCTAATTCTTATGTTATGTGAAGAGGTAAATAACACTTTCCTATTCACTTTTTCCATACCATTTATAATTTTACACACTTCTATCATGTTTCCCCTTTATTGTCTTTTTTAAGATGAACAGTCCCAGTTTTTTTAACCTCTGATATGGAAGCTGTTCCATATCCCTAATAAATTTTGTTGCCCTTCTCTGTACTTTTTCCAATTCTAATGATAAGGACAGCAGAACTGCACACAGTATTCAAGGTGTGGGCACACCATGGATTTATAAAGAGGCAATACGATATTTTCAGTCTTATCTATTCCTTTCCTAATGATTCCCAACATTCTGTTAGTTTTTTTGACTGCCACTGCACATTGAGTGAATGTTTTCAGAGAATTTTTCACATTGACTCCACGATCTCTTTCTTGAGTGGTAACAGCTAATTTAGATTCCATCATTTTGTATGTATAGTTGGGATTAATTTTTCCAATCTGCATTATCTTGCACTTAATATTGAATTTCATTGGCCATTTTGTCACCCAATTTAGTGAGATCCTTTTGCAACTCTTCACAGTCTGTTTGGACTTAACTATCTTCAGTAATTTTGTATCATTTGCAAACTTTGCTACTTCATTTTTTCCAGATCATTTATGAATATGTTCAACAGCACAGACCCCAGTACAGCTCCTTTTTAGCTCTTTCTATTGTGAAAACTGACCATTTATTCCTATTCTTATTTTTCCTATCTTTTAACCAGTTACTGATCCGTGAGAGGACCTTCCCTTTTATGTAATGACTGCTTACTTTGCTTGAGAGCCTTTGGCAATGGACCTTGATAAATGCTTCCTGAAGGTCCAAGTACACTATGTTGATTGGATTATCGTTGTCCACATGGTTTTTGACTACTTCAAATAATTCTAATAGATTGGTGAGGCAAGATTACTCTTAACAAAAGTCATGTTGACACTTCCACAACATATCACATTTATCTGTACTTTACTATAGTTTTAACCATTTTGCCTGATACTGAAATTAGGATTACTGGCCTGTAATTGCCAGGATCAGATCCCGAGCTTGTTTTTTTTAAAAAAGGAGTTACCTTAGCTACCTTTCAGTCATCTGGTACAGAGGCTTATTTAAGTGATAGGTCATGTTTGAGTGTGTCATATCAAGTGTCATATTTGAGTTCCGTTAGAACACCTGGGTGAATACCATCTGGTCCTGGTGAATTACTGTATAATTTATTAATTTGTTCCAAAATCTCCTCTACTGATACCTCAATCTGACTGTTTTTTAAATTTGTCACCTGAAAAGAATGGCTCATGTGTAGCGATCTCCCCCATATCCTCTGCAGTGAAGAACAATGCAAAGAATTCAGTTAGCTTTTCTGCAACAGTTTTGTCTTTCTTGAGTACTCCTTTGAAAAGATTTTTAAAAGCTATTAGAATTTGAAGAACAGTTAGCTAAGAACACAAATCTTTCTTGGCCTTACTATTTATACTTCTACACTTGACTTGCCAGCGTTTACACTCCTTTCTATTTTCCTCAATAGGATCTGACTTCCAATTTTTAAAGAATGAATTTTTGCCTCTAACTGCCTCTTATTCTGCTGTTTAGCTATAGTGGAATTTTTTTTTTTTTTTGGTCCTCGTATTGTTTTCTTTGTATTCAGGTTATTAATTTAGTCTGACCCTGTTATGGTGTTTTTAATAGTCTCCATTTAGTTTACAAGCACTTCAACCTTAGGACTGTTCCTTTTAATTTTCATTTAACTAGCTTCCTCATTTTTGTGTAGTTCCCCTCTTTGAAGTTAAATGGTACTGTGGAGGCATTTTCTCCACTACAGGAATGTTAAATTGAATTACATATGGTTGCTATTACTGAATGGTTCAGCTATATTCATCTCTTGGACCAGATCCTGTGCTCCACTTAGGATTAAAGCAAGAACTGCCACTCTCCCTGTGGTTTCCAGGACAAGCTGCTCCAAGGAGCAGTCATTTAAAGCAGTTGTTCTCAACTAGGGATACACGTGTTGGGAGCGATGGTCCCCACAGGGAGGGAGGGAGGCAGGTAAAATGTTGCAGCTGGAGATACAAAAAGTTGTGTTGCTCCAGTCTCTTGATGAGTCTGTCAAAACTGATATTTTGATGGTGAGGATGATTGAGAGTCTGGGATCTTCAATAGTTTTTACTGGTTATAAAATCCCTTCTAACATGGGCACTTTAGAAATTTTTATCCAATGCCTCTGAGGGCTGAACAACATGGGGAGAAGAAAAGAAAAGTGGAGATCCAAAGAACAAAAAACTACCTCATGCAGGAAATTAATCTTTTTGGCAAGCAAGGAGAATGTCAGATCACCTATCCAGTTTTGTGTTGTTAGCATTATAATAAGTCTGCTAATAGCATTTTTATTTGTATTCTTCATTTTGATTATTAAACATGTATCTATCAGAGTGGCTGATAGATCCTTATTTTCAGCATGTAGAGTGACAACAGCACATGTAGAAATACATTCCAATGTTGCATTGACAGATCCAGATGTGTGTGCACAAATTCTTGAGTAATTTCACATCAGTAAAAAGGGTTTCTTCCTTAATATTAGAAATAAAGCACCTAAAGCACCTTCAGACATGATTCAACCAGGCCTCCCTTTATGCAAATGCTATTTTAATGGCACAAATACATTTGGGTATAATATTACATTCACATTATTAGGGTGCATACTTAATTCGAGACATCTAGACAGACTCATGTGTAGTGCTGAGGAGGAGCCAGTGGTCATGGTATATGTAGGTACCAGTGACATAGGCAAGGATAGGAGGGAGGTCCTGGAAGCCAAATTTAGGCTTCTAAGTAAAAGATTGAAGTTTGGGACCTCCATGGTAGCATTATCTGAAATGTTTCCAGTTTCATGCACAGGACCAATTAGACAGGCAGAACTGCAGGGTCTCAATGCATAGATGAGACTATGGTGTAGGTAGGAGCGGTTTACATTTATTAGGAACTGGGGAACTTTTTGGGAAATGGAGCCTATAAAGGAAGGATGGACTCCATCTAAACCAAAATGGATCCAGATTGCTAGCATGTAAAATTAAAAAGGTCATAGAACAGTTTTTAAACTAAGGGCTGGGGGAAAGCCAACAAGTGTAGAGAAGCATGTGGTTCACACAGAGACATCCCTTAGGGGAGGATCTATTAATGGAGATTATCTATATTCTAGTAAGGAGGAGAAGATGGAAGATGATAAAATATGGGTGGGATCTGATGAGAAACAGTCACATGAAAAAGTTTCATTCAATTACATCAAATAACAGACAGCTAAAAAGGTGTCTTTTTTTTTTTTTTTTTAGTTCCAGAGGGGTAGCCATGTTAGTCTTCATACAGCAAAAGCAATGTGAGTTCTGTAACACTTTAAAGACTAACAAATTTAATTTCAGCAGGCATAAGCTTTCCTGAGCTTCAGCTCACTTCCTCAGATGCAGTTGGTAGAAATGATACAGCAAATAGGAAACATATATAGAAGGCAACATATGCATGTCCAAGGGCATAGATAACAATGGGGTAGGTGGATAAAAGCCGGGTACTTGAGGTCTAATGACAACCATTGAGTAGGAGGTGAGAATGGGTGATCAAAGCAATTTACCTCTTGTAATGAGATAGGCATTCCAAATCCCTGTTTAAACCCAGTTTGAATGTATCAAGTTTGTTTATATACAAATGCTAGAAAATTAAATACTAAGATGGGTGAATTTGAGAATATCTATATGATAGGCATCACAGAAACTTGGTGGAATGAGGATAATCAATGGGACACAGTAATACCAGAGTACAAAATATATCGGAAGGACAGAATAGGCCGTACTGGTGGGGTAGTGGCACTACATGTGAAAGAAAGCATAGAGTCAAATGAAATAAAAATCTTAAATGAACCAAACTCTGCCATAGAATCTCTATTGCTAATAATTCCACGCTTAAATAATAAGAATATAGCAGTAGGGGTAAACTACTGACCACCTTACCAGGATGGTGATAGTGACTGAAATGCTCAGGGAGATGAGAGGCTATAAAAATAAAAAAACAATAATGGGGGATTTCAACTATCTCCATATTGACTGGGTACATGTCAGCTCATGATGGGATACAGAGATAGAATCATTTAAGGGATCCAGAAACTTTTTCTTGTAGCAGCTCGTCCTGAAACCCACAAGAGGAGAGGCAATTCTTGATTTAGTCCTAAAGTGGAGCACAGGATCTGGTCCACGAGGTGAATGTAGCTGAACTGCTTGGTAATAGTGACCATAACATAATAAAATTTAACATTCCTGTGTGTGTGGGGAGAGGAGGACACTAAAGCAGCCCACCATGACAGCAATTAATTTCAGAAAGGGGAACTACACAAAAATGAGGAAGTTAAACATATTTTAAAAGACACAGTGCCAAAAGTGAGATCCCTGCAAGCTGCATGGAAACTTTTTAAAGACACCATAATAGAGGCTCAATTTATATGTATATCCCCAGATTAAAAATCATAGTAAGAGGACCAAAAAAATGCCACTATGACTAAACATTAAAGTAAAAGAACCAGCTAGAGCCCAAAAGGTATCCTTTAAAAAGTGGAAGTTAAATCCTATTGAGGAAAATAGAAAGGAGCATAAACTCTGGTAAGTGAAGTGTAAAAATATAATTAGGAAGGCCAAAAAAGCATTTAAAGAACAGCTAGCCAAAGACTCAAAAAATAGCAAAAAAAAAAAAAATTAAAGTACTTCAGAAGCAGGAAGCCTGCTAAACAACCAGTGGGGGCCACTGGATGATCGAAATTCTAAAGGAGCATTATATGCTAAAGAACATAAGGCTATTGTAGAAAAAATAAATGATTCTCAAACCTGAGCAATTCTTTTTAGATAGGCCAATTTTTTAAAAAGGCTCCAGAGGTGATCCCAGCAATTACAGGCCGGTAAGCCTAACTTCAGTATCCGGAAATTTGGTTGAAACTATAGTAAAGAACAGAATTATCAGACAAATAGATGAACACGATTTGTTGGGGGAAGAGTCAACAGTTTTTGCAAAAGGAAATCATATCTCACTAATCTACTAGAATAATTTGAAGGGATCAAAAAGCTTGTGGACAAGGGTGATCCAGTGGATATAGTGCACTTAGATTTTCATAAAGCCTTTAATAAGGTCCCTCACCAAAGGCTCTTAAGCAAAGTAAGCTGTCATGGGATAAAAGGGAAGGTCCTCTCCTGAATCAGTAATTGGTTAAAAGTTAGGAAACAAAGAGTAGGAATAAATGGTCAGTTTTCAGAATGGAGAGAGGTAAATAGTGGTGTCCCCCAGGGGTCTGTACTGGGACCAGTACTGTTCAACATATTCATAAATGATCTAGAAAAAGGGGTAAACAGTGAGGTGGCAAAATTTGCAGATACAAAACTACTCCAGATAGTTAAATCCAAAACAGACTGCAAAGAGTTACAAAGGGATCTCACAGAACTGGGTGACTGGACAACAAAATGGCAGATGAAATTCAATGTTGATGAATGTAAAGTAATGCAAATTGGAAAACATAATCCCAACTATACATATATAATGATGGGGTCTAAATTAGCTGTTACTACTCAGGAAAGATCTTGGAGTCATGGTGGATAGTTCTCTGGAAACATCCACTCAGTGTGCAGCAGCAGCAGTCAAAAAAGCTAGCAGAATGTTGGGAATCATTAGGAAAGGGATAGATAATAAGACAGAAAATATTCTATTGCCTCCTTATAAATCCATGGTAAGCCCACATCTTGAATACTGCATGCAGATGTGGTCACCCCTTCTCAAAAAAGATATATTGGAATTGGAAAAGGTACAGAAAAGGCTACAAAAATTATGAGGGATATGGAACAGCTTCTAGAAGAGGGGAGATTAATAACACTGGGACTTTTCAGCTTGGAAAAGAGATGACTTGGATATGAAAGAGATCTATACAATCATGACTGGTGTGGAGAAAGCAAATAAGGTCCATCAATGGCTATTAGCCAAGATGTGCAGGAATTCAAAACTATGCTC
Source organism: Emydura macquarii macquarii (assembly GCF_026122565.2). Lineage (NCBI taxonomy): Eukaryota > Metazoa > Chordata > Testudines > Chelidae > Emydura > Emydura macquarii. The sequence goes on along the minus strand of NW_027131614.1, from coordinate 18,731,428 downwards.
TGAAGTGTCTCTAGCCTCTGTTTGCCAGAAATTATGAATGGGCAACAGGGGATGGATCACTTGATGTTTAGCTGCTCTATTCATTCCCTCTGAAGCACCTGGCATTGGCCACTGTCAGAAGACAGGATACTGGGCTAGATGGACCATTGGACTGACCCAGTATGACCGTTCTTATGGTTACTTTGGTTTTTAACTACCTGCCTATGTTAAGAGAGCTAGTTATCCATCCAATCAACATCAATTGCTCCCACAAATAGCAGGCACAATATGATCCTAGGTGTTTGAAATCTGGCTCCAAACCTCTAGTTGAAACACGGGTTGCATAAAATGGATGTTATGAGTTACTCTGTGGCTGAAAGACAATTAAAAAAATTGAAGATACCAATCTGCTGAAGCAAAGACCATAAAGGCTTTCTGTGTTCAGAGGACATGCGGACTTCATGCTGTGAAATTTGTTTTAGTAGCTTTTAATTTACGCTTCAGGGATTTCCATAGCACCCGCACCAATTACTGGTTATAACAGGCGTGCGCTGATATGAAAACATTTTTAATTTAATGCAACTTTCCCCTTGACTTGTGTTTTCTGTGCAAGCACATACAAGCAGAATGTGTTTGCTAATTGCTGCAATGTGTGTTTATTGAAAAATACAATGTTTGTGGCATTTTAATTTGAGACCATACGGTGCCATTAACCATTGTAATCAACTTTTTTTTGCTGGATTTGCTTTTTTCAAAAGGGCCATTAACAAGGTTGGAACCACAGGATTGGGTATATTTTTCTGTTGTATGGTTTACCTACTTCATAAGAACCACTTATTTGAACAGAAGACAAAAAACAAGTTTATGCAGGCAAGCCATTATACAAAAAGGGGAAAAAAATATTATATCTGACAAATTAATTGACATCCACTCACTAATTTATAATAAAAAGTTGTACTTTAATGAAAGTCTAGAGACATGTATAAGTATCATTTAAAGAAATGATAATGTCAGTTAAAGAAACATTCAATGAACAACTAACAGTGAAATTTTCTGTTTCCTTGAGCGGAATAATGGGTCTTGTAGTATTTACATGATCAGCTTTAGCACATGCCAGGTTTTATATATGCCTCTTGGTTTTTTTAAATTTTAGGTGTTAATTTAACCTTTTCAACATACTAACATCTTAAAGTTAAAAACTGGTGTGACCCTGGAGCCTTGGAAATTAATAAGAACTGTCAAGAGAATGATGCATTATTAATTCAAAGATGAGTTTAGGCTTTATAAATGACTGAAAACACAGCATTTAAAGTGACATCTCCATTTACTTTTCAGGAATAATTTCCCAGCCCTTCAAAATTGAGTTATAATAATTATGATTAAAAATGTATCATTCTTTCTCAAAATCTATTCTTCTCTTTTCTTATTCAATCCCTATGTGACATCATACACACTCCGAATAACAAATTTTGATGATTGGTATCGTATCAACAACTTTTATATTCATCTTCCAAATGTAATTTCAGGGATTTGGTAGTAATGCAATTAATGTTTTACATTACACCTTACAGGTTCACTTATGGGTCAAGTATGATACAGCTCGAATCTCCATAAGAAAAGGAAAAATATGTAATTTATTATGTTTCTGACAACTCATTAATAAAGAACTTAGTGCTGTGAAAAGTCCTGGGTTAATATCACTAGACATGCAAATCTAGTAAAAAGTCTGAAATGTATTCTATTAATTCATTGATATTTAATTTTCTTGTGAATATGGCTTCTCATTATATCAAGGCCTGAACAAAAATCCCATTGACTAATAGGCTTTGGATTCAGCCCTTAGAATATTTTTCCTAACGTGAAAAACTGTGCCAGAAAATTACAAATTCATATCACACCTAGAGCAGAGAGAATCTGTGCTTCCAGATCTGCACATGGTGTGTTCATACAGCAGTGACAGGGCTCAGTTGCCTGGTAGGCATCATCACCACCTTAATCCATTCAGACTCTGCAAAGAGCATTTCATGGGTGGCAATGTGTGCACAGGGGACAGGGCACATCCCTCCTCCCATCCTGTGAAAATATTTGAGAAAACTTAGTACCACTTGGGGCTGTGCTATCTTGTCAACGGAGCCTCAGCTGCAGTGGTGATACCCCTTTCAGGCAGATGCGTGGGGGCAGCTACAGCCTGGGGAAGTCTCTGGTAACACGTAAAGGTATTCTAACCAGTAGGAAATTCTGTAAATATGTTATCAGTGCTGGATATGCAGATATTTTAATCTTTTAAATATGGAGATCTGTAATTCACTTGATGCTAAAGCCACACAGTTGCAAGAAATCTGAAAATATTATATTGCTTATCTCTAAGTGTGACAGATATTTCACACTTTCATGTTACTTAGTATCTCTTTCATTGAAAAGATCTCTAATGTTGCTATCCTTTATTTCTTTAGCCTGGAGCGTAATAAAAAAGACACAAAAGGTCTCTTTCCCCTTCAGCTTATGGTCACAGACTCACATTCTTTCTCTTTCCAGGACTCATTTGTTTTCTGTAGTTAGGTCACCCTTTTTACTCCCTTCTAGGTCCCCTCTTTCCTTGGTCCTTTCCTTCCCAGTTACTCCATCTCTTCCATGGTCCTTTGACTCTTTTCTATGAGCTTTCTAGAGTGCACAGACTGAGTAGCTATGCTGGCTAGCTTAATGGGGGATGGATCTCCTGTGTAGACTTTTGGAATACATTTGGTCATTTGATCTACTACATTTTGTCATAAGAAAAACAAGAGTTCTCTGGCATTTTAAAGACTAACAAATTTAATTTCAGCAGGCATAAGCTTTCGTGAGCCTCAGCTCACTTCCTCAGATGCAGTAGGTAGAAATGATACAGCAAATGGGTAACATATACGAGGCATCATATACATATACAAGTGCATAGAGAACAATGGGGTAGGTGGATAAAAGCCAGGTACTTGAGGTCTAATGACAACCATTGAGTAGGAGGTGAGAATGGGTGATCAAAGCAATTTACCTTTTGTAATGAGAGAGCCATTCCAAATCTCTGTTTAAACCCAGTTTGAATGTGTCAAGTTTGCAGATAATTTCTAACTCAGCAGTTTCTCTTTGAAGTCTGTTTTTGGAGTTTTTTTGGAGAAGTACAGCAACTTTCAGGTCAGAGACAGAGTGTCCTGGGCGATTGAAGTGTTCTCTGACTGGTTTATGGATGTTGTTATTTTTTATGTCTGATTTGTGTCCATTTATCCTTTTGCGTAGTGATAGTCCAGTTTGGCCAATGTACATGGCAGAGGGGCATTGCTGGCACATGATGGCATATATAACATTAGTGAATGAGCCCCTTAGGGTGTGATTGATGTGGTTAGGACCAGTGATGCTCTCACTAGAGTCTATGTGTGGGCAGAGCTGGCAACGGGGTTTGTTGCAGGGATAGGTTCCTGGATTGGACTTTTTGTAGGGTGTATGGTTGCTGGTGAGTATTTGCTTCAGGTTGGGGGGCTGTCTGTAAGCCAGGATGAGGTTGATAGTGGGCCTGGACCAGTCCACACAAGAAATCCACTTTCTGGACACTACAATAAAAATAAAGGATGGTCACATTAATACCCCCCTATACCAAAAACAAACTGACCGCAATATGTATCTTCATGCCTCCAGCTTTCACCCTGGACACATTACACGATCCATTGCCTACAGCCAAGCCTTAAGATACAACTGGATTTGCTCTGATCCCTCAGACAGAGACAAACACCTACAGGATCTCTATGAAACATTCCTAAAACTACAATACCCGCCTGGAGAAGTAAAGAAACAAATTGACAGAGCCAGATGGGTACCCAGAAGTCACCTACTACAGGACAGACCCAACAAAGAAAACAACAGAACACCACTGGCCATCACCTACAGCCCCCAGCTAAAATCACTCCAACACATCATTAAAGATCTACAACCTATCCTAGCAGATGATCCGTCTTTCGCTCAGGCAGTGGGCGGCAGACCCATCCTGGCTTACAGACAGCCCCCCAACCTGAAGCAAATACTCACCAGCAACCATACACCCTACAAAAAGTCCAATCCAGGAACCTATCCCTGCAACAAACCCCGTTGCCAGCTCTGCCCACACATAGACTCTAGTGAGAGCATCACTGGTCCTAACTACATCAATCACACCCTAAGGGGCTCATTCACCTGTACATCCACTAATGTTATATATTCCATCATGTGCCAGCAATGCCCCTCTGCCATGTACATTGGCCAAACTGGACTATCACTACGCAAAAGGATAAATGGACACAAATCAGACATAAAAAATAATAACATCCATAAACCAGTCGGAGAACACTTCAATTGCCCAGGACACTCTGTCTCTGACCTGAAAGTTGCTGTACTTCTCCAAAAAAACTCCAAAAACAGACTTCCAAGAGAAACTGCTGAGTTAGACATTATCTGCAAACTTGACACATTCAAACTGGGTTTAAACAGAGATTTGGAATGGCTCTCTCATTACAAAAGGTAAATTGCTTTGATCACCCATTCTCACCTCCTACTCAATGGTTGTCATTAGACCTCAAGTACCTGGCTTTTATTCACCTACCCCATTGTTCTCTATGCACTTGTATATGTGTATGATGCCTCGTATATGTTACCCATTTGCTGTATCATTTCTACCTACTGCATCTGAGGAAGTGAGCTGAGGCTCACAAAAGCTTATGCCTGCTGAAATTAAATTTGTTAGTCTTTAAAATGCCACAGAACTCTCGTTGTTTTTGCTGTATACAGACTAAGATGGCTACCCCTCTGGAACTCTTCTACATTTTGTCATGTTACTTCTGCGACTTATCTGATTCTGATTGGCTCTCAGTCAAAACCTTCAAGACAACCTTAAATGGTTCTATTGCTAGTAGAACTCAAATGTACATTTGGTTCCATCAGAAAATTTTAAACTCATTGAAATGTAGATATCTTGCAGTTTTCATTCTACCTATGTTTATAATACTGATTAATACATAAACACAACATTCCCCGGTCAATTTTTGTATTACATATTCTATATTACATGCTTAATGCTCTTTTTCCCACCTTCAAGGAAAAAAGCTATGATAAAGCAATACAAAACAGATATATTCATCCAATGTATAGGCATTACTTCTTTTATCCGTGCATAGATAAAAGGACTTAAAACTCAATTTATTGAAATGAAGTATCTAGTTACAATGATAAAGAAAAGCAGGGTGCTTTAACAGATTATGTCATTTGACTAGCTATATTTCTCTCTGACCAAACACAAGGGATTAATGGCAAATTGTATATTAAGCCTGATACAATATATGATTTATGAAAGGAAACAGAATTATTCACACGTAATGCACCACAAATAGTTCAGCAAATGCTTGATAACAGGATATTATGGATTATGCTCTTGCTTTTTCATCTTTTTGAATTTATATTGCTAGTATTTATCTTATCTGACTTTGCTTAAAGAAACAATCAAAATAACCTATGATTAAGATTAAAGCTTTTTATATTAAAATTCAACATTCTTTATACTTTATATTGAAATAGAGAAGAAAAGTGAAGCAGTTATTAATTGTTGAAATGTGTTCCTAAATTCTAAAATATTAGCAGACTTTTTCATAATTGCATTATACCTCTAGAGTGTTTTTTATTTTGTATCCTGTCCTATATACAAAATCTAAACCATTTCCCCCATGATGTTGAAAACAGGGTGAGAATTTTTGGCAGGGCCAGATTCTTCACTGATTCATACTGTGGCACAAGGGTTAAGACAGTGAAGAATTTGGATCAATGTATTTTAAAGTCTTTCACAATGGAACATGAGTTTCATTCATTTTTTAAAAATGCATGAGTGAAATTATCTGTAATGACCCAATATTGTTCCATTGTAGTCAATGAGTTGTGTCACAGACTTCAGAGAGCAAATTGGACATTACTGAAATGATGGGGGCAGGAAATGTGCAAACTTCCTCCACAGTTATAACTTCCAACATCCTACTATTTCAGCTCTGAGAGTTTATACCAATTATGGACACAGTCTCTGCCAAATTCTGCTCAGGCAACATAAAGGGGGCAGAAATCTAAAAGTCTCCTGCTAAGGATTCTGGTTATCGTCAATTAGCAGGTTGTCTTCTGGGGATCAAAGACAGCTGGCACAAACTAGAGCAGCTCCTAAACTCTAACCTGTACCTGGGTAGAGAACTGGAAAGCCCTAACTGGCTCCCCTGACAGCCTCTCAACCATTAGGCACAGCAGAGAATCTGACCCCATGGTTAGAACAAATGGAGACTAGACACACAAGTCCAGGATTTGAAAGCTGGTCTCCCGAAGCAACCCCTAAATTCTACAGAGAGAAGTGTATGAAGGCTTGTCTACGCTGCGTGGCTTCCTTGATGCAAGGTACACAAGTTACGTTACGCAATCTAACTGAAGTCAATGTATCTTGCATAGAGCAACCATGCTGTCTTCACTACGCTATGTCAATGGGAGATGCTCTCCCGTCAACATAGCTTATGCTTCTCATTCTGCAGTAGTATTGGAATCGATGGGAGAAGTGCTCAGCAATTGATTGAGTGTGTCTTCACCACACCCGCTCAGTTGATGCCGCTGCACTGATGGCTGTGGCACTGACGGAGCAGCCTAGTGAAGAGAAGTCCTTAGAGATATATAGCTAGGGAGATACCTGTTGATGGATAGAATTGGAAGATTACCCTGTATATTTCTGTTTTACATTTACATATTTACATTTTACATTTACAATTTACACAGTGGTATCTGTTCAAATCTTTGTTTAAAAAAAAAAAAGGCAAAACATTTTGCATACCATACCATATTAAATAATTTGTTTAAAATGTATTAAGTTAGATGTTGTATGAAATCTAGCAGTTCTTCTATCAACTGCTGTCATTATGTATTCATTACTCTTGCTTGCCTGGGGGAATCAATTCATGTTATTCCTTTAATAAAATGATTACTGCAGTGTTATACCTTCCTTTCTTCTTTAACTATTATTCCCAGCAAAGACCCTGCATCTTTAGATGCAGATGCTTCCATTCAAAACACAGTGATAGTTATTTTTTGAAGGAACCTGATTTATCGTCTTGACAAGAGAATGGAGAAATCCTTGCCAAAAATACAGGAGCAGGAAATACTTTTGAAATGTACACTTTTAGACTAAGAATTGAGGGTTACTCAATGTTAGAAATGTTTAACATTAATCAGTTATTTAAGGTTGGGCAACAGGGTAAAGTAACTTCAGCTGAAGCTGCCATTTTAACTTAGCCAGCCCCAATTCAGATAAGCACTTAAGCCCTGATTCAGGAAACCACTTAAACACAGGATTATATGCTGTTCTGAACAGGGATACTTTCTTGAATCAGGGTCTGAAACACATGCTTTAACGTTAAGTGAATAGGGATGGAATTAAGCACGTTAAATTGCTTTGTTGAATTGGGGCCTTACACACTGTCTGCTAATATATATCACTGATGTTTCCAGTATTTCCAATATTATAGTATTAATAGTAGTATACTATTATAGTAGTATTAATAGTGATGATGATTTCATATTACTAAATTGGTTTGAATCTGGCCAAGATCTGTAGCAATTCCAAAAGAAGATTTCTGATTCAAAATCCTTGACTTGCTTCTCCATATTAATGCAGCTACTTTACACTGTATCAAGGATGAATATGAGCTATTGAGCTGGCATATCTGTTCCTAGGAGGATCAGATCAATGCAAGGGAGATACTCAGTGGACACAGAAGATCCTGTACCTCTACATCTCTACTGCCAGAGAAAAGAGGTTCATGGCTGAGATGCCATGTACTATACTAGCTGTGTTTTCAGCTCCTTGTGGCCCTTAGCCACTGAAGTATGTTAGGATAGCCCTCAGCTATAGCAGAATCTCCTGTCCCCTGTGTTTTTTAATTATATCAGTGTGTCCTGGTGTCATACAGTTGGCATGTTGCTGTATTATTCTGGTTTAGTAATAAAAATACAATGTTGTCACTTATAACTACTTCCCACCTATTTTCCCCCCATCATATACCCAATAGTGAAAAATAGCATATTGGATTTTGGAGGGTTCTTTAATCTAGCATAAAAAGGCATAGTAAGATCCAAAGGACATGAAGTGTAAACTGGATATATGCACAAATTTTTAGCAGTGAGGATATGGAACAGATTACCAAGAAATGTGGTAAATTTTCTTCTAGTTGGAGTCTTTAAATCAATACTGAATGTCTTTCTAAAAGATGTTCTAGTTCAACTACAAGTTATTGGACTAGATACAGGAATAGCTGGGTGAAATTCTGTGATCTGTTATTGAACGTGTCAAAATAAATCATCATAATTGTTCCTGCTAGCCTCAACATCTATGAGTACTCAATTACTTAATTTATATATACTGGAATTTTTATAATGACACTGCTTTCCTGAAGTGCAACATCAAGTTTAGCTATTGATTTTTATTCCATCCAACAATTTATTCTTGTTTGAGTTAAATGAAAACTGTAGCTAAGCTACATAACACCGACAGTCTACATAAATAGCAGAGGAGTAATTATAATGGAACAATAAGCCTTGAATTTTCTGAGATAATTTCAGAGAATAAAAAATTGGTAGAAATATAAAGACTATAAAAGCAGTGTATGCACAACACATACCATATGTAAATTCATAATAAGTGTCAGAAGGTGATATTAAAACAGCATAAGTGTGGTTTAGATAATAAAGTAGGTTAGATAGGTTTATACCTAATGGAATATAATTTAAGGTAACTATAGTATTTGCATTTCAAATTCAGTCACACAAAATTTCTTCTGTATTGTTTGTATAATGTTAGCAATCTTGTATGTGGACTTTTTTGCATAATTGTATTAGTTGTTTATCCCTATGTTGTCACTGGGGTATTCTGAGAAACAAACGGTGGAACAAGGCTGACAATACTGGATGTGCCCCCATCACAAAAACAAACTTTGCGCCAGTGTCAGTTACTCACACTGTGGCATCAAAATTGCATATATTCTTCAGGGCTGTCATTCAAAGACTGATCTAAAAAAAAAAAAATCTAGCGAATAATTCTACTAGTTGGTGCCCTAACGGGGAAGCTCAGCAAGCTACTTGTTAAATCCCAGCAATCAATCAGTCACGTAAAAAAGAGCAGAAGGAAATAAAAAACTGAAGTTTGCGGTTTGGAGAAGCATTTTTTAAAATAAAGTTCTAAAAAGTCAGGCCAAATTTTATTGATACATCTTATGTTTTCTTCTGTCTGTGCTCTCAGTAACAATATCAAATTAACAAAATAAACTATGTTGAATGAAATGGTGGTGGAATTTGCAGTAGCAGCACATCTGTATTTCTTTCAGACAGTTGAGCAAAAGTCTAAACTTTTCTTGCATCTACTATTCATCCAAACTAGTTGACTTGACATATCAGTGACAGGTAGGCCTTTTTAGAATGACTACTAGGGAGAGAAGGAAGGAATATTTTATATTTTCATGTCAGATTTGGTAAATTGTGTACCTGCATTGCAAAACCAGATAATTTGCACCTAATGTAATATAGCCACTTACTTCATGATGTAGAACATATTTGATGTTTTATCAGTTTCTTAGGGTATTAAAGTGACTTCTGTGTCTTTTGATGCACTGTTTCCCAAGTAAAAGATGGCCCACATTCAACTGTGAGGATTTAGTACAGTTCCAGCCATTTTGGGGTCCACCACTCTTCACACTTGAACTTCAGTCCCTTTTCTTTCCAAACTGTCACGATGCAGAGGTGATGCTTATCTGAGTCAACAGACATGAGGTTTCATCTAACTCAACCTTTTCTCTGAGTTTTCATTTTCCCCACTGTAGGTAATTCAGCTGTAGTGGGAAAATCTGCAGGAAAAAAGGGGTCCTAACAGCAGCTGATCCATCTGGCATCTTTCTCTTTTTTTGTTCCTCTGTCACCCACTGTTCTCACCCAATAATGCACTCTCATTCCCACTCAAATTTGTGTGACCAAGAAATTTCAAATTAACATGCCTCCTTGCTTCTGCATTTTCACATTTTGAAGTGAAAAACAATCATTTGCTTCCAATTTTGTAGAAAAGCAATATTTCAGTCATTACATGCAAAAATGTCATAAAAATGTTCATCAATTTCACAAGCTTTAGTAAGAATCTTTAACCCACAGCTCAGATACCAAATGTATTGCCGTTATGAATTGTCCCACTTCCAGCAGCTCAATGGTGGGAGTCAAGGTTACATGAACACTAAAGTCCTTTTTCCTTCTGCATGGAGAAACTATTCCATCAGGATGGCCAAAATCTTTAAAATTTTAGAAACTATGATGTACAGATGCTAAAAATAGAGGTTTTTCAACAGTTTTATGCCAGTGCAACACTTTTGATTTCAAATTAATTCAAGGAGAGAGTGAATAATTTCAGCCCAGAGAGAAGAACTGGTTTAACAAACATTTTGTAAGACAGCTAGGAAAGTTTTCAGCAGTGGTTCTATGTAGACAAGAGGGTTTCTGGTTAAAGTGCCAATTAGATATTTTTTCATCATTAGAATAATTATGGGGAATGCACATAATTTCCATTTTCCGTAACAAACAGAACACAATGAATAAAGTGGGCTGCTTTGCGAGGAAGAGACATACAATTGAGTTTTTAATTCTTTCCTGAAGACAGCTGCATTTGAAGTACAAAAAGTAAAATTAGCACTGTAGTTGTTTAATAAGCAATTAGATAAACTAGTTTGTATTGCAGTGGAAGTATTGTTTTGCTAAAAATGTCTACAGAGGCAGATATTAAATGTACATGTAGATTGAAAATTGTACCATTTTGTTCCTCGTCCTATATATCATTTACAATCCTTATATTGGTGAGTATTTAAATTAGACCAATAGTTTCACTGAAGTAATGAATAAATGTTCACCAGTGAGAATAAGCAACTAGCCCTATATAAACTAATAATCCAGTGATATAATTACATTACAGATCCAACTGTGAGACCTTAATTCTTTCCCACAGTAATTAGCCTACCTTCAAACTGAAAGCATAGCAGTCATTTAAAATAGCAACAAATTATTTTAATGGAAATTACTATAGTTAACTACACAGTTCTTCACAAATTGGAATATGCTGTTGCATACCTATTGTGGCTGTAGCCAATTAGCAGGCAGTATAAATAAATGATAGGCTTCTTCTCATTTGTATCATTGTATTCATGGCATTGAAAATCCATGAATTTTTTGGGAAAAAAGATTAAGAGCAAATTATATGTTTTCCACTTTGATAAATGACTGACAGTTTTCTTTTAGCTTGTATGCCAAAGGATATTTTTTTCTCCAAAGAAGTTTGTATTAAATTTTTGTACTATGGATCAGGAAGTTTTATTGAATCACAAGGGATAATAGATAATATATCAAAATTTCATACCCCTTTTGAGAACTGCACATGCAACTGTTGCATTTTATATCTTGATTTTTATTTTTAACTGATTAGCATGCTCATGTGTTTCTTTTTAGCATGACAATATTACAATAGATGTTTTAGATGCCATTTATTTGTGAATTGTCAAAGCAGTTTAAAATTCATTCTAGGTTATTGCAACTAAGGTAACTTCATTCCTTCTATTTACTAAAATGTTTACAGTTCAAGTGTCTGTTTAATTCAGGTATTAAAGCTGGTTGAATAGTAACAAAAATTGATTCCTGAGTATTTTTGTGAATAAAAGCAGGAAGTTTGCTCAGACAATTTGTGCTCTGTATATTTAAATGACTGCTATGTTCATAAAAAATCTTTGAATTTTGAAAATTTCAGATTTTAGCACTAATATTTTTTCATCTGAAAATTTGTAGTGGAAGTCCATTACACATTATTCACTAGTTCACGGTTTAAAAAAATATCAGTCATACACAGAGTCTGGAATAATACTATGGGACATAGCTGTCCAAGCACATAACTGAATAATGAACAGGGATTCATGGATTCAAAAGCCAGACGGTATCATTGTGATCATCTAGTCTGACCTACTGTATAACACAGGCCACAGAACTTCTGTAAAACAATTCCTAAAGCATAGCTTTTAGAAAAGCATCCAAAACTTGATTAAAAAATTGTCTGTGATGGAGAATCCATCACAACCTTTGGTAAATTGTTCCAATGGTTGATTACACTCACTGTTAAGTACATATGCCTTATTTCTAGTTTGAATTCATCTAGTTTCCACTTTCAGCCCTTGGATCATTTTATATCTTTCTCTGCTAGATTGAAGAGCCCATTATTAAATATTTGTTCCCCCGTAGGTACTCAGACTAATCAAATTGCCCCTTAACTTCTTTTTTGTTAGTCTATTACTATAAGACTAGGTTTCTAACCTTTTAATCATTTCGTGCCTCTTCTTTAAACGCTCTCCTATGTATCAGCATCCTTCTTGAATTGTGGACACCAGAACGGGGCATAGTATTCCAGCAGCAGTCTCCCCAGTGCCAAATACAGAGCTAAAATGACCTCTCTATGCATAATCAAGATTCTTTTGTTTATGCATCCAAGTATTGCATTAACCCTTTTGGCCACAGAGTTGCACTGGGAGCTCATGTTCAGCTGATTATCCACCACAATCCTCCAACTCTTTTTCCAGAATCTCTGCTTCCCAGAATAGAGAAATCTATCCTGAAGTATGGACGACATTCTTTGTTCCTAAAAGTAAACATTTCCATTCAGCCTTATTAAAACACTTGTTTACTTGTGCCCAGCTTACCAAGTGGTTTAGATTGCTCTATATCAGGGACCTGTCCTCTTCATTATTTACCTCTGAACCAAGTTCAGTCTCATCTTCAAATTTATCAGTGATGATTTTATGTTTTCTTCCAGATCATTAATAAAAATGTTAAATAGCATAGGGCCACAACCAGTCCCTGCAGGACCCCACTAGAAACACCTACTCGATGATGAGTCCCCATTTACAATTACATTTTGAGACTTAACAGTAAGCCAGCTTTTAATCTATTTAATGTTCACTATATTAATGTTATATTGTTCTAGTATTTTAATCAAAGTGTCATGTGGAGCCAGGTAAAATGTCTTACAAAAGTCTAAGTATATTACATCAGCTCTATGGCCTTTATCAACCACACTTGTAATCTTAAATAAAGATATCAAGTTAGTTCAATGGGATCCATTTTCCATAAACCCATGTCTATTGGCATTAATTTCATTACCTTCCTTTAGTTCTTTATTAATTGAGTTCCATATCAGCCGTTCCATTACCTTGTCTGGGATCAATGTCAGATTGACAGGCCTATGCATATCTTTTTAAAATATTGTCATAATATTAGCTTTCTTCCAGTCTTCTCTTATATCTCTTATTTTCCAAGAAGTATTGAAAATCTTTATTAACAGGCCAGCGAACTTGTCAACCAGTTCTTTTAGAACTCTTATATGCAAGTTATCCAGATCTTTGATTTTAAAATGTCTAACTTTTAGCTGCTGTTTAACATCCCTCTGCAATACTAGTGGAATGGAAAGAGTGTGATCTTGACTACATTATCTGTTCTTTCCCCAAATACAGAACAGAAATATGTATTTCACACTTCTGCCTTTTCTTCATTGTTAGTCATAATTCCACCCTTTCCATCTAGTAATGGATGAATACTATTGTTAGGATTTTTTGTTCCTAATTCACTTAAGAAAATCCTTACTGTCATTAACTTTGCTGGCCATGGATTTCTTCTTTGTGTCCCTTTGCTTCCCTTATCAATTTTCTAGGGAACAGTTGAAGCAAACACTACACAAACAACCCAAGCCAGAACATTATTATTTGAAACTTTGCAAATAGTTGCAAATACATTCATAAAATTCAATTTCAAATCAATAATTCAATTAACTATTTCTTAACAACCTGACTGCAGTAACAATTAAGGATGACAGGGAGTCAAATGATTTGACTGTATTCCTATTATTGCACTGAAAAATTTCCCTTCTGCAAAAGCTTTGGCTAAATGCAGAGACCTGCAGTCGTATAGTACACTTATCATGCATTTATCATTAAAAGGTTACAGGCCTTGGAAACTGAATCTTCTAATGATGTAATGGTAATACATAAACTGTAAGAACACAAGCATCCCCATACTGCTGCATCTATGTCTCTCACTACTGACCTAATGGGGACAATTTCTAAGGCCGCAATGATTATTTAATCTCCATACTTACTGGCCTTTCAGCTTGGGGTAGTAACACGCCTCATTTGGAAATTTTAGACCCTTATTTGGAAGCAGGCTGAGACCACTAACTTGATTTTACATATGCCACCACATGGTCAGAGAGTAACCTTATATCTGCTTACCAGCTCTAGATTTGAATGGGTAACCTACAGCTGAAAGACATACTAGCCTGTTATTAGTCTTCTGAGCCATTCAGCCCATCTTGTATGCTCTAGCATTAGAAGTGCCTACATTATATGATGCTTGAAATGAACTATTTCAATGAACCCACAGGTATAAGCAGAAATAGGAAGAGTCCATTCAAATGGATTGAAAGACCCTCTTTTTTCTGTTGTATAGCTGCTGTTAAAAATGTTAATGGGATATCATCTGACTTGATGCAGCAGAATGGGCACTATTAACCTCACTGTTAGCAAGGTGCCCTTTCTAGTTGCCAAAGAGATCATATTCCATTACAAGGAATGTATTATTGATGTGTTTTAAAATGTTCTCAAATTGCAACCTATTTTCAAAGTATCTCCTTCTGTAGGAGTGAAAGTTTTCCTCTTCTCATTAAGGCTGTAATGCCTATTGCAAAGGATGCTGTGGTTAGGTTAAGGGGAATTTTTTTTTTTTTTTTTTTTTTTTTTAAACGGAATACGAAAGCCTGCACAATCAGTATGAAGATTTAAATTGTATTTTGGCTGATTTGATCATTTTACATTCTGATCAAACAGTTTCCCAGGGACGTAATTAGCCCATAAGTGGCAGCTGTCCAAGAAGGTTTATAAGCCAGGCCAGAGGGTTTGGGAAGAGAGACAGAGGGGTGGGAGGAAAGGAGTCAGGGGAAGGACAGAGGGATTGCCTGTCTCCCTGGCCATGAGCTGTCCCTGTGAGGACTGAACCAGGCAGGGCACTGTATGGTGGTGGGTACTTCAGACGCATGCTGTAAATAAACAATAAACAAGTCTGTGGGCTCTCGCCTCCTTTTTGGTCAAGAGGGGAAAGGAAGAGGGAGGCGTCAGCAACGAACCTGTTACAGGTCGGGAAGGAATTTTCCCCCCAGGTCAGATGGACAGAAACCCTGCATGTTTTTTCACCTTCTTCTGCAGCCTGGGGCACAGGGCTCTTGCAGGTTTAAACTGGTGTAAATAGTGAATTCTCTGTAACTTGAAGTCTTTAAACCATGATTTGAGGACTTCAGTAACTCAGCCAGAGGTTATGGGTCTATTTCAGGAATGGGTGGGTAAGGTTCTGAGGCCTGCAATGTAGGAGGTCAGACTAGATGATCATGATGATCCCTTCTGACCTTAAAGTCTATGTGTCCCAGCAGGTGAAAGCTAATGAATGTTCATTGACTTCAATGGGTATTTACGCTGTAGCATATTCGATTCCTCTACTGTTTCGTTCTTCCTTGACTACTGCTTTATATTGTATCTTTTTTTCCCCCACTTTTTAATTTCTTCAGAATGGGAAGGAAAAAATTACTGTAACTACCAATTCTGAAAGGCTCATTTCCTGATATCCAATCAAGACAAAACCATTTCTGACAGATTCAGAAGTTTACATTAATAGTATTGCCATTTCACATCAGTTGGACATGGCATTATAGGCATTTTGTTCATCTTGGATTGCAGTTTTCCAACAGTTTTGTAGAATTTAATCAGAATCCATGCAATCATAAATACCTTTAGTATGTGCTCAGGATCCTGCCTGTGACTTTAAGCCATAGTCATATCAGATTTGTGACTAAGTACAAGAGATGTTTTATGTGCTTCCAATACACTCCAAAATATTACTTACAATAATTCCATCCCAACCATACCCAAGCAAACTAGTGGCTGAAAGAAGAAACTGAAGTGAGGGTATGGTGTGTTTACATGAGCCAGATATATTCGGTGTGCTAATACACTCTTCAGAAGAATGTTTAGAACTATTCTTTGGACATAGATTAAATCTGTCGATACCTTTTAACTTTTACACCTCAATAAGAACTTAAAAATATTAAAAGGATGAAGCAGATTGGTATTGGCCTTGATTCTGCATTATGACTCACCAGCGCAGACCCATGTCCAAGGTGAGTCCCATTTCAAGATCCAGGCTTTGTATTGGACTATGCCTTGCCCCACTCCATCTCAAAGAAGGGTAAATTTCATATTGCAGATTCTTGCCTCTTTCCCCATGACAGCAGTAATTTCTCCTCCATTCCCATTAAATTGTATTTGGAGTTTGGTTTTTCAAAAGCACCTAAGTGACCTAGTCCCCTAAATGGTTTAGCAATGTTTGAAATTACGATTTAGGAGTATAAATCCAATTGTCTTTCAGTGGGAATATAGGAATCAAGGACCACAGATTTTCAGTGGGACTTTAACTCTGAAGTGACTTTGATGCTTTTGAAAATAGGGACTGCGGGCCTGTTTATACTGCAAAAAAAAAAAAAAAAAAAAATAAAAATTCGGCAACAATACGTCTCAGGTCCTGGGTCAGCTGACTCAGGCTGCGGGACTAAAATAGCTGTATAGACATTCCTTGTCAGGCTGGAGCTCAAGGTCTGAGACCCTCCTGCCTTTCCAGTCTCAGCGCTCAAACTCTAGCCTGTGGGAGAACATCTACACTGCTAGTTTTAGCTTGATTCTGTTGACCTAGGCTCTTAGACTTGCTACTCTGGGTTTTGGCTTTTTTTGCAGTGTAGACAAACTCTGCTTCTTGGTCACAAGCTGTTTTTGAAAGTTACACCCTTAATTTCCATTCTGGTGAAATAAAATTCTGGAACCTATAGTTAAGCTAAAATGTTTACTTCTTTGAATAAAGGGTTATAATTTTTTTAACAATATTTCCCATTTCTACGTGGCCTGTTTGCCCACATGCCCTCACTCCACACAAGCAGCCCTTGTAACTTCTCACACCTCTAACACTAATTAGTTTCATTTCAGTAGATGAATTATTACACTAAGCCTTCTACAGGGCTAGATTGCAGCTTCAGAGAGTCACAGTTCCTGCTGGGGAAAAATGATCTATGTCTCTGTCCATTCTAGCCCACGTTTTGCCCAGGCCATGCTGATATGCATGGGGTGAGTGTGGAGAAGTATTCCTTCAACAGAGCCTACTCAGTACCTGAAGCAGTGATTTGAGGAGTCTATGCAGGCAGGCAAAGGCACTGGCTTGAGCACGTAATGTTGGGCCATAATCTTTTTAACATTCCTTTACAGGCAGTTGTCCTCTTAAATAGGACTTCTTCAGAGAATCTCATGCTGTGAGAGATAAATATGTAAGGCCAGATCCTGACACTGAGTATCTTCCACTGAAATGTGGGGCATGCCAATGCTGTAATGGACTACTCAGTGGGTGGGATTCTGGGCTGCACCTCCAAGAGGTGCCACACAGAACTCTCAGCCATGGGGAAGCGGTGACTGATGGCTTTCAGCCACCTTTGGGCCTTCCTGATCCTGAGTTGCTTCACAGACCCTGGCTGCCTCGAATCTCCACAGTGCTGCGGCCGTGCCCCCATCATATCCCTCCCACCTCAAGTACACCCCTACATCAGGACTTGCAAAAGCGTCCTTGGAGGGCAGCCTTACATCTTGCTGCCTCAGCTCTTGCAACAGAGGAATTCTTACCTGACCAGATCTGGTGCTTTTAGGGCCCTTTCTGCTGCTTCAGCCCTTAGCTGGCATAAAGAGGCCAAAGTTGGGGAAAGAATTTCACACACTGCAGAATCTGGCTTCCAGTAAGCAGCCATTAAAATATTTCCTAGCAGTTAATTTTTCCATCTACTTGTAACATTTCATTTATTTAATTTATTTTCTAGCTACAGTATGAATCATGGTGTTTTCAGCTACTAAGGAGGATTAATTTTACCTCATTTTATTACACACAGGCTTCCTTGAAGCAAGAGTAATTAAAAATTAGTTGATACATGAACACATTTTCTGAAGCATTTGTTTATCTAGAAACAACAAATCACATTCAGCTTACAAAACACTTGATTCTCTAGGTGCTACATAAAATAAATAGAATTGTAAATTACAATAGTAAATTCTTCAAAGGAGCTTGAATGCTATTCACTCCTAGAGGGACAAGGTACCTGAGGTAACATGTTTTACTGGACCAACTTCTGGTGGTGAGAGACAAGCTTCTGAGCTTATGCAGAGCTCTTCTTCAGGCCTCGCTCACCTTGTCTCTCTAGAGGAGTGAATGGCAGTCACAATCATCTGAAGAATTTGCCAAAATTCGTCTAAAATCATGGGACCACACAGTACCACAGAAATGCATTCCCTCTTCTACTAAGCCCTGTCTCTCTTCTGGTTCTCTCAAAGATTTTGTATTGCCTGACTCCTCCATGGTTCCTCCCTTTGAGATAGGGTTCCTTTAGCTACCACATGAATGTCTCTCTAACCTAGCACAGTGATTCAAGAGAACGCAGTAAAGGATTCTTCAGAGAAGTTTGGCTAGGCTTCCTGCAGTGACTTACTTTTCTGGAAGCAGTGGACCAACTCTCCAGGTTATAGTTTCTTCACAGTTGGCAGAAATGAGCAGAAGAGCATATCTTGGTTTCTCAATACTTCATAAAAATCAGTTTAGTGTATCTTAATTCAGATTTGTATGCTACGTTAACAAGTGCCTATCCAGTGACATAGGCGCCTCTGACATATGTTAAATACAGCTAGACTAGTACCAACAAGAGTAAATCTAGAAGCCCTCAGTGTACAGACACCAGACCTCAGCATTCTTCTCTCCCCAAAAGCCTAGGAAGACATGGATCGGAGAAATGGCTGAAAGTCAACAGATCTGAGCTCTTTTTGACCATGCGGGGAGAGAATCTGAGAGATTGCAGCTCCTTGGGAAGAATATCCTCTCAACTGTTTCTTCTATTTTAAACTGAATCCCAGCTAAGATTGTGACTTTTGATATCCTCTGCAATGTTTTGGTGTGTCAAGTCCAGCCCTTTCACACTGGGTATACCCACAATACTGGACCTTACTCATGCCTCAGAACACTTATTATGAAGTATGTCGTTCATTTTAGAATGAAATTCAGCTGCATTACGTGTTTACATTGTTAATGACTTTATTATTTATTATTGTTAATTGCTGTGATCAGAAATACTGAATCTTGACATTGAAATAATTGCAAATTACACCTTAAAACAACACAAAAATCTCCCACCTACCTCTCTGCTCCAATCTGTTTCCAATATCCTTTACTGAGCCCAACTTACATATATCCTTGGTTACAATATCTGTTGTTGAGCCCTCCCTCACTTCCATCTGCCACAATATACTAGGGCTGAAAGCCAAGCCCCACTGAAATCAAAGGGAGTTTTGCCATTGATTTCAATGGGGCCAAGATTTCATTCTTAGTGTCTGTTTTGCAATTCTCTATACCATGAACAATTTTCCTGAACTAGCCAGCAGGTCTTCACTCTCCTTCAAGACCCATGTCAAAAACTCACTTCTTGGAGATCTATACACTTTTTCTTCCCATTTAAGAAAAGTTATTAGTTAACCTTCTAAGAAGTTCACATGCCTTAGCTAAAGTACTGTACAATAGAGATGGTCAGGATTGTTTTTCCTGTGAAAATTTTTAACATAATATTTTTAAAAATTTCTTCAAAATTTCAGCCTTTTGTCAAAAAACTATTTTCCATTAAACATAATTTGATGGAAATTTTTCATTTAACTCTACTGTATAATCTTGTTTTCATCTTCATCCATCTTTCCTTCCCTTATTCTCCATCTAGTGCTTTCCAGCTCCTCTTCTGCGTGTTTTTTTCTTAACTTACATCATAAGCTCTTCTGTTAGGGGACCTCACTTTTGTTTGTCAGTAGAGTCAGTGCTAGGCATAAGCAGACTAAACAATTCCTGAGCAGCTCAAAGGAGCCCCCTATTCACTTTTTTAGTGTGTTGTGTATGGAGGGGAATATTCCTGCGTAGGGCCCCCAAGGGGCTAGCACCACCTCTGGCACTTAGCATATCATTTCACTCTTCCCCAGATATAAGGTACCATGATTATAATCACAGTTACATAGCCTTTTCCAAAACAGTGTGAACTTTTAAAGTGGTTTTGATATTATTAAAGTGAAACACTGTCCTTTTTTGATATAGCCAATAAGAGGACACAGTCAAGTGTTACAGTTTAAGCTCACTGGTCTGAAATTAACTATAGTCATTTAGAAGCCAATCTAACACCCTGACCAAAATTAATTTGATGTTCTGTATGTCAGAAATGTACTTTATAGTATGTTGAGTGTCAAATGGGGTTTAAAAACGAAGAACTAATTTCAAATTTTGTCAAAGGCCGACAAAATCTATAAAGGAAAAAGTAATGAATTCTTTCCAAGGGCTTTTAAAAACATGCAACCATGGAATCATGGACCTTTGTAATTTTTCCTTTAACTGTATTGGGAGTCATTTATATTGACCATATTTACATAATTTTCATAGTATATATGTTTCCATGTAGTGAGCCAACTTTTCAGTTCAAGTGTAAGTAAAATATCTTATTCTTGAACTGCTGCTTATTAAAGCTTATTTCAAAAAAAGATTGAGAGGATTTTTCTCCTTTTTTCATAAGAATATTAGAGGAAAGTATAATGATGGAAAGGATTTTAAAATACAGTGGATCCCTGTTTCTGGATCCTTAAAAAGAATAAAAATCAGTTAAGTGGGATGCTTCTAAAAAGCAACAATTATTAAATGGACCATTTCCTCAGATGTTGTAAGTCAGTGGAGATCCATGGAATGATTTTTAGAGGTCTTGTAGTGTCTGTTGAATCAAATCTGAAGAGTAGCTTATCTTACACTGGTCTGACTAAATCAGAAAATCAGAGGAGATGGTAAATCCTGATTTTCTGGGGAAAAATGTCTATGAAAAAGGAATTAACATTCTAACCTAATGTCCTATAAAGGACTCATCACAGAAACTAGTATATTCTTATCTCTCCATCACAAAATAAATGATTATGACACAATGCTAATGGTCTGTCATTTTGGGAAAGACTATACAGAGCTTGCTCAATGTCCTTTGTAGTGATTTGGGTACTCAGAACTATATATTATTAGTGATGAAAAGGGTAGTTATTATAAATGACAGTATTACTAACCATGATTCCCTAGATATGCTCTTTCAAATTATCCCACATAGATTATATAAATCTGGAGTCATTTACAGCTTTCACCTATAGTAATAGTGCTGAAGACTAATTTGAGACAAGTCATGATCCTTATGTGTGATTTCATTAATTGTTATTATTGAATTTAGCACAAAGAGAAAAACAGGGTGACTAATTTTCCTTCAATTTTAGGGAAAAGAATAATGATAGGTCTTGCAGGGCAAAGTGAAGGTTTGGTTTGCCTGTGCAGTGGTATCAACAAATTGTCAAAGGAAGAAGCAGTGATACTGTACTTCTCAAGACAACATGTATGAAATACCTTATTTCTGGATTAATAACATCCACATAAAAGTTGAATGGCTTACTTTATGATATTTAAAATGAAGGTTGTATGTAAATAACACCACATCAGAGTGTGTACTATGGTTACTATTCCAGAGGGGTAGCCGTGTTAGTCTGTATACAGCAAAAACAATGAGAGTTCTGTAGCACTTTAAAGACTAACAAATTTATTTTAGGCATCTAAAGACTTCACCTTCTGAGAACTGCATAGCATACATCCCAGTGAGTTACTATTTTCTATTTGGGCAATAGATTGAATGATCTAATATGTCTTTTCTATTTATAAGGCCCTGATCTAAGACAAAGTTAAGCATGTGTAAGCCTTGGCAGGAGCAGGGTTCAACTTTTATATATTATGTTTCTCTTTGTTAAAGCGATTACAAATGGAAACAAATGGGTCTTTTAAAACTAAAATGTACTAGCTGTTAGATAGAGTATGTGGATACCAAAACATTATCTCTGAAAATCAAAGAAACAAAAAACCCAGTAAGGACAAATTCTCAGATTTCCCCCCTATATTTAATTTAATTTGCAGCTAATTTGAAGTATCTTAATATAGACAGAGAATACAATGCAGCATTCTGACATTCAGAGAAGATGCAAGTATACCAGCCCTTAAAACTGAAGCCATTTTGATTGAGAGTTAGAAACTGACAGCTCAATTTTACTTGCAGCACATTTCATTGTTAATCATCTCTGGGGCGGGGGGGATGGGATTTGTTTGCTTGTTTTTCCTTTTTTTCTTATCAGCCTCTCTCCAGAGTGGAGGGCACATTCCAAAGAGTGGTCTATTTGAGGTTTGGTGCCAGTTATTGTCCTTTTTCTTCAGTATATGTGATCATTTTGTTGAGTCCCTTTTTCTTTTCTTTTCCTGCTGTATTGTCAGAAAATTGGCAGCATCGTGTAAGCCAACATCTATCAGGAAAATGAAAAAATTCCAACAAAACAAATTGTGTAGCCCAATAAAAATCCAGCAGATTTACATTTCCATTCATTGACACAGCTGTTTATATCAAAGACTCTGGCTTAAATTAGCTACACCTTTTCCCCGGGGGAGAGATATAACACTGAGCTTCTCAAAGAACATACTGATTTCCCCTTTGCTTTTGGTATCAGAGGTTACAATGTTACAGGCAAAGCGAGGCCCATCCTGTACAATGAGTAATCAGGTTTTGTGTGGAAACTCTACAGGGACTGATGAATTTATCCCACACCCACAATCAGACTTCATACCAAACTGCAGTACCGTCCCGCCACAGCTATTACTCTAGCTTCTGGAAAGGAACAGAGGCCATTGGACCAACTTCCCCCTTTGTAGGTGGTCTCAGCAACAAGATGTGCAAAAGTGCATACTATGCATTACTATGCAAAGCAACTGCGAGAACTATCATAATTTTAACTTGGTAATAGTTTAATAGTTCAACTTTTAGCAAATTCTCCAAGGGGAATCCTCTTACCCAAGTGGCATAGGGCTGGTGTCACTAGTGCTATACTATCCCTTCTTGCTATCCGCTTCCCCTAGAAGGGTCATGACTATGGAAAAGTGGCTGTGGACATGGATTCTCTGTCCAGCTGTTCCACAGCTGTCCTGTGTGGAATGTTCCCCTCTGGAGCAACAAACAGTGCTGAGGCTGTTTGCAACTTGTGCCTCAGAACTAGCTCAGATGTCTGAGAATTGGGGGGGCGGGTTGAAAGTATCTGTTCCCAAATGGGTTTTTACTCAGCCTTTTTTTAAGGCAAAATTCCCCACTGATTTTGATAAGAGTTTTGCCTGAGTAAGAATGGAGTAAAAATAAATGACATCAGGATTTGTCCCAGTAGCAATAAATATCTGATCAGTGAAGACACATAGATCATTCTTTAGGAAGATTGTGTATTGACCTACTGTTAATCAACCTTCCTCCTCTCCTCCCCTCCGCCCCCTGTTAGAGTTTACAACTGTTCTACTTTCAACATATGTTGGCAAAATTCTTACTTCATTATTTCCCACAATATGGGCTCAGTCCTGCATTCTTATTCACTTGTGTGGTTCTGTTGCAGTCAATGGGATCCTCAAGTGAGGTAGAGGTGTATGAGTGGACCCTAGAGGGTACATCTACACAGGGATAAAAGACTCACGGCATGGCTGGCATGGGTCAGCTGCCTTAGGCACACAGGGCTCAGGTTGCAGGGCTAAAAATGTAGCCTTTCGGGCTCAGGATGGAGCCTAAATTCTGGGACCCTACCACCTTGCAGGATCCTAGAGCCTGGGCTGCAGCCCCAGCCTCAACATCAACACAGCAATTAAGCAGCCCTTTAGCTCAAGCCCCATGAGCATGAGTCAGCTGGCACTGGCCAGCTGTGGGTTTTTAACTGCAGTACAGGCATACTAACAGAGAGTAAGTATAATAAACATAGCTTAAATAATCATTAAGTTGCCATTTTTATTTATATTTCAAAGTCTCTCAAACATAGAACTGTGGGATTTGCAGGCTGCACAGCCAAAAGGCTTATTAATCATGCTGAAAGCCCCAAAATCACAAGTGTAAGGAGTTTTAATTAGATCTACTGTGAGAGACATTTATGCACTGCCACATCAGAATGACTGTGGTAGTGTTTATCATGTGCAAAAAAAATTCCAAATTGGATTGAATGTGGTTTATTAGAATTATCTAAATAAATTCTGGTATTTCTTTTTCACTCACGTAAATGAAATAATGTTGCTCATTTATCATTTTCTTTAATTGTATACTTAACATTTTATGAAAAGTCAATTAGCAGCAATATGAAAGTTAATGCTGTTTAACTGAGCTAATTCATTGTTTGCTGATCAAAGGCTCATTTAGGACATTCAGACTGAAATGAGACTGACAGCTGTTGACTCATTTTACGTGTGTGAAGAAATACAGTTCTTCCAAGTAAAAAGAAAGACAACACAGTGAGATGCACAGCAGCTTGACCAGAATCCATCCCGGAGAAACAGTCAACACTTGTGGCTACATCAAAAAGTGAATCCAAGTGTGTTAAAGACCCCTATGACATATGCTGTACACAGGAATTCCAGAGCTTGGCATCTGGGTAATAAAGTTGTGAAACATACTCTGCCTTTAATTCCAGCTGGTGGCTCAGTTGCCAAAGTGGAAAATTAGAAGGGAGAAAGGAAGCAGCATGATGAGTGCTAGCAACCACAAAAGACCCTGCCAAGTCTACAATCAATAATGTGCCAATTTGCTTTCTAATTGCTTTGCCACCGATTTGAAAAAAGCTCAAGTGTGCTGTATGTGTTCTTTTTATATCATAGTGATATATGTAGTGAAAACCCAATAGTTTGTTAGTGATGAGATACTGATAATCAAGAAGAGATTGATTTCTAGACCTAGTGGACACCTAAACCCCAGGTTAACCTAGCAATTTCACTCAGGGCTGTGAAAAATTTCATGCCCAGGCCTGTGCAATGTAGTTAGTTGACCTAACTCTTACTGCAGATTCGGCTATGTGAATGGAAGAATTCTTCTGTCTACCTAGGTACTGCATCTCAGGGGGATGGATTTACTACAGCAATGTAATTAACTTCCATCACTATACTAAGCATCTACACTACAGCTGCAACACTGCAGTTGTGCTGTTGTAGCATTTGTAGTGTAGACAAACTTCTGTTGTAATGGAATGTTCTCCCATTAATAGTCTCTAGATTGTGTAAAATACAATCCACTATGAACTTTAATAATGAGATTGAGAGGGAGTCTAACTTTTAAATGGATGATTAATATACTTAAAAGAAATGGGCTAGACAGTTATGAAAAACATGCAGCACTATCTCAGCTTTCTTCAGTTCTCATATATGTCTCAAAGATAGAAGTGCTTCTTTTGGGAAGGATGAGTATTCTCAAACATCTTCATGTGTTCTGTTTCTCTATCCTTGACTCAGTTCTCTTTAGCTTTCACTGTTTATAATGAGCCCCCACTAACCATTTTAAATGTCCATCTTTGCTCCTGAAATTTTTCTCTTTCCATTGCTCCTGTTTGTAAAACTGCTTGTTACCACCACCTCAGTATTGTTTATATGTGCTCCTTTCTCAGCTCTGCCTTTCTGGAAACCTTTATCATGCTTTAAAATTCTTTCACCTTGTGTATTGCAACTCCTTTCTACAAAGTGTCCACACTCCAGCATGGGCAAAATGCTGCCTGCCATGGGTAGATGCTTAAAAGTTCACTCTAGTTCTAGTAACATTACAGGTCTCAGAGATATTCCATATCCTGAAAATGGGAAATACTGCTAGGACCAGGAATCTCTCTAGAATCATAACAGACTTTTAACATGTGCCCACTGTACATGTTAAAATATGTACAAAAGAGCCCTGAGCCACATCATTCCCATTGTCAAACAACTTTCCTGGTTCATTAATTTTAGGATACAGTGCAAAACTGCCCTCCTTGCTTCTAAGCTCCTTCCCAGATTTGTTACAGCCTGCCTCAACCCTTTCCTTTCTCCTTCATCACCCTGTCCATTCATCTAGTACTGTCTTTCCCATTGTCCCTTTGCATCATCTTGACACTCTGGTGTCATAATAGCTCTTTCCTCTTCTCCAATCCGAGACAGCATTCCTATCTCTCTCCTTCTCACAGACACTCCATCTTAAATCTTAAAATGTATTTTCTCTCTTGTCTCTCTGAGGGCCTGATCCTTCTGGTACTTAAGTTGGTGACAAAATTCTCACTGACTTCAACAATTCAGGATCCAATCCTTAACGTCTTTCCCCTGTGATTATTTAAGTTTGTCATTTTATTACTTAACTTTGTTGCACACTTTGGGGCATAATTTTGTCTGAGACTTTGTACTATAGCGGTATTGTAAATTACTGTAATCTCTGAACCACTGCTGGTCAACAGCCACAGTGATGGAGCATCCATTAATATTCAAACAGTGAAGTTCCTTATTATTCCAAAACTATTTATAGGCTTTTTTTTTGGTGGACAGACTAAAGCGCAAAAAACAAGCATCACTCTGAATGCTACTTGACTGTCTCTTTTGTTAGGGCTTGTCTACATGGGAAGTTAGCGCACAGCAAGCTAGGGTGAGAATTTAAAGTGTACAAAGCTAAATTGCCCAAAGTGTGAAACAAGGGTTCTCATGGGGAGTTAACGTGGAGTATGTAGTGCACTGTAAATTCACAACCCGACTTGCTGTGCACTAACTTCCAGTATAGTCAAGCCCTTAGTAAAGTTTGTGAACAAGGTTGGAGGTGTAGAAAACACACAGGATAGAATCAATCTTCAGAAAGACCTGGAGTGGTTAGAGCAGTGGGGTCTGCCTGAAGAGAGGAGGGATTCAGGGTGAAATCCTACACCCAGGGAAATAAACAGCACATATGCAAAATGGAGTGACCTAAGAATGCAGACAGACAGAATGAGTTGTATTTTGTCTCCTTTATAATTCCTTAATATAACTTTGTTCTTGCAGGGTACATGTAGGTTCAGGACTGGGAAACTGGGTGGGGAGAAAAATCTATGCAAAAAATCCCTCTTATTAAATGGGACTTGTTATGAGAAAGAAGATAAAGATTATATCTAAGTCCATTGAGTGAAATCCTGGCCTCATTGAAGTCAATAGGAAATGCAGTTGACTTCAATAGGGCCAAGATTTCACCCACAGTAACATAGTTAGGTTTTAGATTTCTTGAGAGACTCCTGAAGTTTGTCATGTTTCTGTCCATAAACTTATACTGGACTAAGTAAAAAGATGGTTAAAGTGATGCTGTAGTTCTTATCTCTGCTCTAGTTTCTCTTTTCTGATTCAGTGGTTTTCAAAGTAATATATGATTGTAATACCATGCAATGCTTTCTTTTTGTCCTACTTTAATGATGTATAGTGAAGGTAGATCTTGCTAACACACTATTATCGAGAAAGACATTTTGCTTTGTATCTAATTCACAATTGCTTTATTTTCCAAGATGAAAGTTAGAGAATGTTTTCAGATTAGTACCCAAAAATCCTGGGGTGCTCTCTGAAATACATCATAGAAAAAGATGGACTCAAATGTGAATACTATACATAGTGGATGAGGTAATATCTTTTATTAATTTTATTTTACTGTTCAAATCTTGTATTTAGCAGTGAAACTTTGAGTTTGTTTCTCAGACCTGAAGAAGAGCTCTGTGTAAGCTCAAAAGCTTGTCTCTTTCATGAATAGAAGTTGGTCCAGAAAAAGATGTTACCTCACCCACCTTGTATCTCCTGGGACTAACTACTACAAAAACACATATACAATGCTATACATGACATTTGCAGAATTTGCCCATGAGTGAAACTAAAGAAGTTAGAGGTGGTTGAATATGGCAAAAAATTGTCTGAGAATTTGCTCTAATTTAATAATGAATTTGCTTATCCTGTGCTTCCCCCCACCCCCACTTTTGTCTGTGAACTTGTAGCTATCAAGTTACTGTGGCCAAAGTGGGAATTTATTGTATTGTTTTAATATGAAACTGAACTTTTGATTCCCAGCCTCACACTACTTCCTAAAGAGGTCCAGATTTTCTCGTGGTGAATATTTTAAATGATTCTGGCGAATGGGTTAAAAGTTGGATGTCTAAGAGTCATTAATTTGTTGAAGTTTTCATTGGTTTTCTAATTGTTGGTGTCCCTCGGGTTTAATTTCTTTTTTAAAAACATGAACTTCAGATTTACCACGTGTAGCTATTGGTGCTGTCTCCAGGGAAGAATATATGTGGAATGTAATAATTAGGCAAGAAAATGTTTAGTTACATTTAGGTGTAGCTTCTTGAACTTATGCCATGGCATTTTATGACTAAGGCTATGTCTATACTACAGCCTATATCAGCATAACTTGTGTGTCTTGGGGCGTGAAAAACCACCCCCCTGAGCGACATAAGTTACACTGATATAAGCACTCCTGTGCACAGCACTATGTCGGTGGGAGAGCTTTTCCCACCGACATAGCTCTCTCATCAGCTTAATAAAACCACCTCTGTGAGCAGCAGAAGCTCTCTCCTGTCGGCATAGAGCATCTTCTTCAGACATGCTGCAGCATCGCAGCTGTATCGTTACAGACTATCGGTATAGACTGACAAAAAATGCATTTTTCTACACACAGAGATGCTATTGTGATATAGATGGGAATGGATTTCTCTACAAACAAGCAAGAATTTTAATACAGATGGGAAAGCAATTTTTCTACAATGAAACCAATGTAAAATACATCAAACTAAAGCTACAGCCAGGGCCCAAGACAAGATATTAGATCAAGGCCCTCCTAGGGTTCAGCTTCCCAGTGGTCCCTCCCCTCCCCCAGTATCTTTTCCTGCAACTTTATTCCCTTTCACTGGAGAACCCATGTCCTCTTTGTTTCTGCTACTCCAAATTCCAGTGCTTTTAAACTGCAGCAAAGCCACACTCCCATATTCAACACCCACACTCAGTGACGTAAACACCTACAGAAACACAAGCATCCACACCCAATTCAATTCAGTTCAAAATAATACTTCATTCCTTAGGCTGTAGCTTCAAGAGGAATGGGCCCTGTCTTGAGAAGTGTCTGAAGCACTGAGCACCCTGTGGGTGATATTGTACACAAAACAAAACAAACGAGCATCCTACTAAGAGTAATTGGTGTGACAACTAGTGGAAGTGCTGTTAGAGTGTAGGAGACACAGAATATCCATGTCTCTGTCAGAGGCAGGTGCAATCTGCCCTTGATATGATCAGATCACTGGGGATGGATTGCCTCCCCTCACTGTCTTTCACTTCCTCAGCAAGAGTGCACTTATTCTCAATGAGTTACTACATTAACTGAGGTATATAATGGTTGCTGCATTTAATCTAGAGCTCTGCACAATACGGTATGCTTCATTAGGACACAATCGTGGTTAAGCTCCTTGCGCTGCTCTGCATTTTCTAAGTTTTCTAAGTTTTTAATGGCTGCAAATAAAGAGGATTTGGAGGATGTTGTCTGCATAGAAACTAGTGGCTGACTAACCATAAGAGGAAGTTTTCCTGCTCCTTTCTCTTTTATTGGAGAGAACTTGACTTCCTCACTGACTAGTAGCCATTTGTTTTTGGTGTCTAAATGTTATTTTCTATCTCTTCTATGACTGTGGTAATGTTTCTTTGTATACTATAAAAGAAGGGAAATTGCAACAAAAAGAAAATTAATATTGAGTTAAGGTTCCTGAAATCCATTTCTAAATAAAAAACCCACTAAGAATACAAAGAATCACATGTAATCATTCTTTCATAATCTATAGAAATTATTTCCTCTTTTATAACAAAATGTTTCAATCCAACACTGATAAGTTCCAATAAACACTGAACTTTACACACCAACCCTGACTGACAATGCTTACGTCACTGTTTCTTTAAGACTGTGCTTTAAGACGTCAGATGTTAGTGCTAGAATTTTATCCCAAAATTTAAAATCAGATTGGGGGGAAGGGGTGTGATAATCCCTTTGTGTTTCCCTGACATACCACTCCTATTGCCTGGTGTTAGCAAAGGAGGCATGCTATGTGTGGGATTGGGGCAAGATCAAGCTATTTTCATCTGGTAGACAACCCGCTAGGTGCCAAAAGCAGGTGGCATAATGTACACCAACCCCAACCCCAAAGCTGTTCAAAACTGCACTGAAGCTAAACCCTAGACTGGCACATAACTAGCCTGGGAATCAGAATTGCAGCTATGTCTACATTACAAATTACTTTGGTATAATTTACGTCACTCAGAGGTGTGAATAGTCCACATCCCTGAGTGATGTAAATTATACTGATATAAAAGTGCTGATGTGAATAGCGCTATGTCAGAGGGAGAGCTTCTCCCACCAACATAGCTACCGCCATTCATGGAGGCAGGAGTTAAGCCAACAGGAGAACTCTCTGCCATTGATTTAGAGCATCTTCATCAGAAGCACCCGCACCGCTGTAGTGTAGACATAGCCTGCAATTAGCTCAAGTTCTCACTCCACTCCCAATATTGTGCTGAGACTGGGTGCAGTAGAGAAGCTGGCTTGTATTGTTTGCTCCACATCAATGCAGTACTATATGGGTAGACTTATATATGGAAAGGCAGGGCCATTAAGGCTGCTGTGTGTCATTTCAGCAGCAACACATGGTGCTAAAGACTGCTCAATTTGAGGTCACTTGAGGATTTCTCATTGTAGCAGTGCCTGCTTCACCCCACTTTCAGATATAGGGGTAAGGGGTTTGGCTGGGATGTCCCTATGCCTCAGGAATTCCTGGCTATTGGAATGACCCCTTGGGCCCATGGACAACTAATCTAAAATAGCATAGCCACGGCCTATTCAAAATTATGCCAGGGACCGACCAGTGGCTGGCTGACCCTAAGATAAGAGAATTTCAAAGGGATAACCTTCCCATACACCGCTTCCTGAGCTACACAGAGCACACCAGACACAGGACAGGACGTGGGCCATAATATCTCAAATTTAAAGTCCATGAAGCATATATAGCTCAGAGATCTTTCTGTATTTTTCTTGTATATTTACAGAGGGCATTGTGAAATTTTTCTTGCTTTCAGTAATTATTTTGTGTGCCAATATACATATATTGTGATAATATTTTCTGGTATATGTAGGACAAAAGGAGAAATTTCTAATATTAATGAAAGAACTGTACCTCTGGATTCCTATATTTGTAGGGTGGGATTTTTGTGTTTCTATTATTTAGGAAAATGCATCAGCAACTCCATGTTCATACAGATTTAATCTTGGAATTAGATATGAGACTTCAATGAATGAGTGACATGAACTAAGGTTAACAGAGTGTAAATTGCTTGCCTTGATTTTATTTCCATTGATTGAAGTTAATTGAACAGACAGGGAGGTGGAGTTACTACAGCAATGGAAGAGCCATTCCGTCACTGTAATAACTTTCCCGTAGCATCTACAGGGCATAATTTAGGCCAGCCTTAGCCATAGACGAAGTAGGCAATTGCCTAGGGTGGCAAAAGGTAAAGGGTGGCATATTCTTATTTTATATATTGAATTATTCTCCCCTGCTGGGCTGCAGCCACCCGCCTCCTGCCCGGTCCCAGCACGCAGCCAGGAGCCCGGCGGCAGCCATCAGTGTCTGGGGGAGCGGGCGGCAGCAGCTCATGTCCCCACTGGCAGTGGGCAGCGGTTGCTCTGTCCCCTCCAAGAGCCAGGCTCCAGCTGCCCCTGGCTTTCTTGACAGCCCATGCACTGCTGCAAATACTCAAATTTTTCTGCTTGGGGTGTGTATATGGGGGGGAGGGAGTGGCACACATTTTTATTTTGCCTAAAATAGCAGAATATGTAAAATCGGCGCTGGCATAACTGAAGCACCATCGTTATGCTGCTGTAACCCCCTTAGGGTAGATAAGCCCTCAGACACCTGGTGTGCTCATTTTCTCTCTCTCAGGATCATGAGTGGGAAATGGGGCAGGGCATATTAGAGAGTACAATCCTCAGCATTCAGATGAGGTGTACATTTTCTCAGTCCTTTCTTAGGCCTTACTACCACTAGGCAGGAGAAACCTGGTGCTCTAACAACAGTATTCTCCTTATACTTGTAATTATACAAAGCTCTAAATACCCCAATGAAGTTATTGATCGCTCCTTATCTTGCTGATTTTTTTTACCCTCTGGCTGTATATGCATTATACTGGACCTTTGTTTTGCAGGATCAATCTTGGAGGGTACATTGATTCAATGTATAATAACTAAGGGAGGGTGTTTGTCATGGCCATGACTTCTGTGATAGAACCTGGGACTTTTGTTTTTCTTTATCCCCTAAATAGCAATAGTCTATGTCACCAGGACCACTTTGCTACTAAGCAAGACTCCTCCATGAATGTTTACAAGTGTGGGCCCCAGTATAAACCTGCTCCAATGTTCACTGTAGTCAACGTAAAAAATTCCCATTGATTTCAGTAGGGGCCATATCAGAACCTATGTGTCTAGTACAGTGGAGCTTGGGTTGTTAAATAGTTTTAAACTTGCAATTAAATATTACATAGTTGAAAACAATTATTCTAAAATGAATATTTGACTTCTCAGTTTCCCATGACTCATTATTAATTAAAATATTGTATGTGAGTCTTTACCATGACAGCCAACCATCCTTGATTGTCTTCTTCAGTTTGACGGCAGGATGACGAGACCCTTCCTAGAGGCTGACAGAACCTTTGCAATGTAACAGGCCAGCTGACTTCTCTTCCAGGGGCAGTTAAATTATACTAACTGGCCACAACCCTCTCTCCAATAAGCAGGCATTCCAGCTATTCCCCTCCAGGCTTCTAGATAGTTCTATACCCTTCTTATTGTTTTTCTAGCAAGCCTAATAGTCATAATAAGTACCTTGATGTTTTCATCACTTTTAACTTTTTAGAGTAGCTCAAGTTTTCATACTCAGATTGAAATTCATGTAAATGGCTCAGAGCAACAAATAAATTTAAAAAAAACTGGAGGGGGAGGGGAAGAGCAGGGAAAGAGCCCTCCACTCAAAGACCAAGACCCACCCCCCTCCCCGGTCACATTGCCTGTAGCTAAAGCTTTATCAGAATCTCCAAAAGCTATCTTGAGCACTTTCAATCATTTCTATGGATTACTCTCATCATGTATAATATAATGCAATTTTTGAACATTTCACTTGCTGATTATTTCAAGTGAACACAAAGCAGACCTGTCAATAGATTCTGAGCCACAAAAACACTACAAGACTATACTGAAAAATACTATTATATCTAAATGACTATATTATGGGTATTACAGATTGATGTAAGGTTGTTCCAAAGGGAATTAATCTCTGAGTTTTGCAAGTTTGTAGTTCAATCATATGGAGGAAAAAATGCATTAAATATGATTTATCGATTTTATCACTCACAACAGAGTGAGTTACCAATAAAGTGTAGTTGTATCGAATTTTAAGCATCCTCTTGAAAAATTAGCAGCTGTCAGAAATGAAAGTTTCTTACAAACAGGTAATTATTCATAATGAGTACCATAGAGGATTCTCTCATTTTCTTTAGTAAGTTGCTTCAAGACATTCATATCGACAGGTTATATACAAAACTATAAGCAAAGAGCACAATGAAATGTTCACCTGTTTGAGCTCGTGGGTGTTTGATCTGTATTATAACAATGTCTGGATTTTTGCAATTTAATAGATAGATCTTCAAAGCCTTATGTTACTTTTTAAAATACATTTATTTTCTCTCTCAGCTGTCATTCCTGGAAAAGATTAATTGTAGATCTTAATAGTTCACTTTTTCCTTGGGCTTACAAGATAATTGTGTGAAATGCTGCAGATTGAATAATCAGTTCTTAGTAAAAACCAAAGATTAAAAAGTGGAAGGTGCTTTCACAACCATAAAAATGGTTGTTTTCTTTTTGTATGTATTTTCTCTGATAAATTCCCTCCTAGCTTTAATCTTTTGTCTACATTTAAGAGTAGGGTTCATCTCCATATTTCAACAAGAGTGGAGCAGCTTTGAGGGGTTTTTAGGAGCATTTCCAATGAACCTGCAGTACCTAATTTTATGAGCAGAACAATTCACTAGTGATAGGTTACTATTGAACTATGACCATATTGTCTATACATTCTCAGCTTGATTCTTAGAGGTGCAGGACACCCCTGCAAAATCCTGGGTGCCCTCAGCTTCCTCTCTTGAAATTGAAGGCTGCAGCACCTTGAAGGATCAGGCCCTTTGTCATAAATCATTGTCTGTAGACCATAGGGTAAAAGTAGTGGCTGATATAATAAACCTGAGGCTTATAAACCTGAAATACATTAATCTTCTTGTACACAAAACAATAAGCATGGGAAGAATTTTAAGCATCTAATCATGCCTATAAAGTCAACTTTATGTTCAATATTATATTGTTGTTAATGCATTTGATTATAATACATAATCATATTTGTTGTTTACAACAAACCTCAAAGAATTTTCCTGCATATGAAAAATAATTTTTAATTTTCACTAATTAAAATTGGAACCATGTCTTTACTTAATTGTATTCATTACAAATTTTGCCGGAAAAATATTCCCCAGTTCATATGAATCTGAAGGTCACAATAATAATTAGAACAAGCTTCATTTGTATAAATAACTGTAGTTTAAATACACATAATTATATAGCAAAGTTTGAGGTAAACTTTAGTGATAGAGGGCAGGAAATTTCTGATTGAAAAAACACAGTTTGCTTTACCATTTCTTGTGTTTAATTGCTATCTTTTTTTGCTAAAGATAAGAAGAATTGTACAAGTTATATTCCAGTATTTTTAAAAGTGTGGTAGTTTATTTTTTCCTGAATTGTAGTCTGTTCTGAGGTAAAACAATGGGCTCAAATGAAAAGCAAATACAGGTTCAGTATTTTGACCCCTTTGAGAGCACCCCAATTAAAGTGTTTCAGGCAAACAGAAGACAAGTCTGAAGTCAGAGGCATAATATTGGGACCATGTGACCTGGGTTGCTTCTAGGCTCAGGACAAATCACTATGGAGACCTTGGTGAAACAAAACAAGTGGAGTTTGTTAGGTGTCACCCCCTTCAGAGAGGGGGGTCACCTGCCACAGTCTTACCCCATAGCAATAAGCAAGGCAAAGGTAGTAAACAATAGCCTCACATCAGGCCTACCTTCCATCAAAGAGGTTCTGGCAGGCATCAGTCTCTCCTACAGTTCCTAGCCTCATCTAGGCCTCTCTCACAAGGTGAGAGCTGGGAATCTGCTCTTCTTTCCCCTCAGCCAAGCTATACTCTGCCCTTTCACCCTCTCTTGCCAAGACTGACACCTACTGCAGGTGTAGCAGGGCAGGGCTGATTGAACCCACAGCAGCTTTTTAACACTTTGCTGGCCAGTGCGGTGTTTGCATATCCCAAACACAGAGCAATTTGCCTTTCTTGGCCAGCTTGTCTCAACCAAACTTTGCAGAAAAACAAACAACTGGGATCCAAGTAGTCTTATCAGCTATAGATGAAAAAAGATGTTTTCCATGTCTGTGACTCCTCAAGTATTCAGAAGCAGTGAAAAATCCTGGTGAACATCAAGGCTGTTCACTATCTTAATGGATACAATGTCAGACCCCTTCAGTGGAGTGAGAGGTGGAGGTAGCAAACTCTTCAAAGTGCTTCCCTCTCCTCAGCAGCAGCCTCTCAGTCTTTCAGGGATGCATCTTCAGACAGCTGTTCTTCCAGTTGCTCACCTTAGTCAAGCCCTTGGATAGTTGGGATATGGCGCTGTTTACTTTTGGTGTGAAGATGACGCAGAGCTGGGTGTTATCTGCATTTTGCCATCTTTTTAATCCATGCTGTTTTATAATCTACCCTAGTGGCTTCAAACAAATGAAAAACAGGATAGAGATGACAGATCCTGGCAGGACTCCACAGAAAATGGTGCTGGTGGTGGAGGAGCTGGTGTCCGTCATAACACTCTAGGTGTAGTGTGAGACTGAAACTATTACAGCAAAGTCACATTAACCACTTCTGTGTCTCTGAGGTGGGATGGCAGGATTCTATAGTCAGCCACCATCAAACATAGCAGAGAGAACTAGCACTCTCTAGTATGGATGTATACCTGTTGTCCATGGATAAGAGGAGTTCATTCACCAGTGTCACTAAATCATTCCTGGCTTGACACCTGATTGGAAGGACCCAGAGTATTGGCAGGACTAGGTGGAATTGGCACCATCCTTTGGAAAGCTTCTCAATTATATTGTTCAGAAAAGGGAAGCAAGATACCAGGATGTAGATGGAGAGGTTGGTTGCACTGAATGATGATTTCATAAGTACTGGCTGGATCATGGTGTGCTTGAGATTTGAGGGGAGATTAATGGCTCATCACTACCACCACAGGAGATGCTGTTGCCAGTCTCAGGTAGTAAAGGTCCAAGATGCTCTCAACTCTCATTTTCTAGCCAAGAACTACAGACACTAGTACAAACTGGATGCAATGGCAGGGTCTCAGTTTCCCTGAAGAGCTTTCTCTCTTAGGAATGGCTTGAATTCAAAGATGGGAAGGTCTCATATTACTGTACCTTTGTTTGATTTCTCTTTCTTGGTGTCCTGAAAGGTTGTCTTTAGAGAGAGAGGAGATATTCTCTCAGAAGTAAGCTGCTGGTGCTTTAAAGGGAGACCTACTGGATTCTGGAGTGGTGTAGGGTCATTCCATGTTAATAAGGCCATTCACAGTCTGGAATAGTTCAGCAAAGAATGAGGAGGTGAGAGGAACCACGAGCTGTCTGAGACAGAGACCTACTTCTTCACTAGGCCATGTGAGGGTCCATGGCTAATTCCCCAAACATCCCCTGGCTTTAGAGGGCCCTCCGATGGAATCTTTCTAGCCCACCCATACCACTGGAACCCTCCAAAGTTGCAATAATCGTAGCTTACACCCAAACCCCACACATCCTGGATGCTGCGTGGAAGGTAAAAAAATTGTACAAATCCCACTTCTGATTCTGTAAAGTTGCCTACTGGAATGTGCTCATACAGTATGTATTGTACAGACTGAGATTTTGAGCAGCTGGAGTCTTTAGTTGGGAAAGCAATTCTATAAAAGGGCAACTAGAATGATTAGGGATATGGAAAAGCTTCCACATTAGGAGATATTAATAAGACTGGGACTTTTCAGCTTAGAAAAGGGACAACTAAGTGGGGGATATGATAGAGGTCTATAAAATCGTGAGTGGTGTGGAGAAAGTAAATAAGGAAGTGTTATTTACTCCTCATAACACAAAAACTAGGGGGTCACCAAATACAAGCAACAGGTTTAAAACGAACAAAATGAAGTATTTCTTCAAACAACGCACAGTCAACCTGTAGAACTCCTTGCCAGAGGATATTGTGAAGGCCAAGATTATAACGGGGTTCAAAAAAGAACTAGATAAGTTCCTGGCTGATAGGTCTATCAATGTCTATTAACCAGGTCAGGCAGGGATTGCTGTTTGCCAGAGGCTGGGAATGGCTGATGAGATGGATCACTTGATGATTGCCTGTTCTATTAATTCCCTCTGAAGCACCTGGCATTGGCCACTGTCAGAAGACAGGGTTAGTCTGACCTAGTATGGCCATTCTTATGTTCTTATAAAATGAATAGCTATGACTAGCACATGGAATGGGAATGAAGATATGTTCATTTTACTCCTGTTTTATTTTCTCATTTTTGAGTGGAGCACTGCATCCAAGGAGAGAATAATGGAAACTATTTAAAACAACAAAAGAACATACTGAAGGGAAATATCTGGGGTAACCAACCAGCATTTTGATGGACTTGTAATAAAAACTCAAGGAATAAAGGAAAGACTATGCCTATAGGAAGAGAAACTGTTATACTTAGATCTATTAGATGAAATCCACTCTGGTGTGATTAAAAATATCCTAAGAAAAGCTTCCTAGACTCTGGGAAAGGCAAAGTACCATATAATGTAGTGCACTATTTACAATTCTTTGCAAGTCAGAAATTCCTTGGTCAATGCCTAGGTACTACCACAACAGGCACTAAAGAAAGACCTTAGATAGACAGATTAATTACAGTCTAAAACCCTGCTTTTGCATTCCTTTCTCAGGTAAAACTCCCATTGGTTCCCCTGCAAGTAATTCCTCAATAAGGACTCGCAAATTCAGAAATAACATTTCTAAATTGTAGTGTTTATAGATAATAAACTTTTTATTCCTTGACATATTTTACAGAATATATAAATATCCCACATAGCTGAACAGATTGTCCAGGGTTATTTAACTATGCGTAATGCAATGGAGTAAGACAGGTGGTAGTCAATTCCCTTTTTTCCAAACAATGTAATACAAAAATTAATTTCTCCTGAAAACTGACTTTATTCTGACATTCTACTCCATTTTAAAAAGGAGACATTGAAGTCTAAATTAAAAACAATATTACTGTACTTTACCACTGCAGCATCCAAAACAGGTGCAGCTGGGGAGACTCCAAACCATTCTGAATTTGTGAATATGTTCAAAGCAGCTCTGAAATCACACTCAGTAATTGAAATGAAATAGATTAAAGCCTATGAACTATAACAAAACATCCCAAGAATCTTATGAGTGGGAGGAGTAAGGAAAAATGTTGTTTCACAACTAGGACAAAGCTGTCCTTAGATCTTGCTTTTATTGCATATGCCTTTATTAAAAATTATATGGATGATTAAAAGATATAACAATGTTTTTTAAAATTGTTGAAAACATTTTCCCAAGACTCTCAGATGTGAGTAAAAGTGGCGGAATCAGGCCATAGGTCTGATGGATATAATTTCCTGAGTCTAGATGCAAATGGGGAAGTTCATTGTGGAAATAGACAGTGTGTCTTCTGACAACAATTGAGACAAATCACTTAACATGCTGACCTGAGTAGGGGTTTTGAGAATGAAACTAAAGCAGCTTCCATATGAACTGAAGACCCAGTTCGGCCAGCCTTACTCCCATTAGTATCTTACATCATGAGCAGTCCAATAGTCAGAGGCTTCAGGAGAACTCAGAAACATAACACGGAGGTTTCAGGCTTATAATTAATAACATTATGTAGAAATATTTAGTAGCTCACTTATTAATGTAATGCTAGTCTGACTCAGTTAATTCATAATTGATGAAACACTGTAACAATATTGCCAGCCCCAGGAGTCAAGACCTGACAAAATCTTGAGATTTGTTAAAAATCATGAGGTTTTTTTTTTACAAAAAGCTGTGTTGGTCTGTCTTTTGAATTCTCTCCCCCCATCCCCAGCGTGTGTGTGTATGACAATTACATTGCCAACT
Organism: Emydura macquarii macquarii; assembly: GCF_026122565.2. Classification (NCBI taxonomy): domain Eukaryota; kingdom Metazoa; phylum Chordata; order Testudines; family Chelidae; genus Emydura; species Emydura macquarii. Next base: position 18,692,042 of record NW_027131614.1, on the reverse strand, counting down.
TTCCCAAAGTTATTGAACAAGGCAATTCTAGCCCCCGCTACATGAGCTCTTGCAGCTCCCTGACAGTGCAAACCTTCCAGCTTCTTCTGTTTTGCCACTTCCCTATATGGGGTCAACAACTTTTATAGCCTTCTGTAAGGCCCTACAGGTCCAGACCCCAGGCCTGCAGAGCTGGCAGCTGATAGCGCCAAGCTGCTACTCAGCAGCAGCTGTAACCATCTTGTGCTCCATTGCCCATGACCCACTGTGGACACAGACCACAGGAAGGCTCATAGACTCAGACTTTAAGGCCAGAAGGGACCATCGTGATTATCTAGTCTGACTTCCTGCACATTGCAGGCCACACAGAACCTCACCCATCCTCTCCTGTCATAGACTCATAACAGCTGAATGAGTTACTGAAGTCCTCGAATCACGATTTAAAGACTCCACGTTACAGAGAATCCACTATTTACACTAGTTTAAACCTGCAAGTGACCCATGTGCCATGCTCAGAGGAAGACGAAATCCACCCTCCAGAGTCTCTGCCAATCTGACCCGGGGGAAAATTCATTTCCCACCCCAAATATGGGATCAGTTGGACTCTGATCTTATCAACAAGACACACCAGCCAGACACCTGGGAAAGAATTCTTTGTAGTAATGCAGAGCTCTCCCCATCTAATGTCCCATCACCGGCCATTGGAAATATTTGCCACCTGGGAATTTGTCTAGATTCTAATTCAATGTGCTGTCACCTTGCCCAATTAATTCTTCCCCTCAATTTGGTTCCCCCAGTCACCACAAATTCTAATCTCCAGCTCCCACACCTGCCCAGACCTGAACCAGCTCCAGCCCCCGCACCAATTCTGCCTTCTAGAACTGCCCCAATCATTTCTACTCCCCCACACCTAACCTCACCTCTGCTCCTCCTGGGGGTCTTTATCATCTTCTCCCAGGCCTGGGGCAGCAGCTGTAGCAGGGTCCTCTTTCCCCCCTTCCCAAGTCTGCTGTTGAAGAGATGGAGAGAGGAGAGTATCACAGAAGAGCCAACCCCATTATACATAGGATGAGAGGGATCAAGGATGCCCTGAACTTCTTTATGCTCCCCTCCTTTACAAATGGTGTCTGCTTCAGAGAGAAATGGGGAAAGCTTTACTTCCTGCAGCCACCCCAATTGGTTGCTTTTCCCCAGGAGACAGAGAAGTGGGTAAGGGAGTCAATCAGAGATGGCTTTCTCCCAAGGCTGGGCTGAAATTCATGAGAGAGACTGACTCCAGCCCTGGCTAAAATACCCATGACCCAAAGAACTCAGAAGATTTGGCAACACTTCTGTAAACATAGCTGAGAGAATGTGTATATGTTAAGATTTAAATTGCCAAAAAGTTGTTCAGGGTTGTAGTGTGAAAATTCAAAATTCTTCCTGGAATATAATCTTGATGTGGTTATCATTGCCCCAGAAAGATGATGAAGATTATATCATCCTTCCAACTAAGACCGTGGCACTATTTAGTTGTAAATTGAATTGAATTGAATTGAAACGTGCAGTTATTGCCATGTATTACCTTGTTACTGAACTGCTCCATAATAGGAGCACTAATCTGAATGGAAGGCCTTTCAGATACTTTCAAGTTATGCATGGCTCTCATATGGGCTTCAGTTGTCCAACGATAAATACCATGGCAAGAATAATACTTCCATGCATGCTAAGAACTAAACAGAAACAGAAACACTGCATGGCTCATATATGGATTCTTGCTGCCTTGTTTTTTTTAGGAAAGTCAATTCTTTCTATACAATCCATCACAGAGCATTCCCTCATTCCTCCTAGGATTTTGTTTTCAAGGAAGAATGATTAATAGAAAAAAAAAAAAAAAGTATATAAACTTAAGGTCAAATTTTAACACCCCTTCTCACGCTGAATAGTAACTTTCTACACCAAAGATTTCAGTGAGACTACTCGAATATGATCTGACTCAATATGAGTAAGGATATTGGAACCTGACTAGTAGAAGGGAATGAAAATATCACGTCAATATATTTTGACAAATTAAAAAGCTTCTTCCAAATCCAGATAGGTCAAAACTTCTAGAATTCAAACATCAAGAATTAGCATGCCACACCATGAAAAACCTGTAACAGGTGATGTTGTTGCATCACAGTTTCGTCTCTGTTTTATCTTTCTCTGTATTTAGCTGTATGTTTCTTGGCACTGACAACTTGTTATTATGCCACATGTTTATATAGCACAAACACACAAAGAAATATCCCCTAATTCTGTAGTACAAAATGAAGCTGTTAGCTTTAACCTACATTATCTTCACTTTACATAGCACAATACTAAAGCGATTCCATGGTTTCTCATGGAAGCTATCAAACCCCACCTCTCCATTAGATTTAAAGCAACCCACACATAAAAAAAGCTGCTTACAAATATATAACATACAAATACATACATAGTGCCTGATTCTGCAGCATATAAAATAGATCTACTGATCACAGAAGGACTGCAGAAAATGTTTTTGTTTTTTTCCAGCTACACCCACAGTATTCTAGTATTACACGTTAACATGAGCTGTACCCCTCTTTCACCTTGGCATCTCAGTTGCCCCTTAGTGAGGTTTTGATTGTAAGCAGTAGCCTCCTGCTTTGCCCAGAGGGGAATCTATAATCCAAGCTTTTCTAAGTCCAAATCAGAGTAGGTGCCTCAATTCATGGACCCTGGTAGGTTGGCTGGTCCCAGGCTGTGGAGCACCTGCCTGATCTTCTGAGACGGAATGACCAATATGGATTCTTGAGACAGCCAGCTCTTTATTAAGAAGTTAAACAGAGCTAACCGATGATTTACAAGCAATCATAACTAAATCTCTAGTCATATCTGAGCTTCAGCTTCCCTACAAGGTAAGGTAGATAGGCTTTCCGCTTGAGTTTACAGGAATAGAACTGAACCAAAGCATGTTCTCTTAGAAAACAAAGAACATCCTGTGACTCACTCTGGCCACAGTTGTCTGTGTGTGCTGCTGTCCTCCTAGCCTGCCTTCTCTCAAGTGAGACAGTCTATGATGAGGTCTTCACTAATAAAACAGTGTGTTTTTACTACGAGATACCAAATGTGAGCAAGCCATATTGCTGTAAAGGCTATTGGAGACAACGCTTTTCTGTGATGTAGTTAGGCTAGGTCAGCAGTGGGTGAGGGGGTACTGCCTGCACCTTGCCTTTACTAGGATTTTACCACTAAGTGCCTAACACGCATTAGTTCCCTTGCTATAAAAAATACACACATTTTTTTTGGCAGTTAAGTGATAGCCTGTGTTTCTCTTAAGAAGCAGAGAGGCCTTGCTGTTCCATCAGGAATCTATTACCATATTGCTCAATAGTTTTCTTTGTTTTAGGGCTTAGGTAGAATCCCTCCCAGTGCCTCAGCTATCTTTTCCCGGTCAGCTAGAGCATCCAGCAGGGCTTATCAAGGAAAATGGCCCTGTGATAGCTCTCCAGTGTTTTGAGTGCTTGCCTGAACCACTCAATCACTGCTCTCATGACTGTGTCTCCTCCAAGGGTTGGCAAATTGAAATGGTCTGAGATGGTGGGAGGTGGGGCAGGAATCCACCTTATTCGACTAATGAATCCACTTTATCAATCCAAGAAATCACATTTGGATATCGATCAAAATATGCAGTTAATGCAGAGATACCTATTGTCACATTGACACAATAAGGCATGGTACAAAGATAAAAGAAAGTGTGGTTTCTGCCCTGATATATATATAGAAAAGGAATGGGATACAAATAAAAAAATAATCAAGGAAGAGGGTCAATGAACACATTTTGATATTGCAGTGTAAATAAACACAACTTTTTGGTGTTGTCAAGATAGACAGGCTATCTCAGTTACCCTTCTACATTACCATTATTAAATCACTTTCTTGTAGACATCTTGGTAGAAGAAGGTCTTCAGGAGGACTATGAATTCCTGGAGATTATTGGCCTTCTAGATCATAAGATGTCACAAAGAAAAAAAATCACTTTCATGTTACATAGCAAATAATTTCAAATTATAATAAAAATTTTCCTACTGCATAGAGAAAGAAGCAATGTATTTAATAAATTGTTCATCATCAGTTAATTGCTTAGTTCTAAATTCAACAAATCTATAACTACATATTCTGAAATCCCTTTATTCATTATCACCATAAAACTGAAATAGACCTAATCACCTTCAGTATAGCAGACTTAAAAAGTCAATCAATCAAATGACATTGTGACCTTTTGAGATTCAGTTTCAAGGACAAAGGAACACTGCCAAAACTGAGGAAGAACACAATTAACATTTCAGAGACTCAGGATTTTATTAGATCTGGTGAAAAAAGGATAAAGCCATATTACTAGCTGCACTGAAAATGGACTCATGGGGAAGGGAAGATCCCTTCTGCGTTCTGATTTCAGGAAACACAAAGCAATCTTAGACAGTGTCAAACCCAGTTTATTTGCTATCAGAAGCAGGGATTTTTTATTAGATCTCTCTTAAACTCTCCAAATGCTGCTTCAGTTAAAAAGAAAGAGCCCTTTTCTTTTTACTAACTTTAGCTTTTTAAGTGTTCTGCCAATTATTTGATAGACTCCTTCTTCATAGCAAGCTTGAATGACTCAGTTAAGCTGGTGATGAAGAGTGGGCCTGAAGAGGGGTTTTAGTTTGTGCCACCGAGCAATTGTTGAAAGTGCTGCTTTCTCTCTTTTTTTAAATAATATGGAAAAGCTTTGATTTTATAGGAGATACACAGACAAGGAGAGAATGTAGGCTGGGAAAAGTTTTGAAGTTTGTAAGAGAATGAACATTTATGAAGGGAGATCTGGGCTTCTACTTTACTAAATATTGGGACAACTGATATGTAGTAGAAGAACCAGGGAAGTTTACATATGTAATTTAGACTACACAAATGCAAAACTATTGTAGTGTTCTTGTTTGTTACGAATTATTTCATATTAATTAGTGGACTGTGACCAGTCTTAATTCAAGCATTGAGGGGAAGGTGATGAAAGAGTAAACTTACTTCTCCCCTTGCACAACCCACACAGCAGGCCACCCAGAAGCAAAGCCTGTGGGACTGCAGAGGCTGCTATGGAGTAGCTCCCACTGGGAAGAGAAGAAAATTGCAGGAGCTGAAACCCTTTTTCACCTCCATCAAACTCAGGGCACAAGACTTCAAAGATCCTTATGATGTGAGTGGTTGAATTCAAAGGATGAATTCTACCACTGGCTCTCTTGGCTATTTTCTCCCCGCTTTCTTTGCTGCAGGTCATCTGTCCTTTTCACCAGCCATCTTCTCCCTTTTTCAGCAATTGTCTCTAAAATATTGTGACACTGGGCCAGAAAGGGCTAAGCAACTTTGCAAGCTGCATGGCCCAAATCTGACCTTTAAAGATATATTAAAGGAAAATACAAATGGTAATGAAGGTCATTCCTTATAAGTAGACTAGAGCTTTGATATGCAAGTGTATTGTTGGTAGTTATTTGATGTTGTTTACATATATTTTGTTAGAGGCTAACAATGTAGATAAACTACTTTCCTATCTGAAGAGTTCCAGAGGGGTAGCCGTGTTAGTCTGTATACAGCAAAAACAACGAGAGTTCTGTAGCACTTTAAAGGCTAACAAATTTAATTTCAGCAGGCATAAGCTTTCATGGGCTTCAGCCCACTCATCTGCATCTGAGGAAGTGGGCTGAAGCCCACGAAAGCTTATGCCTGCTGAAATTAAATTTGTTAGTCTTTAAAGTGCTACAGAACTCTCGTTGTTTTTGCTTTCCTGTCTATTACTGTTGCTCTATTGATTAAGAGTCAAAAGGGAATATTAGCATCTGGATGGGCATAATAACATCATTTGCATGTATTACTTTTTGAGATTTAAGTAAACTGTCTGTTAACTGTGCTAATGCAGCTAACCACCCATGTGTGTCTAGGACAAGAAGGTTTTACTTCAAAGGACAATATACATTACAATTCTTCACTCAAGGAAATATCTGTGGACTGTCTTGATAGTTTAAATGGCCATTACTGACTGTATTGTCTGAGGAAAGATCCACTGAATAAAGGTCAAACTGTCCGCTTGCTTTCATCAAAGCCCATGTGAGGGAGTTATCTACAAGCACCCAACTCTACAGGAAGCTTCAGGCCTGATCCTTTTTATCTCAAGTCTGTCCAACCTTTGTCAGGGAAAGTTTGGATCACAAGATTGGGATCCCAGCACCAGCCTGGAATCTGCTATTTCTCCTGGAAGAAATTATACAGACTCTGTACATGGATTATTTAGTCTTCACTTCTCTAGACTAGATTTTTAACAAGGAAACTCTAAACAAGGATAGATGACTCCCATGCTGTTTGGGTTATTTCCAGAGACTTTGCAAATTAAGAACTTTGCAACTTGGTTATCATCTCTACTTTGAAACTGATTCATGGGTTTTATTCTCATCTATATGTATATGAGCCTTTAACCTATACTCTCTCTTCCTTTTTTTAATAAACATTAGCTTAGTTAAAAAGCATTGGCTTTAAGCTTATATTTAAGTAAGATCTGAAATATTCATTGATCTGTTTGGTAAAATGTCCGATCCTTTGGGATTGGTAGAACTTTTTTACATATGATAGACAAGATTTTCAGTAATCCCCATCATATTTGACTTGGCTGTCTGGATGCTAGCCAAAGGGCTGGGTAGTTTTAAGGGAACTGCTTTTGTCTCCTGAATGACCAGTGAGGAGATCACAAGCTGTTTGTTGCTGGCTTGGTATATCTTATGGAAGAAAAAACACCAGTATTTAGAGCTTTGCCTGTCCCATTCTTTGCAGTTTGCCCTGTTTAAGCTATCTCAGCCTGGCTCCCCTAAAGGCCAATGTCACAGATATTATGACCAATGATTTTCAAAGCCACTTGGGAAATTTGGCTGGCCAGTTCTTTGGCTTTAATGGGAAGTGGGCATCCAAATCCTTAAGGAACTTTGAAGCTCTCCACCTACACTGATATTGCAGTGTCCCTCTTCTGGGCATCATGTCTCACTCCCTTAAAAAGCTCTCCATGTCTTTGTGGAGAATCTTTGCTTTTTTATCCTCTGGCTGTTCTGTTTTGCATTTGAAACCCTAGAAATAACAGTGGTGGCAGCACTGGAACCACTGAATTTTAGAAGCTATCCCAGTTCTCCACACATCATCTGGTGTTTTGGTAATAGTAATGTATTCTTACATTGCCTGTTACAACACTGATAAATGGTCTGTTTGGATTTTACATAACGAATGAGACTTCTAGAGTGGTCACTGAGGGATGGATGCACTGGTTGGCAGCTTTGCCTTGTACTGCTGCTCTGTGCTGACCCTAAAACCATTTTAAGCAGTGCAGGAAGGTACACTCCAATGCAAGGGTAATCTTCCACAGGCATCGTTTCATCACTCATCAGATCACTTATCCTCCCTGTTGCTTCTTTAACAGCGTGAAGAGGGGCATGGTCGGAGGGAAAAGGTAAGGATGTGACCAAGATGCCCTTGTGCTATTTTTATCTTTCCCTATATTTTTGGGCTCCTGTGTGAGTGGAGACTGGCCTGCACAGATCAGCGCCAATATAATGGTAGTACAAAGGTGAGCCACTTCTGCAGACATGCAACCTTGGCTTGTGCTGTGTGCATTTAGCTGCACTCAAGGAGCTGGCATTTAGTATTAAAAATAAAAATTGTACTGTGGGGTGCTCGCTGTGATCTAAGAACATACATCCCAAGCTCAGCACTTTCCTTAATCTTTGAAAAACTGAATATACCCTGTTAATTGTGACAAATTTTGCTTGGTAATGCTTGTGAAGTTTTCTGGTAACATTTGCAGAATGACAGCAATGTTCCATCCGTGGGCAAAGAACATGTAAGTGTCTAGGAAACTAGATGACATTTTGTATTTAGCTTTTAATTCTTGAATAATGCCAAATAGTTGTAAAAGCTGTTTTTTGCAAAGTGAAAACAAGATGCATCGTACAGCTCTACTATAAAGAAAGCAATCTTGCTTTCATGATATTTGCCCCTCTAAATCAGAAGAGCAGTAGCAGCATTGCAATTGGAATGATCATTCTTGCACTTATTCCTAAGCTTCTCTTGCACATTCACGAGCCTCCTGCTTTCCAGCATCTGTGTGGTTCAGATCCTGAGCCGGTGTACATCACCATAGCTCTATGCCATTTTACAGCATGTAGCAGATTCTCACAGGGCCCCAGTCTCCGCTGCTCAGGTCCTCTGCTCCCACAACCCACTCACAGACTTTAGCTTTGTGCTCCCCACAGTGTGCTTTGTTTACAGCTTGTTACCCACCACCATCTATTGATGCACAGTCTAGCCTAAAAGCCTCAGGGGCCTTACAGTTTCAGCCACTGACCAAGAAGAGCACCCTTCCTGCTCAGACTTCTTCCCTTTAGACCATTTGCCTACCCCCTTGCATGCTCTTCCTGTGAGCCTTTATAGTGCCTGGCTAACGAGCCCAGCAGCTGCTCCCCATTGGCCCACTCCATACACACTCACTCAGCTGGCCCCAATTCCCCTTAATTAGGGCTCCAGTACTATTTGATGTGCACCCTCATGCCACAAAAAAAGGGACAGACTTTGGGATGGGGTGGGTGAATTGTTCCAGGTACACATCTGTGCTCATGGCTCCATGAAGGAGCTGCTAACTGATATCCCCAAGGAGGCATGGAACTAAAGGGGAATACAGACTGGCCCACTGGGGTCTCTCACCCTTGATAGGTGGTAAGAGTTCCCACCACTTGGTATCAGGGTGGGACACGAGGGTGAGAAAATGAAGAGTATGGAGCACAAGTGTGTGGTGATGTATCCGTGGTTTAGAAGCATACCAGCTGCAGATCCTGCAGCTAGCTAGGGGGGTGTGGGTGAAGTGGTTAGGAGGGGCTCATAGGGCAGGGGCCTGATGGAGAGGTCTGGAGGGCCTAGGGTTTAGGGCTTTAGGGGCACAGGGCTGGCTCAGCCTGTTTTCACCCAGTAACCTGTCACACAGCAGTTCTGATCCAAAAATTCCGTGATTGCTCATAATTTTCACAAAAACTTCTGTTAGAAAATGGAAAGCAAATGCTCTAAATTTATATTCAATATTAATTAGAATATGTTTCACATACACTGTAGAGACATGATAGTCCTTGATTATTTGTAGTCATGTGGAGGAAACTGAAAGGACCTTTTCCATAGTAACTATAGATGCAAGATACAGCAACCTTCTTCTCACACAATAACAATAATTAGTAGAAACAAACATTGCAATGTCAGAGTGTGTTTCTCCCTTTCACTTTCATCTGATCTGCATTAAGTGCTATAAATTTCTTGTTTCTTTCTGTCTAGCTGAAGTCAATGTCTTCTTTATCCACCTGATAGAGAGGAGTGTTTAATGCTAAGTCACTGAGTTGTGTCCTGTGGGAATAAAGTTTCACTGCAGTATAGTCAAAACTACATGTACAAATCCAATTAAAAATAATATCATGATCTGTGCATTTCTCTTCCATGTTTTACTTGTAAAAAATAGTTCTTTATTTTCATATTACAAAGACATAGTTTGCATTAGGATAACTCCTTTAGCTGTGTATTTGTGGATGCCCTTGCACTGATGTATGGCAACAACTAATTTTTCAGAAACCCATAGTTAAATTTCTTGCAAAAATTACTCTTCTCATCTTTCCTTTGAAGATTCTGTGAAATAACAATAAATATCCTGTGAATAATAGTCATAGGAGTATTAAAATGTAATTGCGATGTAGTTTGACTTCCTCAATGTCCACATTGCTAGTGGAAGAGAAATAGCCTGCAGCCCCCTAATAAATTTCCTCAAAGCAGCTGACAGTTCACTTAAGTACAGAACTAATTATTCCAATGCTATTCTGTATCATCTTTAAGCAGCATCCTGATGGAACACATAATGGTGATAAATTATGGATGAGTTTGCTTAAATATGTTAACATGTCCATGAATCTATTAGTCTTCCTTTCATTGAAGTCTTTCCATTCTACACTTTCCTTGGATTCAGTCAAACACCTTTGTCATTGATTATCTGACCCATATAACTGATCTCATTTAGTCTGATCTGGCATTTGTTTCTGCTCAGTTTAAGAGTCTTTTCTTTTGCATGCTGCAGAAAATGATCAATAGACTGGGTAATGTTCTTCCCAAAACAACAATTACTTTAATTTCAACTGGATTTTCAGAGAACTGTAGTGTGGTGTCTTGGTATGCCTCAGGTGTTGAAGAAATCCAAAATAAAATCATTTAAACATGTATCATGTGTGATAAAGTCAGGCCAGAGGGCTGCAAAAAGGCATACCAGGGCCAGAGCGTGAGCCCTAGAATGCCTAAAGGCCTGGTTCCTGCAAGCAGGGGAGAGATGATTGCAGGGCAATTAGAGACAGCTGGACCCAATGAAGAGCTAGTCCAGGTGTATTTAAACCCTGCCTTCCCTAAAGGGAGGGGGGAGAAGCACAGAAGAAGGAAGTTGCCAGAAGGCTGGAGAAGAGCGGTCTTCCCTGGTCAGGAGGCAGTGCTTCTCTGCAGCTCCAGAAGGATAAAACCCCTGGCCCTAGCCAGCAGAAGGAAGCTGGAGCAAGGTACCTCCAAGGGGAGACAGGGTGACTGGGGACTTCCTGGCCCATTACAAGGGGTTGAAGTGTGAGCCCCACTAGGGAGGAGCTGGCTGTTTGCCACACAAGCAAAAGAGAAATAGATTTGCACTGTCAAAGCTGCACCTGCCCAAACCCTTCACTTACATCCAAAACTAGAAGTAGTATTGCATTTTTAAGTCTAGACATTGTGATAAGGTATGGCCCAGTGGCTATGAGAGAGTCACTGAGGGCAGGTATGTAAGCCTCAGATTGGTCAGAGCCCTGTTCCTGGCCAGCTGGCAAGGGATAGCCTTAGGCTAAGGAGACCACCTGGGGCTAATTAAGGGCCAGCCCAAGACCTATTAAAAGCTCTTGCCCCAGTGAGAGTTTGGAGCTGTGAGGGTGAGGAGTTGAAGGAACCAGAACAAGTGGATTGGGGGACAGAACCATGGTAGTGGGAAACTGCCACTACCAGGATGGTGGCAACTAAAGCCTGGGAAGGGCAGCGTGGGGAAGTAGCCCAGGGAAAAGACTCTAACAGTTTAGATGCACCAGCAGCAGGAGGCTGCTGCCATCAGGGTCCCTGGGCTGGTGTCTGAAGTAGAGGGTGGGCTTAGACACCCCCCCCCCCCAGCTGCAGCTGGGGATGGCCAAAGCTCTCCCCAGAGAAGGGGTGAGGACCCCAGGGGCCACAGCTAGTGCTATAGGCTACGGCGAGGGCCGACCGCTGAGGGAAGCGCCAGACCTAGGGGGGCCGGGTGGACACCCCATCAAGCGCCACACCACAACTGGTGTCAGGAGTGGGATCTCATTGGCGCAGTGACCCGCCTGCCTGCCCCCCACATGGAGGATGTGGTCAAGGCCTTGATACAGGCCATGGTGGCCTAGCAAGAAGCTACCAGGGTCCAGGCGGCCACCCAACGAGAAGCAATGCGGGTACAGCAGGAGACGAACCAACTGCTAGTGAATCAGGTTGCTCAGGACCAGGCTATACTACAGGAGGTAGCGGCCCAGCTGAAGGCCCTGACCACAGGGGCCTAGGCCCATAACAGGCCACATGCCCTGAGGGCCACAAGCTACCTCCAAAAGATGACTGCGGGCGATGATGTAGAAGTGTACTTCCGGGCATTTGAGCAGATGGCGGTAGGGGAGGTCTGGCCCCGAGACTAGTGGGTCAGAATCCTCACTCCTTCCTTGTGTGGAGGGGCCCAGAAGGCGTATTATGACATGGCCACCAAAGCGGCTGCTGACTACACCCAGCTGAAGGCTGAGATTTTGGCCAGATCTGAATAATGACAGCCATGAGAGCCCAGAAATTCCATGACTGGAGGTACCAGGAAGCCAAGCTCCTGCAATCCCAGCTGTTCGACCTGATCCACCTCGCACGGAAGTGGCTGCAATTGGAGACCTATAACCCGGCGCAGATACTATAACTCCTGGTTATGGACGGGTAGATGAGGGGACTGTCCCTGGACCTGCGAGCTTGGGTAGGCCAGAATGGCCCCTCCTCCTATGATGAATTAGTTGCATGGTGGAAAGGCGACTCATGGCCAGGGAGCTCTCACGACACTCCCGGGACGAACCCTGTTGCATCCCAAGATCCTTCCCGACCCCAAGGGCCTGGCAGCTTGAGGACACTAGCTGAACCCAGGCAGGTAACAAGGATGCTGAGGAGCAGCCAGATGCCATGAGGGGATTGGGGGACCTGGGCGGGGAAGGCCAGAGGAACCAGCCAAGCATCCCAAAAGTTAGGGACCCACCCAGAGTGAGGTATATGTGCTATACATGTGGGGAGCTAGGACACATCGCTGCCCAATGTCCTAACACCAAGGAGCCCATGCAGTGTAGTCTGGGAGAGTATACAGGCCCACGTGCCCGGATCCACTTGGTGGAGGTTGCACTGACTCCCCACAGGTACATCCAACCAGTCAGGCTGAACGGGGTGGAGACAGTTGCCCTGGTTGACTCGGGGAAAGCAGTCACGCTGGTCCCTGGGAAACTGGTAAAACAACACCAGCTAACTCAGGCCAAGTGCACTGGGATCACGTGTGTACATGGATCCGTTAGCTACTACCCAACCGTCCAGGTACAGATTGAAGTTCTGGTGAACACTACCAAGGTGGCAGCTGGGGTGGTCCCAAGGCTCTCCTACACTATCCTGATAGGCCAAGACTTCCTCGGGTTAGGAAGCCTCCTCCCACTGGAGGAAGGGGGGGGGGGGGGGCTGAACCACCATAACCACCGCCACGAATAACCTGACCCCTGTTTTCGCAGAATTTGACCCAGAGTTGTTTTCTACCTCCGGGAAACCCTGGAAGACCTGACGACAGAGGGGGGCAGACAAGGCTTTAGGAACCAAGATCTTGGCCCAGAACCAGAGAGCCGCCCTCATGGGAAGAGAAGCTAGGGCTAAGGAGGGGGAATCTACTCAAGTGCAGGATGAACCAGAGGCTAGTCTCAGCCCCAGCAATACCGAGCTCGGGGTTGGAGCCAAAGCAGGCTCCCTAGGGCTTGGCGGGTCGACCCCGCTCAAGAAACATTCAGTGTTGGTTCTGGACACTTTGTGATCAGTGAGAATACCAGTGAGACACGGTATGCCCGATTTCCAGATCAATAAGGTTTAATGTGCAAGGTTTTCTATAAATATACTAGTTAGATACAAAGCCTAAAATTAACTACAATATATCATACTCACTAAGCCTGGAGAGCTAAGCAATCACTCAGAAGGCTGTATACAGGAACAGCTTTCTTCTGGGGCCCCTCCAGGGAGTCAGTGGATCCTCTGGTCCAACCGGCAGCACCTCCTGTGGAGTCAGGTGTTGATGGAGCGCCCCCTTTGTCTAAGTGGTAACTACTTATACCTTCCATAAACAACCTTCACCTAATTATCTCTCTGTCATTATCATTTATGCTAATTACCTACATTGGGTTTCCACCCTTAGCTACATTCCATTCTCACCATGATAACTGGAGTCATCAAAACAACATCTGGCAATAGGAGGGATGGTGTAAAAGTATGCCCTTTGGCAATAAAACGGTGTACCCCCAGACATTCAAGGATAACTTCTTGTTCCCATCACCGTTAGCTATGTGCAGCTGTAAGCATCCAGTATTTGTATTTTGTCTTATGTGCCGTGCTATGCAGAAACTGAGACATCTATAAGGTTATTCAGTCTCTGCCAATTGAAAGATGTCATGCTACAAGTGTTAGAATAGCCAAGCAAGCAACTGAAGCTATGCTAGGCCTGTAGGACAGTGGTCAAGCAACTCAAATTGTACTGATCCTCCAACATTCAGCAGAGACTAGTCCGATGATCCCCGCTATGACAGTTCCAAGAAGGCGGTGGTTGAAGTGAATAGGGTAGCTGTAGAGAAAAAAACCAAGGGCCCGGGCCCTACTTCATTATAAGGGGGGGACCTACTATAGAGTAGAGCAGGTACAAGGGCAAGAAGTGAGACAGCTCCTGGTGCCTCAAAAGCACCAGAGAGCAGTATTGGATCTGGCACATAGCCACCTTTCCACGGGGCACCTAGGGGTGAAGAAAACCCTGGATTGGGTCCTACGATGTTTTTTTGGCTAGGAATACATGCTGAGGGCTGGTGCTACTGCGTCTCCTGCCCAGAGTGTCAACTGCACAGCCCCAACCCCACCTGAGGGCTCCTCTCGTGCCGCTGCCTATCATAAAGGTCCCAGTTGAGTGGATAGCTATGGACCTAGTGGGCCCCCTAGGGAAGTCATCCAGGGGCCATCAACACATACTCGTCATCTTGGACTATGCCACTAGATACCTGGAGGCTGTGCCCCTCCAGAGCGTGACATCCAAGGTGATAGCAAAAGAATTGCTCCTGATCCTCATGTGGGTAGTCATACCAAAGGAGATCGTAACAGACCAAGGTATCCCTTTCGTGTTGAACCTGATGAAGGACTTATGTACACTGCTCCACATCTGGTCCATACAAACCTCAGTCTACCACCCCCAGACTGACGGCCTGGTGGAACACTGCAATAAAACATTAAAGAATATAAGGAAAGTGGTAAGTCAGGATGGAAAGGACTGGGATACCCTTCTCCCCTACCTAATGTTCACCATATGGGAGGTCCCCCAGGCATCCCCAGGGTTCTCCCCATTCAAGCTACTATATGGTACCACCCCCACGGCATACTAGACATTGCTAAGGAGGAATGGAGGAGAAGCCCAACCTGGGGAAGGATGTAGTAGAGCATATGATGCAGATGTGGGACTGGATCACTCTGGTTGCCCCATAGGGCAGGAGCACCTAGAGAAAGCACAGGTGGCCCAACAGTTCTACTATAGGTGAAGATCCAGAAATTCCAACCTGGAGACTGGGTAATGGTACTCATGCCCACAACCGAGAGCAAACTCTTGGCCAAGTGGCAAGGACTGCATGAAATCATAGAAGCCGTAGGAGAGGTAGATTATAAGATACAGCAGCCACCGCACCGAAAGCAGAAGTGAATCTACCACATCAATCTACTGAAGCCCTGGCAAGATAGGGAGGCTTGTGTAACCACTCTAGAGCTGCCGCCCCAGGGAGACAGCCCCCAGGAAGATGTGTGAATGTCTGATGAATTGACCACAGAAGAACAGGCTCAAGTCAACCGGCTGATAGAATGCAACTGAGATGTGTTCTCCAGCAAGTTGGGCCGGACCACGGAAGCCTACCATCATATCACCACGAACCCTGGGGCCAAGGTGACAATAAAACCCTACCACATACTGGAGGCAAAAAGGGAGGAGATCAGGACTGAGGTCAGGAGGATGCTAGAGCTGGGAGTTATCAAAGAATCCCATAGCCAGTGGTCCAGCCTGATCGTGCTGGTACCCAAACCGGATGCACCATGATTTGTTTTCTTCGATCATGGAATGCTGTTCCAGGAAGAAGGATTACTAGGAAGGGACGGGATTCATCTAACAAAGACGGGGAAGAGTATCTTCGCAGACAGGCTGGCTAACCTAGTGAGGAGGGCTTTAAACTAGTTTCGACGGGGGACGGGGACCTAAGCCCGAAGGTTAGTGGGGAAGAGGGACACCGCAAGGAAGCAGAAGTAGGAGGGTGCAGCAGGGGAAGCCTCCCTATTCATACTGGGAAAGTAGGCCACTCGGCTACTTATCTCAAGTGCCTGTACACAAATGCAAGAAGCCTGGGAAACAAGCAGGAAGAACTGGAAGTCCTGGCACAGTCAAGAAACTATGACATGATTGGAATAACTGAGACTTGGTGGAATAACTCTCACGATTGGAGCGCTGTCATGGATGGGTATAAACTGTTCAGGAAGGACAGGCAAGGGCGAAAGGGGGAGGAGTTGCACTGTATGTAAGAGAGCACTATGACTGCTCTGAGCTCCAGTATGAAACTGGAGATAAGTCAGTTGAGTGTCTCTGGGTTAAGCTTAGAAGCAAGAACAATAAGAGTGATGTCCTGGTGGGTGTCTGTTACAGACCACCAGACCAAGAGGATGAAGTAGATGAGGCTTTCTTTACTCAACTAGGGAAAGTTTCCAGTTCACAGGGCCTGATTCTCATGGGAGACTTCAATCACCCTGACATCTGCAGGAAGAACAATACAGCAGAGCACAAACAATCCAGGAAGTTTTTGGAGAGTGTTGCAGACAATTTCCTGGTGCAAGTGCTGGAGCAACCAACTAGGGGCCGTGCTTTTCTTGACCTGCTGCTCACAAACAGGGAAGATTTGGTAGAGGAAGTACAAGTGGGTGGCAACCTAGGCAGCAGTGACCATGAGATGGTCGAGTTCAGGGATCCTGACGAAAGGAAGAAAGGAGAGCAGCAGGATATGGACCATGGACTTCAGAAAAGCGGACTTTGACTCCCTCAGGGAACTGATGGGCAGGATTCCCTGGGAGGCTAATATGAGGGGGAAAGGAACCCAAGAGAGCTGGCTGTATTTTAAAGAGACCTTATTGAGAGCACAAGAGCAAACCATCCCGATGTGCAGAAAGAATAGCAAATATGGTAGGCATCCAGCTTGGCTTAACAAAGATGTCCTTGGCGAACTTAAACACAAAAAAGAAGCTTACAAGAAGTGGAAGCTTGGTCAGATGACTAGGGAGGATTATATAAACACTGCTCGAATGTGCAGGAATGAAATCAGGAAGGCCAAAGCACAATTGGAGTTGCAGCTAGCAAGGGACGTGAAGGGGAACAAGAAGGGTTTCTACAGGCATGTTGCCAACAAGAGGAAGATTAGAGAAAGTGTGGGCCCCTTAGAGAATGAGGGAGGCGACCTAGTGACGGAGGATGTGGAGAAAGCTGAGGTACTCAATGCCTTTTTTGCCTCTGTCTTCACAGACAAGATCAACTCTCAGACTGCTGCACTGGGTGGCACAGAATGGGAAGGAGGCGAACATCCCGCAGTGCGGAAGGAACGGGTCCGAGACTATTTAGAAGGATTGGACATTCACAAGTCCATGGGGACCGACGAGCTGGGCAGCAGCTCTGCAGAAAAGGACCTGAGGGTAACGGTGGATAAAAAGCTGGATATGAGTCAGCAGTGTGCCCTGGTTGGCAAGAAGGCTAATGGCATATTGGGCTGCATTAGGAGGGGCATTGCCAGCAGGTCACGGGAAGTGATTATTCCCCTCTATTCGGCATTGGTGATGCCGCATTTAGAATATTGTGTCCAGTTTTGGGCCCCCCACTACAAAAAGGATGTGGACAAGTTAGAGAGAGTGCAGCGGAGGGCAACCAAAATGATTAGGGGGCTGGAGCACAGGACTTATGAGGAGAGTCTGAGGGAACTGGGCTTGTTTAGTCTGCAAAAGAGAAGAATGAGGGGGGATTTGATAGCAGCCTTTAACTACCTGAAAGGGAGTTCCAGGGAGGATGGGGCTAGGCTGTTCTCGGTGGTGGCAGATGACAGAACAAGCAGCAACGGTCTCAAGTTGCAGGGCAGGAGGTCTAGGTTGGACATTAGGAAAAAGTTTTTTACTAGGAGGGTGGTGAAGCACTGGAATGGGTTACCTAGGGAGGTGGTGGAATCTCCATCCTTAGAGGTTTTTAAGCTGAGGCTTGACAAAGACCCTGGTTGGGATGATATAGCTGAGGTTAGTCCTGCTTTGAGCAGGGGGTTGGACTAGATGACCTCCTGAGGTCCCTTCCAACTCTAATATTCTATGATTCTATGATTCTATGAGGTTTTGCTATGACTTTCGAAGGTTAAACGAGGTGTCCCAGTTTGATGCGTACCCCATACAACAGATAGATGAGCTGGTCGACCAACTGGGGAAAGCATGATTCCTGACCACCCTGGACCCACTAAAGGATACTGGCAGATCTCACTTGCAGAAGACGCCAAGGAAAAAACTGCTTTTTCCACCCCTGAGGAGTTATTCCAATACTCAGTCCTCCCTTTCGGGCTGCACGAAACCCCAGTCACTTTCCAAAGGCTGATGGACAAATGATTACGTCCACATGCCGAGTACGCGGCCGCATACTTGGATGATGTGATTATACACAACCCAGACTGGGAGACGAACCTGCAGAAGGTAGTAGCAGTCCTAGATGCTTTGCGGAAGGCTGGCCTTACTGCTAACCCCACTAAATGTGCAATAGGACTGGCAGAAGCCAGATATATGGGTACATTGTGGGGACGGGCGTAGTAAAGCCTCAGCTAAACAAGCTGGAAGCGATACATCACTGGCCCCGGCCAATCTGGAAAAACCAGATCAGAACATTTCTAGGCATCGTGGGGTAATATACGAGGTTCATTCTCCACTAGGACCAACCCCCTGACAGACCTGATAAAAGCCTGGGGCCCAGATATAGTAAAATGGACAGAAGCCGCTGAGGAAGCCTTTGCAGATCTCAGAACCGCCCTCTGCAGCAACCCCATCCTGATAGCCCTGGACTTTGAGAAGGAATTCATCCTGCAAACTGATGCCTCTGATGTCGGGCTGGGGGCAGTTCTATCCCAGATGGTGGGAGAGGAGGAACACCCTGTCCTATACCTAAGCCGCAAGCTTCTCCCCAGGGAACAAAAATACGTGGTTGTGGAAAAGGAGTGCCTTGCTGTGAAATGGGCAATGGAAAGCCTCTGGTACTACTTACTGGGGTGGCAATTCATTCTCGTCATGGACTATGCCCCCTCCAATGGATGCACCAGAATAAGGAAAATAATGCACAGGTGACCAGATGGTTCCCAGCACTACAACCATTCCACTTCCAGATACAGCACAGAGCTGGCAGCAAACATGGTAACGCAGATAGTCTATCTAGAGCACACTGTTTTGAGACCCAAGTAGCCCAACCCCATGGTGTTGAGCCGGGGGGGGAAGTTTGATAAGGTATGGCCAAGTGGCTATGAGAGAGTTACCCCTATTTGCAAATGAGATTGTTACTGAGGGCAGGTATGTAAGCCTCAGATTGGTCAGAGCCCTGTTCCCGGCTAGCTGGCAAGGGATAACCTTAGGCTAATGAGACCACCTGGGGATAATTAAGGGCCCACCTACGACCTATTAAAAGCTCTTGCCCCAGTGAGAGTTTGGGAGCTGTGAGAATTTAGAGCTGTGAGGGTGAGGAGCCAGGAACTGAAGGAAGCAGAATGACAACCAGAAGCAGGAGCGGACTAGGGGGACAGAACCACGGTAGGGGGAAACTGCCACTGCCAGGAGGGTGGCTACTAAAGCCCGGGACACAGCCCAGGGAAAAGACTGTAGCAGTTTAGACGCACCAGCAGCAGGAGGCTGCTGCCATCAGGGTCCCTGGTCTGGTATCTGAAGTAGAGGGCGGGGTCGGACACCCCCCACTGGCTGCAGCTGGGACGGCCAAAGCTCTTCCCAGAGAAGGGGTGAGGACCCCACAGGCCCCAGCTGGGGCTATAGGCTACGGCGAGGGCTGACTGCTGAGGAAAGCACCGGACCCAGGGGTGCCAGGCGGACGCCCCATCAAGCGCCACATCACAATATGATCTCTTCAGTTGTTCTCATGGGGCAAAGATCATGTTTGATGACCTTATTTTAATCTATTGGGTCTCTACAAATCCTTAACTTGTGTAGTTCTATTATTCTGTTTACTTAGTCAGTTCATATCCATAATCTCAGTGGCATTTGGTTCAGCATTTACTTTAGCATGCAGAGGCAACAGACTTTACATGGTTCATTCATTTTTGAAGCACACTATATTGATAAAGATCACAGTGTATTAAAATATAATGTATCCCGATCCATTGTCACCTGAAAATTAACCTCTGAGTATCTTTTGGTCCCATTTGATCACTGTAATCTGCAGAATTTTCTTCAACCAAGCACACTCAGGACTTTCTGTTCCATTATTTCAGACTCTGAATGGTACTTAAACCTTTTTTGACATGCCAGTGAGACTTTGCCATGTGGGCTTATGTTGTGCTTTCTATATGTAATAAGCTTAGCATTTCATTTTAACATAAGACAGCCTTATTTTTATGCGCTTGCTGTAACTCCATTGCCCCCAACTCCAGTATCTGTTTTGAAATTCATTTTGGTTCTTTATTTCCAATGACACAAACCATCAGTTGGACAACCTTAATTTTTACATTTAGTAAGAGACAACTGAGAATTTTGCATCATCATTGGTTTGATTTCCATCTGTATTTACATAAATGTATGTTGCTTTTTTAATTATTTCTTTGTATTAATGAAAGCAACATGCTTTTGTAAGATGCTTGCTTTTATTGCTTGCATAACAAACCATGACTTGTGCAGCATACCTTCGTGTTAAGGTGTGATTGTCTCCATGTTCATTGTGAAAAAATCTGGTCTCTGCATTTGTTTGCCATTGTCTTTAGGCTCAGCGTGGATTATTTTAGATACGTCTGTTTTTTTGCTTGTTAATACTTTGATTTAGGAAGCATGGGTTTCACCAGCCCTACAAATATCTACTGTACTTTGCAAAGTCAAGTCCATTTCTTCCAATAACCTTGATTTGCTCTAATTATCAGTTACACCACAAATAATTCTGTCTTGATATAGTCCATCTCATGATGGTTCATTTTCACATGCCTTAGTTTTATTCTAGAGGTCTGTAAAATAATGGCAATGGTCTCACCTTGAACTGGTTTCTTGTAAAGAAAATGTGACTTTTTCCAAGTGAAATCTTGTGTAATCCATGGTATTCTTGAAATATTTCAATGACCACATCTAATTGTTTGCTGCCTCCTTCATGCTCCCATTGCAATGTATTCTAGATCTCTAATTCTTCTGGACTTAACTGGGTGAAATCCCACATACTGCCTCATATAGCTGTTAGGGCTCCCCCACCCTGTCCCCTCTCAGATACCAGACACGGTTTGCTGGAAAGCAACAGTCCAGAGTCTGCAAGCACTCCGCAAAGGGTTTATTGGGGATTACATTGACAAGCTTAAAATCATAGCCGTATCTCCAAGCCCTTCACACCAGTCGGGCTTATTTCTCTATATGCCAATAGAGTTTACTCCCACCCAATCTTAGTTCTATACGCCCATAGAACTCCCTCTACCCCTATATCCTCACCCCTCCAAGTACCACCCCTTCCAATATATGGTAATGTTCCATTTCGGGGGCTCTGGTGGCTTTAGTACAACCCCTTTTGTACCCCATGGGAGGGGCAGGGAGCGGTGCCACATCTTGGCCCTATGTTTGTTTCTTTTTAACACCTCCCTCTCTTTCCCAATCGCTTGCTTGGCCTTGCTCTGGAGTCTGTCTTGAAGAGGAGTCAGAGCTTTCCCTCATTTGTGCATTCATACATCACACTTTCACTGTGGCTGGAAACATTTTAACTGCATCTCTTATCTTTTCACAACAATAAAGAAAACCCCATCTGATTGCAGACAGGCAAGAGGAACACACTATGTCTTTGTTCTTTGGTAACATGTGTAGCTCAGACACTTTAACTTTCAGGCAGGCACAGAATCCCAGAATCCATCACAGGCAGATACACAGGCCTAAATCCTTATACAAACTTACATTATATACTTATACCCTAACTGTGGCATTTCACCCTGTCCAGTTTTTCTGCAATATTACTTCCTTCCAGAACAATTTGGAAGCATCACCATCACCTCCTCCAATTCTCTGCCAGGTTCTCTTCCAGACTGAAGGACTCGGGTGGCTTCATTTGCTCCAGTTTTGTCAAAGATCCCGTTTTTTTCTTCCGGGCCTGTAATAAAGGTGTGACCCACAGAAGTATTAATAAGAGATTAATCTTTCATTCCTAACCTTTGTGACCTTACATTAGTTAGGGTTACCAAAGCTCAATACCCCTGTCACATGGCAGAGTTCAGTATCTACTGATTCCAATGGCTACTACAACCAAGTCCACCTTGGAGGTGTTGGAGAAGGAAGGAGAGGGATGATGCAGACTCCTTCCATGTGTGTCAGCTCCTGCTGCGATTCTCAATATGTTAACCACAGTTATCAATATGCTTTGATAACTGTGGGAAAATCATGGGATCAGAGCTGAAGGTCTGAGAGAAGACTATTTAACATAAAAATAAAATTGACCATAACTTGATTTTCTATTCTGAGGTCGACTTGCCTGCCGATCAGCATCAAATTCTAGATTTATACTTTTCATGTCAGTGGCCTTATTAGCAAACAAAGAACACTACTAACTTAAAAAAAAAAAATCTTACATTCTTAAAAGAGGTCTGAATGTGTTTTTTCTATTGTACATGTCGTCCCACATAGCAGGGGTTTGGTTTTTCTTTATGGTCATTAAATAATATTCCTATTTGATTAGATTTCAGAGTTAACTATAAATGTCCTTCCCACATGTCGTGTGGATCTCTAGTTCTGCCTAAACGTATACTTTTTATTTTCTCAGCAGAAAGTATGAGGGTGTTATGTTTGGTTAGATATTAGAAATAGCACCTAATAATACATTGTCACTTGTGTCATTAAATTACATGCTTGTTGCAGTGAAGGATGTAAAATGTATTTAAATAGAGAAATATTTTTAGCTTTCCTGTGTGTTACTTTATGGAGAATTATTATTATTCTCTATGTAGGTATTTACCATAATGTATGCCAATGGAATAATTTATTTACATTTTACATGTATGGGATCAGAGGTACTGGGCTTGTCTGTAATTGCTCTATCTGATTTGCTAATAACTTTAAGGGCAAAACCTTCCATTATCACTTCCATCTCCTTTTGCTGATTCCTTTGCTGCCTCATTCTCTGCTTTTACCATTGTCAAACAGAGAAGTGCAGATAAGCTTTGAAATCACTATAACACAGAGAAGAGCATCAAAACAGTATAACTGCACCTTGTATCCCCTCTTACATTTCAATACAATGGAAAAAGTGAATGTCTATGCTCATAAACCCTTGTGATCCCAAGAGAGGTGTTTTGAGGGGCAAATATATAATGTTTAATGTGACACCATACCCTTTACAAAGAGAAATGAGAAATATCTGTATAGTAGAACCAGTGTCTGGATATGTATGCAAATACAAGGAAATTAAGGGCCTGAATTAGGAAAACATATGTCTGTTTCCCATTGAAGCTGTGGAAAGCTGACTTGTCTGCAGAAGTATCCAAGCTAATTGGGGGAAATAGTGTAATCCACAGTTTTGTTATTAAGGGGGGAGGCATGCCACAAACAGTGGGAAGGGTCAAATAAACCTCAAGGACTGGATGCTTATTCAAAATGTTGTGGTATTCTGCCATATTACTTTGGTGTTCCATTTTGCCCCTCTCCTTCCTTCTATACCCGGTTTGATAAACTCCTCCCCATTTAACATAATTCAATCAGATTCTCCCTGTCATTTAGCTATATCTGGTTATCTTGTCCTGAACTCAGTGACTCTCATTTCTCATCACTGCTTTCTGCTACATATCTTTTTTTCTCTCACTAGGACTCCCTATCTTTGTTGATACTCTGAGATCACTGAGGATTATCAGGTGGTCTCATGGTCTTTGCTGGCCTGCCTGCTGACTTTAAGGCTCACCCTCCAGAACATAATGTAACCACTAAACCTGTAGAATCTGCAGAAAATGTGGGGTTTGAAGATTGAAGCTGGTAGCGTAGAGAATTCCAGGCATTCTCAGAATTGCAAATGAATGTTATGGAACATCAAGAAAAGTGGTGTTAGTGGAGAGGTATTTGGGGGCTATGGTGATTCAATTTCGTTTTTGAGATGGAATTCAGATAACTTACTTTCACAATCAGTTTTCTCATTGCTGCTTAACATTGGAAGACACCCAGGTTTATTATGAATTACCTATCTTCCCCTATTCCTTGTTTGAATCTGAAGAAATCAGCGGGTAAGAGGAAAGAACGCTTCCTGAACTATCAGTTCCCTTCTGGAATAGGAATGGAGCCTTTTAGTGCACCAAAGAATGGCACCTTTTAGGGTATTATAACATCACAACCACTAAATCTATACTTTTATTGCACCTACATTTTTAAAGGGTCTCCATTTAGGAAAGCAATTTAGTTTCAATAGCTACATTCCACTGGTAAAAAATGAAATATCCATGGGCTATGAACCATACAAGTCCTATCTTGCTCTCCATGTCATTTTGTCCTCAATATATTATATAGCTGCAAAAGAAATAACAGAAATAGAAGTTTCCCATAAAACAAATGAATTTTCATGGACTTTAATTATCATCTACACCACAGCTCTTGGATCTCTTGCTGACATAATCAACTGTGCAAGCCAGAATATGCTATTATGTTCATATCACTATAGGTATTTCACACCCACACTGTCAAAAAGGAAGAAGCACACATGCTTCAAATTCTCCATGGTAGGTGCTTGTGAGGAAGAAAACGGTGAAAATTCATACAGATCCCTTGTTCAAAGCCATTCTATTTCAAAAAGTAATCTACTTCAAATATGGAAACACTGTTGAGAGGGTGTATTAATAACTTGATGGACAAGTCCAATGTACAAGTTCTGTAAACAAAACTAGAGACTAGAGCCCTATTTACCTAAATTGAATGTGACATATGAGATTTAATCAGATAAAAATATAATCTAAATATGGCCCAACACCTAAATGAATACTTTAATAAGGATAATGCGGCACTTGGGGGCAGAGGCAGAGTGTCTAATTGGAACAAGGGCATGGAAGTAGAAATTATCACATCCAAAGTGGAGGCCAAACTCAAACAGTGTAATGAAACCAAATCAGGGGGCCTGAATAATCTCCAGCCAAGAATATTAAAGGAACTAGCATATGAAATTCTAAGCCCAATAGCAAGGATTTTTAATGAATCTGTAAACACAGAGGTTTTACCTTATGTCTGGAGAACTGCAAATATAGTATCTATATTTAAAAAAGAAAAAAAGTGATCCAGGAAACTATAGGCCTGTTAGTTTGTCCTCCATTGCCAAGTCTTAGAACAAATTTTGAAAGAAAGAGTAGTTAACGACATAGGTAAACACTAATTGGGATAAAATATAACATGGTTTTACAAAAGGTGATTGTGCCACACCAACTTGATTTCCTTCTTTGAGAAGAGAATCCATTTTCTAGACAAAGGAAATGCAGTAGATTTAATCTACCTGATTAGATTGATTGATAACAGTTGCACATGATAAATTATTAATTAAATAGGAGAAGATGGGGATTATTATGAGAATCGAAAGGTGGGTAAGGAACTGGTTAAAGGGGGGACCACAATGGCTCATGCTGAAAGCTGAACTGTCAGGCTTGCGGGAGGTTACTAGTGCAGTTCCTCAAGGATCGGTCTTAGGACCAATCTTATTTAACATTTTCATTAATGACCTTTGCACGAAAAATGGGAATGTGCTAATACAATTTGTGGATGATACCAAGTTGGGAGGTATTGCCAATATGGAGAAGGATCAAAACACCATACAAGAAGATTTGGACAACTTTGAAAACGGAAGTAATAGAAATGGGATGAAATTTAATAGTGCCTAGTGCAAGGTCCTGGACTTAAGGACAAACAACAAGAATTTTTGCTATGAGCTGGGGTGTAGAAGTTGGAAGCGACAGAGGAGGAGAAAGACTTGGGTGTATTGGTAGATTCCAGGATGACTATGAGTCACCAGTGTGATGCAGTCATGGAAAAAGGCTAAGACAATCCTAGGATGTCTCAGGCAAGGTATTTCCAGTAGAGATATAGAAGTGTTATTGACATTATACAAGGCACTGTTGACCCGTCATCTGGAATACTGTGTTCAATTCTGGTCTCCCATGTTTAAGAAAGATGAATTCAAACAGAGCCAGGTACAGAGAAGAGCTACTAGGATGATCAGAGGAATGGAGAACCTCCCTTATGAAAGGAGACTTGAGGAGGTTGGCTTGTTTAGCCTAACCAAGTAAAGGATAAGGGGAGATATGATTGCTCTCTATAAATACATCAGGGAGGGAGAGAGTTATTTTAGTGCCAGTGCAGGCACAGGAACAAACAGCTATAAACTGGCTATCAGTAAGTTTAGGCTTGAAATTAGATGAAGGTTTCTAACTATCAGAGGACTGAAGTTCTGGGACAGCCTTCCAAGGAGAATAGTGGGGGCAAAAAACTTAACATGTTTTAAGACTGAGTTTGATAAATTTATGGATGGGATAGGATGATAAGAGTGCCTAAAATGGCATATGGCTCATCTGCAACTGCTATTAGCAATTACTCCAGTGGCTGGAGATGGGACAGTAGATGGGGGGGCAGCTCAGCTACTACAGAGAATTCTTTTCTAGGTGTCTTTCCGGTGAGTCTTGCCTCCATGCTCTGGGTCTCACTGATTGCCATATTTAGAATTAGGAAGGGGTGTTTGTCTTCCTCTGCCAGATGGGCCTGGGACACTTGCTTGTTTCAACTGGAGTAAATGGTGGATTTTCTGAAACTTGAAGTCTATGAATCAAGATTTGAGGACTTTAGTACTCAGCCAGAGGCTATGAGCCAACTATAGGAGTATAGGAGTATTGGGTGAGGTTCTGTGTCCACTGCAATTTTATAGCCCTGCAGCCTGACCCCCTGAGTCCGAGTCAGCTGACATGGGTCAGCCATAGTTGTTTTATGCAGTGCAGACATACCTTATGAATCTATATGAAGTTTCTGATAAATAAGAATATTATAATGCATGATACCTGCTGAGGGAAATAGCACAATTTTGGATAATGGCGGTGTGGAGAAGTGGGAAATATATGAATTTATTTTGAGAATATGGCTTTGTGTGTTTCTTTATGATAGGTTGCTTGCTGTGGAGTTAGATCAAAAGAGGTTGTTAAAGGAACAAAGCACAAAAGGCAAAAATAATTACTCAGACAGGAATCCTTGAGGAGACAGTGGGGATACTGTTAATTGGGGAATACCTCCTACCTGGCTCTGTACTGGCTAAGAGGCTACTCCCAAAGCTAAGCCTGAGATCAAAGGATGATACTACACTATTATAGGATCCTGAGCCTAGAAAAGATAGGAGGTTTGAGTGAATTGAGAGAGACTGCCCAGCTGTGTCAGTGAGAGATGGCAGGCACACAAGGAGAAACAGAGGATGGGAGTCAGGGTGTGCAGGAAGCAAGCTGTAACTCCCTCCCACCCCTTTCTTCTGGGGACATCAGGGCTAAGTCATGTCTACCTCAGGGCATGAGGGGAATGCCAAACACAGGTAACATAGAATGCATATAGCTATCTGTTTTAAATCAGTTTCTCTGAATGCTGTGACCCTTTGGGCAAATATATCCTACTTTGTTTTGAAAAAGCTGTTCCTGTTTTAATGCCTGCTGTGATGGTTCACAGACTCCCAGAGGAAAACTCTTGAGCCTAGAGACACATAAGTACATGTATACTTCTGCTAAATGAGTAAGCCCCATTGAATTCAATGAGACTACCCACAGGAGTTACAGTTACATATTCTAATGTGTTTGGAGGACCTGGTCCACTGAGGTTTTTCAGAAAATTTGATCCTCATCAATAGAACCAACTATCACTTGAATTAAAATATAATTAAAATGGAACTGTAATGTAGCTACAATCTGAATGGTTGTTTATTTCACTTTGCTATTGTCATGTTCATGTTTAAGCAGAAGTATGGCACTAGGCTTTAACCAAATGAAATATTTATCTAAACACATTTATATAAAATAAAATCAAACTACTGGAGAAACATTAATATGTCATATTTTACCATGGTTTTTAATCATGCTTTAAATACTTCCCAAAGTCTTTATGAACAGTACACAGTTGAATGCCTGGAATGATTAATTTAAAATTCCATGATCCCTTCTTCCAGATCTGCCCCTGCCTATCCTTTTCCCTATTCCAGGTACACCAACAGACACCATACTTTCTAAGTGTTGCTTTTGGCTGCTGTTATTTGAAAGAGAAGTCGAACTTTTTTGTACAGCACCTTGCACAATAGGACTGTAAGCCCCGTTGGAGACTCTAGGTGCTACTGTAATACAAATAAATGTTTGTTTATTTTATCTTTCACATTATTTGCTCCTTAGGTAGTAGCAGCACACAGCATAAGTCTGTATTTCTTATATTAATATATCAAACAAGCCCATATTTGAGTAGCACCTGCAAAGCAAATTGCTAAAGCTCTAACATCAAAAAGATTGTGTGTTGTTAAGATAATTAAATACATTTTTAAGGTTACAAACTTGTTAATTAAATGAATGTTTATTTCTGTACTTTGGCTTTTTAATAATTGATTTAGCTGGGGTAGTAGTTAGATATGAGCAAGCACCTACATCTTTTATACTGTTTAATTCGTTACAGTGTTAGGTTCACTTCCTTATTTTTAGGAGGGTTTTTTTCTAAAGAAAATAGGTCTTTCTGTGTATTTCTGTGAATTGAGGGGAACAAAAGCAATGGACCTTGTTAGGAAAGGCCTTGGTAATATAAGTCACCATGGAAACAGATGCCATTCTGATATAGAAGCCAAGAGGCTACAAAGTAGTGGGAATCTTGGGACATATTTAGCAGAACTATTCAAAAACCCAAAGCTTCCCACAAAAGTTCTTGAATGGAACATTTTCATTTAAGAGTTTTCTATTTTTCTGGGAAAATGTGGAAATGAATCAACATTTTCATTTCAATTCAAATTAAAGTTGTTAGCTTTCAAAAATAATTTCTTTGAAGTTTTGATTTCCTTCTTTTTCCATCTTTTTCCTTTTATTGCCACTGAATACGGTGGTTTTTAGTCACACTTCATTCAAATACGATGTTCAGTGGTTTACACTGCTTGGAAATAGAAATGTTGTGCTTTATTTTCATTTGCACCAAGGCCCTAACAGCTTAGAGCCTGAAAGTGGGTGTAAACGACATCTTCACAATGCCGACTTGGTGTAACTGAGAATGAGGCCCTTGGATTCCCACCACGTTGAGGCAGAATACTCATTACAGTTTTTGAATATTATCTGTAACCTGGATGACATTTCAATTCAAATTAGCCCTATTTTCATCATTATCTTTCTGAAAACATTTTCCAGTTTTGTTTCAGCAGAAATGGCAGAAAAGTGCCTGTCATAAAGTTTAAAGTGGAGACCTTTAGACTGCCAAAGACAGTAAGGATGACATGTCAGATGATGCCCTTGACATTTCTTGGCACTGTCACTTTAGGACAGACCATCAAATAAATGCCTTTATTTCACTCTGCTCTGTTCAGTCACCACTGCCAGTTCCAGTGCTGTTTTATTTCCAGCTATTGGCAAAGAAGCAGAAAGAGCTAGGGTAGTTAGGGCTAGTAATAGATAGCTGGTGGGTGGAATGTCCTTAATAAGAGGACAGCTGGTTTTTCTACTTTATGAGCAATAAGGTATTAAAGCATTATTGGCACTCAGGAGTAAGAATACATTCCAGAGCTTCTGTTTTCATACATAAAATCTTTATAAATTTTGTAAAATTATTGACGTTATAAAGGAGAAAAATGTTTATAATGAATTTAATATAATAAAAATTGGTACTCTTTGTTCCCTAATCAGGAGAAGTTATATATGTATAAGTCCTGTACTAACAAACACATTTAATGTTATCTACTTCATTATCATTCTTTAACTGGAAACCGAAATGAATCAAAGGTACAGCCCCAATAACCTCTAAAACCACGTGATATGAATGTAGCAGGTTTTACCTTCCTCCTATTGTGTTGCCTCACTGAAGAAAACTATGAAACTTGTTACTGGGTTGTATGTCTTTCAGCATTTGATTTAACCATTAGGAACTCTGTCACGCTGGCTGGATAAGGGGGGCCCTTAAGGTGTATTCAGGAGCTCTGATTACTCCCTTCTACACCAGTCTCACATTAGGGGTGTCACGCTGGCTGGATTGGGGGGGGAGGCATTTGTTATATTGTTTAACATCAATATGTCAAAATCATAATAATTCATGTGAGATATGCCATGTCAGGTACTGTTAGAAAGTCTATAATGTGCTAAGTAAGATGATGATGTTTAGGTTCATGTATTATATGTGAGATGGAAGTTATAGATATGTTTGATATATCAGCATTTCAAATTGTGCTGTCTGGGTAACGAATCAGACAGGATGGCTGCAGGACAATAGCCTGCATAATGGCCCACTAAGACATTCCTAGGTGCAAGGGGCCCAGGGGGAGATGCCAGGAATATATCTGAGGAGTCACCAGGACTTGCCCGTGTGACTCTGGATTACTTGCTCATGTGACTCTGAACTCCATTTTAGTTCCCGTAAAACTCCACAAACAGCATGGCCAGGGCCAGGAGGTATATAAGGCAGAGGCCTGGAGAATCCATTTTGTCTTTCAGATGGGATTCAGCTTCAGCTACCAACGTACCTCTGGGTCAATTCATCTGCAACTGAACTGAAGCTGTGAAACAAAGGACTGAGACCCATCCAAGTACTGGATGTATACCAGAGGACTATACAAGCCTGCAAACTCCACAATTCTTCTAGAAATCTGATGTATATGGACTTTCAAATCATTTGTATGTATCTGATTGCTCTAATCCTTTAACATTTCTCTTATGGTTTGTTTCTTTCTTTTTATAATAAACCTTTAGTTTTAGTTACTAAAGGATTGGCTGGCAGCGTGGTATTTTGGGTAAGATCCAAACTTATATTGATCTGGTACTGTGCCTGACCCTTTGGGGTCAGAGGGAACCTTTTAGTAAAGAGCATAGAGTTTAAATAACTGGTCTCTTTACTGGACCTAGTGGCTAATTGGGAGCCGGAGACTGGAATGCAGTAAAGGGGGCTGTGTGTATTTGTGTACTGGCTTCTTGATAACCGGTGTGGGAAATCAAAAGCACAGTTTGTGGCTGGTTGGGAAGTCTGGCTTCAGTGTCACCCACCAGTGCTGGGAGAATCTGCTCTCCTTTTACAGCCTGCCTTGACCTTGGCATTTTCAGGTGGCTATCCTGGGCACGGGATGGGTCACAGACTCATTCAATCTTTTCTTCTTAAGTCAGTGGCTAAATGGAATGGGAGCAGGATTGTGCCCTAGGTGGTGATATTGCAAAGACAAGAAGGCTGGGGATATGGCATTGAAAAGAACTGACTTTTCAGTATCCTGACACACCTTCTACAAAACTATAGGTTAACAACTACAATATTCCTGAAAGCTGGAGGTACCAGCTGTTGACACACAGGCCTGAAGCCTAAGCGTTTCTCCTGACTGTGCTTAAAAATTTGTTTTGAACTCGGGCTAAAGTAGGTCAAAGTTGTTATGATGTAAATATATGGCATACGTTTAGTAGTAATTGGTTGATGTTAAGCTATATAATAACCGCAAATTGTAATAAAAAATAAATAAAATAATGTATAAAAGATCTGTAGATGGAGGGGCTGGGGTCAAATGGTACTTGTCAGCAAGATAGTTGTCTAGTCCTGGACCTCCTAACTCCTCACATATCAATTTGTCTCTAATAATTACTTTCCAAGCAATTTGGTAATAAACTTGCCATAAAAGTTTAAATTAATCCCCTGGATAAACTTCAAACTGTTAACTGGATTCCAGTGAAAAAATGAGAGGTAACAAAAGACAAAGGCTGAATCATGTAAGCAGCTGAAGGGGGAGAGCGCAAGATTACAGCAGAACATGTCTCAGGATATTACGGCACCGAGGGAACATCTACACAGCAATTAAAAATCCATTGCTGGCCTGTGCCAGCTGACTCGGGCTTGAATGGCTCAGGCTCAGGGGCTGTTTACCTGAGGTGTGAATGTCAGTCCAAACTGTGGGACCCTGCAGCCTCTCAGGGTTCTAGAGTTCAGGCTCCATCCTGAGCCCAAACATCAACACCACAGTTAAAACAGTCCCTTAGCCTAAGCCGTGCAAGCTCAAGTCAGCTGGTACGGGCCAGCCACATGTATCTAATTGCTGTGTAGATATGGCCTGAAAGAACACCTCGCAGACTGACTGGATGCAAGCGCAAAAGACATTAGTCAAAAAACATAGGCCTCTCTAAAGATGTATGTGATATAAAATCCCAAATGGCTCACTTGGAAGATGAGCTACAAAAGATGACCGTTGAAACCAGTGAACTTAAAGAAGAAACTGCCTCCTTAAAGCTTAGACTAGATAAAATGGAAGAAAAGTGGGATGACTTAGAAAACACAGCTCGAAGAAACTATCTTTGCCTCTTGAGCATTGCCGAGGGTGTAGAGGAGAAGGCTATTATAAGCTTTCTCCAGAATCTGCTCCCTGACATACTTAAATTGGACCTCCGTCTCCCCGCATTAGATATTGAAAAGACTCATTGAATGCCTAGTACAAGAAAGCAGGACTCCGATAAATCCAAATCCATCATCTTCAAGCTGATGACATTCAGTGATAAAGTAGTGTTAACGAATGGTGCTAGAAAAGCTGAAATCCTTATGTACAAAGGCCACAAAAGTTCTCTTTTTTGTGACTTCTCAGGTGAGCTTAACAAAAAGAGGTTGCATTCAACAGCATAAAGCAAATCCTGAGGGGGACCAGCATCAGATAGAGCATCACGTAGCTATCCACCTTCCCTATAGGTTTAGCAGGCTCCACAAAATTTTACAAACCCCCTGTGAAGCTCAACAGACACTTCAAAGACTGAGATCAGATTTGACCCAAACCAGCAAAATGTTTTCTTATTAATCACAAAAAGCATACCTCAACAAGTTTAAAATTCAGTTTGTTTTCCGATGTATCCTGGTAAACATAGTAATATTCACTTACATAATCTCCCAACTCCTAGCAGATAACCAACTACATTGAACTCTTCTGTTGATCTCCTTTGTAACTGTGCAACAACAACTGTATAGCACGGCAATGAATAGAGTAAGAGTTTAACACTAAGTTGGGGGATATAGCACCATCTACTGACTCAAGTATTATCTTCACTAATCACCACAACTTGCATTGCTAGACAGGATCTCTTCACTAGCTCTGCCTCGAATGGATTGTGTTAAGGTAACCACAAGTCTTTTGGAACAGTCAATACTCCTGACATGTAGAGTAGATTATAAACTAAACCTTAAATAGCACTAGTTATTCAATTGTGCAGGACATTTGACATGCTATGAATTAAATATTTTATATTGTTGTATTTCTCATATTTAGATTTTATACTAATTTGTATTTTATTTACTAAATCAATTGTAAATTGATGTGATGAGTCTGTATGTATGTATATACATGTGTATTTATGAATACATAAAAATTTCTGTACATAGGAATACAGGTTGTTAGAATACCCAATAGTATTTACAGGGTAATATTTGATTTAAAATATATTTGCATTTAGGGATGTGTAGACTATTGTTAGATAATATACAGAGGGGAGGGAGCACGTGGAACTGAAGCTTTATATTATTACCCTATTGCTTTTGTCAAGGTCACTCTCTTGCTCTTTGCTTGAATTAATAGGCTTATCATGCAATTTATACGGGATAAAAAACTGTCTCGTTTGACCCTTGACACAAGACCCTTAAAAAAATCCTGGCAACTGGAAGTATGAGGTTGCCAGATTTGTATCTGATTATCTAGCATTCCAAATGTGTGCTATTGTAAGATGGTTCCTCACTGTATATACACCTGCCTGATTTGAGATTGAAAAAAGCTTATCTATGCCATTTGGTTCCCATTTTTCCTTTTTATACCTTAAAAGGCTACCTACAATCTTAAGGAAAAATCCTATTTTTGCATCTACATGGGGCATCCTGCAATGCGTTACAATTACAGCCCCTGATTTTACTAATTTTCTTCTCATGCTACTAAGGGATAACCCATGCCTCAGGATCGAGGCCAACTCCACACTTAAGACAATTTGGATAGAAAAAATATTAACAAAAATTAAAGGTATAATATAAACTGATACACATGTAATTGGAGGAGGCCAGTCTAACAAATAACAGCTATGACTGTCTCACAGTTCCTTCTTTCAGCAGCTGTGTTCAAGTATGCATGCCAGGATAGGGAACATTTGGTCCGTTTCAACTCTCTCACCTCTAGAAGAACATATTAAGAAATACAGAAACAAAAGTCACTAGGAATTGCTAATAGGTGGCCTAATACTTTGCATAACCCTCTCAATCTCAGTCTCAAAAACAATGGGAAAAATAACTTAGACTGCTATCACAACAGAAACCTGGGAGGGTATCTATCTTCATGTGAAAGATACTTCAAGTCTTTTATCCTTATGCTTCTTCCAGACCAAGATATTAAACTGGTACCATTGGATTCCAGAATATTTGTTTAAGGCTGGATTGGCAACACGCAGCAAATGGTGGAGATGCAAACAGTCACATGCCAACCTTTCCTCAGGCAACCTCTATATCTCTCAAAAAAGGCATGTGTTCTGGAATACCATATTCAGTATTAACACAAAGTTTGTGAGAGATCTTTCCTTATCCAAGCTTGTGTATTTTTGGGATGCTGGATGAGTTGGTATTACCAGTTAACATTAAGAAATCGACTGCAGTAACTGATAATTTCAGTTGCCAAAACAGTTATTTTGAGAAAATGGAAATCTGCAATTCCTTTCTCATATGCAAACTGGCTTCATGAACTCCCTACTACTTCAGTAATGGAAAAAATGACTGTGTCTAATAGAAATGCTTGGGGGAAAAAATGAGGATGTCTAGTCACAGGTGAAACTATTGAATACTTTTCCAGTTTAGTATATATTAATCCCTGATGCTCATGTTATGTTATCACTTATTTAGCTATTTAGTCACTTTAATAATTGATGCTCTGCATAATATCTGGGGTTCAGGTTTTATTTGTTTTTTCTTTTGTTTTTCCCAGGTTCTGCAAAAAAATGTACATTGAATTTTGCTACTTATATGCTATTTCCATCATATGTACATATTTATTTACATTTTGTTATGTTATGTGTACATATTTTTATTTTTATAGTTTTATATAAAATTTTTTAAAAAAGATCTGTAGATTGTAAACCAAATTAGCCCAGTGTGAGCAGACAGGTCTGGTGACCCCGGTTTCGTAAATTTTGCTTTTCAATATATGTGCTGTCATATCTTTAGTTAAGACAACCTAACTTAATAAACCAAGTTGAGCTTACTATTCAATGTCTTATTCATTGACATAAACTGAACCTTACGTAATAATCTATCTCCTAAGAAATACACATTTCTTTTGGAAGACAGCATAGTTTGACATTTCTAGAAATATTACCAACAATGTATGAAAACATTATAGCTCGTAGCTCGATACTACCATATAGCTCTGTCTAAGTAAGACACATTCCTATTTCACTGCACTTCAGTACATCTCACTATATTTGCTGTATACGAGCATGAATACATAATCATTGTATCACAACTTTCTAGAGGTTTTTCATCAGTCATTTGTTGAGTCACTTGTTAGAGATAGCTACAGAAGACTATGGAAGATATTAGAAAAATGGACTGAAAATCAAATCAAATTCTAACACATGTATATGTAAGCAGAATTTCAGAAGAGAACACAAGGGAGTCCAGAAATCCAGTGGCTGTGTTACCATGGTTCAGTTCCCAGATTTACTCCCTTACTCCTTAAACTGGCAGGGTCTCAGAGCTCTCCTGAAGCACCATACCCAGACCCTGGAAGCATGGTTATTTGTATTTGTTTCGTCATTCACAGTATATAGCGGGATGGCTATATAATGAGTTCTGCAGTAAAATCACTACTTAACATTGAAAACGCAGACAGGAGAGCTAAGGAAAGAGCGTAAAAACATTGAAAAAGAAGGAGTGGGGGAGAAGCAAAGCTAGTGAAAGCAAGTTCAATAAACAGACATTTGAGGGTGGCAGAAAAGAGGAGAGAGGAATCTTTATTACATTAAAAACAAGTACTAAAATACATCATTAAACATTTTAAAAGGGGCAGCTGCTAGGCCTTCTGAAACATGGCACAAAACTCTCTCCAGGTTGGCTGTAGGAGTATGGCCATGTAATCATTGCTGTTCATTATAATTACAAGTATTGGGAGAAACTTTAGTCTCTTTGTCTATACTGGATGGTTTAGTCGTAGGTGTAAAGCTAAATGTTACGCTGTAGGTGTAGAGGCTGTGTAACGACAGTTGGAAAATACACAATAATACCGTGTAGTTTTATTTTTATTCCTGTTTAATGGGGTTAGCATTTGGGACATTTTTATTTTCTCTGTTTATTAGGTTGTTTGTAAAAAGCTTTGCTTCCATCTCATCTTATTAGATATGAAAAAATTTTCTACGCATAAGTTATAGAATACCACATTCTTTCAGTACATGAAAAATAGTAATGCTTCTTTAATGTAAAAATAGCCATGATTTATGAGATTACTGATTTAGGAGTAAAGTAATAAGATTAACCCTTACAGCACTGTCAATTTCCATTCTGGCAACCCATCGAATGTGTAGGAAGACATATGCCAGTATATTTAGGGGAATTAGCCCAGCCAGAAACAATGCAACCCTCTAGCAGAGCTGTGCATGAGAGAGAAATGGGAGAAGAAACTAATGGATGAATCCATAGATGCTGCTAAATGTGATAATGAAAAGGAAAAAAAAAAACAGCAACTGAATGAGTTGCTGCACCTGGTAGAGAGACAACCTTTAAACACAGTGGCTCCAATTCTAATCTTTTATTCTGATTTTACACTGCTGTAATTCCATTGACTTGAACTGAGTTACTTCTAATTTACACCAGTGTTCCTGATACCAGAATCAGGCACCTCGGCAGGTTTTAAATTCAGCTGGCGCTGTCTGGTGCACAGTTCCGGTAAATATTTTCAAACCCATGGAGCTGAAGCCCCAAGTGCCAGTGCACCTGATGGGACTAAAGCCCCAAGCCCTGAACGGGGAAGGGGGAAGGTGCTCCGAGAAATACTATATGTGAATTTAAGCTCTGCACATAGGGTTTAACAGTAGCAGGTCTGTATAGCAAGTGCAAGAATTGATTTCAACAGGAGCTACAGGTGCTCATCACTCGTGAAGGCCAGCCCACTTTTTTTTATTAACTTAAATATGGAATTAGAAGTTGTTTTCAAACCTGCTGCCAAAATAACAGCCTACAGACTGATTCTCTAAATGTAATTAAATGCAAAAACTATTATTCTGTTGAATACTGACTGTGAAAGAAAAAAAATCTAGGAAACTTGAAAATATTTATTTTTCTGAAAAAAAGCCAAAGCGCACTAGTGGCCTGAAGGCAAAAACGTCAATCCGTTCGACAATTGTATATATTACCTTCTTCCCAGATGATCAGTGGAAATGACTGGGCTAGTATGGATAAAGTAAGAACTATCTGCACTTTCACGCATCCTTCCATTCCAACCTATATTGATCCATTTTTTTATATTTAATAAAGATCAGGGTTTTGATCTCTTTCCTCTACCACCACCACCATTTGTACAAGCCCAATTCTTGGGCTTGATTCTGATCCTTCTTATATATGTTGTAAATTCGTAGTAATTCCATTAATGCTAATAGACATATACTGATATAAAATCAATGGGAGATCAAAAATCAAGTCCCCTGGTTTTAGTCAGGAACTAAAGCAAAAATACTAACATACCACAAAAAAGCTTTTCTTCCAAGATTTCTAGCCTTACTCATAATAGAAAACACACTGAAAAGCCCACAAGAAATTCTCACCATTTTTTCTTCTGTTTTGCAATGTAATAACATCTAACGTCCTTTTAGATAACCACAGTGGGCCTGGATCTTCAAGTATGTGTACACAAAAGCACATTCGACGCTCGAAAGCACACACGCATTGACATTTGCTTGAGCATATATCTGGGAAGTACGCACAAGCCCTGACTTGCATGCTCCACAGGATTTTGATGAATTTAAGTTGGGAGCATGCACTTTCAAAGATTTAGAGCCTTCATCTTTTACAGGGCTTGGTTACTCATGTTGTTTTACCAAGGGGTTGCCACAATCTTTGTACCCAAACTGAGCACTGTACACTAGCTCATGAAGATTCCAGTGCAAATGGAAATGCAAAACAAAATTCTGGAATTTTTAAAAGGTGCCTAAGGGATTTAGGAGAACAAGTCCTAGTGGGGGAAAAAACCCACCTCCTGTGTGCATCCATTGCAAATCTTACAATGAGCGCTTGCAGTGTTTAGTAGTCATTTAGTGTAGGCCACAATTTAAGGAATAAAACAGAGGTCAGAGAGAATAAAACAATGGATGAAAAAATGTATTGAAGCTTAAATTTATTTCTAAACACACAGGGACAGACTGTGCCATGTTGCTGCAAGAAACCTCCCTCACATTGGTGCCTCTGCACAGCATCGGGGCGCAACCAAAGTGCCCTCCTCTCTGAAATGCAAGACATCACAAAGGGCAGGCTAGGGAACACAGGGACTGCAGCAGGGAATAGGGAAGCGGGGTCCGTGACAAAGCTGGCTAAGCGTGTGCTGTGCCCCAGTTGCGGCTAGTGTCCAAGATATGGATAAAGGTGCAGGCAGCATAGCTCCCCATCGACTTGCCCCACCAAACCTCGCCTGCAAGTTGAGAAGATTTTCAAAGTGAAAAATTCAAACTGGGGGGAGATGGGGCCAGTGGTTAATTTGTGATGAAAGAGGTGCCGGGGCTTAAGCAATTAGGTGCCAGTGCTCAAGAAATGTTTTTACATTTATAAGTGATGCAGCAAGCCCAGAGGTGCCGGTGCTATGAACTGCCAACCCTAGCGATGCTAGGGCTCAGCCCTGGGAAGCCCTGGCACAAATTAAACACTGGATGGGGCATGTTATGGGGAAAGGATTTGGCAGGGATGAGGGAGATGATGGATGTACAAAACTCACCATCCTGAGTGGCCCCTCATGCCATAGTGTGGAATTACAGCTGTTCTGCCTCAGCTTCCCCATCCCACACATCCCCTCATTCTTCCATATCTCCCATTCTCACACTCAGAATCTTTTCCAGTCCTTTAATTTCCATCCTTCCAGTTCAACCCCTTCCTGCCCAGAGTCACTCCCAATTTAAACCAATGCGGTCAACTTCTTCACACTCTGAGCTCAAGAATGTCCCCTTGGAAGGGGTGTGCCTCCTTTTGATTCTCTAGCGCCATGTTCATGTTTGAGATCCTGCCCCTGGCCAAGTTGCCTTCGAGGTCCAGTCCCCTTTTGGGAGGTCACTTAGTCCTTCAGCCTCTGGTTGCTCCCAAATGTCTTCAGCACCTACCTGTGATGACTGTTACTCTCATTCTTTCACCATCAGGTTCCGGAAGTGTCAGTGTCTCTCTCTTCACCACTCAGGATTCCATCTCCTTTCTCTAGTTCCCATTGTCTCTCCCAAGGTCTGCATCCTTGGAACCACTTCCAAATAATCCTGGGCCCTTCTTTCCTGTGCAGTTCCCAAGTCCTGGCCCTATTTTCAGGGCCTTGCCTTACTACTTGGCATCATGCATTAGTCCTTCGAGTCCTTGCTATCTCCCATTGCTCGGGATCTTTCGTACCCTGATAGCAAACTCCTCCCTTCACTTCTGTCTGTGTTTACATTCCCTCGTCCCTTCTTCCCATACCTCTAATCCCAGGAAACAAACTGAAGCACTTTAAAGGGCCGAGTCACTGAGGCCCAAATCCTCAAGGATTTTTAGGCCTCTAATTCCCATTGATTTCAATGGGAGTTAGGCATCTCAATTTGAGGATCTGGGCCTCTGTGACTCACACTTCCAGGCCCAGCAAGCTGTCTGCGTTAAGAACTTCCCTTCCTACCCAAACTCCACATAGATCTGATGTACAGAATGAGATATTTTTAACCAGCAAGACAAAAGAGAGAAAAAGAAAGAGAAGGGGTGAGGGAGTATTGATTATGGGACAAATTCTACTCTAAATGAAGTTGATGGGGATTTTGCCATTGAACTCCATGGGAGCATGACTGGACCAATATGTCACCTGTAACAGAAAAAAGATAGAGACATTGAGGAGATACCAATTCATCACCCAAAAAAGCAGGCAACTTTCAGTGATGAGTAACTCTGGCTATTATCCAAGAACACTACTCAACCCATGGGCTTAATCCATCAGAACAGAAATAAACATAAGTCAAAATCATGCAGCTGAAATTACTCCACAAAGGGAACTCTTATCTTGAGTAATTGAAACTTCTAGAAACCACAAGAGCACAGTTTAAAAAACTGGAGTGATTACAATTAAATCCTTTCAAACATTTAAATACTGAGATTCCAGGCACTACCTCTCGGGCTATGTAACAGAAGTACATTTACTATCGTCTGTTTAGATATAGTTTATTGCAGGGGTTAACCTGGGACCCATGACCTGACCCTGGAGAGGATACGAGAGAAGCTTAATTTATATAGCATGAAAAAACTTGCTTTAATACTTTAGAGTGAAGCCAATGTAGCTGAAATGCAAGCATGCAAACATGCAGTTTGAATATTAATATTAATATTAATATTAAGATAGGCTTGGCAGTAAGCTAAGCTATAGTATTAATAGTTATACATTCCAGCAAAAGGGGTATAAGAGCTATTATAAGCAGCTGGACCTAAGGTTGTAAGATACAGCAATAAGAGCTTTGTGAAAAACAAGTTATCCACAAAAGAACAGTTTATGCTTGAAATAACAGATTTCTAGAGGATTTTTAATATGTGTAAAGTTAAGGTTAACCACATTAACAGGTTGGAAACATTGGAAAATGTACTGATGCAAATTGCTTATGTCAGCAATTGGAAACCTGATTATGGGTACCCAGAAAGCCACATACGGATGAGGAGCCGAGATCTAAATAAATATATATGGTCACAGACATGTAAATGGAAAAGGGTGTATAAAACCTAATGCTTTAATGTTAACAAGTGGGACAATTAGGAGTGGCTGAGTAAGTGGTTGCCCAAAACATCATCTCCTCTTGTGATGATGTCCACTTACTTTTTCTTCTATCTTTGCTGGTGCCAGTCTCTATAACGTTGGAAGTATGTCAGCATAGGGGATTGTTCTATCCTGCACTGATCGTGAGGTGTAGGTACGCATGATCCCAAGGGTCATTCTGTTATACTTCTTTTTCTGTGATTTCAACTATATTTGTCTGTACTGAGTAAAACTCACAGTCTCTGTCTGTGCTTCATCAATCTCATCTTCTTAATTAACTCTAAGTAGCCGCCTGAATAAAGAACCTATTGTATGTGACAAATGTATTGGCCCCCCATACTAATCCAAGGCTAGAGCAGAATGATATTTTTCCTCTCAATAATTGAACCTGGGGGAAATGCAATATGAAAGACAGGTGAGTTTGAGCCACTGCTCCAGACCCTGACACTAGCTTAAAGGAAATGCAGTCAGAATGGTCACCAGTCGAGAGGGAACAAAAGTGGAGGTCCCGAAGATTACCCATATATTTAAGGCAACCGCATATGAATGTTACCTTCAGTGGGAAAGTATGCAATACAGATGCTTAGTTTACAATAGGAAACAAACATAACATGTCCCACTACAGGCATCTCTGATTTGACAACATCTTGAACACTGTCTTCATTTCTGGGCATCTCATTAGCAGAAGTATATTTGCAAACCACAGGGACTTCAGAGTGCAACAAAAATGATTCAGAAGCTAGAGGGATTGATTTATGACAAACCAAAGAATAACAGCTTAATTTTCAAACTAAACCTACATTTTTGTGGGTGGAATCTTGCGTAAGTGATGAGCACACAAGGATCCCTATGCTTTCCCACCACTCTGACTTTGAAGGACCTCGACCTCTAAAGACAAAGGAGTAGTTCTCTTTATGACTGACTAATCACTCCACAGAAATTACCAACAAGTGTGATGTTTAGTACTGACTGAGGAGGTATTTTCCTTGACTTCAAAGGATGGATGAAGAAGCAGTGTAGGAGACGTCAGCTGGCATTGTTTGAAACATCTGAAATACTTACATTACTTTTTATTTCAGATTAACATAGTATACAGGATCATAAATACATCACAATCAATTGTATTATCATATCTCTGTATCTATCTTCCAAACATTCAGATCTGAACATGTCTGAACTATGGGGTAGGAAGATGTTAGGAATCTGAACCTGGTTCTGGATCTAATTTCACTGGTGATTCCTTTCTCTATAATGGTCCAAATTAAACCCTGTATCTAAACACTCCTCCTGGGCCCAGATCTGAGTTTTGCAGTTTGAACTGGTTTCTAACTACTCTGTTTGCTGTACAACTGTGTTGATAGGGTAAGTGTTTACAAGACAACCAGTACAGGTAATCTTGGGAATAGGATTCTCTAAATAAAACAATTATTTCCTAATTGTGAACTACCAATAGTCTGCTATTGTAACAAACCACATAGTGCTGTTGGCTTTCTTACTCTGGCTATAATTAAACTTTCTTGAGGTGGTTTGTTTAAATTATATTTTAAGGTCAAAGATAATTTAAAAAAGAAAAAGGGGCGGGGTATTACATTAACTGTGAATCAGAGAACCTGTCATTCTGTAAGATGCCACCAGTTAAAGGCAATTAAATAAGAGGGCTGTGATAATGATTTTGCTGTATCTAACACTGCAATTAACTTAGTATTGCTAATCATTTATGTACCACCACAAATGTGTATGGTGCTTTACGAAACATACACTAACACATGCTCCATGCCCTGAACAGTTTACCATATAAGGGCTTGATCCAAAGCCCAGTGAAGTCAGAGTCTTCTATTGACATTAATGGGCTTTGAATCAGACCCCAATCGACAATAACAGACACAGGAAAGCAGTGGTGTGGGAGGATTTGTCAGGATTATTGGTGAGGAAAGCAAGGTTGTTACTACAGGTTAGTGTAAAGGAAGAGACAGCTGGTTACTCAGTGTATTGTGCAGGAGATAACTAGCATCCATGTTAGTGCAAAAGACTAGCAAAACACAAGACTCAAGACTTGCTCATTTGGTCCTACAGAATGCACATGCAACCAGTTTGTTTAATGTTGTGCCCCTTCACATGTGATGCCCCATTGGCAGCCTAAACATTGGAGCTGGGAGCAGCCAAACTATAGTACATTTATCCTCATTAAAGAGGGAGATCTGAAAAGTGAGAACAGGAGGAGCCTCCCGAGAAGGGGAAAGGGATTAGGAGGAGGCTTCTACTGGGAGCAGTGAATTGAAGAAACTGGTGCACCTCAAAGCAATTCTCAAGCTTCCCCTAAAAATGACTACTAATGGTCAGCTGGAAAGACTTTGGGAAAGCAGCATTTCAGACAGAGGGATGGAGCCTGTGCAGGAAAAATATATCTGGTCTCACACAGCTGGCCCACATTATTCTTCCCTTGGAGCATTTTCTGCATTTTTTATTAAGGTTCAAGGAACCC
Organism: Emydura macquarii macquarii; assembly: GCF_026122565.2. NCBI lineage: Eukaryota > Metazoa > Chordata > Testudines > Chelidae > Emydura > Emydura macquarii. Next base: position 18,648,777 of record NW_027131614.1, on the reverse strand, counting down.
ACTTATTTTCCCCTCCCCCCAATTGTGCTTGATGTCCAGATGCCCAATAGTCACAACCTTTCTTCAGACAATGATTTTTTTTCTCAGGTCCCTGGAGATGAGACAGTACATAACTTTGAAGCATTTAACTGGGGTAACCAGTGTGTCTCTCAGTGCCAGCTTCAGTGCCAAATCTGAGTGAGTCTAGGACACTCTAAAGGCATCCACAAAAATGTCTAGATGGAGTCAAAGCTGATGTAACTTACACTTTCTTCTGTCTTTCTCAATGAGCATATTAAAGCAGTTTAGGGTCCCCTACTTGCTCAGCAGGACTACAAACAGAAGTAAGGGTTGCAAGATTAGGTCCTATGCTGGAGCCCTTGCATATTCTAGATAGAATTACTCCAGCTTCTTAACACAGTTCTCTCAGAGCACTCAGTCCTCCTGCTCACGCTCTGGATGTTCCACTGACAGCCTCCCCAAAGGAGTTGTGGGGGAAAACAACTTAATTCGTTTTGAGAGAGAGCTGGACAAATCTGTGAGTGCGATTGTCTGATAGGGTGTGCTTGTGATGGTAGGGGCCAGCGTAGGTTCAGCAGCTGTGGGGCTCACTTCCAGTTTATGTCTTATGTTCCTAAAATTCAGCAGGCCACCTGCAGGGGTCAGGAAAGGTTTCCCCCCCATCCCAGCAATGGGATATATCTATATCTATATCTATATTTATCTCCTACCTCTGAAGCATCAGGGAAGGCCATAGCGGGGATGGGACATTGGACGGGGAAGGCCATGGCGTTGAGGTGGCACTGAGCATTCTCTCTCTTGAGTGCTTGAGTGGCTGGTGCTTGCTTAGGGTCTAACTGCTCACGCTATGTGCGTCAGGAAGGCATTTCCCCCAGGTCAGATTGGCAGTGACCTTAGTGTTTTTTCACCTTCCCCTGCAGCATGTGAGTGTGGGTCACTTGCTAGAATTATTTGGGTACATCTCACTTAATCATTTCCTGCCATTGTGATTGCTTCAGGGTTGGGTCCTAGTCTCCACCTATGGCATATAATGGTCTAGATTCCTGTATGCTGTGATATTTTGGTTTAATTTTGGTTGTTGGGTTTAGTGCGTGGATGCTGGGCAGTGTTGGTGGTCTATGCTATACAGGAGGTCAGATTAGATGATCTGGTGGTCCCTTCTGGCCTTAAACTCTATGATTCAATGACAGTTAATAGTGAAGAGTGTGAATCCTCAAATTTTGTAGCAGTTTTGCAGTGAGGACATACACATACCTTTATTATCCATCTGTCTATCTATGGTACTTAGATGGCCACCGCTATGAACCAAGTTGAGAATATTAGCTCATTGTCAAGCATGCTCCAATATAAATGAAAAAATAACTAAGTAAGAAAACTACAGACACCTGGTGAGCAAATAGCAAGACACAAAAACTATTATAATTTTATTTGAATGAACATTAACAGTTGAGACAAAATAAAGATAATGACAAAAACTAGCCTTATACATTAAAGTGAATTTAAGTAGAATTTTATTATATATGAGGTCAGCAGGATTTGATATATGAATAATTCACAAGGATCTCTTTAATAGCAGGAGGTACACAGCTGTAGGCTAAGCAATTTATTCAGCCACTATGCTAAAGAAGCAGTTTGGCAGCAGAGACAACTAGTTGTTGAATAGCTGTTTCCAACAACAAAAACAGGACTTGAATATATCCAATACTTGGTCTTTTGCACAATGGGTAAAAATTGAGGAAAAGAAAAAGAATGGAGACAATGATGGTATAGTGAAATGTATAGATGCAGAATAGTTCAGTGCCTACTGCTGTTGTAACTTATAAGGGTTTGTTATTCTGAAACATAAGGAATTAATATTTCACAGAAATCACCTTTCTGCTTTTTTACCAGCTGCTGTAATGGCTCTTTCCATCGTACTGGCAAATATTAAAAATGAAAGGTGGTTATGACTATAATAATGACTTTATATAAGACTCGTAAAAAAATCAATGTTCTCATGGGTAAAAGAAAAAGTGCTCTGAAGGTGTATGTATTTGCTCATTGTGTGTTTGCCCATCTGGCACTAAGAAGACATGATCATTAAAGAGACCATTAGTATTTTTTTCTTGTTAATTTTATTTTCTCATGTTTGTTGTGTATGACTTCTAAAGTAAAAATCTCTCTTCCTAACAAGAAAACATCTGGTCATTTTGTCTACGGTACTTTATTTACAGAATTGCAGCTTTTAAACTTTCCTCGAAGACAAAAAGGCAGATTCACCAGTGTGCTGCAGCCACTTTACACCTCCCCCTCTCCTGTCCCTGAGATGAAAGCAGCTATAAACCCCATTTACGCATGGTTTGCATCAGCAGTGTAACACAGGCCAGGCAGGAGGGCAGTTTCACTGGCCAGTTAAACATAGTTTACACATGCTTTGGATCACCAGTGTAAAGCATCCAGCTGTACTGGTGAAACTAATGCAAAACTCTTCATTCAAAAAGAGGAAAGAAAAAAAAAGAGCCCAATTCTTCAATATGAGTGCCCTCAACTCCAATTGACTTTATCCTTCCAGTCCTGCAAGACGCTGAGCATCTCAACTCCATTGTGGTCAATGGATGTTCAAATTCAGCACCTCATATACTGAGGGCCATAAATTTCAAGCCCTTGAGTCTTAATAAAGAAGTGAAAGAGAGTCACCTGCAGTAATTAGACCTGGCCAGAAAGTTTCCGATGGAACGTCATCCCTTTGATAAATGACAATTTGTCGAAATCAAAATGTTCCATGGGAACATGTCGAGTTCAACAAAATGTTCCATGGAAACCTGCCTACTTTCCTGCTAGCTCGCCTGCCTGCCTGCCTGCCAACCTCATCGGCAGCTTGCCTGGTGTGGAGCTGGGGCTCCCTGGGATCCCAAGTTTCCTGGCAGCCTGGTTGGCAGGCTGCTGGAGAGCCCAAGCTTCCAGGCTCCCCTGCAGCTCACCTGGTGAGCTGTATAGAGTCAACACTCCCAGGACTCTTAGGGCTTCCAGGCTCCATGACAGCTTGCCTGTTGGACTACTGGAAAGCCAGGGAACCTGGGGAGCATATTTTGGTTTGGAAATGTTCCTGCTGCCAGAATATATTGGAGTTTCCACAAAAAAAAAAATATGTAATTTCACTTCTGAAAAAAAAAAAAAAAAAAAATCTCTGAGGTTTTGACTTTTTGTCCCAAGTTGGGCCTAAAAATTTCCCACAAAAATCTCACAATGTTTCATGGAAGTGAAATTCAGTTTCTCCCCAGTTTCTCGTGGTAATGCTATGTTGAAGGCTACAGCTAGGCAGATGCCATTAGAAGGAGAAGAGGAAAGAATCGAAAGGTGCTATCTATAAAATGGCACCACAGCTTTCCAAACCATCCATGAAAGCCTCACAGTGTAATTCATGCACATCCTGCAAAATATTTACCTCTAAGGGCTCATCCTCCCATTTTACTTAGGGTTTGACCACACTGAGAGGTGAAGTCAATTTAATTTCAGTCAATATTCACCCCCTGAACTTATGATCACACCACGTTCATTGTGTTGAGGGATTGTGTCCCCACCAGCTGCGCTTGCATCGATAAGCAAAGCAGTGCGCAATGGGTAGCTATCCCACAGTGCAACTAGCTGCAGATACTTTTGGGAAGGTCATTGTCCTCCCATGATGCAACAGCCTCCCTCCTCCACCTCCCTTTTTGTCCTAAACAAACAAACACTTATTCACGCCATTTTTCAAAATCCTGTCTCTGCCGCGTGTACACCATTGCCAGAGAGGCATAGAGCCCACTCAGCTCTGCACTATCATTGTGAGCATCACAAACACCTCACAACTTATCCTGCAGTATTTTCAAGACCAAGACAGGCGCCGCAGCATGGAAAATTGTGATGTTACTCAAGCCGCCCTGCTGCAAGATATATTCCTGCAGGCTGTCATGCAGCAGCTACTTCTGGTACTGGGAAACAAGCACTGACGTATTGTTATGAAGGTCTGGGATGATGAGCAGTGGATGCAGAACTTTCAGATGCATAAGGCCACTTTTCTTGAACTTTGCACAGAGCTGTCCCCAGCTCTGAAACGCATGAATACTTGTTTAAGACCTGCTCTGACAGTGGAGAAGCAAGTGGCATCACTCTGTGGAAGCTAGCAATGCCAGACTGCTACCGGTCAGTTGGGAATCAATTCGGAGTCGGTAAATCCACTGTGGGAGCTGCTGTGATACAAGTGTGCAGGACCATTAATAGACTTCTGCTAAGAAGGATAGTGACTTTGGGAAATGTTCAGGACATAGTGGACAGGTTTGCCACAATGGAGTTCCCAAACTATGGCAGGGTGATAGATGGCACGCATATCCCTATCTTAACACCAGACCACCTTGCCACAGAGAACATAAACTGAAAGGGATCCTTTTCCATGGTGTTGCAGGCCCTGTGGATCACAGGGGATGCTTCACTGACATCAATATGGGGTGGTCTGGAAAGGTGCGTGATATGTGCATCGTTAGGAACTCAAGTCTGTTAAAAAAGATGCAAGCAGAGACTTTCTTCCCTAACAAAAAATAAGTATTGATGATGTTGAAATGCCAATAATGATCTGGGGAGACCCTGCTTGCCCCTTGCTCCCCTGGCTAATGAAGCTGTACACAGGGCACCTGGACAGCGATAAAGAGCAGTTCAATAATAGGCTCAGCAGGTGCAGAATGTTGGTGGAATGTGCTTTGGACATTTAAAGGCACGCTGGTGCACCTTGCTCACTATGTTAGACCTAAGTGAAAGCAACATCCCAATAGTTATCTCTGCCTGCTGTGTGCTCCATAATGTCTGTGAGAGAAAGGGGGAGAAGTTCCCATTGGGTTGGGTCATGGAAGCAGATAGGCTGGCCACCAATTTTGAGAAGCCAGATGCCACTGCAAAGCTGAGAGCCAATCGTGGTGTGCTGCGCCTCAGGGAAGCATTGAAAAATCCCTTTTGCAATGAGACAGAACAGTAATGTGCGCCACTTACCTGCTCAGCCTCCTCCTAGAATGCTTGAGGGTGGGGGCTTGGAAAGAGTGCACTTGTTACTGAGAGTTTTACAGGGGCTGTAGAGGGAATTTATCCTGCCACTGCTGTTCCTGAACCAGATGTCTCAACATTTCTGACTGATCCCTCATTATACACAGCATTTCATCCTGAATTGCATGCTCATGCTCATGGACTGCTTTCCTGTTCTCCATGTCCATGTTCAGTTTTTCTGACAGTGAAATCCTCCAGGCTCTTGCTCTGTGTCAGTAGCCATGGAGGCATTTATTATCTCGTTGAACATGTCATCCCAAGTCCTTTTTTTTGCATTCTAATCTGTGACAGCTGCTCAACAGGAGTGGAGACTGCACTGAAGGCCATGCTGTCCACTGTAAGGCAAGCAAAGCACAAGGCATCCATTGTTAGCTACTCCCACAGACAAAAAACAATGTTACAATGTAAAAAGAACTCCCCTTTATATTCCAAAGTGAACGCTAGACACACATAGCAATCTCTACGTATTGCACGGGTTGAAGTGGCATCCAAGCCATGGTAAGTAAGGAGCTGGTGCATCCATTTTAGGGAAATCTCCATACTACATGCTGCATTTATCCACACTTCCCCAAGCAGCAGGATTCTTCGGTTCCCATTACCTCCCAAAAATTGGTTTTGTAAGAGGCGGTCCAAAGGTATGAGGGGGAGTTGGAGTTGGAGTTAAGTGTCCCTGGATAAAATATATGGGCAACCATTCCTGGGTCCCTAACACCCACAACAACAACATCATATCTAGGAACTTGCGATGTAAGGACTCAAGAAACCATCCATGGAAGGGGAATAACACACACAGTATATTGGGTGGGTATTGTAAACTTGTGCCATCTTCCCTAGGTGACCATGTGTGATATCAGTCTCCTGAAGGTAACACAAGTGGAAAGGGAGGATTTGCTGCAAGCATCTGGGTACAGGCCTGGTCCTTATGCTGCTATGCTGTGTTCCGTGATGATGCCTGCACATTTAATAACAGAGTGGTGGGGGAAAGTGTCCTATCACGGTGGAAGAAATAAAGCTGCCCTCCACAGAAACCTTCTGCAAAGGATTGCAGAGTACCTACATGAAATTTTCCTGGAGATACCAATGGAGGATTCTCAGACCATCCCTGTGCACATGAATAGTCTTTTCCTGGGGGCAACCCTCTGCTTAAGTGGACCAACAGCAAGGAAGCCCATCCCCACCACCACACACAGTATTTTTTTCACTTTAACCTGAAGTTGGACTGGGGATGTAACCCTAGAAATGCAATTTGCAGTACATACTCACTAGATGTCTCTTCCCCAGCATTTTGGTTAGTCACCCTTTCCTGCAACTATCTGGACTGCTCCAGGGTAACAAAGAGCTTCTGGCTTCAGGGAAAATGGATACCCCACTCGTCTCCCGCCCATTCTTCTCATCCTTCTCCTCATCCACAGACTCATTGTCATTCATCCTGGACTCAGATTCCCCTGAGATATCTATGCTGTGTGGTGGGACAGTGGTGGGGGTCATCGTCGAGAATCGCTTGAAGCTCCTCGTTAAAGCGGCATGTCTTTGGTGACGAGCCAAAATGATTGTTCGCCTCCCTTGTTTTCTGATATGTCTGCCTCAGTTCTTTGATTTTAATGAGGTACTGCTGCACGTCCCTCTCGTGCCCCTTCTCCAACATGCCACACAATATCTTTTTGTACATATCCAGATTTTTTTTTGCTGGCTTGAAGTTAAGCAAGAACAGACTCTTCTCCCCACAGACCGATGAGATCCAAGATGTCAGGTCAACTCCAGGCTGGAGTGTGTTTGGGGCGTGCAGTCTCCATGATCAATTGTGCTCGCAAGTTCTCTCCATGCTGATAAACAGGAAATGGGAATTAAAAATGTCCATGTTTGTGGTCGCGGTGCAGCATAGTACGAATGTCCAGAGTGGTCACAGCAAAGCATTGTGGGATATCTCCTGGAGGCCAATGATGTCAATGCTCCACCTACACTGCCACTCATTCAACTCATCCAATTCGACTTCAGTGCTACACCTGTCACGGAGATGGTTTTATTAAGTCGAACTTTCCTGCGATTTTAGGTCGATGGAATGGACCTGCCAGAGGAGACACATGCATTATGTGGTCAGCAGAAGCCACATTCCATCGACCTACCTTCACAGTGTAGACCAGGCCTTAAAGTGGTTTGTAAATTGTGCTAAAATTGTTCAGCCCACTAAAAACAAATGTGTGAAATGGAATACAAACAAATGCATCTTTGTAAATACAGTTAATATCATTAGGCAGTAGGATCATGGTGCTTCATTGATTATATATATAAAGTTCTCATGGGTACTCTTGGGGCCTGAACTTTTCTTTCATTTGTTCTTAAAAATATCACCCACTTTTGCTAACCAACTTATGATGACAGGCAGCATGGAGTTAAGATCCCACTTCCTTTCCTACCCTTTTAGCATTTTGTTTTGATTTTTTCCTGTCTTAAAACAGCTTGGAGCCTATTCATTTCTTTATTAAGAAAAATTAACATATCCAGAGGATTTTCTGACTGCCACCTTCTCACAGATGTTCAGATGCTGTGATTTTAGATGTAAATTAGGATACCTATCACATTACATATAAAAATCATTCTAAGCAATCAACAACTACTTCTATTCTTGTTGACAGTGGGAGTCGGTAAACATTGAGTTCCTCTGAAAATCAGACACTCTATTAGATGCCTAAATGTGGACTTAAGAGCCTAATGGTAGGCATCCACTTTTGAAAACTTGGCCCAGTATTATATTCCTAACACCGACACTGATATACTGTATTCTCTTGGGCAAGTCGCAACTTTGCTGTGCTTTAGTTTCTCCGGTGTAAATCACATATAATGATGTTTGCCCACCTTTATGGAGTGCTTTGAGATGCACAGATGAAAGTAAGTAGAAATGTGTTTATTTGTGTGTTACTTTGTAACTTCTAGAGAGGTTTCCAAAATAAAACTCTGAGGGTGTTCAAAATTTGCTCCAAATATATGCTTTCCAAATACTTTTCAACCTTTAGAATAGAATGAATAGAATAGTATGCAGTTTACTGTGTGGCTTTCTGTTGGATGAGAACTTTAACACCAAGAAGTCTTATCTTCCCAGGTTTGCACTTTTATAAAAGCAAGGTGTTGTCCCACTGTCTCTGCCCAAAATTTCTCTTCCCCTTACCATTACAGAGTTATTAACTTCCCTTTATTCCACAAGCTGTGCTTCAGTGACAAAATATAGAGAATTTGTGAACTATCTAGGAAGATTCAGGAGGAAAGGTGTTTTATATATAAATACAAAATATCTTTATTAAAATAGAGATCACAATCCAAAAATCTTGCAGCAGCTGTTGTTAACGAAAGTGGGCCCAAGAGGGATTGTGGTCCTCCAACCTACAGATTAAATAAATCCATCATGTAGTGTTTGCCACATTATTCCCGATTCTCCTTCTCCCCTACGTGCCCAGTGCTTAGGGCATATCTACTCTACAAAATTATGTCAACCTAATTATGTTCACATACAGCCAGTGCAGTGGTATTTAAATTGCTTTTGCATGTCCACACTGCTCTCCTTCTGTTGGCGGTGCATGTCCTCACCAGGAGTGCTTTGCCAATTGTACTGTCAATGTGGAGCATCATGGGGCACTTCTGAAAGCCAGTAGCAGTCGATGTAAGCAACACAGTGTTTACACTGACACTGTGTCAACCTAACTACATTGACATTGACTCTACGCCTCTTGTGGAGGGGGAGTTATTAAGTTGGAGGGAGCAAAATTTTAGTGTAGACACTTACTTAGTTAGATCAACATAAACTGCCTTGCATCAACCTAATTCTGCAGTGTAGATCAGGCCTTACTCATGGGCCAAGCTGCCATTGGCTTGCCAACCACATCTACATGCTATCACTTCTTTCCATTCTTTAGAGAGCACAGAGTTTGAGTTAATGTTGAAATTTCCATTGCAACTTCCAATGGAAATGTCATGGGCTTGGTTGGGGATGATGCTTTGTTCCACCCCATATCCCTTCCAGCTGACTCCTTCTGCCCTCAAAATATCAACCATGAATGTTTAAGTGGAATGAAGGAGGCTGGAAACAATGCTGATTTGACCGCATTTTCTGCATTTACTAGTCAGTCAGTTTTATACCTTCTGTACCTAAACCGGAGGGATAATATGGCCTTAATGTGAGGGAAAAGTAACAGATAACAGCCAAGCCCACATTTCTTCAGCTTACTTATCAGAATGTCATATGGGATTATGTCACAAGGCTTGCTGAAGTCCAGGTACATTATGTCCATTGCATTCCCCCATCCAGTAAACCAGTTACTCTGTCAAAGAAGAAAATCAAGCTGGTTTGGCATGATTTGTTCTTAGTAAATCCATGCTGGCTGCTAGTGATCACCCCTTCATCCTCCAGGTATTTGCAAATTGAATGCTTTATACATTGCTCTAGTAGCTTCTCAAGTATCGAAGTCAGGCTGACTGATCTATAATTCCCTGGCTCGCCCTTTATCCCCTTCTTAAAGATGGGCACTATGTTAGCCCTTCTCCAATCTTTCACGACCTCTCCTGTTATCCATGAGTTTGTAAATATTATTGCCAGTGGCTACGAGATGTCTTCAGATAATTCCTTCAGTATTCTCAGGTGAATAGCATCTGACTCCACTGATTTGAATTCATTCAAATTGATCAGAAGACCTCTGACGTGTTCTTTACTTATCCTTATCTGCATCCTTATCCCTTTATTGTCTGTGGTAACTTCACTAGTCATCCAGTCATATGTTATTTTTTTGTGAGAAGACTGAAGCAAAGTAAGCATTGAGCAGCTCTACTTTCCTATCATCTTCCATTACCAGCTCACCTTTTCCAATGAGCAGCGGACCCACACCATCCTTGATCTTTCTTTTTTGTCTGACATATTTGAAAGACCCCTTGTTGTCTCTAACACTCTTTGCCAGCTGTAACTCATTCTTTGCCTTGGCTTTCCTCATTTTCTGCCTACATGCTTGTGCTATTCCCATATATACGTCCTTGGTGACATGTCCCTCCTTCCATTTCCTGTATGTATCCTTTTTGGTTTTTGGATAGCTAAAAAGCTTCTCATGCAGCTACAGCAGCCTCCCGTGGCTCTTCTATCTTTTCTCTGCATCAGAATAGCTTGATGTCGATCCTCTAGTATTACATCTTTTAGGTCCTGACAGCTCCCTTTGACTCCTTTTCTTCCTAATTAGTCTTTCCATGGGAATTTGCCTACTATTTCTGTATGTTGGTTGAAATCCGCCTTTCTGAAGTCCAGTGTCCTTGTTTTGCTCTTCTTGTGTCCTCCTTTCCACAGGAACTTGAATTCTATCAGATCATGATCATTTTCCTCCCAAATTCCTGATACCTTCATGTTCACAACTAATTAACTTCTGTTGGTCAAAACCAGATCCAAGAAAGATGACCCCCCTAGTTGTTGCCTCAACTTTCTGATTCAGAAAGTTGTCCCCTGTACATGCTAAGAAATTGCAGGACATATTATGTTTTGCTGTAATAGTCTTCCAACAAATATCAGGTAGTCTTTGATCTCGTAAAGGTAGATTACTGTAATAAGCTCTGTCTGAGGCTAACTATTCCAACCTCTAGAAGCCAAAGTTAGTGCTGACTGGGGCCTTCTACCAACACAGTCATGCATCACACAGAGATCACCTATAAAACTGATACTCTGTGCACTGCTCTGGCTTCCAGTAAATTTCTGATTCAAGGTGGTGTTTTTAATCTAGAGTTATTATTTTAGTTCGAATGAGAGTTTAGTGTTGACTTGTTCTAATACAACAAACAATCTATTTAATGTCAGAGCTTTGTGAACAATCTGCAATATGTGAATTCCACCTTTTTGTCTGCAAATCATCCATGAACAAATCATTATTTTCTCAAATGGGTTCATTAATTCAAAATTTTCCAAATAATTTCTGGAGATAATTCTTGATCTAGATTCCTTCCTTCTAGTGCACCTGGGAGAACTACCCACCAGGGAAGAGAAAACAGGAGGCATGGTCAAAAACCCAGTCCCACCCTCAAAATCCCAGTCAATAGCGTTGGCCATCTGCAAAGAGGGATCATGCTGTGTCATCCCAAAAGATGGCACAGCGTGAATTATTATGAATTTTCTAAATGGGAGTGACAGTCCTTCCAGAAGCTCCCCATGGGGCCGTGCAGCTCATCACAATACCAGCACAGCTCTGACCCATACTATCCTCATCATAGTCTGCCATTCTGAAACTCGTATAAAATGTTACGCAGTAGTGGTTGAAGTTTGTATCCTTGTAAAACTTGGGCATCCTAGCAGAATGCACAATCCAAGGCAGCTTTCACCACTTCTGGATGCAGATGATCCTCAACTACCCACAGCTTTGCCTAAAGATACTGGATACAGGTATGCTGGTCTTAGTGCACTGCTTTAAACTATTACTGTAGAATACTTTACTGTTTTCTGTCAGGGCTAAACAGGCTGATTAACAACAGAAACAATAAAATTCCTACCCTAGACTCCCTTATATTTAGCGAAGCTCAGGGGGCCAAAGTCAGAGACTTTGACAGGTAAGTTTGAGGCTCAGTGAGTCTAAATAAGTAAGTCTCTGTTGGTGTAACATACACATTGGACTGCAGGGTACACAAGGTACAAACTACAGCAATTCAGACTCTCATCTAGCTTTGCCTCTCTGTCTCCAACTCAGTGGGCTGTGAGTTCCGTGCAGGCATGGAGGCAGATGATCAGCGCGCTGATCTGATATGGAGAACCTCTCCTGTTCTCCCATCCCAGGGGAAATACATATCTACTAGTTTTTTGCTACTGTGCAAACCCACTGCACACTTGTACCTGATTGTCACTATTTTACAGCCCAAGATTGAAAGAGGATTGTGTTTATTTCTACTTGGATTATGTTTTATCAAATTAAAAAAATGAAGTGCTATATAAAAGCTGAAAAGTTAAAAAAGTGTCATCATGAGTTTTCCCCATAATACAATGACACATCTATATAGTTTTACTTTCTCATGGCAGCACCTGCTCTTTACACTAAGCCAATCCCTGTAGTGATAAAGAATTTGGAAATCCTTCACTGGTTTCCCTGATTGTTGTTTACCTTTTCCCTTATGTATGCAAGATGGATTTTCATACAAAGGCTCACCAGTGGATTTTACCTAGCAGGAACAATTTAGTTTTCTTAATGTGTAATTCTGATTTATAAACAAACAATTATTGGAGAGATTATTTACTCACCTACCTTTAGTCCCCTGTGATATACAGGATAATTAGAGTTGTATTGTTAAAATGTAAATGGGTTGACAGTCATACATTCAGCATGCATTATTTATGAAAGCATTTGTAATTGGGTCCTAAATAAATTACTTTTCATATGACGGAGGACAAAATACTGCCCTCAGTTGCACTGATGCAACCGTGTTGACTTCAGTGCAGTTTACAACAGTGTAATTGAGGGCAAAGTTTGTCCTAGAATTTTAAAAGCATTTAAGCAATCCATAATTAATAACATTTGAGGCTAACGTCTGCTGACAATTACCCTGGTTTAAATTGGAAGGAACTTCAGGGAACTCAGTGGAGTTACTCTTGATTTACTCCATTGTAGCTGAAAGAAAAATTTGGCCCAGAATAAGCATGAAGGATTTGGCTCAAATTGAAGAAGGAGGATTATTTCTGAAAAGACCTTAATGGAGATCCGAATTTTTTTCTGAAAAACAAATTGTTAATGGCCCAGTTGTGCAATCCTTACTCCTGCAAGGTTCATTGTCTTATTCCATTATTCTTTTGATTCTAGTTTGCCACTAATCCGTGGGAAAAGATAGAACTGAAAAAAGTAAAATAGCAGGGATATTGGTAGAACAGAATTGGATACCTATCTTACAAAGAACATTTTATTTTTAAGCTTTTCAAAGTGTTCTTTTTGTTTGATGGAAGAGACGAATTTGATGATTTTAAAATAAGGGGCTAATATTAGTAAAGTATTGTGCAAGGAGTCTCTTTGCATACTTCTCCATTAAGCTTTGCCAATACATCTTAGTCCTGACCTACAATGCTTTTCTTTTCCAGTTATTTGTTATTCATTAATTATGGATTTCAGATGTTTCCCTTACTGTAGTTACGGACCTTTCTGGATCATAGACTGTCAGAAACTGTAGAAAGATTTTGCAATATGCAGAAAATTCACGTAACATTAGGCATACGCATGCTTGAAGAACATTAGGCATACGCATGCTGTTAATCTACTCCATAATGATCATTGCTATTTATTGTATTATTTTACATAAAAAAATTGTACTCCTTGATTTACAGATGGGTTAAAAAGGCAAGTTCGCTGCCTGAAAGGTCTGCAAGTCTGAACAGACAAGGAGTAGCCAAAAGATGGCATGGAGTGAAACAAAACACAGAAGTGTTTTTCTGTTTTACTTCAATATTTATTATTTACTAAATACTTCCTTAAGGTAAAGGCTTTTATAGTAGATCTAAGGCCATATCTATACGTACAGAGCTGCAGCTGTACCGATACAGATGTGCTGCTGCAGCACATGTGGTGAATACGCTCGATGGAAGAAGTCTCTCCCGTCAGCATAAGAAAACCACCCCCACGAGCAGCAGAAGCTATGTTGGTGGGAGAAGCTCTCCCAGCAATATAACACTGAGCACACCAGCTCTTATGTTGGTGTAACTTACGTCATTTAGGGGGATGGAGTGGCTAGAAAGACTCTAGGGGTATGCCCACACTGCAGAGTGAAGTCAATTTAATTTAAATCGACCTTCACCTGCCAAGCTGCAGAATTTGGTGGAGCTTGCTCACACCATGCTCATTGCATCGGGGGATTACATCCCCACCATCCATGCTTATGTCAGCAATCAAAGCAGTGCACGGTGGTTAGCTATCCCACAGTGCAACTACCCACAGGGGCGTTTGGGAAGGTTTTTGTCCTCCCATGATGCAACATCCTCCCTCTCCTCCTCCCTTCTTGTCCCAGTCCAAACAAACAGAAAATCACCTTTTTGCGCCATTTTTTCAAACCCTTCACTCTCTGCCATGCACACGCCATTGCCTGAGAGGAATGGAGCATGCTCAGCTCCACACTATTATTGTGAGCATCACAAACACCTCATGACTTATTCTACAGTATTTTCAGGGAAGAGACAGGAGCTGCAGCGCGGAAAATTGTGATGTTACAGAGGCCGCCTTGCTACAAGCCATAGAATGAAACAATTCCCATTTGCTGCAGGCTGTCAGGCACCATCTGCAGTTGGTGGAGCGCCGCTTCCGGTCCCAGGAAACAAGCAGTGACTGGTGGGATCACATAGTTATGAAGGTGTGGGATGATGAGCAGTGGCTGCAGAACTTCGGTATGTGAAAGGCCACTTTCTTGGAACTTTGCAAAGAGCTCTCCCCATCCCTGAAATGCCTGAATACTTGCTTGACACCTGCTCTGACAGTGGAGAAGAGAGTGGCCATCACTCTGTGGAAGCTAGCAATGCCAGACTGCTACCGGTCAGTTGGGAATCAATTCGGAGTCGGTAAATCCACTGTGGGAGCAGTTGTGATACAAGTGTGCAGGACCATTAATAGACTTCTGTTAAGCAGGGTAGTGACTTTGGGAAACGTGGAGGACATAGTGGAAGGCTTTTCTGCACTGGGGTTCCCTAACTGTGGGGGGGCAATAGATGGCATGCATATTCCTATCTTAGGCCCAGGCCACCTTGTCACAAAGTACATAAATCAAAAGGGATACTTCTCAATGGTGTTGCAGGCCCTTGTGGATCACAAGGGATGCTTTACTGACATCAATGTGGGGGTGATCTGGAAAGGTGTATGACGCATGGATCTTTAGGAACTCAGGTCTGTTAAAAAAGATGCAGACTGGGACTTTCTTCCCTGACCAAAAAATAAACATTGGGAATGTGGAAATGCCAATAGTGATCCTGGGGTATCCTGTCTACCCCTTGTTCCTTTGGTTAATGAAGCCCTAGACCAGGCACCTGGACAGCGAGAAGGAGTGTTTCAATAATAGGCTCAGCAAGAGCAGAATGGTGGTGGAATGTGCATTTGGACGTCTAAAGGCACGCTGGCTCACTAGGTTAGACCTGAGTGAAAGAAACATCCCAATACTTATCTCTGCCTACTGTGTGCTCCATAATGTCTGTGAGACAAAGGGGGAGAAGCTCCCATCGGGTTGGGTTGTGGAGGCAGATAGACTGGCCACCAATTTTGAGCAGCCAGATGCCACTGCAACGCTGAGAGCCAATCGTGGAGTGCTGCGCCTCAGGGAACCATTGAAAAACTGCTTTTGTAACGAGACACAACAGTAATGTGTGTCGCTTATCTGTGCTGTGCTTTCACTTTGCATCCCCTTCCCAACCCCCACCGATCCAGTTTCACCCCACCACCCTTCCCCTCCCTTTATTCCCTTCTTATCAATAAATAAACAGTAATGAATTGTAAAGCAGTACTTTTTTTATTGTTGATCCTTCACAGAGGGGGGAAAAGGAAGACAATTTAACGTTCTGCATGCATTGTCTGGGGGCTGAGAAGGGATACAGAGCCCAGTTTGGCTGTGCACACAGGAAAGAATCACACATTCCCACTCCTTAAAGGGGTCGTTGCTTCTTTCTGTTCCTCTCAACCGGCGACAAGTGGAGCACGTACTGCACCCTGATCAACCTAGACTGCTTGGGGCTGGGGCTAGGAAAGACTGCATTAGCTCAGAATTTTGCAGGGGCTGCAGAGAGAGTCTGTCTTGCCACTGAGCTTCCTGAAGCTCAACCAGACGCCTCAACATGTCTGACTGATCACACTTTATACGCAGCATCTCATCTTGTGTTGAATGCTCATACTCCTGTGCTGCCTTCCTGTTGTCCAAGTCCATGTTCGGTTTGTCTGATAATGAAATCCTCCACACTCTTAGCTCTGTGTCAGCATCTGCAGAGGCATTCGTTATCTCATTGAACATGTCATCTTGAGGGCTTTTTCCACCTTCTTATCTGCGACGGGTGCTCTGCAGGAGTATGAGACGGTGTTCTGAAGGTCACATTGTCCACTGTAAGGGAAGCAAAGCACAAGGCACCCATTGTTAACTCGTCCCATAGACAAAAAGCAATGTTACAATGTAAAAATAACTCCCCAGAACATTCCCAAGGGAAGGCTAGAACCGCATACCATTGTCTAACTATTACAGGGTCGGAGTGCCGTTCCAGCCATGATAAGTAAGGGGCTAGTGCATCTGTTTTAAAGCAAGCCTCAATGCCCATGCTACACAAGTCCATGCTTCCCAGAGGAGAATGGATGTTGGGCTCCCATTGTCGTCCATAAATCAGGCTTTGAAGAGGCAGTGGAAAGGGTGTGGGGTGGGTAGGGGTTAATCATCTCTGGAGGAAAAAAATGAGCTTCTGTTTATGGATTCCCGAGGCTCATAGCAGCAATGTATTGCTTAGGGACTTGTCGTGTGCTGAACCAAGAAAACATCCCCGGCTGCAGAATAACACGCACTTCAAAAAACGTTCTTAGGCAGGTAATGTAAATGTGTGCCATCTTCCCTAGGTAACCACGAGCAATATCAATCTGCTGAGGGTCACAGAGGCAGAAAGGGAGGATTTGTTGCAAGCATCTGGATACAGGCCTGGCCCTTATGCTGCTATGCTGTGTTCTGCGATGATGCTTGAACAATTAATAATAGTGTGGCAGGGGAAAGTGTCCTATCGTGGTGGAAGAAATAAGATTGCCCTCCCAAGAAACCTTCTGCAAAGGATTGCAGAGTACCTACATGAAAGCTTCCTGGAGATATCCATAGAGGATTCTGGAGCATCCCTGTGCACATAAATAATATTTTCTGGGGTGAACCCAATGCTTAAGCTCACCAACTACGAGGAAGCACAGTCCCACCACCACACACATCACTTTTTTCCACTGGTACAAGGTTGTGGATTGGGGATATAACCAAAGAAATGCAATTTGCAGTGCATACTCACCAGATGTGCCTCCCCTGGCATCCCAGTCAGTCACCATTTCCTGCGTCTGTCTAGGCTGCTCCTGTGTAGCAAACAGCTCCTGGCTCTCAGGGAGACAGGATACCCCACTCGCCTGCACCCTGTTCTCATCATCATCTGCCTCATCCACAGACTCATCCTCATTCATTCTGGCCTCAGATTCCCCAGAGGTATCTATGCTGCGTGGTGGCATAGTGGTTGGGTCTCTGCCGAGAATCGCATGCAGCTCCTCATAAAAGCAGCATATTTTTGGTGATGAACCAGAAGGACTATTAGCTTCCCTAGTTTTCTGATATGCCTGCCTCAGCTCTTTGATCTTAATGCGGCATGGCTGCGTTTCCCTGTCGTGCCCCTTCTCTGACATGCCACGAGATATTTTTTCACAAATATCCAAATTTCTTTTGCTGGCTTGGAGCTGAGCCAGAACAGACTCTTCACCCCACATACTGATGAGATCCAAGATCACAGGTCAGCTCCAGGCTGGAACACGTTTGGGGCATGCAGTCGCCATGATCAGTTGTGCTGGCAAGCTTTCTCCACGCTGACCTAACAGGAAATGGGAATTCAAAATTTCCCAGGGCTTGAGCGGAGGAGCTGTTTCCTTTTTACGTGGCCACGGAGCAGCAGAGCATGAATGTCCAGAGCGGTCACAGCAGAGCATTATGGGATACCTCCTGGAGACCAATGACGTCGATTTACATTGCGATCTGCGTACACTGATGCTTATTTGACCCATGCAATTCGACTTCAGTGCTACGCTACTTGCAGCGGTGGTTTTATTAAGTCAAATTTTACCACTTTACTTTATGTGGGCGACAGAAGCCACGTTCCATCGACCTACATTATCAGTGTAGACCAGGCCTTGGAGACATTACAGAGAAGTAGTCAGAGTAAAAGTAGTTCTGTGACACAGCTGTTGTCTTATTGTGATATTTCTTCTTGTGTTTTGGAATAGTTCTATTCTTTGTCATTCTACACCACTGAAATATAAAATTACCCTATCTTGTTCTTCTCTTCATTCACAGGCCAGATATGCGGCCTTCACATCATCATGCCCCAACCTTTATGCTGTGTTTGTAATGTTTTGTGGTACATGAGAAAGACAACACAGAGAGTAAGGGACGAGAAACAGCACTGGAAGGGATAGAGACATGTATTAACTGTGTTTTAGTCACAATTCATGTAGACTAGAGCACGTCATATTTATTTCATAGTCTTACTGCCTGGGACCAAAACTGTTCAGAAAACTACCCAAAATACAAATAGAGCTACCCTCAGGGCATCATGTAAATTAAAAAAACATAAGTAATGAAACCTGGCATGATATAAATTGCATCATAAAGCTAGCTCAGACCTAATCAGAAAATGGCCTTTTAGAAATAGTCCAAGCAGGAAGGCTGATTTGTTGTAAACAAGAAAATTAGCATATAATTAAAAGTGCTTCAGATTGCTTACAGCATAGGTGAGGCTTTCAAGCACATGCTTAACACCCACATCACAAAATGAAATAGAAAGGGAGAGTTCTCAGCTACACAAGCACATGAAAGTATGCCTCATACCCAAGAATAATATTTCTTTGTTCTGCGCAGAGTAAAGAGAATATTAGCTGCATATTAAATGTAATTGGAAAATAATTATAACCTGTGGACGAAAAGAGCAATAAATTCAATGAATAATGTTTTTCACTTCTGAACAACGCCACCCAACAATGAGGACCTGGGAGTGGAACCACCTGTCATTCATTGAGGAGTGAGTTATAAAATCATTACAGTTAGAAGGGACTTTTTAGTGAGTCACTTCGTCCTCCCCCTTACACTGTGGCAAGATTGATTAGAAAATCTAGCCCACAGTGATAAACAAAAGTACTTTATCATTAGGGCCAGATTTTCAAAGGAGCTCATAAGCACCTAAGTAAGCTTGCCAGATTTCTTAAAAGCAGTCAGTGTCCATTGCAGTCAATATGAGTTGCTGTCTGCTGAGCCTTTTTGAAAATGCAGCACTAAGACATCTTAAATATTTTTAATATTAATAATTCTGCAGCCCTTCCCAGCAGCTCGTTCCATTACCAATTTTATACAATGATTTTTCTAACATTTCACTTAAATTTACTTCACTGCAGCTTAAATCCATGTGCTTTCTGATTAGTGAGAATAAATGGATCACTTCCTTCTTTATAACATTATTTTGTGTATTTATAAATTAATATTAATATCTCTCCCAGGGACGGATTAAATTTGATGAGGGACCCAGGGCAGTCATGGTTTTGGGAGTCCATCTTTGCATATTCAGTTCCTTCGGTTTACTGTTTACCACCACACATGCCTGATGCCAAACACTCTATTGTTAAATTACGTTAGTTATTTTAGTACCAGTTTTAAAATGTGATAGACCAATTGTAAAGCTGAATGAAACTTAAAACAAACACACCATTTTAATTTCAGCACATAATGGATAGCAATATCCATAAGAATGCTATGGCTTTAATTACCTGTAGCAGTGGTATTCAGTTACATTTTTCTGGCAGGCTGGATAAGGCAATGTGCAAATCTTGGTGGACCAAATGACACTGTCTCGGGCTAAAGGGCTCATCAGGTGTTTGCTCTCTCAGGGGTCACAACCTTTCAAGAGTGGTGTGCCGGATTGTATTTGTTAATCTCAAAATAAAAGGTTAAGAGTGCTGGTAGACAATATTTCAACATAATCTTTCAAACAAATAATTATACAAATACACTGTAATGCTATTTAAATGGCATACTATTTATATTAATTCTATTCAAACTATTAAGTTCAAATTAGAAGGTAAACTCATGAGAAACTAAAGGACATCTAATTTTCCTTTCTGATGGCTTGAACTTTTGACACTCACTAGAACCGTCTTTTTCCTCTCCCTGAAAAGTACTGCGCAGCCAAGTTAACTAATGAAAGCACACCAATTGCTGATCGCTCTATAAGTATGTGATTAAGTGCCTGTTGAAAAGTATATCACTGTAAATCAAAATGTATCAGCACAGTCTAGCTCCAATGTGTTTAAATGTAAATGAAAAGCTTTTAAATAAAATGCATGGCATGACAGTAAAAAGAGGGAAAATAAACTGAAGTGCATCTGCCCAGGCCCCATCAGTTCTGACCTCTCCCCCCTGCCATCTGCCCAGCCCCCCCAGCTCTCAGACCTCTCATCAGCTGTGACCCCCCACCCCCCCCAGCTTCACCTCTGCTTCTACTGGGGTTCTTCACCCTTCTCTCCAAGGCTGGGGGGGGGCAGGCTTGCAGCAGGGTCCCACCTCCCCCTTCCAGGTGGGGGAGCAGCTCTAGGGGTTCTTCACCACCCAATGCCTTTCCCAGGCCAGGTGTTACAGAGAGGTGGTGGAAGGAGACATCCCTGCTCACAGAAGGGGAATAGGGTTGCCAGTTTTGGTTGGAATATTCCTGGAGGTTTCATCACATGGCATAATCTTTCATTTAAGATTAATCTTTAATTCCTGGAGACTCCAGGACAATCATGGAGGGTTGGCACCCTAAAGGAGAGAGTGGAAGAGGCAGTGGAGCTGTCCTGAGCTGCAGGGTTTTTTCTGCTCCCCTTTCCCCTCTTATGAGCAGGGACAGCTGTTCTTCCCTCACTTCCTGTGAAAATAGACTAGGCTCCTGAGGGAAGGGGGAAGAGAGCACTCATGTGTCCTGAGCAGCACTGATTGGCGGATGCTTCTCAGGAGGGATGATGGAACAGCTGATGCTGGGCAGTGGGCCAAAGGGAAGGTCCTCACTGGCCACCAATTGAAGAACAATGCAGTAAACAATATATATTTTGGGGAAACCCTCAAAATCCAGGGCCCCAGCTGCAGCCCTAAATCCCCTGTGTTAATCCAGCCCTGCTCTCTTCTATCTTCTCCAGAATAACCATGCTCAACTGTTTTAATTTTTCCTCTTATTTTCCATTTTTCTTCTCTGATTTGTCCCACTCCTCTGCATCTGAGCCATAAATGAACTGTATTAACCAAATCTGAACTCAGTATCCAGCTGAGATCTAAGCAATGCCAAACTGAGTCAGATCATCATGTCTTGAGTTAAACTCCCTTCTGATGGCTTCTTGGAGAGAAAATATCCATAAGAGTTCTCTCTCAGAGATTCACTCATATCATTCTGCTGGGGGAGAAGAGGCGGTTCATGAAGCTGCCAACAAAACAAATAAATCAATCTTCATGGCATCATGTAAAATTAAAAACCTTAAGGATATGATAGCTTTGTGGGATCTTTGGGAAAACTTATCATACCCTGGAGCAACTGAAGGAGGCCAGAGCTATCTTCATGGAGACTTGGTTCCCCTGCATCACCACAGGCTTCCCTGCTCTGCCTTTCGGCAGTGTGGCTCCGTACCTAACCCCAAAAGTCCCCCTTTTACAAGCCATGCTGGCATATTGCTCCAGAAGTACCATTTTTAGAGAGCAATATTTCTAGAAATTGATATTCACTTTTCTGTGTGTCAAATGACATGGCAATATATCCATGAGTAACAACAACAACAAAGAGGGCAAAATATCCAGGAGGAGGGTTTGTTTCTTCAGATGTTGGAAAATCTTTCAGCCTTCTCCCTCTCAATTTTTCAGGAAACAGAGATGAGGCCAGATCTTCAGCCAGTGCAAACTGGAGCAGTTCTGTTAACTTCAAAGGAGCTACACCAATCAACACCAGCTGACCTGATCCATTGTGCCCAATTCATAGTCAGACCCACAGCTATGTAAGTTGCACAGAAAGGTAGTGTTTTGTATGACAAAGTAATCTTGGCACATTGCCTACATCCAGAAACACTCTGCTAGTTGAAATCCAAGAAGGTTTGATATGAAGCTATTTGGGCTTCATAATTGTTTACCCTTTCTCTGTACTAGATTGTGTTTAATAGCCATAGACCCACACTGGGAACAGTATGCAGCTATCTTCTGGAACTACATCACCTTTGGAAATCTATGGGAAGCACACCATCTCTTGGGATTATGCAATATGTGTTCCCTTCCAGGACTGTTCATGGCCCTATCTTCTCCCCCACCTCCTCCCTGCTTCCTCTGGATTGTCTTTCACCAGAACTGTCATTAGCAGAGATTGGACCCAGAATTTCAGAGAGTGCAGGGACTGCAATTGTTCTTGGTCCCTGCATGGATGGAACATAGTGGGAAGAAAAGTACATCCAGGCCAGCCATTATTTGGCCCTTAATGAAGTACTGTATCTTTCTCATATACTTAATTCAACTTCTTTACCAATTCATTTTTCAATTTAATTAATCAAGAGGGTCACTTTTCAGTAGAGAAATGAAACCATTTTGGAAAGCTCTCATCCTTTATTATATCCTTGAATGCAAAACTCAGATATAAACAGAAAGCCATTTACTATCAGCAGATCAGTGCCTAAATGTGAGACCGATAATTATTCATTTAGAAAATGGAGATTGTGGTCCTTTATCTTAAAGTGGCTTTAAAGAGGAACAGCTATTTTTAATGCAACTGGGTGAAACTTTCAAATGGATATAATTGTGCCACCTTTACTCATTCTGAAAAACACCTTCCTCTTCATGTAGACCCAGTGGAGTTAGTGGTAGAGCAAAGATGCCAGAATCTGGCCAGAGAGACATAAATCCAGTTACCTTTTATTTATTTCTTGATTTATTTGTCATTTTTCTTGCCACATTTGTTAATTGATTATATTGTAGTTGGCTGCTTCCTAGTTGATCATCTCATATTGGATCCTGTAGCAAAGTCACAGTGCTGAATTTTTGATAGCACCATGTCTCTGGCAACAGCCTGATGCAATAAACTGGGGATTATAACTCCACAGCACGAGCAAACCAGAAAAATTGAGCTGTGAGGGAGTAGGGAAATACAAATAGCTGACATAATGACAAAGGGATATACAAAAATGATTGGCTGACTAAATCGCTTTTGAAAATGTCCTCTGGATTCAGACTTGATTCAGTGTGGACGTCTGTCTGTTTAAGATGCCAATTAATTGTCAGTAATGGAAAAGAGGAGCTGTATTAATATATTCATTATTTTTAGTTGAGTCATTAGAGATTACTAGTTTGATGGTGTATTAAAGGTTTATTTTTATAGCCTGCTCATAATAACTACAGATATGAAACTTAAATGAAGAGAACCTCTTATAGTGAAATATCTTCTCTGGAGTGTCCTTCTGCCCTAGTGTGATGCAAGCAAGTTAGTTGAGTCGTAAAATGTGTTGCATGCACTTTAAGAACAAATGCATTCACAATAATCAGCATCATTGCAGTTAAATATCAAATGAACTGAAAGTGATTAAATACTTTAGAGTGTATTCTTTCTTTGATCCATGAAAATGATTTCTGTCACCACTAATAGGAGTTATACATGTTCATCAAGACAAGAATGTATCCTTTAAAATCCTGCAGATAGGCATAAGTATTAGAGTGGCTGAGAGAAAGGAGTTATTTACTGTGGCTTCCCCAGATAAATTACAGTGGCACACTTCATTTCCTTTATGTTAATTCAACAGAAGTGAGAACATGGTCTGGAAGACTGATCACGCCCACTTACAGACTGGACCTTTAGAATACTATTTAGGGCTATTTAAATTGAATTGAGAAGGGGACATAGTGTAAATAGTTTTAAGGCATTTGAAGTTTACTTTGACTTGTTGTGTATATATGTACTGGTTAATAATTTAAGTTTAATCATTTATTATAAAGGAATGGAGATGTGGCATGGTTATAGATAGCGGTCTTCTTAAATCACACATTTTTCGTGGGCTGGTCAGAGTATAAAGAGCTATTTCAGTATTCCATGCCACCCTTCTATGTGGCGCAACACCACCATTCTCCTGCCACCCAGCTCTGAAGACAGTGCCGCCATCAGCAGCAGTTCAGAGGTAAGGGTGACATGGTTTGATGCAGTGGACTAGACCCAGAGACCCCCTGCAGCCTCAGCGTCCTGCCATACCCATCCCAGGAAAGGAGCAATGGAGCTTATACAAAGGAGCCTGCAAAGGAAGCAGCCAGTCAGGAGGGAAGGCTGCAAAGGGCTAGTCAATCAGAGGGTTGCAGGCTAGTACAAAAGGAGCTGCAGCAGTAGGGATAGGCAGTTCCTTGCTGGAGCTAGAAGAGTGCAGAGGATGCTCTTGGCTGGCCAAAGGGAACTGCAGTACCACAGATAGCTTAATGTTGGCAGGGAGTGAGAACAAGCTCCTGGTTGGCTGTTGGGCCTGAATGAAGACCAGCCCTGAGGTAAGGGTGAAGCAGCTGTGAAGGTTGGGACTGTGGGGAAGGTAACTGAAAGCAGTTTTATTACAGGGACATGGTGGTGCGTGGCTGCTAATCTTAGAGTCCCTAGGCTGGGACCTGAAGTAGTGGGTGGGCCTGAGTCTCCCTTCCACCGCCATGGGCACCTGGGCAAGTGACCTACAATTAGATAGCGATAAGCCCCCCGAAGAGGTTCTGACTTACTTATTGGCTGAGATGGGGCCAGAAGGGCCCAGATAACATGAAACCATTGCCTCTAAGGAGGAAGCCCTGGGGGTATGGCCCAATAGCAGGGCTGGGATACTTTAAAGACACACTTTACCAGAGGGGGTGCTTGTGAGAGATGAGTGCTACACATGGTATGATATTGCCACCCTTACTTCTGCACTGCTGCTGGAGGTGGTGCTGCTTTCAGAGCTGGGCACCTGGTCAGTAGCTGCCACTTTCTGACTGCCCCGCTCTGAAGGCAGTGCAAAAGTAAGGTTGGCAATACTGTCCACAGTTACCAGAGAGAAGCAGGATGTGTTGCAGGGGGACCTTAATAAACAGGTACTTTCCCGGCAAGGAGGTCTCTAGTTGTTGCTTAAAACATGACTCGTTTTGTTTATCATGCTACAATATGCGTCATCGCCTCACACCTGCTTTAGTGCAATTGGAAGTGACTAGCTGAGAGAGAGAATAACAAGACTGAGCTGGTTCTTAGAGCTTCTAGCATTCAGCTCACTCTTTACAAGTGCCCAGTTTTGCCTGAACTATCATGCCAGGTCACCTCTGTGCGGGAGAAATTTAGCAGAGCATTATCTAACCAGCATCAGGCCCTGCTGCTGCCTCTGTTTCCCCGTCTCAAAGACTGCAAGGCCAGAAAGGACCAGTGTGATCATCTAGTCTGATTGCCTGCAAATCACAGGCTACAGAACCTCATGCATCCACTCCTCTGGTAGCCCCATAACCTCTGGCTAAGTCCTGAAGTCCTCAGATCATAATTTAAAGATGTCACGTTACATCTTTAACGTTACAAGGGTTCCACCCTTGACTCTAGTTCAAACCAGCAAGCAACCGAGGCCCGTGCTGCAGAGGAAGTATTAGAGTGGCTGAGGGGGAGAGGTTATTTATTGTCTTCTCCAGTTAAATTGCAGTGACACACTTCATTTCCTTCGTGTAAATTCAACCGAAGTGCAAACACTGTCTGGGAAACTGATCCTTTAAAGACTTTAATCATATTTCACACTGCAGGGGAAGTCTTGTGTGTTCATGTAATATTCAAAACACCACCCATCTTTCACCCAATCCTCCTAGTGGGCTCCTGCCCTTGGAGCAGGGCTTTTCCCCTCGTAGGCTCAGCTCCTTGCAGGCCTTCTGCCTTTAGGAGCTCTGGAGAGTTACTCAGCCTAGGCCTCCAGACTGACTCTTGCCTTTCTCTTCTTCCCCCCGCCCCTTTTAATGGAGCACTCACTTCCTGGTCTGCTCTCCCTGGACTCTCGTCTGAATGGCCACAGGCAGTCCATATATCTCTCCACTGGCCTGGTCCCCACTCACCTAACCCTTGTACTCCCATTCCTTCCACCGCAGGAGGAGGGCTATACCTCCCATAGGCTAGGCTGAACCCTAACCTCCTTAAAGGGCCAGCTCACCCTGTGACAAGAAGCAAGAACATAATTTCTAGGTCAAACACGTGGGCTTGGTGGATACAGCCCTGACTGTGACTCTGGAGAACTGTGGTATGTCCCTGGTTAGGCCATTAGCTTCCTGAGAGATCTTGAGCAAATCACTTCACCTCTCTCTGGCCCCATCTGTGAAATGGAGATCATGATACTACTTTATACAGTGCTGTGAGATCTAAAGATGAAGGGATCTGCTCTTAGTTCAGCATTTACCAAACTGGGAAGGCCAGGATGATTTTTGTCCACAAAAAAAAAAAAAAAAAGTGTAAGATAATTCCATATATTTTAAATGATAAAAAATACCCAATATAATGGTGGTCATGTTTAAGGCCATCACTGTTGTAACCTGATAAACCCAGCTAAAAGTTTAATGTAGTGGGCAGGATGAAAACAATATTATTAATCATGTTCATGATGATAGTGCCTAAGGCCCAACCAAGAATGAGGCCACAGTGTGCTAGGCACTGTACAAAGGTCCCTGCCCCCCAAAAGCTGACAATCTAAATAGACAAGACAGACATTGAGGAAGTGGTGTAAACACACAAGCAGAGGGAACAATGTGATGGCTGCACAGTTAGTTCCATGATTTGTGTGTGTGTGGGGTGGGGGTTAGTTAGGAAGGGATAAGCAAAATGGAAAGAAAAGGGAGAGGAGGAGGGGGTGACAAGGCAGAGGTGAGGAGGGGAAGAGGGACAGGTGTGGAACAATGCTGTGAAGAAGAGACTGTGAGGGAGGAGGAGGAGGAGGATTGGAGCAAATGGCCAACCAGCACACAACAGTGAAAGTCAGAACTTTCTACAGTGTTGACTGAAATATCTGAAGTTGCTTTAGTTGCTTCTCTTCCTCCTGGCTGGAGTCTCTGGCTGATTCCTTGCTGCAGTATTTCCCCCAGAGTCAAATGGCTGAAAAAGGGAGTGGGGGAAAGGAGACGAACCACTTTTATTCTCTTAGAGGCTACATCTGCACTACGAGCTAAGGGAGATTTCCCCTGACCATGTACATATACTTGCCCAGTTCTCATGGTGCTTGTGTGAATATAAATAGCAGTGTAGCCACGGTAGCAGCAGAAGCACAGCTGAGCCATGCTGAGTACCAACCCATATGAAACCAATGGGGACGTACCCAGAATGGCGCAGTCGTGCCTCTACATGCTACCATGGCTACCCTGCTATTTATACTTGTGCTCGGTCCATGAGAGCTAGTGCGAGTCTGTGTACATGAGCAGGGGAAATCACACTCCTATGTAGTGTAGATGGAGCCACAGTGTGTGGGGGTGCCCCCTGCAGAGTTCTGCGTCCAGTGGGAAGAAGTGGCCCCAAGCTAGGACCCAGTTTAGCCCCTCCCCTCAGTGCAGCAGTCCCTACTTTGGCTGTTTCTGTTCCTGTAATATTTACGTTAACAAAATGGATTGACTGGCATAGAAAGAAGTGATATTTTCCAAACAGACCCAGGGAATTCTTAACCTTGAAGTAGCACCATTAAAAAAAAATCTTGGTTGTGAATGTGTATGAATATTGGGTAATATCACTAAATAGGAGAACCGAGGGTTGGAGAGATCAATCTTTGTTTTAATTAGAATTGTTGAAAAATAACAGCATTTATGCTCTGAAATTCTAACTACTGTGGTTATATGCACTTTGAACTTTATTAATGTTAGGTAGTTCGGTAATTCTTCAAAAATGTCTGCTGAGGTATGGAAAAAAACAGCTAGGTGATTCTGGATAACTAATGAAACATTTATTTTGGGTTTAGAGTACTCAACTGCTGAATGTATTTGACTCTGTAGGAAATTAATTGAAGTAATACATGTTGTTGTATTGTGGCACATGTTCTGGAGGGTTGTGTGGTGCAAAAGACACTGCAGGTCGTGATTTTTCCAGTCAAAGTGCTTATTTTAGTGGCAGTTTGTAATGTTAATATAATTCAGGTTGTCTGAGCAAATGCAGTTTTCACGCTTTGTTCAAGGAAATTCTTTTCTTAATGCTACATTTTAATTTGTGTCCTGGCCACATATGACAGTGCAGATGAGCAAGATCCTTCTGCACCAACGAATACTCTGCTGTGATGCAGCCACTTTGAGCTGTACTACCAACAGCATCTAGCTGTAGAGCAGGAGTATCCAGCCATTTAAGATCACCCCATGGTGTTAACCTTATTTTTATAGGGCTGATTTATTATAGGCTCACCACTGATCTGACCAGAAGATACTTAAGTTCTTGTCCCAAAATCAGTTTACAGAATTAGAGAATGAGATTCTCAGGGTGTGTGGCAAGGACATTCACACTGAGGACAAAGCCAGGTTTGAGAGACCTTTATTGAAATAAATGACAGAGTTATTAAAGCTGCAAACGACAGAGCCACAAAGATGTAATACAATTCTCTAGACTCTTGTGGTACCATCCCTTTACAAAAGCTACTTAAACTATCATACTCATCCTTCCGATAGGACCTGGTAGTAGAAGACAAAGGACCAGCCTCATATCTGGCATGCCATAATGGGTTCGATAGTCTAGGTTCCTCTGCCCTGAGATGGTAGAGATCAGGGTTGAGTGTTGAGTAATTATGCTATATTGCTAAGTGCGAGGGGTGGGGGAGGAGCACCCTTATAGGATCTTGACACTATCCTGAATATTCATGGCAGTGTCCAACGCTCCATGTCCAAATCTTAATTTTCTCACCCAAATACATCTTAGGGTACACATTCTCTATAGGCTAACATATTTACATATTAACGACATAGCTATACCTATTAATATAAATTATCTCATCCTTGAAACCATTACCTTTAGCCTGAACTGTTATTTCCAAGTTCTTTGCGGCATATCTTGTGGTTGCAGTATGTTTTTTTGGTACACACATTCAGTTCCCCAAAGTTACCATTTATCTATGCCAAAGGTTACAAACATTTATGCTAACACTTACTTACTCCAGCTAATCATACAGGATACAGGCCTATAGGTCCCTTGCGTTACGGCCAAATATAATGAAAATGTGTACAGTAATGTGTAAGTGTAATTATTCAGTACAAAAATATAAACAAAATATATTCAAACTAATATAGAATAAACAGAATATATAATATAGCATGCTTGCATGCTAGCCCCAAGGAATATAGTGGTAAGGAGGATTCTCCAGTGGATGTGTGTCCCCCTGTCCCCACACCCTTCGAAGGGCTGAGTTGTTCTTATGTTTGTTTGTTTTTAAGAGGACATCATAAAGCCATCTCGGTATTAGCAGTGACTCCACTACAAAGAAATTTCAGAAGTACAATCTATAATTGTCAGTGATATCGCAAGTGAAGTCATTGCTTTACATGCAAGCTTAGAGGTATGCTTTGAACTTTATAATTTGGTGATTAGTCTTTGTTCATTCTATTTGAATTGTGCACATTAGCCAATATGTTCCCATCTGCAACTTTTCTTTTTTATTTGAGTAAGCCTTAGCCTACATAAGGAGAAATACATTTTTTCCTGAACCTAGTGAATCTCAGCAATGTGCTGAGTATCTTTCAGATGAGTCATAAAATTATTTGTTAAAAATTCCATGATTTCCATAAGGGTGGCAGAGTGAGCCTCAGTGGCTAGATCTGTTTTCCAACTTTAGTAATATAATTTTCTTACATAATTCCATCTAAAGTTTCAACTGGATACAGAGTTTTTCCTTCATAGCCCCTCCTAAACTTTCAGCAGTGTTGCTGTGTATTAAACAGCTCCCAATACCCCAGAAGTAACTGCATTTTAGTCATTAATTAATTCCTATGAAATATTGTCATCCTTCTGGAGGGTGCCACATGCCCTCAATATCTATTCAAGGAGTAGGACTGTGGCCATAGCTTATATCAGTTTGCATCTAAAAGTCTTTCATGATAAATTATTCTCAAATTAGAGCCAGTGTAATAATTCAAGTGTCCAGGGACACTATTCTCCCTCAGATAGTCCATTTTTTTGCACTTTGAATTGCATTTCATTTGATCACATTTCTGTAGCACCAAAGATATGGATTATAATAATGTCCAAGGAATCTGTTAGGATAGGAAATGAAACAATACAATCCAGGGCAAAGTCAGAACTCAAAAAAACAAACAAACAAAAAAAAAACCTCTCCCGACACACATTTTATTTGTTCCTCCTTCGGAGCACAGTGCCAGTAACTTTCTCTTCCAATTTCATACACACACCAGGATATTGTAGTAGATCTCAGCAATTTTGAAGGGTTAAACAGTTCAACTTTTCTATCTGCTTTCCTGAATAAGATTACCATCAAGACGACAGACTGAAGTTCTCTGTAAGTTTGGATTCAATATCTAACACTAAAACTGTAGAAGCTCACTTCATAATATTGTTCATCTAGTAGAAATGAAAAGCAATAATAGTGTTCTCAGTCTATTGTACCATGCTATGACTTTATAGGCAAAATGTACTCATCTCTGGATGGATTACAGAATGGTGCTTTTGGAGTATATATAATTAAGCAAACATTCTAGGCCAGGACTGAGCAATTCATTTTCACTGTTCATTTTCTGAGTTAGCTGCTGTACCCCTACTCTCAGTAGCCGACAGACTACAGGTATATATTTTACCTCTATCACTATTTTGTTGGTTTTTTAAAAAGTTTGCAAGCATGTATAGTTTGAATTATATAAATAAGAAACCTAATCACTAGAGCTGATCAGAAAATGGGGATTTTCACCAGTGAAAATGAGATTCCACAGAATGCTGATTTTTTTGGCAAAAAATTGAAAACTGAAGTATTTATCCTGAAAACTGAAATAACTTTGCTTCTGAAATGCTACCACATTGCTCCCATTCTCTTCCATTGGCCAGGCTCCCTGATCAGACTACATTTCCCATGAGGCACCCTGGTCTCCCCTTTTGGGGAGGGAAGGCTGTGTATCAGGGCAGTCACATGGCTTTGGTCCATCATGGGAAATGAGGTCCCACTAAGGAGCCCAGCCCATAGAAGATAATGGGAGTACTAGGCACCTGAACTACAACTCCCATGAGACAGTGAATGCCAGAGGGTGATATGTAGTGCATTTTTTGGTGTAGACTCTAGTACCAAGAGCACTCCTTCCCCACCAATGCTAGTTACTTTAGAAGCACCACCACCATTGAATGTGGCCAGAATCCAAACTGAAGCCTTCAAGAGTGTTCCCATTGCAGAGGTAGATGCAGATGATAGTTTTTTGCATCATCATGACTCACCCCATTCCCTTAACAGTGAAAGTTCAGAATCTGTTCTAGTTAGATTCCTGACTCTCATAGCCATGTCCTTTCAACCCTAGGACATCACAGTCTCCTGCTTTTGGCAGGAGGGGATGTTGTTGTGCTTGATGGAGGGAAGAGGATGATATTAATAAAATCATTGCTGTTAAAATATTAAGCAGTAAGCGTGGTGCATGATAGCAGCATGCTGAGGTATTGGCTCAGTGCTACCAAAAAGAGGATTCAGTCATAAACAATGCTTCCTGCAGTATCTTGATTTTTCCCTGAAGATCTTCCATCTAAATACTGATGAGACCAGATTTACTTAGCTTTTGAGATCTGACAAGATCAGAGCCTGCGGTGGTCTGGCCTCTAATTTGTTCAGACAAACCTGATTCACAAGAAACAGGGCCACAAATCCCCAAGCTCTTTCAAAGCAGCAATACATCCTTAAGAGAAATACAGTATTCAGGAAACATTCATCTCTTCCTCAGTCATCCATGTTCCTATTGTACATCCAGTCAAGATATTACTGATGAACATGAACACCACATTTTGAAACACCAACCTAACCATTGACTGATTTATTTGAATTGTTATGGGTGTTCCATCCAGAGAAGCAGTGACATTATACTAGGAAGCATCAGCCACATAACCAGGATTGCAAATAGCTGACACTAATTAAAAAAGGGAGGGGAAAAAACAGCTGGAGAGGAGATAGTGGACTTGACTGTCTTTTCTATTGCATCAGTGTAATTCCATTTACACTAAAGGAGTTACCAAATTACCCTTGATTAATTCCCAGTTTAAGTGAGAGGAGAATCAGCCCCAGTTAATGGCAATGAATAAGAGATGTGAGAGAAAACAGAAGGAAAGGGAAAAGGGTTTAAAAGGAACTACCATTCACCCTGTGCAATTTGGAATTGAGTTTAGTAAAGCTTGGGCTTTATTTTAATATAGAATATTAAGGACAGCAACAAAAATCTGGCAAATACCTCACTGCATTTTAAGAATTGTTCTATCAACTCTAGGGTGACCAGATGTCCTGATTTTTATAGGGACCATCCTGATATTCAGGCCTTTTTCTTATATGGGCGTCTATTACCTCTCATCCTGATTTTTCACACTTTCTATCTGGTCACCTTAAATAACTCACTTAAAATATTTACAGCTGGACTACTCAAGCTGGTCTTTAACTGACAGATATAGCACTGCCACAGAAAACCTTTATGAGTAAATGTTGTTTATTGACATACTATGTATCAGTTTGCCCATATTGCTTCCTTATTGTACAGCAACATATGAGGACCTCCTGAATAATATCTCCTCTATTCAGAATGGCTTAGTAATAACTGAATCAGTCATTTCATTATGCAGTGGGATAGACTGGGTGATACTCTAGAAGTCCCTCATTTAAATTGACTTTGATTCCTATTGGCTGACTATTAACAAATCATTTATTATTTGATAATATAAGCAGA
Organism: Emydura macquarii macquarii; assembly: GCF_026122565.2. Classification (NCBI taxonomy): domain Eukaryota; kingdom Metazoa; phylum Chordata; order Testudines; family Chelidae; genus Emydura; species Emydura macquarii. The sequence continues at coordinate 18,616,125 of NW_027131614.1, read as the reverse complement.
CACAAAAATATATGAACATCTACTAAGCAATATAGGCAGATTCTCTCTTCTGCTCCAGCCCCTTTGTCCTCTCTGGTGGTGCAAAAGAGCTCGAAAGCCATTTGATGTTCCCAGCTAGGGTTCCTCAAATGGCGTAGAGTTGATTTGACTGGTTCCTAACCACCCCTTCTGCAGGCCATATTCTGAGAGATAGGAAAAGATGTAGCCAAAGCACTACCATGCTCCAGCAATAACCAGCAGCCCAATGACATAGATTAGAGCAATTATTAGGCCAGTTTTATGGTGACTTCAAGTCTGCTTTAACATATGTGGGGTCAGTGTAGAGAAATCAGTCTGTTTCTCTTACTCTTAAAAGACTGTGATTAAAATTGGCTGATATAGTAATAAATGGCACAAATATTAAAGGGGAAGAATGGAAGCAAGCTTCACCAAAATAGAAATCTCAGAGCCTCTAAATTCCTTCCATCCTGTTGAAACATAATGTCTTTTGCAGGAATTCACCTTGTAGAATAAGTGGCATTAGAAGGTTCTGGAGTGCAGATATCTGATACTCCGTATCAGTTACTTATTGTATATAATACAGACTTCCTGCAGTATTTATTTAGTGAAAAGAAAAGCTTTACTTAAAAACAGCTGAGGGCCAGAAGCTCAGCTAGTGTAAACCTGCATAGCTCGACTGACTCTAGTGGAGCTATTCTGATTTACACCAGCTAAACATGTCAGTAGTTATTTGGAAGAACAATATATTGTAATAACTGCAAACAATTTTGGAGAAATGGATTATTCCAAAAAGCCATTTGAAAACCACAAACAACTAAAATAAGAACTTGCAGTACAGAATGCATATGCAGCTAAACATTCAGAATTATTATACACTGAGTAGAATATGAAAAAGCAGGTTGATGTTATCAAAACTATAATGTATCTTGAGGCATTGTACATGCCTCTGCAGTGGCTAAATAAACTAATTGGCTTTTCAAGTTTTATGCATAGCATTTGGATTTGTTATTGTTAATAGATCTAAATGATGCTCCAGAAACCCTAGGAATGAGGTTCCTCTCACAAATGACCTATGAATAAGTGAAAAGCTTCATTAACTTAGTGTCACATTAAGGCCTGACTTCTCTTTTCAGAGTGATTTGTGAAAAAGTTCCTACTTTTGATTTCCCTTATGATGCATTAGGAAGAACACTAATACACAGAGGGTGGGATAAAGAGAGTTGTTCTGACATTGAAACTGGCAATAGATTGAAATGGGATTATGCCACCCTGGGGCAATATGAAATGTGCATGTCCACATTAAGTACAGCTTTTTGTATTGTTATGGACTGTCTCTGAAGTGATTGGTACAACTTAACTGCTTACCTATTAAACGAATGTGATTGCCTGTGGCATTATATGCACTGGAACACAAATGAATAAAAAAGACCAAATAAAACTGAAGACTATTTGCATATACACAATGTCTTAATCTCCTTCAGTTTTATTAATCAGTCATGGGTATGTCTGTATGCTTACATGCTATTTACACTCTCAGAAACAACAACAACATTTTACAGATTTCATTTCACAATTTCAAGTTATCTTTTGTACCACAATAATATATATATCCTGAAGTGAACTATGCTTTCTGGAGAGGGTATATTTAAGTATTTATTTACTTTAATCTTTAATAGGTCAGTACAAAGAGCAGTGATCCCAGGCCCATCCTTCCAATATTTAGAACTGTTGTGAAGAGACCTGTAACTCTAAGTTATCCAAGGCAACAAAAGTTCAACTCAATATGTTACATAAAATTGTTTATTAAAAGTCAGCAAAATTTGGAGACAAATAAACCTACGAAGATTGGATCATTTCAGTTAAAGAACTGTGCTAAAGGGTTGTCAAGGCTCCTAGTAAAGTCACAGGTTGGCATGACAACGAGCTGAAAGAGTCTAGAAATGGGAGGCAGCGTTACAACTGAAATAAGTTAAATGTGTTTTGATTATAATAGGATAAGGCTGCCACCCTTTCTTGGACATTGTTTAACGGGGGTGGCGGGGAGATGTGTCACAAAATGGGAGTGAGTATGGAATGTATGACTGAAAGAAGCCAGCTTTACCATCATTGCTGCCACCCCCAGCATCTTTTGGGGCCCCAGGATTCACCATGACATCATCAGGCCTTTGTCATTGTGATTCTGAAAGACATCTTGACCAGGTCAGGCCAGAGCGAGTGAACTCTAGGACATTGCCACCTCCACCAGCTTTGACTAAATCCTGAACACCAGCTGGGATCTGAGACTTGGACTCTTGGCGTTACCCCCTCCTTCATGTCATTTTCCTTCCCCATCTTATTTCTCTTCTTTCCTTTCTCTTTTTGTCTTCTGTCTAAAGCTGGCCCAGACAACTCCATATTTTGCAACACTCCTGTAAGCCTGTAACCAGAGAGGCAGCTAAAAGCAATGCCTTAAACAGCCTGACACTGGTACAAGTTTGCCAAGTTGTGAAGTGCTGATCAGATTGTGTACTAGGTCTGTTTCTCCAGCAGTGAGGTTCCAAGTTAGCTCTAGACACAGAAGCTGCAGTTTCTATCTTTGCTATTCTTTTCTCCCCCTTTGTGTGTATGTGTGTTTTGTCCTCAGGAAACCAGATTATATTCCAGTAACAACAACAGCTCCAGACCATCTAAATGGACAGTTAATACATCTTTAATATCATCTAAGACTGTCAAGCAGGGATTTCTCCTCTAAGAAACTCTATAGAGTGAAAGGAAATAAGGGATTTTTGGACTAAAAGCTGTAGTTAATACTTTTCATTTCAAATGCTTTAATGGTTTTTCCTTTTTCTGTGCTTTTAATAAAAGGTTAGAAAGATTTTTAACAAGAGTAAGCCAATATTAACTTGACATGAAACTTTAGCCCACACTTAACCGTTTAATGTAACATTGAACAAGGGTTTTATCAAAATCTTACCCTATTTTAGGTCTAAGATGGCCCCTTTTCAAACACAAAAGCACCCAACCAACAATTACACTGAACTTCTGAAATTGACAGCTGACTACCACTTTTTACTCTTAAGATCACTGAGAGCAGATTTTTATAAACCATTTTCTTCCCTTCCAATTTTACATCCAGGAGTATCTATACACATTCATAAGTCTCTGGTTTATAATTTTTTCTAGAGATGCCTTGTGTGTGTGGAGGAGTCAGTTTTTGTGAAAATAATACATTACACAGTGAAAGAATAGCTACTTCATGCTTAAAGGAAGTGTGGAAATCATTGCTGTTGCCTCCGAGTCAATCTAAAATGGCTCAGAAATCAATCGTTCTGTCCTTTTTTGTAGATATGTTATAGTTAGAGTCATGGAAAGCATTTTTTTTTTTCTGATGAAGTGAATGGTTCTTAGAAAGCTGCTCAATGTCTCAGATGACAATAAAGTACATGTTGTAGTCTCCTACCTTATCATCAGAGAGTGTGTAGAAAGTTGTCAGCAGCTGGGGTGCTTTTCTATCACCCCCTGCCAGCAGCTGCTCAGTTCCTTCTCGTGATTCAGCCCTCTAGCCAGGATGCTTATAACCTACTCTGATCTGGAGGTAACAAAAAGTCCAAATGAAAACAAAGTCTTAGTGACCATGGATCAGGACTCCTGAACTCTATAGTCCTTGCCCTTTTGTTCCTGAGGCTTACACTGCTCCTCCAGCAGTGGGGTGGACAGGGAACCCAAGCCTACGCTGTCTTCTGACTTCCAACCGAAAGCTGGTGATAAACAGTTAGGGTTTGTTTCTTATGATCTCTTGTAGGTTCCCTGGGCAGTTTCCTACCTTTGCCTTTTGCAAGTGCTTATTGGGGAGCTGCACTCTCCAGTCCTCTCTTCTTGGAGCTTATACTCTTGGTACAACTTTCTTCCAGTTTGTTGCCAAGGGTGACTCTGAGCCTCTCTGGCAGCCACCTGGAACTCTTCACCTCTGCGGCCCCTCCCATATCAGGACCAATCCCAGGCTGTAAACTCCCTACTGCAGCTCACCTCTCTGTCCTCTGCTATTGGCTCTGCTGTCATTCTTTTAACCACCTGTCTGGTTCTCCCTAGCTGGATCTAATGCTTAATTACTTTTCCCCAACCCGGCTGCCACGGAATGGGCTAATTGGGTTCTCTGACTCCCCTCTGCCCTGTCATTGTCGAGGGGAGGGTTGTTACTCCCTATCAAACAGGGAACAGCTTTTCTTAGTTCTCTTTTCATCCAGAAGTGTGGGGCACACTTACACTGCAAATGAAGGTGTGATTGCAGTGTGGGGGTAGTCATTGTCCTACTGGATTTCAGCTAGAGCTGAGCAAATAATTTTTTCTATTCAATGACTGAACTGAACCCCTCCCCCCCAAATTAAAAAAAAATCAGCTAGTTTTGAGTTTCTCACTGAAATGCAAAATCAAAACAATTGTGTTTGGGTTGAATTAAACCTTTTGAAACAAATGACATTTCATGTTGTTTTGAAACGAAATAACAAAATGGTTTGTAGTAAGAAGTGAAAGCTTGAGGCCTGCAACCTAGCAGAACAGGCTAAGATATAAAGCCTAAGTGGAAAAAGCCATGAACAGGATTCAGGCTGTAAACTTATGACCTCACTGAAACTGGCTCAGAGAAAAAGCTGATACTGCAAACATACATATTTCCAAAATATTACTAATATCAAAACATTACTAAAAATATATAGCAGGTGCAGAAAGTACCAAGACAGCCTAACACCAAAGAGATGAGATAAAGGCCATCTGACCCCCTGAAATGACACTTTGATGGATAGAAATGTCTGATAAGATGACAAATAGAGTTGTTTTGCCCGAACCATCCAGTACAAGGTGAGGGGTGGTATTAGACTACGTCAAGAGGGTAGCAACTACCAACGTCAAATGGGGCAGAACGAAATTTTCAGTAACAGTATATAAAAGAGGGTGTTGGAGGGAATGATGTCGTCCGGCCTAGGAGATAAAGAAAAGTCCCATCGTTAAGTTGTGCTGAGTCCATTGTAACAGAGCACTCATATTTGAAGTGTACTGGTAGATTCTCAATAGGTCGCTTATCACTGTGCTTCCACTGCAATAAACCTGACCTGGGTGCCTTCGTTGCTCAGCTAATCCATGGTCCTGTCGATTCATTCGATTGTGAGTGCCGTCTCAGTTACCTGCGCAGAGCTGGGACAGCACCTACACAGGGACACACACATGCAGCTTACACTGACAACTAACAACTGACAACATGGTTCATTTAAAAATAAATGTCAACACTAACAAATTTTTTCTCACCATTTTTCATTTGGCCAAAACTATTCACCAAATTTGACCAGAATTCACAAATTAGTTTTGGTCACCCTGAAACTGCATTTGTTTTGGGTTTTTTTGGCAAATGTACTAGTTGACTGCAAAATGTTCCCCAGTTTTACTTTAATTGGGTTGGTGCGGATAACAGCGGTAAGTGAGGAGATGGTGTCACGGGCTTTGGCATGCACCAACTACGATAAGCCCACTAAGGACTATGGGTACATAGCTGAGTTGTTGGCTTACAGTAGGGTCTGTGCCACCACACCTTCACTACTGTTGTTACCCATGCTACCCATGGTAGCACAGGTATGCTTGCCCATCCTACAATCACACCTTCATTTACAGTGTAGACATACCCTTAGACTGGGTTTACCCTTTTTTTATATTCAGCTCTCTAGTCAAACAAAAAAGCCAGCCCTTCACAGGGCAATGAAAGGCCAAACCAAGCACTTTCTTCATCCAGTCTCTATCTGTGGCTCACAGATCTCATCAAAAATCTGTGCAAATCTTCACTCTTTAATATAGTGGGGTGATAAGGTACTTCTGCAAACCATCTCCCAGTAACTCTTGCCTTAGACTGTGAAAAAGAAGCATGTAGCCAGTCATAACTTTAGCCCTTATATGTGTCCTTGCCCAAGGCATTTCTTTCACTTCTTCCCCAAATCCTTTTCCCTTTCTTGCATTCCCAAATAGCAAAAAGTCATTTGGGGGAAGGAAGGGGGCAATTCTTCGGGTGACCAGCTTTGTATGAGGTTCCTCTACAAGCTCCTCCTCAGAACTTTACTGGAGAGACTTAGACTTACCTGTTTCTTCCTATTCTGAGGCGCTACTTATATACAGCCTGCTCCCATTCCAGCATGCCTCTACCCCAGAGCCTACTATTCCCATCTGCTCTGAGGACTATAAATCTCATCATTCCCCAGTTCTGGCCTGAAGCCAGGAACATGACAGTGCTGGAGGTAAAAGGGCCAGCACTACCTTTACATGGACAATTGTTCCTTGCAAACCTTTCCTAAATAATACCAGCTGTACACAGTCCCAAGCACAAGTAGGCGAGGCCTACTTCTGTAGCATGAGGGTGGGCAAGGAACAAGATCTAACCCCTTCCACCCACACACATTCTTAGCCAGAGGCACTTCAAATGATTGTTGTGTGCATTATGCTAGGGCTCAAAATGCGCAAGGTGCTGTCCAAACATACAACAAGATAGTCTCTGAAAAATCACATCTCTAAAATCATGCCATTTATTTAGGTGCTTATGCATGGCAGTCATGGTTACAAAATTTTCATCATAATTCTGAATGTGCAATACAGATACTCTGATGTATGTTCCAAACTATATTTCTGAAAATCTTTTAAAAGTAAATCAAACCTTTTTATTCATTTATTTATGGTCTTTTTTATATCCATAGTCTAGTTACATTTTTAACTCAAAACTGCTATGTCACGAATATTCACATAGGGAACTATTTCAGTATAAAAAGTTCAGCAAGATTTGTTGATGCATCTATGAGGTTCCAATCCTACAAGCCCTCCACGTTCACTAACAAAGGGGTAAGTTCACCCCTCAACAGAGGTCCAGCACAATTGATAGGCCTTAAGTTCTACATAGATCTAATGTGGAACATAGGCTTCCTCCTTCTTTCCTTCCTCCTCCAAGTTTTTCAGATGCTCTCACATGAAGGCAAAGTGTGTCTAATTGCCTACAAGAAAGGATTCCTGGCCAAATTTCCAGGGACCTTCAAGATGACACATTAGACTTTAAAGTCTTGCTGAGACTCAATGGCTGATTTATCTAGATGGCAGAAATCTCATTAGCTTACAGCAAAATAATTCCACCACAAGTGGGGGGTGAGTGTGGGGAGAAATGAAGCCAACATTGCTTGCAGTTAAAACTCAATTTTCTGAGTACAGATCTTGGAGTGTTACTCCCACTGTTTTTGTGTAATTATCCAACCATTCAGAACTATGGAGGAAGTATTAATTGACAGGCTAACACACACACACTTACTTTATTATAAGGGACTCAACCTTTTTCTATAGTTCCAGGAGCAGAAAATTTTAAACTGTAGGTGTATTTTTCTCGGTTCCAACAATGTGATCAAACAGTAACTTTTGTTATCAGAATTGGAAGCAATAAGCAGAACAATCATTTAAATTAAATGAATCTTTTCATTTATTCATAGAAGCATTTTGAATTAAAAAACATTTCTTTTTAATGTTATTGCCAATCTGTTTGTTCTCTTTGAGGTGGTTAATTCTTTAGAGTCCAATCACTAGTATCAATAATTTATTTAGCTGTTTAGATAGGATATCTTGTAAAATTATATGTTCAGAAATATGCACAAGAGAGCAGGGATTATGCAGCTGGCTTTTTGGCAGACAAAGGGCTGATTTTCACTGGGAAGCAATAATAGCTCAACAATATAATCTTCAGTAAATTAAGGGATCTCATAACTAGCCCTTTTTGTGAGATGATCCTAATAAATTAGAACGTTCTTCACATGCTCAAAGCAGATGGGATGGCTTAGAGATTGTAATATCATCCCAAACAACAAGTGCTACTGAATCCCCAAGAAATAACTAGAACACAGTTAATATCAAATAAAGTGCTGAAATAAAATTCTGAACCAAGTGTGTTCCTTAGAGAATTATGCTTTTTTGATGTAACTCTGTTTCACACACCCCGCAGGTACATATAACCAAATCATTTGTGGAGCTGAGATATGCACCTCTGAATTAGCATCTGTAGTTAAAACCCACCAGCAGGAATTTTAAAGTTGTGCAACAGGAGTTTGATTTTCACAGCTGAAGTCAATGGAAGGTTTGCCATTGACTTTAGTGATAGCTGGCCTGGCCTGTAGCTGCCTGTGTAACCCACCAATCTTATTTTTGCTACACTTATCCTTGTTTTTTTCCCTTCTCTTCTTTTGTTGTCACATTGATGTGGTTCATCTTGTCTCATTAAACTCCTGTGTCTGCAGTTTGATCAATGCAGGGGGACCCCTGCATCCAAGCAGAGCTCCATTGACTTCAATGGGGCTCCATTTGGGCATAAAGATTCACCAAACATATCACATTGTATAATCAGATCTTTAGATTGTGAACTGTTTGAGATAGGAACTGTCACTATGGCCCAGCTCCTCAAAAGTTTTCAATGGAAGTTAGGAGCCTAAATGCCTTGGAGGATCTGGGCCTGTGTGTCAATGCAGAGTACAGCACGATTAGGGCCTGATCGCACTGCTGCAGTTGAAAGAATAAATGATAATAAAAGCCAGATTTAACTGTTCTTAGTTTAAAAAGCTGTTGTAGAATCCACCATTCAGAAAAAAAAAATCCCTTCTAATTAGGGTTGTGAGAACTTGTTTTGCTAAATTAAGAACCCTTCTGAAAATCATGTGATTTTAGATTTAAACAGAACACAAAACCTTTGAGGGCCTGGTTCCATTTGGCTTTAGCAAAACGTGAATTCTGGCACATTGCCTGGGGTTATGTTTCTGTTTGTTTGTTTGTTTGTTTGTTTGTTTTAATTTCCCACTAGTAATAGAAGCAGCTAGAACAATAATGACATATTCCATATAGTTATGAAACTTAAAAATATTTCACCCATTCCAAAAGTAATTTATAGAAATTTTGCAAAACACCAATCACTAGTTTTAATGCTCCATCCTGAAAATTGTCTGGTTAAAACATGCTTCCTTTTAATCTCATATCAGGAAAAAGAAATTGATTGTTTGAGAAATAGTCTTCAAGAACATAAAATACTGAACCACTGTAGATATAGTATGGGTGCAAGACACTGTGGGGTCATAACACTAATGTAACTTCATGGTAAACACCTATTATATTGCCAGTGATTCATTTCACACAGAAGAAATTATAAACTCATAGGAATGGCTGATAAAGTAATGATCATGTCATGGGCAGAAAATTTCTCACATTTCCACGTTTCTTGAATAACTAAAACTCAAGAAATAACTTTGAAAAAGTCATACTTGTATCACTTGCCTACCATCAAGACACATTGATTCCCGAGTTATGGATTACATTGAGTCCTGAATTCTGTCCTTCATCCTGTGTGAAATATATTGAGCATGGGTATGTTCAATATGGCCAAAATTTGAAACTTTATTTCCTCAAGTTAGGCCTACAAATCCATATTTAGGCACACTTAGTGTACGTCTACACTGCACATGCCTTACGGTATGTAGAGCATGTAGAGCTTGTAGAGTAAATATTCTGCACAACCTCCTGCCCCCTCATGGATATAAATAGCAGTGTGCAGGTGAGGCACTGGTTAGGTGAGTAAAGACAAGCCTGCATATACCCTACATGGTTTTCTACATGCCCAAGCAGAGCCTCTCCCCTGTCTACACTGCTATTTCTAGCAGCGTAGTGTTCTGTTGCCTCCCTGCTGCTGGAGCCTTCCCCCTTGCAAAGAAAGGCTCCGACAGCCAGGAAAGGTAGCAGGGAAAGATTCTGGCAGCTCTCCACTGCTGGAGCCTTTCCCTGCCACAGGAAAAGATCTAACAGTAGGGAAGGCTTTGGCATGGGTAGGTAGCAGGGAAATCTCTGGCACCTCCCTTCTGGAGCCTTTCCTTCCCTCAGCCAGAGCCTTTCCTCACCACAGTGAAAGGCTCCAGCAGCAGAGAGCTACCAGAGCCTTTCCCTATGTCAGAGCCTTTCATTGACACATATTGCTACACATCACAGTGTGGATAAGGCCTGCTTTTCATGATGGCATGCAGCTATATGTACACTACATGCCGCCATCAGTGGTGTGCAGTATAGGCATACCTTCAGTGCCTGATCCTGCTCCACTGAGGTCAGTGGGAGTTTTATCATGGAGTTCAATGGGCTCAGGCTCAAACCCGTAGTGGCCTAATTTTCAAAAGGTACTCAGCATATATTTTAGTGACCATGACTGAGGGTGTTTATTAGATAACAGTACAACATCTGTGTTCTGTATTCCCAATAAACCTGACTGCACCAATGTTCACAGAAAACAAACACCAAGAGGGTGAAAAGGCAACCAGACAAAATTTGTTTAAAAAGTTGGACTATTCAAGGAAAATGTTTTGCATTATGCATTCAGTTTTAGTTTAAAAATGAAATGCAACTTTGCCTCCAGTGCTATTGTGACTAATATATAATGATTAAATAAACTCTGTATGTGGAAAGATGGACCATTTTCAGAAATGTAATGTATGCACTAGGTTTAATGATGCAATCTATACAAATATAAATTTCTGTCTTATGTAGACCTGAGCATATCTACTTATTTTTAAACTATTATAATTTGGATAGAATTCCTGTAATTACATAAGGAGAGTCACAATAATTTGTAGCCATTAAAAATTAATGTTCTGAGATAATCAGCCTAGAATTTGCCTTGGATATCTGAAAAGAAATACTCAATTGAGTTTTAAAATATCCCAGCCTCAAAAAGTATTAAATTCCTGGCATTCAAAAATGTATTAGTAGAGAAGGGGTTACAATACTATTTAATGTGTGTATATGAGTTGGTTGTGTACACAAGCTTTTCTGTGCCTCATCTTGCTTCAACACCAGTTTTATGGAGTTGTCATTTGGCTCCTGTTGCTTTTCCCATTAACTAGAAATCTGGCCTTTATTCATTATGCAAATTGATGTTAACTGATTTCTTATGGTTTAGAAATAATTTATGCTTTGGGGATGCTTATGTGATAAAATTTTTAAAACATCTTTGTGAACTGAAGCAGGCACATAACCTTCAGTGTAAAAATGGTTACAAAACGTTTCTTAATCTAATGTTCAAACACAGCTAAACGAAAGGAAGAATGGCTCCTCTGAAATGTACTATTCCTGATTTATGACTGATTGTTGATATTGCTTGCTTATAATATCATGGCACCAGTGTCAAGCTCCTGAGCTGTGAATGTTTTCTTGGGCTATAGCTAGTTATACATGTAGGTAAACAGGTATTTCTTTGTTAGTTCATTTTAAAATGAAGGTTTGAGGGGTAATTTTCATGGTGAATGGGGATATGAGATCATTAATCATTAATCATAAGTAAAGCTGAGGCATTTGATAACGAAAGTGTTTATTGCAAGTGCCTAATGGAATGGATGTTGCTCCTATTATACGACAAGAAAGATGATAAATTACAACATAAATTAACATACTGCTTTTATTGCAATTGCTACATCAGCTGACATCACAGTAAGGACAAGGATCAGGAAGAATACTAGTTAAGGGTGGGATTAAGGGTCAACGTTTAGATGGAGTGAAGAAGGCAGAAGAGCGATATGAAAGTGGAAGAGGTTGGCAAGAGGGAGAGAATGGACAGGGAGATGGTAAGGAGCAGTAGGCAGTTGATAGGCATGCGGAAAAGGACAGCATAGATAAAGATTTGCCTGATCTTGCCCATGAAGTCAATGGGAGCTTTGCCTTTGAGTAAAATGGACATAGGATCAAGCTGTAGGATAACAAAAGCAAGAGTTATAATGAAGCTGGAGGAAGATAGAAATGTGAATCAATGGAAAAACAGATTAGCTGATGTCAGTGGTCTCTGCCAGAGAGGGGAGCACAGTCCTCAGAGCACAGGCCTAGAGCGTGGGTCTTTCGCAGCCCATTCTGCAGCTCACAAGGAGTGCTTATCAAAAAGAGGAGGTGTGGCATCTACACCCAATGCTCAGGAATCATATTTCCATGATGTTGGCAATGAGCATTCCCTTCTTCCTGGCTGCAGATGGCTGGTCTGGGGTTCTTTTAAAGAAAGAGTTTTTGGAGTTTTTTAAAAAAAAAATCTGCCCCAGAATAGTGCTGCTGTGAGGTCAGAGATCAGCTGCGAGGTCTGCTTTTGGTCAGAGCATTGCACTGGGAGCTCATGTTCAGCTGACTTTCCACCCTGACACTAAAGTTTTTACAGAGTCACTGCTTCCCAGGATAGGCCCCATCCTGTATGGCCTGCAATAAAGAGTTACATCAAAACATTGACTCCAATCCTACCTTCTGCCCCCAAACTCTTGGAAACTTCAAATCTGTAACTGAACTTCAGGCATGTTTCTAGAGGACTTTGGGATCCATAAGGATGGAAGGTGCCATATAAATCCATTAACATACTTTGGAGTCAATCTAGCCCTGTTTACAAGAATAATATAGACTGAATGGGGATAAATGTTGGAGAAATTGTGGTTCAAGAGGAGATTTTATGACTACATGGAGGATATGTCCAGTCATTAGAGAGAATTGAGATGCTATTCATAACCAAATATTACTAATTGTTTATTTATCATCAAGTGAACCTTTGGTAATGCTGCTGTGGCTTTTAAACAGAAATAGTCACACTCAAAGCAGGGAAAGAATTAATCTCTCATGGCTAGACTGCAGAGAGCCGTTCATTGGAAGAAGAAGAAGAATCCCAAATGAAAGGAATGGTTCCAAAAAATATGGAAAAAAATAACACATACCCAGCAAAATAGACAAAGGACAAATAGATACTTAGATATTTGGTCACCATTTAATTAATACTCAAACAAAAGTACATTTGCCTGCAAAAATCCCTAGTGCACCTCTCCAATATTTTTAATATTAATGTTTGATAGACATTCCTGGTTGGTAATTCTGAGTAGAGTCAATAGTTTCACTCAAATATAAAGACCAGAAACAACGTGGGGGTGTAAATTAGCTCACTCTGTAATATAGTAATGCCCTGTTAAATAGAGAGATTTGAGCATTATATTTCTGCTAACCAAGACTCCAGCAAGGGTATGGAGGGCAAACCCAAGATGAGGGCTGAACAATTCAAATGAAGCTTGCAACCAGTATATTCCCTTACACAATATTCTTCTCCAGCATTTCACTTCCACTGCTATCTCTAGTGCTTTTACTGAGTCCCTTTTGAAGTGTGTTCTCTGTTTCATGAGGAAGTAGAGATATGGAACTGAGGGCTAAGAAAGCTTCAGTGGCTTTACAGCATTTAATCCTTTCCTTTGGTTTAGTAGCTGAATTCCCCTGGGATACTCTGAGGGTGGATGAAAGCTATAATCAATTCCTTGATATTTCTCAATATCTGTAAAGAATGTCTACATACAGTAACGCCGATCGCTTCAGAACTGACCCAATAATAATTTATCACCGATTAGACAGTTCTTTGCAGAAAAGTTCTTCAAGATATTAAAAAGCAATTTATAAGGCTGAGCAGTATTTTACCAACTTTTTCCCTGCTCTGTCAATGTGGGATCTGAATTTTCAGACTATGAATCTAGATAAACAACAATGATACCGTAGTTAGAGACAAGTTCTGTCACGGAATTTTTTTTTATTAATTTTGTTTTTCCATATCTTCCTCTTTGCTGTGCTCTTCCTGGTCTTAAACATGCTTCATTCCTTTATTAGTTCCTTGTATGAGCAAAACGTAGATTATATTTAAGCATGCTTAAGTATTCTAACATTTTAATCTCTTAACAAAAAGATATGGAAGGCATGTGATGAAATCAATATTTCACTCATTAAAGGTTGTCTGTCATTGCATTCAATCAATATTAAAATTTCTTCATTAAAAATTCTCTGTCTGAACTTGGATATGTAAGCATAACATTGACAATTAATCTTTTTCACAGTTCTGTCGTTTGTCTTATATAGAATTTAAGATCTGAATGTTTCTGGATTTTTTTCTGCAGAAGTGAAAGAACTGATTTCAAATTAGATTCTGGAGTACTATAAAAACTCTATCTATCCATCCATCCATTTGGTGTTCATCACCATAGTATCTAAATATGTGCAATTTAATATACTTCTGTGTAGTCCCAAAAATATCCAACTCTTTCCTGTCCTCATAAAATAATATCACCACCACTATACTACTGTTTAAGATTCCTAAGGGTATTCTTAGAACCTGATTAAATTGGACTAAGGTTAGATAGAAAGATTAGCTGGTACTATACACAGAAAGGAAAGAAAGAATAGAATATATAAAAGATATAGCTGAAAAGTGTGTGTGTGTTGGGAAAAGGTTTAATCAATTCATAGGGAAAAGAATCAGAGGACCAGAGCAAGAAATACACCCCACAATCATCTTCAGTCTACCTTAATCCCCTATACAGTGTAAATGTTACTGTATGAAACATGATTTTGTATAAAAGAATAATACAAATTTAAATGCTCATTTATTTTAGCTTTTTGCCAATTTCCCACTCTAGCATGTGAATGGATGTCAGATTAATCCTATCCTTTTTTACTTGTACGAAATCTCATTAGGATGAAATGCCCCTCAGTGAAGAGGTCCAGCACACGAGTATTGCACCACTTATCATAGCTTACATGGAGCATAGGCTTGTGCTGGCCTATCCTCAAAGGAGGAATTTTATCCATAAAAACAAGTAAAAATGTGTGCACATGGTAGGTGAAAGGGTTAATTAATAAAAAATAGGCGAATTACATTTCACAAGATTAAACTGTGCTCTACGGGATTCTTCTGGCCATGTATGGACATTGGAACTGGACCCCACTTGCTCAGAATGCATTCTTTACTCTGTGAATTGGCTATACATTTAGCTTTTTATAGCACATTTCCTCAAGCAGATCGTTTTTAGCCAGACTTAAATACTAGGATAGCTATGTAAAAATACACACAGTCTGGCTGGAGATCTGGATTATATAATTATACCAAACTGCAGAGCCTCCCAGATTTGCAAAAGATAATTTGCTAATCATAGTCATTGCACAGCCTGTAAAAAGGTTTAAGAGGAATTATCTGTACTCAGTCCCACCATGAAAGTCTATAGATCAGGCAACATTATGACAAGGAGCTGCAGCGAAAAGCCATCAGTCACAAGGCTCTGATAATCTCTGTGATGCCTGAGAAAGGAGGGCGAGGCTACAGCAAAATGCACTGAAAAATGTTCACAGGGAATATTGGACCTGTGCCTCAATTTTTCTAAAGGCCACTTGACACTATCCTGCCAGTTTAAAGTTATCTTAAAGCAGGAGTAAGTTATATTTGTAGTTATATTATTATTCTGTTAGCACAGTGTAAAGTTGTAATTGAGACCTTTTTTTTTTTTTTTTTTTTTTAAAGGTGTGCATATGCAGAGAAAAAGGGCATGGAAATGTCTCTTGTCTTCATTCAGTACCCCTATATCTCCCATTCAACCCATTATGTTAAAAAATGTCTATTTTAAAGTGTGGTAAAGTCAGGCCAGATGGCTACAAAAGGATATATATATATATATATATATATTATTTTTTTACAATTTTTATAAACATGTTTTATTTGTCTTGCTTATACCTTTAGAACTGTAACTGCTGGCTGTCATTTCCCTTAAAAGGGGAAACCAATCCAAACACATACTGGTGCTTTTCAAAAGATAGCAATTAAAAGGGTGGCAGCAGCAGTGGATATTTGAGATTTCTTAAAACCTTCAGGCTGCAGGAAAGACAGGGCCGGTATGTGAGCCCTAGAGTGCTAAAGGCCCTGTTCCCTGCAGGCAGAGGAGAGGTTACTGCAGATCACTTAGAGACACCTGGACCCAATTAAGGGCTACTCCAGGTGTACTTAAACCCTGTCTTCCCTAAAGGGCAGAGGAGGGAGACAAAGGAGAAGGGGAGAAAGGAGCTGCTAGCAGGTTTTTGGCAGCTGGAGGAGAGACTCCCTGGACTAGGAGATAGTGCTTCTCTGCAGCCGAAGAAGCAGAGAAGGAAAGACCCTGACCCAAGCCTGCAGGAAGGACTGGTGTTTCTCCAATCCTCCAGGGCTTTACCTCTACATCCCTGAGAGGAGCCATGGCAAGGTACCTCCCTGGGTCATATATATGGACTGGGACTACCTGCCCCTCCTCTGTGGGGTTGAAGGACATGCCGCAGGCCTGAAATAAGGCCTAAACCAAACGCTCCATGTGAGAGGTGCCGAGGGGAAGAGACAAAAGACTTGTCCAGGTTGAGGCAGAGTTACCTCAGGCCCCACTGCCAAAGGTGGCTGCTGACAATAGGTGAGAGCAAGGGGGTTTGCTATACCACAAAAGCCTTTTTGTCTTTAATGAGGATTAATTTCTTTGGAAAAAACCAAAGATATCAAACACATTTTGTTCTATATCAGCTATTGAAAATTATGTGGACATGATTTGTGACAACTTGGATATTAGGAACAAAAGCTTTTATGCAGCTTCAATGCTTGCTGTAATAATTTAAGACAATCTTCTCCTTTTAAGAAGAAAACATTGTGATTTGGTGAGTTCTTTGATTAATTACCAAGGATAATTAACTCCCTTTTTTCTTTTTCAGAAGTTCTTAATGTAGATGACTCACACTACATATAATGCGTGATTTACTAAACAAAGTATTCCTTTTACTAATGCTGACTGTTACAGCTGGTTGGAAATTTTCTTTTCTTTTTTTTTTTTTTTTTTTCCCCCCAATAAAAATTGGAAATTCAGTTTTGCTGAAGGAAAAATAAAAATGAAATATTTTGTTTTGGGTCAACCTTATTTGTAGAACTGAATCAAAACTTTTCATTTCAAGTTATTTCAACATTAATTTATGTTCATCTGCAAGGTTGTGGTTCCTGTAGTTTTCATGTCTCATGCCTCCATTATCCTCTGTAGGCTGGGTTGTCTGTTGGACTATATTTCTTATCAAACAGTTTAATGGGACTAAATCAGGGGTCCTGATAATCTTCATCCAAGAATATTAAAGGAACTGGCACATGAAATGCAAGCCCCATAGCAAAGAATTTTAGTGAATCTGTAAACTAGGGGTTGTATTTTATGACTGGAGAATTGCTAATATAATACCTCTTTTTAGGAAAGAGAAAAAAGTGATCCAGGAAACTGCAGACCTGTTAATTTGATCTCAGCTGTATGCAAGTTCTTGGAATAAATTTTGAAAGAAAAAGTAGTTAAGGACATAGAGGTAAATGGTAATTGGGATAAGATACAACATGGTCATACAAAAGGTAGATCATGCCAGACCAATCTGATCATCTTTGAGAAGATGGTTTTTTTTTTTTTTTTAAGCCAAAGGAAATGTAGTAGATCTAATCTACCTGAATTTCAGTAAAAGTATTTCCACATGTTAAATTGGAAAAGATGGACATTAAAGGGGAGACCACAATGGATCATGCTGAAAAGTGAACTGTCAGGCTGGAGGGAGGTTACTAGTGGAGTTCCTCAAGGATCAGTCTTGGAACCAATCTTATTTAACATTACCAATCTTGGCACAGAAAGTGAGAGTGTACTAATAAAATTTGCAGATGGCACAAAGTTGGGAGGGATTGTCAATACAGAGGAGGACTGGAATATCATACAAGAAGATCTGGGCAATCTTGAAAACTGGAGTAATAGTAATGGGATGAAATTTAATAGTGCACAGAGCAAGGTGATGCGCTGAGGGACTACCCACAAGAATTTTTGCTATAAGCTGGGGGGGTTTCAGTTGGAAGTGACAGAGGAGACAAAAGACCTGTGTGTATTGGTTGATCCTAGGATGACTGAGTTGCCACTATAATGCAGCCATAAAAAAAGGTGAATGCAGTCCTAGGATGCATCAGGTGAGATATTTCCAATAGAGATAGGAAAGGGTTATTGCCATTATACAAGGGTCTGGTGAAACTTCATCTGGAATACTGTGTTCAATTCTGGTCTCCCAGATTTAAGAGGAATTCAAACTGGACTAGGTGCAAAGAAGGGCTGCTAGGATGAGCAGAAGAATGGAAAGCCTACCTTATAAGATGAAACACAAAGAGCTTGTCGTCTTTAGCTTAACCAAAAGCTGGCTATAGGGAGATATGATTGCTCTCTATAAACACATCAGAGGGATAAATACCAGAGAGGGAGAGGAGTTATCTAAGTTAAGGGCCAATATGGACACAAGAACAAATGGATATAAACTGGCCACAACAAGTGTCAGCTTGAAATTAGGTGAAGGTTTCTAACTATCAGAGGAATGAAGCTCTGGAACAGCTTTCCAAGGGGAGCAGTGGGGCAACAGACCTAACTGGCTTCAAGACTTAGCTTGATAGGTTTATGGGTGGGAGGTATGATGTGACTGCCCACAATGCCATCTAGCTGATCTGTGACTGCTAGCAGCAAATATCTCCATGGCCAGTGATGGGACACTAGATGGGGAAGACTGCGTTACTACAGAGAATTCTTTACCAGATGTCTGGCGGGTGGGTCATGCCCACGTGCTCAGGGTCTAACAGATTCCCATATTTGGGGTCTGAGAAGGAATTTTCCCCCAGGTCAGATTGGCAGAGATGCTGGAGGGTTTTTGCCTTCCTCTGACGCATGGGACCTGGGTCACTTGCAGGTTTAAAGCAGTGCAAATTGTGGATTCTCTGTAACTTGGAGTCTTTAAATCATGAGTTGAGGACTTCAGTAATTCAGCCAGATGTTATAGGTCTACTACAGGAGTGGGTGGGTGAAGTTCTGTGGCCTGCAACGTGCAGGAAGAAAGACTAGATGATCGATCCATTCTGGCCTTAAAGTCTATGAATCTCTGGTCTGGTTGAACTGCTATGGTGGATAATGGGAGTCCCATGATCAAAGTGTAGCGAGGGTGATGTTGTCCAATCAGGGAGCCTGGCCCATAGAGGAGAATGGGTAGCATGAGGCATCTGAACTGTAACTTCCATAAGGTACTAGGGTATCTCAGGTGGCCACAGGGAAATGCCAAACCAAGCTGAAATGGAATTTCAAATTTTTGCAGAACTTTCCATTCTGCAACACAAATAAATACTTCATTTTTCATCCCCATTTGGCATGAAAACAAATATCAAAATATATCAATTTCCCATGGGATGGAAATTCTGATTTTCAACTAGTAAATGGTGAGGGCACACAGAACCCGTGCAATCGGTCATTTTTATGACTTTGCAAGTCACTTAAGTGCCTTTCAAAAATATGACCCTAGGTGCCTAGTGGGATTTTCAATTTGCATCTTTAGGCTCCTAAATACTTTAAAAAACCTAGTCCTTAGTCCCTCTATATCTCTGTTTCTTATCTGTAGGCTGTGGGTAACAGCACTTCTTTACCTCTCGGGGTGGGGTGAGGCTAAATACATTAAAGATTCTGAAGTGCTCAGATAGTGTGGTCAAGGGAGCCATATGAAATATTACAGATAAATGATTAAAGAAGGTGTAAGTAGTGGAGAATCAGTCCCAGTATGTACAATACAATATAAAAATGGGATATACATGCATATTGGAACAATTAAACTGTCACCTATTGTGTCTATGAGGGTTAGACTAAGTAACTCATTTTATCTAACAGAAAATTTCAGTTCATCCCTAAGAGTATGTTCAGAGAGTCTCAGAAGTTACATGTTTTTTCATAGCCAGCACATTTCAAGTCTCCACTCCTGTGCTTCAGTTTGCTGTAGGAATCAAATCCATATCTCTGAAGTCTAAAGTCTCATAAGATGACACATCAGTCACTGGTAATAGGCTTTTTTTCCTGCTCTTAATTGTATCTAGTGAAATACCAGATACCCTGTAGTATTACTTCCTCAGTGACAATCAGAATTCAAAACTACAGACACTTATTTTGTGAAGTGCCATTTAAAACAAACTTTCCAGTAAGATTCTTGTTTTACATACTGACCTTTTCCCTTCAAGCTATGAACCGCATTCCTGATCACATAGCTGGTTTAAAAAAAATTCACTTACAGTTTTCAATCCTTTAATTTATTCATTATTATCAACTGATAACTCAATTTAAGACCCCAATTTATGAAGGCACTTAAGTGAGTGTTTAGGTCCATCTCTATTCAGGATACTATTTATGCACAGGCTTAAAGTTATGCTTTTCTTAATATGAATGTTTTCTTGAATCAGGACCTAATTTTGAACCGGGCTTCAACATACCTAATTTAATTCTCCTAGAAGTTCTTTATAAAAATCCCCATGTAAAATACTTCAGGAACATTTCATGACAGCATAGGAAGCAAACTTTGCATGGAAAAGGTTAGATTTCTTTTGGTCCAAGTATAGATACTAAATACAAATATTTGTCTATAGCCTTAACATGAGAGAATAGCATTAAATTGCCTATTTTGTGTTATACTGTAGTTTGAACTGTGAGTCATCAGAACATGATCACAGGGAATTTTAGGTTTCAAGGAAAGCATGAATGCTATACTTTAAGACAGGTTTTAAAGAAATAATATAATCGGAGTGAGGTGTGCTGTATTGTAGGTGATTCCTATGGTCTCATTTAGGGTCAGATTATGCCATTATTCACACGGAATAGTACCACACTCAATGGGACTACTTGCAGAGTTATTCACTACTCAAGCTGGCTGAATCAAGTTTTTAAATGTATTGGCCTGTAGGCCAGGATCAATGTTATCTTTAGTTATTGTATGGGGCTTAGATACCACAGCGATAAAGTGCTAAGTACTGTAGTCATTATGAATAATAAATTCCCGTGGGAGTTCCCTGCTCCCTGCCACCTTAACTTCTGCTCCATGTCCATAATTTTCTCAGATGGGGAGCATGTGGCAGGGTACAGGCAGAGGTGGTGAACCAGTGTCAGCATGGCTTATAAACAAGCTATGTTGCTGACCATGGAGAGGGGCGAAGAGAGCAGCAGGAAGGGGTTACCTCTTTGTAAAGATAGCTCCATAATCACTGAGATAGGGCCCAGGATTGCTCATGCACTCTTGGATTCCACAAGATGGGAAGGCTAAACTTCTAATTTTGGGGGATGCAGATCCTCAGCCAAATGTGTAGACCAAGCCGCAGCTCTAGAATGCCCAGAGTTGCAAACTCTGACCAATCGCTTGAATTCAGACCAGATGCTGCATCAGATCTTCACAGGGCCAAGCCTGTCTCTCTAGATAAAATGAATCTGTAGGAATACATTTCTGGAACTGCTACAACGTGGAAGGGTCTGCTCTGCCTCCAACAGCCCTGAGTGATGAGGCAGTCAGCAGAAAGGGGAGTTGGCCCTGGAGGACTGGGTGGAAATCCCTTCCAGATAGCCTCCACACTGGAGGAGAGGAATGTGACTCCAGAGCCAGGGAATTGGCTGCAGGACATCTGACTGGTGCTGTGCAAACAGGCAGGCACAAGTGCAGGGTGAAAAAGAAAACACACACACAAATCTGCTGAGCCCTGATCACATGTTGCCGTATACTGTGGTGGCTTGTAAGCTGGCAGTTCCGTCCAGAAGGGGCATCATGACTCTTCCTCGGGCCCAGGCTCAGGGGAAGTTAGTGGGTTGGCAAGAGTCTGTAGCCCCCGGCCCCCAGGCAGGGTGGGGCTGGCTAAGAGTCAGTCTGGCCCTTAGTTTGGTAGTCTCCAGCCTCAGGCTGTTTAAGCCAACACTTTGTATTCTCTGAAACTGCAGGCCCGGAAGAGACAAACACTCCCAGGGGTGGCTAGGAAAGGGGGAAGGGGATGCAGGCCCACCCGACTCTACTGCATCCCAGCCCAGGGCCCTACCAGTGGCTGAGGGTTCTGAAACCCACTGACACTGGTTTGAGTGCACACTCAGCCAGACCTAAGTCAACTGCCCCTGGGCTACTTCCTCCCACCCTGAACGGGAGTCCCACCAGTCCTTCATCATTGGCTGGTGGTAGGGCCAGGAACTCTTTAGGACGATCAGAGGATGGCAGCTCCTCCAGTTCACAAGGCCCCAGTATGTCCCCCAGCACACAGGGCTCAGGCAGGGCTCCTCCAGATCGTGGCTGGCCTCAGGGGGTCCTTCCCAGTCACTAGGGTACAGTAGCCCTGGAGACTCTGCATCAGGCCACAGCCCAGAAGAAATATCCCTCTCCCACAACAGCTTCCCCCGAGTGAGCTGCTAGGCTGGCCTTTTATACTTCCTCTTCCTGTCTTGGCCCCGCCCCTCTTCACCCAGGGCCTGAGGCCTGCATTTCTCTAATCTGGCCAGCAGGGGCATCACGCCCCTTCCTTGGGCCCAGGCTCCGAGGAAGGCCATAGCGCCATGCTACATGGCTGAAGGTAAGCACAACCCAAACCTGTATCATGACCAGTGGAACTAGACTCAGAGGGTCCATGTTCTCTGGAGAGACTGTCTTTGACGGGATACCGGGAAAACAGGGAATATGGGGAGTTAGTTAGGCTGGAAGCAATTCAGCCACATGGACAGTGCAGTCCATAGAGTTTAATAAAGTTCCATCCATTCAGCTGTCACAGGGAGCTGCCCTTTAGAGGGAGTTAAGGCAGTCACAGGCAGACTGAGCCCTATGCAGGCCCAGCCTGGGGATAATTGACAGCCCCAGTGGCTGATTGGTAAACAAGCACCTGGACCTAACAAAGGGCATCCAATTTTAATTACAGAGGAACTCCCAAAAGAGACAGGAAAGCTTCTGTGGATAACCTGGGATTCTTTCAACCCAAAGCTCTTGATAACTTTACTCTGTGTGAGGTGGTGTCAGGAAATAAATCAATAGAGACATGGCCATCCAACAGATAGATGTCTGGCACAAAAAGTACAACAGAGTGCTCTCTCTTAAAGCTATGCTTTACTTTGTCTCAAGCACTTACACACATCCGCAGCAGGTTAGTAAAACACCCCCAACCCGCAATAATTACCAAAGTTTGGTGTGGCTCTCAAGTGATACAGCGGCAGCCATCCGATTGGCCCATCTTTCAGCTGCCATTGGGGATCCCAAACTGTCCAAGAAGAGATACAACTAGTCCAAACTTTTCCCCCTCTCATTTATCCTTGTTAGTGGATAATATATCAATAAAAAAAACTTGTTAGGCAAGCAATTTCAAAGGCTAGGCAAGAGGTTGCCTCAAATTACTAATTAGCCAGGTGTGTTCTTCCAGAGTCTGCAAGCCTTAAGGCAATGATGAACACATCCCAGAGGGTAAATATAGATAAGCATCTTGTTTTTCTCTTAAAACACAGACCCCAGAACTTTCAACAGAGATCTTATCAGGAAGAACAGAGGGTCAGCTCTCCCCTCAATCCCCTCCCCTCCTGGCTTCTTGTTTAGATATGCTAAGGCTGTTGCAGGAGCCTGGTAAGACCTACTGATTAAGCTGCTTTTGACAATAAGTACGATAATCGATATTCCAATTATCAGTAGTGGTCCAGGGATTTTGCTGGTCCTCCAAGATCTCCCTGTACAGTCCCAGGAGAGGCTCGATCCAGAGGACTGAGTAGAAAGCCTAGAGGGTGAACTCTCCAGGGAATCCACCAAAATGGGGACTTGTAAGAGAAACTCCTATAGAGCGGAGCCTCCTACGTGGAGGAGTGCAGTCAGCAAGCGTCCAAGAGTGCCTGGTCTCAGCCAGGGATTCTCCCAGCTACTGGTTGGAAATCCCACCTGGCAAGGATCACCTGCTGTGCCTGGAGAAGAACTGCAGTGGATGGACTTCCCTGGACTCTGATCCCAGAGAAGGATATTACTGTGGTAGAGGCAGGGGGTCTAATAGCCGGGGCAGAGAGCAGAACCGAGAGAAGCCCAATGGAAGAGGCAGAATAAAGGCAAGCCCTGGGGTTGTGCAGGGGACAGAAAGACTAAGAACAACTGGGTCACCTAGCGAAGCTGTGGGAGGGAAATTTTTGTTTAATGTTCTGTGTTAGCTTTTATGTTAGTAAATGAGACCCTACAAAAGGGGGCACTCTTTAGCATATACTGGTCTGTCTGGACTTCTGCATGCCCTGGGGGAGGGCGAAATCAAGTAAGGCCTCCTCTAAAATGCCACGTCTGCATGCAAGGGCCAGCCGGACATGCCCGGAATGATGACAGCAACTCAAGCTGCGTTCAGCTTCCCTCTTTGCTAATGAAACAAAACCTAGAGCTGGGGGACCACTCACAGCCAGGCTGCAGGCGGTCAGACCCAGAAGTGGAGTCCTGGCTAACACTGTGGCCACAGGGATGGATGCCAGGAAGGGCTGCAGAGGCCAAGACTCCACACTCCAAGCTCACACCCTGCCCCAGCACCAGTGATGGCCATTTGGACTCTCAGTTGGTTTGCTGAATGTACGTTAACTGCTCGTCTCTGCTGACAATAGTCTACAGGTGCATTGCTCTAGGTCTTTCTTAGTAGCATGCTTCCATTAGAAAAAACAGAAAAGTGCTTGATTGTCCATTGGCTTTCAGCTTGTGTAGTCACTCCTGTGCAGGGCCCCCACACGGGGGCGGAGGGTGGGGGAAAAGGGTACACTTTACCAGGCCCTGGAGGGCCCAGCCCAAGCTGTAACACCTATTACCATGAGGAAAAAATTGAGGCTAAATTGTAGATCATGCCTGAGGATATTTATAGAAACTTATTTCCCTCTATCTATGTATCTATTGTCCAGATCTTGTGAGATTTGTAACACTGGTGGGGGCCCGTGTTACAAGTTTGTACTGGGCCCGAAAAAATTATGCTTGAGCTCTGCCCCTGTGCAAAGCACTACCAAATCAAAATGGTAGTGTTTTATACCCACTCTGCACATGTGTAAGTGACTACAGGAGCTGCAAAGCAGTGATGAATCAGGTCTTGGATATGTGGTCCAAACTTATATACAACTACCAGACTGTCCCTCAGCTGTAAAAATGTAGGAAGATAATTCTGCTGGCCTTTGGCATAAGCATTCAGTCATTCCTCTTTTATAACAACAACAACAGCTATAAAATGCAAATATACATAATGAATCATTCCACTATTTTGCATTCTTCATGTAAAAAATGTAATTTATTCTTATAACAAATTGTGCACTTTACAAGTGACCCAGAAACTGGAGATAGGGACACAGATTCTGATCTCAGTTACACCAATGTAAATTGGCCATAACTACCTTTGTGTCCAACTGACCCACTATTTCAGAGTAATAGAACACACATAACTCTAGGCTGAGCTACCTTTCTGACCTTGTTGCCTATCACACACCCCCTCCCACAATGACACCAGCACTGACCCCTCATTCATTTCATTCTCCTACTTCCTCCCCATGTGGGTTTGCTGAAGTCTTTTTAATTGATATAGTGTCAGTGATGGAAATGAATGAATGTGGCAGAGCTGGAGGGGGCCCTCAGTTCTGGTGTGTGGGTGAGGTGAGTGAATAAATCCTACAGCACCGAGTGCTGAAACAAAGTGAAGCTGCAAATGGTACCCCTCCCCATCTCTATGTTGTGTGTGAGGGGTGAGGGACTGGGAGGTGTGTGACTTAGGCTGGGATTTTCAAAAAAGCCAAGGGGAATTAGACACCAAAATCCCATGGAAGCTGGATGCCTAACTCCCTAGGCCCCTTTGAAAATCCCAGCATTAAAACCAAGAAGGACCTAGCTTCCATCAGAGTTAGTGACTGACCTATTAAAACCCAAAACCCAGTTGTGTAACCCTTTTTCCAGGTGTGCTTGGCAGCAAAAAGGGCTGGGTTCAGTTTTCTACAGGTTCTTTCTAAAGACTTAACTAACACTGGCTCGAGCCCCCATCCAGAAACCTGGGATACTACAGATTCCGCCTTGAGCACCCTTGATGGGCAGTACTTTCCCACTGACAAGCACTGAGTGCAGAGGATTAAAATAAAGAGAACTTTAGGGAGAAAATGAGGGGCGACAACAGTGACCTTGGATAAGCCAATAATTAATAAATTAAGTTATATGAGGTAAGAATGATGTGTTGTTCCATTGGGCATTTTAGCGCTTGAGGCAAGCAAGCATATCTGTGCCCCCCTATCATTTTTGGGGTCATTTTTCCACCCCCACTGCTTTGCACTCTGTGCAGCTGCCCCGCTTGCTCTGCCCTGGTTACAGCCCTGGTGGTGTTATCTAGAGAGGGGACAGAGTTACAGTTTTAAGACATGGATCCAGATTTTATGCGCCCTGGGGCAGTTCCCCAGCATGCTCAGTAGAGTTTTTCTCTCTCATCCTAACCTCAGTCTTTCTCTAACAGCTGTGAGTGGCTGATGTCTTCTAGCTGCTTCCCTCCTTTCCAGCACCCCATTCACGGGTTGTTTGTCCTGAGCTGGAGAAGACCAAGGATGCTGGCAGGTCAGTGCTGCCTGGGCTGCTCAGAGAGCTCTAACACCTGACTCAGCTGAAGGGATTTCAGCTGTAACTGCTGGGTGGCAAGGCTCACCCCTGGTCTCAGTCCAAGATGCTTCAACTCTGCACTGTCGGTTACCTTGAAGCTGCCATCACTGCTCTGTGCCATTCATCGCCTCAAAGCTGCTGCTGCCATGCTGCGCTGTCCAGTGCCTAAAGCCGCCACTTTAGAGAGGGATGAGGGGATATCTAAAGCCCTTAAGAGTGCATGCCCAAATGTGGCTGACTGCAGCCTCAGTCAGTGAGACCTCAGGCACATGAGAGATAGATCCCTTGTCCCTTCATCTCCTGACAAAGTCAAGAGCAGTTTATTGCCTCCAAACTCAAAATGTAACTGTATTTTAGCCGAAATACCCCAGACTGTGTCATAACTGATATGCAAGAGGGACTGTCCCAGTCAGTATATACCCTGCTCCACCACAGCCAACAGAGGCTGGCAGAGAGCTCCCTCCCCAACAGAATACCTGCCCATCTGGGGTTCTCAAGCCACTTTGGCCTGCTTGTCTCTCTATTCACCAATGGGTATCAACAGTGAGGTCCCTTATCTCTAAAGGCATGTCTACACAGCAATGCAAGCCCAGGCGTGCACCTAATCCCCCCTTGTGTTCACACAGCAATTGTGTTAACCTAGGGCACAGACCTAGAGTCCCAGGAACCTGCAGGACTGGAGGGTCTGAGCCCATGTTAAGCTGGGACTTAGGGTCTGAGACCTGTTGTTTGCCTGTGTGCATACAGCCCCGGCTTGACTCAGGTCCTGGACCTCCTCTGGATGTATCCCAGAGTTCCTGGTGGCAGAGGAGCAGTGCTTCAGGCAGCCAGCGCAATGGCCAGAAGCGCCATTATTGCCTGGCCGAGTGTGCTCCCTCTTCCTGCTCCTATTGTGGAAGCAGCAACTCCTGCTCCAGCTCCTCCTTGCTGCTGCACAGAGCTTGCTTGGAGCAGGGAGCAAAGCTGACAGGCAGGAGGCTGCTCCAGTGGCGAATTCCGTTTAACATTGGCACAATATAGCCCAAAGCTAATTATATCAGTGATTTGGTACAATATGAAGGTAGACAAAATAAAATTTGTTACATATTTGTTAATTGCATTCAGTGAGGTTCAGGTTAGTATTGCTCTTTGGTGATTTCAAACGTGATTATTCAGCTACAGTCATATCACTTTTAAACACAACAGTACATTCTATAGTTTTCCAGTGAAACAACATAAACTGAGCTAATGATTTCATTTCTTGGGCATCTTTTGATTGTCGCTCTTCAAGCTAGGAAGTGCGCTATCAGAGCTCGACTCCCATCTAGTGAAGCAAGCACCTGGGAAACTCTTCACTCCAACAAACTGACATAAGGCGTACTGGCCTAATTACTTGCCAGTGATATGAGGTCCCTTAAAGTCCACCTATTTAGACTCTAACATGCAAACGTAGGCAACAGAACTCTAAAGCTGCTTGATGAAGTAGGAAATTACATGATTCAAACACTCTGCATCTTGCAAACAACATACCTGTGTGCGTTTGACTCCTTCAGTGCTCTGTTCCTGACAAACATAAAACTGGGACCACTATAGCACATAAGACATACAGTTTGTTAGAACTGAACGGCAAATGAATGGGAGATTTAAGACAGGCATGGGTGAATCTTAATATTTACTTCATGGAACTTACACATTGAAATGATGCAAGAACTCAACACAAAAAGCAGCCAAGTAAGACTGAAAATGAATTGCTCCAAAATGAAATGTATGAGATCTGATGCCCTGTCAAATGCCCAAATAACAGTTAAGGGAGAACAAATAGAGGAAGTTGAACAATATGTCTACTTGGGCCAAGAAATTAATATACACCACGATCAGGAAGGCGAACTCTTGTGAAGAAAGAAAGCTGGCTGGCATGCGTTTCATTCTATCAAGGATGTCTTCCAAGGAAAAATCTATAAGGCAACACACACCAACCTCTTCAACTTAACAGTACTGCCGACAGTGTTGTACGGCAGCAAAACATGGGTGTTGATGAAGATAAAGGAGCAACAACTGTCTGTCACAGAGAGGGCGATGGAGAGAAGAATTCTGGGGATATCAGCCCTCAGTCAAATCCCCAATGAAGTGATCACACTGCAGAGTGGAGTGCAGAATGTCATTGTTGAAAGCAGTGTTACTGTCAGCTCTGTGTTCTTGGGGAACCAGAGCGCAAAACCCCTACTTGCTCTGGCTCACCTGAATCCCCTCCCATCCAGCCTCTGCTTGAACCAGAAACCAAAAGCAATGAAAAGGCAGTGGGAGACACACCTAAACCCTTCCAAACAAGTGTGACAGGATTAAGGCAACTCCCCTAGCCTCATCTACATCAAAGATGTAAAAAGGAAGCATTTCGATTAGCACATTGAATGGAAAACAGAAGCCTCATCTACATCAAAGATGGAACAAGAATTAGCATACCGAATGGAGAACCAAGCTCCAAAGCAGGAACCACACTGAACTCTGGGATTGGCAAAGCAGGGACACACTGCATGATGGGAGATCTCTGCTCCTGATGTTAACGAACCCACACCTGCACGCACCCAGCTCCGCAGTTATCAGACCATTCTAGTTATTGATCTCCAAAACACTCAATCTGCCCGAATGCATTGTGAGCTCCCTGGAAGGAACACTGCCCATAGCCAGGAATGATCAGCTCCTATTGTCCAGCATAAACAAAACCACTCTGGTATACTCCCTTGAGTCATTGTTTACCCATAAACAAACCTAGTGTTCTCCCTTGAACCATTGTTTCTTCCCTACAAAAACCCCTACCCAAGTTCAAACCTCTGGTTCTGATGCCTGGATCCAAATGCTGCATCAGCTCCACTTTTTCTGACTGATCGTGTTGGGGGCTCTGCCTGTCTCAAGTGCTCCAGACCCTAAGCTGAACAGCCTGTCTCCTGGCAACCTTTGAGCTGCACAGAGTGGTGAGACCCCCCCTCTCTTCCTCCAACACTCTCTCTCTCTCTTTTAGTCCAGGTGTAACTTTCTACTTTTGTAATCAAACCTGGGCTAGCTTTCTCCAATACCCCAACTGATATTGTATAGTATTGTAAGCATGTGATTGTTTTCCTCTCCTTGTATGGTATTACTATTAGTGTCATAAGTTTTATATACCTGGCAATAAACTAACTGTTGTAATCAAGCTGGTTGCCAGTCTCTCTCTCCAAACTTCATTTACTCCTTTGTGTTCTTGGCTTCCCTATCTTGCTCTGCAGCAACGCTTTTTTTACCTAAGCCAAAGATCCCTGGAGTGCCCAAAAATCCTATGGGGTTTGCTCATCAAGGGGGTTACTACTAGAACAATTGTAGAGTGGTGAGGGGCAGCTGAGAAGTGCTACTCTGCCTAGCCTGTGGAGTCCAGGGGCATATAAGGGTGCAGCTGAAAGTGCTGTTTGACCCAGCCTGATTGAGTTCAGGGGTATATAAGGGTGACAGCTGAAAGTGCTGTTTGGACCCAGCCTGCTCAGAAGTGTGCTCTATTCTGATGTGGTGCAAAGGGGGCATATAAAGGTGCCTCTGAAAGTGCTGTGTCACCCAGCCTACTGAGTTCAGGGACGTATAAGCGGTCAGCTGAAAGTGCTGATAGCCTGGTCCGCTCAGATGCACTTGGTTAATCTGGAATGTGTGTGTATATGTGGGGGGTTTATTTGAATCTGGGGCTGGAGGAACCCAGCTCTGAAAACCTTAGGTCCTGCAGGATTGCTCCATTGGGAGAGGACTTGTAGCCATATGAGCACACAAGTAACACAAGCAGTACATTAATAGAATCACACACCCCCTTCCAGGAAAGTAACCCTAATAAATGAGCATACACCAATGTGACAGGCAAATCTGGTTACAGCAGGTACAATAAAATGTGATGAGCCAGGCATATAGCTAGGCTCACTGACAATAGATGGAATGCAGCTGTTGCTGAGTGATACCCACGGGAACTGAAATGACCACTCGGCCGGCCTCCAAAGAGAGGGAGAGAAGATTTTGTCATGAAAAGGCATGGCTACACATGGAGAAGGAAGGTCAGGGTAAGAGAAGAATGGAAGACGTGTTGTGATCGGCGCAATCTATACAAGGACCAAGATCAAGGTGATCGAGATGATTATTCCATAGTTCAAGACAGTTGATTATTGTATAGATCTGATGCTTGCAGAGGATGGACCCCAGCCATCAGTTGCCAGGAGACACAGTGTCGGATATTGTCTGTGCCCAAGCTGCCAGATGTCAGTCATACCTCACCTCTAGGGATCTCTGCAATGATCACACATTCTTATCCCACCACCCAGATAACTGATTAACACATAGGGGAACTGAGGCACACACAATGTTCAGACAAAACATTAAGAACATTCCCACTTTGTCACAGGAACATAGCAATGGGTAAGTAGAAAAGTGAATATTAGAAAGTTTGTGTCATGTGGGCATTGCTTCATGCTACTGTTAGGGCCAAATCCTATTCACTTTACTTATACTAGTAATTGGATGAGTCAAAGTAAGAAAAAAGAGCCCTTAACATTTTCAATAGACTGTGCAATTCGTGTAGGCTAAATACCTGTATAGGTTTGAGCTAATATAGAAAATGTAGGGATGTATTTATACAGTGATTTACTCTTCTGAACCATTCATTTCACAAGTCACTTAGCACATAATTTAAATACCATTGTACATCAACCTCTGTGAATGCAAGTGGGGGGGAAATACGAAGGAGCAGACAGAAATTTTTTGAGAATAATTTGAGAAAAGAAAGGCCTGGCCTCAAAGAGGTTCTTGTTCTCTTCACAATTTCTAATCTTAGGCCTTTGCTTAAGAAGATACACTTTGCTTGTTTCATCTTAATTCAGAGTATACTCTATAGCAAATCAATTTTCACATCAAAGGCATATTAATCACCTCAAGCCTCACATTCTCCCTCATGTTGCATACATGTTTTTTGAAGTTGCTCCCAACTTCGTGGGAAATTAATTTCACATTTGATTTTCATGCATTGTTCCCTCTTTTAATATTGCATATTGTTTTGCTTTTACAGCTTATTTAATATATGAAATATTTCAGAAACGTTTCCTTAGTGTGGGCGCCCTGTACTTGAGGGGCCTCGGAACTTAACTGGGAGTTTTACAGTTGAGAAGATCCTGGGAGACTACAACCTCAATTATGCCTTGGAGAAAAGGGAGAGAGACTCTTCCTCTTCCAGGGAGCTCAAAAAAAAAAAAAAAAAAAAAAGCATGTGAGGTCTCCATTTTCTTTTTTGGGGGGTGGAGCATGGCTGAGGCTAGAAGCTGCTGCTGATTGCTGCTGGGGGTCCCGAAACTGCTGCTGAGAGCCTGCTGGAGTTTTGATCGAGCTGCCAGCTTCAGAGGTTGGTGGCATTGTCCAAGCCAGGGCAGGGACTGAGCCTGGAGCTGCCTGAGGTGGGCCTGCAGTGAAGGTGGTGTGAGTGCCCCCCCCCCTTGTTTTGGGGTAGGGCTCGTAAAGGAAGGGGCACAGCAGAGAGACTTTGACTGGGCCTGAGAAGAGGCAGAGAGGTATTCTCTTTGAGCCAGGGCCAGGACTGCTGACATTTGGTTGGGCCAACTCCAAATCTTCAGCTTGATACCTTGGCTGAACTGACATGCTGAACCAACAGAGCGCTGCCTCTTTCTTCAACCTTGAAGCGCGCCCCCGCAAGCAAGGGGTCGGGGCTCTGAACTCTAGGGGAGTGCACACTCTGGAGGGGGGGTAAATAGTGGCAGTGTAAATGCCAGTTAGACAAGTTTAATTTATTACTGTATGCTATATTTATTAATCGATTTATTCAACTGCCCCTGTGGATTTAAAATAGTAGTGATATTTAATTTCAGTCTGTTATGCCATATTTCCTTAATTTGATAAGTAAAGATGTGTTAACTCTAATTTAAGTATATTGGATGTATAGTTTGCATAACTGGTATTTTTGAGTTAGACCCATGCCACAGATTGTTATTATTATTAGACTAGGTTTAGTCCTGGAAGCTCCCAAGGCATGCTATTGAGCATGTACAGGGTCCAGCCAGGTGGAGGCACTGCCAATTATAAATTCCTTTAGGAGTAAAGGAACTGCAGCAGAGGGGTGGATAGAGGATTCCTACCTATCCTACATCATCACTGGGATACTCAGGATTTCCTTTGTTGTCAGCAACCTTAGGCACCTGTGCACACAGGTGAGTGTTGTCTGCTCCCAAGTAACCCAGAAAAAGAAGGGGTTACATTAGCAACAAGCAAAACAATTACCAACTGTACCACTAAGTGAATGTGTTATCTGAAGAAATGGTCCATGGGTCAGAGTATTCATTACTCATGACTTCGCTTCTATTTCTATTAAGGCGACAACAGTTTCTCACTCAAATTATAGATGGTTTCTTCTTCTTTTTTATTATACCGGTATCTTCTTTTAACAACTTGGCCTTTTTTAATCATCTTAAAGCAGTATAATAAGCACTTAAACAATCTTCTGCTCCATCTAGGATCTTAAAGGAAATCACAAGAAAAGTAGAAGCATTTAACTATGTGCCTGACCTGAAATTCATTGAAGTGAATGTAAAGACTCCAAATGATATCATCGTGCTTTGGATGAACCCCCTTCGGAGGGACAGAGGATAAAGGATTTAGATGATGAATTGTGGAGTGCAATGAACTAACTATGTTTAGGAGGAGGGGGAGTGAGTGGAGTTCATCCTTTGATTGCCATGAGTCACTAGAAATTATTTCAAATTCCAAAAGAGTTCTTAGCAAAGTTGCCAGTAACTCCACCAAAAGCAAGAATGAAAAGATGAAAGCTTAGCGCTGATAGTGCTGGTTTTATTTAGGAACCCGGCTAACTTTCGATAGAGGTGAGTTATTTTTCTATGTACAAGGAACTTTGAGTAATACACAAACTTGAGATTCACTCTTCTATTATTGTAGTCTGTAGCCAGGAGCTGTGGCCCCCCTCAAAGACTGATGGCGAGGGAGAGCCAAACCCCCTTTGGGGGGAGGAGCCCAGGAATACAGTGACACTTGACCGGAAGCAGGTGGGTGGGACAGGAAATATAAAAGGCAGGCTTTCCCACTCAGTCAGAAAAAGGCGGCCAAGGAAGAAGGATGTCTCTCTCTTGGTGCCGGGGCCTAAACCTACACTCGACTGTTACCCAGAGGAGAAAATTCCAGAGCTGCCCACTGCCTGGGGCCTGGAGGAGCTTCTTAAGCCTGGTGATCCAGAGAAGATCCCTAGATCCCATGACCTAGAAGAGTTACCTAAGCTGCCAACCCCCTGCGGTCCAGAGGCAGCCCCAAGACCCTGCGACCTGGAGGAGCTGTCCTCTGTAGATGATCCCGAAGAGTTCCCGGACCTGCCGTCAAGCGATGAGGCTGAGGGCTTCTGGAACTCCCCTCGGGCAGAGTACTCCAAGGAACTGGGGTACAACTCCAGGGACCAGGTACTCTAGGGAGAGGGTAGGAGGAAGTAGCTCCAGGGTATCCGACTACAGTCCAGCTGAGCTTGTGCTTGCACTAAGGCAGTGTGTTACGGCTGGAGCCCCTCTGACCCAGTGATGGGACACCCCATCACTGACAGGGCCCTGGGCTGGGGCGCAGTGGAGACAGGTGGGCCTGTGACCCCCTCCCCCTTTCCTAACCCGACCTAGGGGTGATCCCCCGCTGAGGGCCAGAGCCTGTTCCCTGCTGTCTGCCCCACCCTGCCTAAAGGCCAGGGCTTTGGGACTGCTTGCTTGCCCCTCAGGGGGTTAGAGACTGTTTTCCCCGCTGCCTGCCCGCCCTGCTGAAGACTGGGCCTTGGACTATTTCCCTTCCCTGTGAGGGGGTAGAGACTGTTCCCGTTCGCCGGCCTGCCCTGCTTTGTGGTTGGGGCCTTGAACTGCATGCTCACTCTCCTAAAGGGCCAGAGACTCCTTTCCCATTTGTTTGGTTCACCCACCTAAGGGCCGGGGCCTGAAACCGGGGCTCGGCCTGCTAAAGGCAGGAGATGGCCCCTTTTATTTTGGACTCCACCCAGGGCGCAGGCACCGGGAGGTGTGGTCTCCCTCGGAGATTGACAGTGAAGGAGAGCCACCGGCCCCGCCCACAACAGGGGACCCTTTACATAGCCATAAACTGGTAAGTACTTAGCATATATATAGGAAGACTGTGTTTAGGAGATTTATTTAAAGAATAACACCTATTATATAAACACTTTACAAAGAGTCAGTCTGGTAGACAAAGGTTTCCTTCTTTTTTTTCCTCAGATGTGGAATTGTCCCCCACCTCAAAAATCACAACTACCAAAGATCCATACAGGCCAACACTTAGTCCTGCACCCCAATAACCTCCATGTATCTATAAGTGACAAATTTAAAGTGTGTTACCTGGTGGCTATGCAGGGCTGGATATCGGAGCTTTCCCAGTTTCATCCAGCATTCATTTCAAACCACGGCGTTGTCTGAGATAATGGACTTTAAAATCATGGCACTTCTAGGTATAGTGAAGCAATTTTAGATAATTTTTAGAAGGTTTTTTTTATTCCCTTAAAGTCCTGTACTTTGGAACACATGGTTATTAAGACACCTCACTTTATAGATGGAAGCATACAAAATCGTAAATATGTGGTATACACAGAAATACACGATGGTGGAAAGAGGTTTTATCAGCAGTTATTTGGAATTACATGAACAATTCACTCTAGTCTTCAACACTCACTAGTAATGCCACTCACCAAAAATCAGGATAGTAAAACCATCATACTACATCTTTTCCATACACCTGTTCATATATATCTATCACACTGGATTTTTGCAGATATTTTGGAGGAAATGTCTCTAGCACCATTGTTTAATATCTGGACATCCAGATAGGATTTTCAGTGTACAGTCTACATCAGTGGTTCTCAACCTTTCAAAACTATTCTTTCCCTTTCAGGAATCTGATTTGTCTTGCATACCTTAAGTTATTCATCTCATTTAAAAACTACTTCCTTACAAAATCAGACATAAAAATACAAAGTTTCACAGCACAATACTACTGAAACAGTTCTTACTTTCTCATTTGTACCATATAATTATAAAATAAATCAACTGGAATATAAAACTGTACTTACATTTGAGCGAATAGTATATAGAGCAGTATAAACAAGTCGTCTGTATGAAATTTTAGTTTGTACTGACTTTGCTAGTGGTTTTCTGCTCCTGTGTACTACCTGGCTTTTGAAAAACTGCTCTCACAATATTGTTAGCTTCGATTCTCAACCAAATCAGTTTAAATGAGCTTTTGAATTTTCAGATATCACACAAGATCATACTACTGAGTCTTCTAACATTTGCCTATTACCAGAGCTGACCGGAAAACAGGTTTTCCATCCTGTGGGAAAAAAAATTTAAAAAAAAAATTCTGAATCAGAACAAAAAGCTGAAATTTTTCATGAAACAAAAATTCCCAATATTTGGTTTCAGGTCAGTCAAAACATTTTGCTAAACTTCAAACATTTCATTTTGATTTTTATCCCCCTTTTTATATAAAAAAGTAAATTTTGAAAAGAAGTAATTTTAAAACAAAAAATCCTTAACTTTTCATACTGAAAGTGTCAACATGTTTTATCCCATTTTTTTCAGAATGAAATTGTCAAAATAGAGAAGAGTTTACATGCCTGCACACACAAATTCAGTTTACTCTAAAAGGCATTTTCTGATGTTTCATTGAAAAATTTCTGACCAGATCTACTCCTTACTAAAATTTGGCAGAAATGTTTTTGGTTTCCCATCTCAATAGCAGGAAGCCAGCTGAAGGACATTGACCTCTGAAATACCAACCTGATCCTATTACAATAGAAGGGAAGATGAGCTGTGAATGCTTGTGCAGCAGAAAAGGGAAATGAGGTAGAAAGAAACCCAAACACAGCTTGCTTGGGGTCTCCTTTTCTCCATATCTGTTGGCATGCCTGGTCTGCTTAATACCACAGGTACTGAGCAACGCCTTCACCAGAAACCACAAATAAAACTGAATCCCCTCCCTTTGGAACTTTCATAAACATTCCGTTAACCCTTTGCCTCAGTCCTGTTTCAGGATATGTCTACACTACCATCAGAAGTTGACTGGAGCCTGTATGGACATATCAAAGCTAGCTTTGAGCTAGTTAGCTTGAATAACTAGAGCAGTGAAGCTGCAGCAGCACTGGTGGCTGCGCAGGCTAATCACTTGAGTACTTCTGCGGAGTCCTGTGCGGGCTTGTGCAGCTCCTGCTGCCCTGGCATCATCGCTATTGGCATGCAGGCTAGTTAGATAAAAGCTAGCTGTATATCTACATGTGTTTCAGTCACTCCTCTGATTGCAGAGTAGATATAGGCTAAATCTCACACATTGTAAAGATTTTCATCCACCTTTAGAACTAAAACCTGGAGCTTTATTGAGATTCAGAATATTACTATTACTAATATTGAGATGAAAGCTTTGCTTAACCATAATGGTTGCAGCCATGGCCTGGGACAAGGAATTTTCAAATGGTGGCCTGGGTCTTGCAAAGACATCTATGCAGAAGGATCCTTGTATCCAGTTATATGGATGCCAAAGGGAGTCCATACCACCACAGGGAGCCACCCAGTGCTTAATTTCTAATGAAAGAGGTGCCAAGCAATTAGGTGCTGGGGTTCAAGCAATTTTTTTACATTCATAACTGATGCAGCAAGCCCAGAAGTGTTGGGACTGTGCCGGGGCTCAGCCCTGGCACAAATTAAGCACTGGATCCACCTGTGCAGGCCCCTTTCCCTGTGTTGGCAAATCAGTATATCTCATAAGATTTCTCAAGCCAAAGAGCTCTGGATTTCTTCTGATCTTTGCTTTCCTATCTTACCCTTAAAGCAGGGAAACCAAATGCAAAGAAGTAACGTCCTTGCATTATTAAGGCTGAGTGTCTATATGGGGACACTCAGAAAAAGAATCCGAATTAATAGAGGTGTGAATTTAAAGTGCATTAATAAATCAGTGCTTGCGGAAATCAAGCATTCAAGGAGAAGGACATTTTTTTTAAAAATTAAGGTTTCTCCTGCATCATAATGTGATCATATGGCACATAGTACTCTTTTCTATGATATACAATATATAATCTGCACTCAGCAAGGAAGTATTACATATGTGCAACATTGATCATTTAACGTTGAAGGGCAAACCTGAATTTTCAGTGTTTGATTTCTCAACTTTAACAATGTATCAACATTAACTTTTGTGATTGTGTACACCCAGGGGATGAATTTAAAGCTCTATAAATGAGGTGTTTTAAAATAAACCAACAACTCTTTTCTTGTACTAAGACAAAAAGTCAGTGCTAGAATCCCACTACCTGGCCTCCATATTGCTTTTTGTGAGCCTTTAGTACCCATGCACAAGGAGGGAGGGAAATGTTACGTGAAATTTTTAGTCACACTGATCCTGTAGACATTTATGCATGTCTTGTAGCTAAATGATATGCAAGACTTTTGCAGTTGATATGAAAGTTTTGCACATCATAGAAAGGAAGGGGGAATAATTTAAACAGGAAACGAGAATGAAAAAAGAATAGCTTTTGCCTGTTTGTCACACAGTTACTATGATTCAGAAATAGGTGACATTTGAAAGGATCATAATGAGACAAAGTTCCTTCAATCACACAATGCCAGTATCTCCGACCTATCACAGCACAGAATACTCATGAAAGCTACAGAGAGGGCTCAAATTGAGGAGGATCGAGGAGGATCCCCACGATTACTAACATTTGAAGACTATAAAAACACTTCTTATATAAAATGTGACTCAAATCATCCTACTTCATATTATAAGAAATGAATCATCATATATTAAGTGTTTGTGGTGAAATGTGTGTGTCGCTGGCAGACCAGGTGCCAGCTCATGGCAGGATTCTATGCCTCAGTGGAACACTGACAAATACATAGATGGAACCAGTTTGGCTCACCTGTGTGTTAGTATTTTAAAACAGGTATTCAAATTATAAAAATGTGCTTAGCATTTAAACTTTACTGAATGCTTGTAAGCAACTGCATGCATTGATCTCACATCCGTATCCCATATTCTAAAGTAATATTTAAGCATTTGGTATTTTAAGCCTCTGTGACAGTGTAAATCAGCAGACAGAAAAGAGACATTAAGGACTACACTACAGAGCTTTGTCATTAAAAGTCAGCTTTAGTTGACAAAACAGTGGAGGTCTACACATTGAAATGCTCCTCCCACTGATGTAACTCCCCTGCTATGCCGACATCATAAAACTTCCTCAACAAGAGGTGTAGGGCTCATATCGGCTTAGTTAGGACGACGCAGTGTCAGTGTAGACACTGCGTTCCTTACATCGGCTTTGGTTTTCATTCTTGTCAATGAAATGTAACAATGGTCCAGCAGACCTGTGAAATTCACAAGAAAGCTGGGCAGCCTAGAGCTCAGCGCCATCCCCACTGCCCCCACTTCCCTGGAGAGCTGAGCGGCTAAAAATGAATACAGACACATAAACAGGACAGCCCAAAGGAACAATGAGACAATATCGGTCAGCATGATAGGCTGTGTTCTCAGCAAACCATCAACCTAAGCTTTGTCCAATTTTTTCTAGGCATCATGGAAAAGGAGAGTTTTGAAGGAAATAATAAAGTAGCTTTGAGGAGGTTTATGGGGAGGTCCTGCCAAGTGTGAGGGGCAGCATGGGAAAAAGCACAAAGGTACTTGTTTGAAAATTTAACCAGTGGGCAATGGAGGCTGGCATCATGGGCCAATCAGACCTGGAGGTTTCCATCTCAACAGTAAATGAGGGATGATAGGTAGAGTGGGGATAGACTGTGAAGGGCCTTGAAATTAAAAAGAAACAGCTTGTATTTGATGCAATTGAGAAGGGGGAGCAAATGGAGGAATTCAGAGAGACAAGTGATATGGCCAAAGTGACTAGCTAGGAAAATGATCTTTGCAGCAGCAGTCTGAATATGATTAGGGCAAGATTGCATTTGTTAAGTCAAGCCCAGAGAAAAGGATGTTGCAGTGATGGAGACATGAGATGATGAGACTTTTAGCTGTGTGGATGGGTAAGAAAGGCCATATCTTAGCGATGTTATGCAGAAAGAATTAGCAAAATTTGGAAATAGCCTGAATGTGGGACTCTAAAGAGAGGTCTGAGTTGAAGATGATGCCCAGGGTGTGGGCTTGAGTAACAGGCGGGTTGGTGAGGTTGTCGGCAGTGCTCAAAAAAGGAAGTAGCAGGGAAGGAAAGGAGGAGAAAATTAAGAGCTCTGTTTTTGCCATGTTGTGCTTGAACTGACAGATAGACAGTCAAGAATAGATGTCAGAGAGACTGGCTGAGATTTTAGTTTGGACAGAAGGAGACAAGTCTGGAGTAGAAAAGTTGATCTGTGAGATATTACCATAGAGATAGTAGTTGATTTTGTATTTGTGGATGAGATTACCCAGAAATAAGGTACAGACAGAGAAGAGAACAGGACTAAGGAGAGGGTGCTGTGGAACCCATGCAGGAAATTATTGGGATGGGGTGAGGAGGATGTTCCCAAAAACATACTGAAAGAGCAATTACAAATATAGGAGGAGAACTGGGAGAGGACAGTCATGGAAGCCAAAGGAGGGCAAGATTTCAAGAAGATGAGCATGATCAATGGTGACAAAGGTGGCTGACAGGTTGAGGAGGATGAGGAAAGGGTACTGATTCTGAGCTTTAGCTACAGGAAGGTTGAGACTTTGGGAAGAGTAATTTCAATGGAATGCAAGGGCAGAAGCCAGACTGGAGAGGAACTCCAGACAGTGACTGAACCCAGGGTATTCAATAAGTTAATAGATGAAAGGGATTTGAGATGATAGTTGGATCCCTTATGCTATCTGAGATTCACTGCCAAATCCTCCTTGCCTTACTTACAGAAAAGTCCCATTGATTTCAGTGGGACTTTTTCATATGTAAAGCAAACAGGATTAGACCCATAGCATATTTTATGAGGTATGCTGAATCCAGGTACTGAAGGTTTTGGGTTTTCAAATATAAATATTAACACTGAGGAAGACCAAAGGACAATTCATAAATGAAAAGATACTATGCTTCCTGACATATGGCATTTGTTGAAAATGAAAGTGTCTTGGTTTATTTCTCTTCATTTATTTTCACAATACATCGTACA
This sequence comes from Emydura macquarii macquarii, assembly GCF_026122565.2. Classification (NCBI taxonomy): domain Eukaryota; kingdom Metazoa; phylum Chordata; order Testudines; family Chelidae; genus Emydura; species Emydura macquarii. The sequence continues at coordinate 18,575,707 of NW_027131614.1, read as the reverse complement.
GTTTTCATGAGAATGAATGGGTATGCAGATAAATGTCTGCACAGAGTGCATCTGAGACATAAGGACTGATTTTGAACTGCAGTGCAAGAACCCTTTGAAATGACAGACTATGTAACACAATATTGTAATGTTTTAGAAGTAATATAATGAAATATGTTGCTTTTCGGTTCTCCAAATACACAGCCTCCCCCGCTTGTCAAATAAAAATGCAGATAAAAAACTGTGAATGCATTTTTTCATTTGTTCATTGATACTTTCAAAATTACAGCAAACTTCACATCTGTCTAGTATTGCCTTGACTTGTACTTGTATCTCACACTTCACATCTGTTTAGTATTGTCTTGACTTATACTTGTAGCTCACACTTCTGTAACAGAGAAATAAAGAAGGTAAAAGTCCACAAAGGACTCTGAATCTGGAGGCTGAGCTCAAAAGCCTCTATTCATTGCCAGTCCTCAGCTCTGAGATTTGTGTCAACCTTTTGCTCATTTCTTTGAAAAAGTGCCCCATGTGTTCTCTCAGAAATGAATAATCATTCACAATATGGTAGATAGTATTCAGACTATTGGATCTGCATAAGAGGTGAAAAGGTAGAAAACCAAAGTCTTATGCTGAGGAAGTGGAAATCTGATCTGAAACAAAATGATTTAATAAACCTACTGTATGTGACTGTTTACAGGTGGATCATGATGCTGGGGTGTGGCCAATTTGTATGGCATAGTGTACTAAAAGGCAAGGTACTTACTGTTAACATCCCAGAACACCTTTGTAAGAATGTGTGAGTATGTAGTAAAAATTGAATTGTAAAGGCTAGTTTAACTGTTGTTTGTGCTTTCTGGTCTCCATTTTGAATTCCACATGGTGGTGGAGTGACACCAACATGCTGGTGTGCATTCTGCCATTAGCCAACATAGACCGCTACCTGTGGCTTGTATATAAAATGTATTGGGACATAAACTGGAAATCTCTCCTACATTCCTACATTAATAACAACAAACATGGAGCCAAACACTTACCAGACTCCGGGGCTCCTTCTGCCATCTGTGTTTGTGCTGCGGGTTCCATGGCAGGCTGCTCCTTTTGAGGGGGTCATCAGACAGCTCCTCTAAGCATGGTCCTAGGACATGCTGCAGCTGCTCCAGCAGCAAACCTTCCTCAGGGGTCTGTGTGAGCACAAAAGTCACTTCACTAACTTGATCTGGTGCCTGCAGGCTCCTCTCCCATCCTATATTAGATTCAGGGTTCAGAAGGGTGCCATCCCAGCTGATCAGGCTGTTGTGAACTGCTGGGGTCTCAGTACCCAGCACACTGTCAAAGTCCTCATAAAAGAGACAGGATGGTGGGGAGTTCCCAGAGAAGCAGTTCTCATTCCTGGCTCTCCAGTAGTCGCTCTTAAGCCACTTAGTCTGCTCCATGCTCTGGACACTGGTCCATTGAACCCCCAATGCTCTCAGCTTGTCCACTATTTCTTGGCACCCATGGTCACTTCTGGCACTCTTACTGAAGTCAAACATCCTACCCACCTCACACCATAGATTTACTAGAGTCTGACTGTAGTCCCGCAAACAGATAGCGGCGTGTTTGGCAAAGAACTTCTTGTCAGTGGCCACAGCTAATGCAGGCAGACGGTTCAGTGTGTTTGCAGCCCAGTGGTCAGAATAAAATGGAAGCGTTAAGCGCTGAGCAGCAGGAGGATTGGTTTTGTTTCCTGGAAGTCAGTTGGCTAGTCTTGGGATAGAAAGTCCAAGGAACACTGGTGCAAGGGATAGTGGGATAGTGGCAGACTCTCAAGACGTGAATCTGGGGACCTAGGCCTGAGCTGTGTCCAAGATGCAAAAAGATGGAGTTTGGACTGGGACTCAGGTTTGGACCCAACCCCGCCACCGTGTCCTACAGCACAAAGCCTGAGGGCTTGCTGGAATGAATCAGACAGATGTGTGTGTAGATGAAAGGATGGTTGCGTCCAAGTCTGAGCTTACATTGCAATGTAGACATACCCTCTAGCACGTTTCCTGGACATTGACTTTCACTACGCTATCCCTTCATGGAAATGGAGCTCTTCAGCCCAACTGCCCCAGGCCACCAGGACCAGTCTGATGCCCAAGATACCCCAGTTACTGAAAAGACTGCTCTCCCAGAACTCCTCCCCAAAGGGGTAAAGCTTCTGATTTACAGTGTAACCCTCTCAGCAGCAAGCAGCAGTTACAAAGCAGTTAACACACACACACACACACACACACTTCACACAGAGTTTACTCTTTTACTTAATGGTATAAAGCACAGGGGAGACCAGCTCATACAAAATAAGAAACATTCTAAACCTGTAATCCCCTCATTAGCTCAGCTGTCCTTGGTGAGTCCTTTTTTCTTTGGGGGGGGGGATCAGATGAGTCCAGGGAGGCAGGCAGACAGGGTGTCCCCTTTCCTCATACAAGCTGTTACATGTTGAGTTGTCTGTCCCTCCTGGAGCCCTTTTCCTAGCTTTTACAACCTTGCTCACACCTGCCCCATGCTTCATCTTCCTGTGTGGCTCCTGTTCCTGTGGGTTCCCTTGTTTAAAGTCCTCCTGGTCATCAGAACACCTTTTTTCGGATCCTGGTAAATTTCTCCTCCTACCTTCCACCCTTCGGTCAGAAGGGTTAAGCTAAAACTGGAGTTTAAGGATAACTCTATTTTTAGCATAACCTTTGTGAGGTCTGTACTGTTGGTAACATTAAATATTTCCCCTGGTGCCTGTCTGGTTTGGACTTGCTACAGGCCCTTTCAGCAATGGTTGATCCACATACATATAGGTAGGGCCCTACCAAATTCAGGGTCCATTCTAGTCAATTTCATGGGCATAGGATTTGAAAATTGATCAATTTTCACCATTTCAGATGTTTTCCTCGTAAATTTTACAGTGTTGTAACTGTGGGGGTCCCAACCCAAAATAGGGTTGTGGAGGAGTTGCAAATCTGTTGTAGGGGGGTGGCAAGATTACCACGCTCATTTCTGTGCTGCCTTTGAGAGGTGAGTCTGATCTCTCCTGTGCTGCTGGGAATGCCCCCAGCCGACCTGGACCAGCAGCTAGGGGCCCCCAGCTGAGGTGCTCCCAGCAGCATGGGGGAAATCAGATTTCATGGGGAAGGGCAAATTTGACAGTTCATGACATGTTTTTCATGGCCGTGACACATTTTTCACAGCTGCGAGATTGGTAGGGCCCTACATATAGGCACTCATGATGTCAAAGTTTGTCATAATATAATTTAGCAATATCAGCCAGATTTCATAAGCTGTAGAGACATAGCCCTAGTTCATCACAATGGTCTTCTCCATTGGAGATTTGCACACTCAGCTTTTCTTTCAACATTCCAAAAGCATTGAGTGTTTTGAGTTTACACGTAGTGAATAGACCCTATGTCGCGGGCTGGTACGCTCCCTCCTTCCTAAATAAATTGTATTTATTGAAAATTAAATAAAAGGAAGCCAGATAGCTAAATATGTTCATTTTGTTTTCCTTGCTGAGTTTTAATTTCTCCTTTAACACTGTTGTACCAAGTAATAGCAGACAGCAGTGCTTTGTTTTCCAGTTCCCAACTAAGAATTGTGTTGCTACTAATAAATGTGTTAGTAAAGATCTATGTTCTCCAAAGTCCATACAAAAATATTCTTAAAACCTCTAGAAATAATACAAATAACCTAAATATAAAGTAGTCACTTTGTACTAAGGCTATGTCGATACTTAAAATGCTACAGCAGCACAGGTGCAGCGCTTAAGTGTAGACACTTATGGTTCTGCCATTGCTGAAGTAAATCCACCTCCCTGAGAGGTGATAGCTAGGACAACAGAAGGATTCTTCCATTGACCTAGCGTGGTCTACACAGGCACTTAAGCTGGTTTAAGTACATCACTGAAGGGGTTGGATTTTTCACACCCCTGAGTAACATAACTGGATTGATCTAATTTTCTAGTGTATACCAGCCCTAAGTAAAATCCCCTGTTGATACCAGTAGTTAAATTGTGCTAGGATTTTAAGAAGCATGTCAAGCTATCTTTACAAACCTAGGGCAAGACTCTTGCTGGCCTCTGTCTGAGGGAACATGGATGAGCAAAGATGCAAAGACTGTATCTATTTATCTCTGGGCTTTCTAAGGCCTGCGCTATGCTTAAAGTTTTACCACCTTAACTATGTTGGTAAGGGTTTTTTTTTGGTCTGACATAGTTATGCTTGTAAAAGCCCCAGTGTATACTCAGTATAAGGGGCTTTATACTGGTATAACTTATTTCGCTTTGCTGAACCAGAATAAACTATACTGGCATAAGCATGCACAGTTTAACTGTCTACAGTAGCGGAGTTTTGCTGGCATAGTTAGAACAGCAAAACTTGTAAGTGCGGACAAGGTCTAAGGCACCTCTAAAGATAGTATCCTAGCTAAGCAGTGTCCCTTCTACCAGTCTTCTGGCCACAATAAATCCTTACACTCATGCAACAGATGTTATCCAGCACAAAAGTGGTAGAGAGAATGTAGGGCCATCCCTTCCGTCCTCCTCTCCAGCATACCAGCCGGCAGAGCAGGGCAACATTTTATGCACTTGTAAGTGGGAAGATGAGGCCTGCTTCCTCTGCACACCTGCAATCCCTATCATTCATTGTGCCTCCTGGAGCCTCCCACTGGGTCACTGTAGTTCTCCAACATGAGCCTGTGTGCCTAACAAACACAAGCAAGTCCTTCATGGAGAATACTGATTACCTCAATCAAAATAGGAGAGTACTGATGAAAGTTTTAACCCAGTCCACGGCACAAATCTAGCCTCCTTACTCTCTTCATCATATTCCCTCTGTTGTCGGTGGTAAAACCACCATCTGGGACCTCCTTTATCTGTCTTATCAACTATTTCCCAGTCTTATCTGAATACAACCTCCCCCCTGACCCCTTTCAATTTCTTTCCCTTTGCTATTACTCATTTTAACATTGTAACCATATCTAACTAGCTTTCATGAAATATATTATAGATTGAACTGTATACAAAAGAAACAAGTGAACAGGAAGGATGAATGTTCAAGGTAATATCTGAGTAAACAGAGACCTAATGCATGCGTAGACAAAACACAATTTCAAGTGAACATTAAGGTTCATTGTGAAATTCTCAAATTTTCTCATCTTTCTGTAGATTCACATCTTCCCTCCTTCCTAAGCTGTTCATTCATCCACAACCTATTGCATATAGCCCTCAGGGCTAGAGTTTGAATGATATGTAAATGTCCCCAATTCATAGTCAAAACTTTAAGAAATGTAAGGATCAACAAAAGAAAGACTGAAAGTGCTATTGATACTGAAATATAGTGAGGCCTTTGGATTCTTATTGTTACAGTTTACATATCAGTATTTTTTTAAATTGCAGTACTTACTGACGGTTTTTCTAATGTAATCTCATGGTCTGTTATCTCACGAAATTGGCAGTGGCGCTGTGTATATTTTTTTTTACTTCCATAACAGCACTTTTGTCAGAATATTTAAATTAAACTGCACATATAAAAGACCCTACATTCAGTTATATCAAAACCAGGAAATTTAAAAGTGCAGAATGAAACTCCATCCTTGCTCCTTAACTACATTATTTTGCTTAGGTATTGCAGTACAAATAGTGAAAGATCACTGTAGTGTTTGTGATTCAATGGTGCATTATGAATGGAGGAGACTTTTTTATAGAGAAATATTATGAAATCTTCACTTTTTTTTTTTTTTGTACAACGATATGTTGAGTATGGAATTTCACCTTTAAACTCTAGATTTTCCCACTTTGTGTGTTACCAGGTCTTTATCACGTTTATGCTGAACAGTGGAATTGTGCCAGTGGCCCTTATAAACTTCTAATATAGTATCTATTACAGATTTTCAAAGCAGCTTCCTTGGCACAGACTATATTTAAGGACAAAAGGTCCACAGGAAAGAGAATCGGTGGAAGTAGAACAAGGTTTTATATACCAGACTGAGGGGGAAAGTGAGGGAAGTTAGGCGAGGAATGGTTGACTTGAGTCTGAATCCTTACTCAGACCAAACTTCCATTTATTTCAGTGGGAGGTTGGCCCAATTAGGATCATAGGATCAGAACTTCACAATGGTATGAGGAAGGAGAAATCTGAAAGGGGAGGTAGGTCACAATCCTAAAAGAAACAAAATTTCATGGGTTGACATTTTTATTCACAGAGATCCACTATGTTGAGTCCTGAGTCCTAGTAACTAATTACTTTTTATTTCTAGAGAATACTGCTTTTAATGATATTTGAAGGTAGTTTTCTGTGGCTTAATTACATTTTTTCCAAGGTAAAATTCCTGAAAGCCATTAGTGGTAGCATAATTTGCTAGAGAGGGCAGGACTCTAGTTCAGTCTTCGGGTCCTGCAATTAGACAGGTTAAAGGCATGACAGAACAGCATATTGTTCCCATGGTAACTTTTTTTGGCATTGACGCTTCCAAACAAATGACAACACTGGCAAATGTCTAAAGAGCAAGATTTCAAATGTCTCTTGGAAACATTTTGCAAACCCTGTTATTGCCCAAAGGAGAACGGAAATAGAAGAGTTCTGACTAATTCTAGCTCCATTTTAAGTCAATATTTTAAATGACATGACAGTGGTGTAACTGTATGTCATATTTCTATAGATTTGGTAATGTGATTGTGTCTTGTTTACTAAGAATGATATAGGTTAGTTGTATTTACAGGTCATTTGTTTGGGGGTAATTTTATATTTTTAATTTATTTTCAGATTATTTATTTGATGTTTTATTTCTGAGGATTGAAATTTGCTCAGGGGAACTTTGTTGATCATCTGTCAGCCTTCATCAGGCTGAAAGAGAAAACTTTTGAGGTTTTTTTTCTGTATTTTTTTACCATTCTTTTTTGAATTTTTTCAATTCTGAAGTTAACAACAGAGTGTGGCTGGATGCCCAAGGATTGGGGACTATCATCTCTCCCCCCCAGACCCACTCGAGTGCTAGCCTCAGCAACCCCATCCCAAGCCCTTCCTTATATACCCAATGCAGTGGAGCCCTAACCATGCAACTCAATGGTCTGTTCAGGGCCAGGAGGATGGATTGAGTGAGCTGGCTGGGAGTGGGGATGCATGAGTCCCTCTCCTACTGCATGGACCTTATCCAAAAGAAATAATACAACTCTAAGTATAATAACTTTTTCCTCACATAGCTCTGCCTCATGGTCCTGAGGTTCACCATAACCAGAGGGAAATTCCTTCTAGTGGGTCTCCCATGGAGCTATTCTGCAAGGGAATTGGACCAGGGAGTCGTAGGCCCACTGTGGGGATTTCCCTGTCTTCCCAGAAATCCTCCTGAGAGCAGGCTCTGCACCCTTTCCCACAGGAAGGAAAAGTCTGCATCCCTGTCATCTACCTCCTGAAACGAAGGGAAATCTTTGAGAGAGAGAACGCTAGCCGAGACTGCTTTTCACAGTAACCCTCCCACAAGTCTTCATGTGGGAGAGGATGATCTCACTCAATGGCATTAAGGGCTTGTCTACATAGTGTGTTACTGCATGACAAGTCAGAGTGGGAATCTCAGGTACATCAGCTTGCCATGTAGTAACATCCTCCAGGGACACTACCATGGCTCAGTGACAGTCCTGGAACACAGCTTGAGGTACAATGCTTTCAAGTAGTATGAGTCGAATACCGCTGTGTGTAATGGACTTCTTTACCTAATAGCATATACAGCATTTTACAATATGTGCATTTTTATCCCTTCAGTGCTGTTCTCCTCTGCAGCATCTGAGTGGCAGAAGAACGGATCAATACTGTCAGAAGTGCTAACATTGAACAGGAATGGATTGGACACAGCAGGCATAAGAGGTGCATTTTATCCAATGTCCCTGGGCCAGCCGAAGGATTTAATCTATAATACTGCATGAGGAGAAGTGGGCATGATCTAATGGCTTGATAACAGGAGTAGGTCACAGGAACTCCTGATTCTTAATCTTGGATTAGAAACTGATTTATGATACAATTTACAACAAGTCACTTTTCTTCTGAGTCTGTGTCTCCTGCCGTAAAATAAGATTTTTAAAAAAGAGGATCTTTGCTATGAATTATATCTACTGCACGACTCCACAGGTGGCTGTAAGAAGGCTCTGTCCATCTGTTTTCAGAGGAAGTGGATCAGGATGTAAAGATGCCACACTCCCATCGACATGCCATGAACTGAGCTGCCCAGATCTGTGAAGGCCAATAGCCTGTTGCTGGTAGTTTTCTGGGGGTGACAGGGCACAAAATCCATGTTGAAAAGTCAGCCAGAGTGATTCCTGATCCTGCTGTTTCATAAGCGAGTGGTAATGTCTATGCTTAGGAGGTGATTTGCTCTGCTCCAAGGCACATATGTACATCCGTCTCTTGTCACGTCACAAAGCTGACCTAGCTAAGCGGATGGATCCAGCTCTTGTAAATTTCATCTGCTTATGTGGCAGATGGTGCTGTGAGGCAGGAAGAACCTGACACCTGGATTTATGAAAAGCCAGGTTTATCTGGGGGTGGGAGGGGGGGGACATCCAATTTTTTACAAAGCAAATAGAAAGTGTGACACATCCTTGAGCACACCATCTTGTAGCACAGCATCGCCCAGCCGGCCTGCAGCCCCACAGGACTCTGTCTTATGCACATCCACTAGGATTTATTTCCTGATCAAAGTACTTAAAATTAAGATTATCCCTGTGTAGAGCTTATTTATTAACTCTTTTTCAGGATACAAACTCTTTAGCCCCTCAAACCCACCTTTCTACTGGGAGCCTAGGTGCTAATCCAGGCAGCTCTCCTCTCCTAAATTCCTACAGACTCCCGCTGGACGGTAATTTGGAAGGTTTGCCCTTCTTGTATTCAGGAGTGCCACAGCCCTTCTCCTCCATTGTAAATAGTCACTGTCTCCTCAGATCAGGAGTCCCCAATTTTCCTCCTGGAACAGAGTTCTAACTCTGGTCAGTTGCAGCTCTCATACTGCCCTTTTCCTACTCAGTCCTTTCCCCCTAGGCTGGGAGAGGCCTGCAGGTGGCATCCCTGTACTCACTTCTCTGGGAACTTCTCCCTCTAGAAGCACCTTCTTCAGCTGAGTTCTGGTAGCCTTTTATCAAATCCAGGTGATCAGTCAATTAGCTGCCAACTGGGCAGTTAATTACTACAGGTGATCCAAGATTGGTTTGTTTTCCTTAAAGCTCATCACAGGTAGGCTGGACCCTGACTCCACTTAAAGGGGCCAGCCACCGGTGACAGAAGGCCAAAATAGGCACTAGAAGTCAAAGAGAGTGTCCAGCTGGTATTTGCCCAACTGGTTTTGCCCATCATTGAGCCAAACTTTGATGCCAGAGTAACAGGGCCTACTATTAACCGCATATTATTAACCAATAGTTTCAGAAATAAGCATCAGACTGAAGTGTTATAGGAATACAACGTGAGCAGATAGAGCATTTAATCTTTTCTGAAGCACACTGCCATATTTCCAAATGTCTTCTTGACATCTTTGACCAAGCACAAAAAAAAGTCATCTATGCAGAATGACTGCATCAGTGCTGCCTAGGGGAAGCAGTGATGAACAATGCTGAGTCAGAACAGTTACACTGTTACAAACGTAAGTAACATTAACTAAACTAGTATGGGCACATCATTATTTTTTCTAATCCCAAGAGCCATTCTTCTGGCCACTAACAGCAGCAGAAGCCACCTTAGTGGTGTGAGTAATTTGAGAAAAAGCCATTATGATAGACAGATAAGATCTCAGTTACTTTTTCCCCCAAATGAAATCCCATAATGAAGTAATGCACTTGATTTTTGCATACGTCTGCCTTAAACCATAGTTTAACCCTTATTAGGAACAGATCCCTGCTAATATAAGGAAGCTATATCACTTCTTGATAGATAAGGATAATCAAAACAGAAGTAACAATATATTGTTTCTTTGACACACAATTACAAAGATTTTCCTTCTCTGAATTTGATTTACTTTGACTCTGTTTTGTCACAAGTATTATTTTTAAATGCTAAATACAAACAAGATTAAAAAATAAATAAGTGAACTCTCTAATTTATGCAGATATATACTTCTTATTGAACTTGCATTCATTTAAGGCTACTGCTTTAGAGGCAGTTTTAATTTAGGAAATTATTTACAGGATTTCCCATACTGTATTAAGGGCTGATTTGTCTGTTATATTTTTAAACAAATGCTTTATTCAGTCCTTTTCTGAGCTGTCTTCGCAGTCATATTTCTACATGTACATTAAGCCAGATTTTCTTCCTAGGTTTTCCTCAACTCTTCATGGTCTCCTTCAGGGATGATGAAATTTTTAATCTGCCTGGACTCTGGAGTATTTGAGAGCATACCTGACCTGTGTTCTCTAGGACACAGGGTGAAGGCAGAGGCTGAGCTTTGAGCAGCCACTAGGTTCTTACATTCATTATTTACAGTTATTTCACTGTGCAATCCTTTCTCAGTGAGCTCAGTCTTGCAAGGTGCTATGTGCCCTCAATTCCCACTAACTTCAAACAGGAGTTGAGACGACTCTGCCCATTCAGAGTGATATTTGACACTTCACAGGACAGGAACCTAAGTCACTGAATTACTAACTATATACAAAGATGCAGTAGGTTTTCCAGAAATAAGATTTTTCAGTGTGTGCATTTCAATGAGGAAACCCTAATTAACTCATTTACATCAGAGCAATAATTCGTAATCCAATAGCTTTGATGAAGTCTTACAAAAATACTTTCAGTACTGATGTGTATTTCTTTTTTCATGGTATTAATCTAATTACTCAGAGATCCTGTCTACACTTACCTCCGAGATTCGGCGGCAGTCGACGGGAGTTATGCAAGCTATGCAAAAAACTTGCGTAACTCCTGTCGACTGCTGTACTTCCCCTCTATGCAGTGTCTTCACTGCACTGCACCAACTGTGTTCCCATCAATGCAGCGCTACGCCACTTGTGAAGGTGGTCTTAGTATGTCGATTTCTGGATTGACTGAGCTGGTCTTCACTGGCTGCTGATCTGATGGTGACGACTGATGGTCGATCTGATGGTGACGACTTTGCCATCGTCAGTGTAGCCATAGCCTAAGAAGAGTACACTTAGAAACATTTCCACTGATTCAGGGAATACTGAATGACTAAACCTACCTTAAAGGGTTTGAGCCATAGTTCAATTTCCTCTCTTGCACAAGGTTGCAAGAGGTCATAGGAAGGGACAGAGCGTTTTTTTTTTGTGGCTCAGAAACAAATCTTTCATGTATTAACCTGAGGTTCTGCAGCAAGATCCTCATTCCCTTTGTATTTCATTCTGACACACTATGATTCACTTGGTAGAATTTACTCTTAACCAAGTTGACTAGTAAGTGGCTTTTATGCTGACAATGGAGGGGGTTTCTTTCACCTTTCCTCCTGCCCTACATGCTAGACCTCAGGTAAAATTTTCAAAAGCACCTAAGACATCTAAGTCATTAAGTCTCATTTTCAGAAGTGATTTAGGTGCCTAACTCTCATTAAGAGTCTAGATTTTTAGTCCAGTTAGTAGGTAGGTAGGCAGATGAGCAGACAAACAAGGCAAGGTTTAACACTTCACCACCATCACCATGATAAACGGTCTTGAGCCAGTCAATGGCTTCTGAGGCAGCAGTTTTGAGTTTGGGAAGGTCAGTTAAGAGCCCAACATGGAAACAGCAACCAATCAGAATGTGTGCACCATCCTTCACAGCACCAGAGATGCATGGTGGGTTGTCCTTGGTGCCCAGGGGTGACTGGTCTTGGCATGGTGAACCATGCCATGCCTGAAACTATTAAGATGGTTCCAGAGGTGGCGTGGAAACACTAGGCCCTGGTCTATACTTACCTGGTGATTCGGCGGCAGTCGACGGGAGTTACGCAAGCTACGCAGAGTGTTCCCATTGACGCAGCACTATGCCACTTGAGGGTGTGATTTTACTGCATCGACTTCTGGATCGATGAGCGGGTCTTCACTGACTGCTCAATCAATCCAGATAGGTCGATCTGACGGTGATGACTTTGCTGCCATCAGTGTAGACATACCCAAAGCCACAACCTCCTGATACTGATGTGGGAGTTCCTGGCAGTGACAGAAGTGCTCTCCCATTCTGTCTGCCACAATGAACTTATGATGTTACCATATGGATGGTGAGTGTCCAGATAGGATTTCTGCTACACAGTTAGTAGCAGAGTGTATCCCATATATCCCTGAACAACGGCAAGTGTGCATTTGCTGTACTTTGATGACCAGTTTGCTGGCTGTATCCTGATGCTGGATCCTAGATAGGGGAATATTTGCTAGGAATGGTAATCATACAAGTTTTATCGGCATCAGTGTGTCTGCAATAATTCTCATGGTATGATTAAACTGTGTGTCTTCTAGTGTGGATAGAGTTTAACCAAACTGGGGTACAGTATTCTTCAACTGAGTAGCAAAGAGGGAGCCCCAAACTACACAGTGTTTGTGTGTTGGCTCCTCAGATGGACCCTACTTCAGGAGACAGCTTCTGCTCTTGATCTTTCAAGTGACTTTAGCGAGAAGGTATTTGTGAGTGAGTGTACAATCTAGGGTGACCCCTAAAATACATTCCCTTTGAATCATCCGCTAACCATTGACCATTTAAAAGATGTTATGCTGATGGCACTGAGCGTGTCATAAATGGAAGCATGTTGACACAATGTGTGATGGAGTTGATGTCTGTCTCCATTTCTTACAATAGTCACCTATGGCAGCCATATCACTGTTCATATGCTCTGTCAGTCTTTGGAAGTTGAGAACCCTTGATGTCATCTGTGAATATGAACAGCCTGGAGATAGCATTCAGGAGGTCATTGGTGAATGCATTGAAGACAGTTGGTGCAAGCACTGAGCCTTGCAGAAATTCATTCTTCTAAAATCTCCAGTGCTGCTTTTGTGACCCAGAGCCACCTGAAAACATGTACTTCAGAGCCTCAGGTGGGTTGCCATAAGCAGCCATCTGGGAAGAACTCTTGACATTTTGTACAGCAAACCAGTGTGCCAGGTGATGTCATAGGTTGCTGTCAGGTCAAAAAAGAAAGCTCCATTTATCTTCTTTTTTTAAAATCCATTCTCAGTGTACGTAGTGAGTGCTTCAGTTTGGTTGGAAACCTTCCTGATCACCACTCAAAATTTGTTCTGTCAAGGGTGTAATTCTTGGTAGGATCATCCGCTCAAGGATTTTGTAGCTAATAACTCAGGTGTGATATTCGGCAATAGCTGGCTGCAGAAGAATGATCTTTACCTGGCTTTGGTAAAGCTACCACCTTACCTTTTTGCCATATCTTGGGTATCACATTCTCCTGTACGATGCAGGACATGAAGATGGATAATCTTCTGTTGGCTTCCCAAGATTATGTAATAGATCTGGTGATATACTGTCAAAGGCCCAGGATTTCCCTGTTTTCATTGATTTCAGTGCCTTTCTATTTTTTTCTTAGAGAATGGTTGGAAGCTTTTGTCTTGGTCAAGCTGTGAAGATTGCTTGCATTGACACTACTCTTCTTTTATTGACACCTCAACAATTTTATCTTTGACTGCTTTGACTCCATTTCCTCACAGAATTTTTCCTACCTCTTGAGCCTTGTGCTGAAATATCTGGTACAAGCAGCTGCCAGAAAGGATTCTAGACTAGATGGACCATTGTTCTGATCCACTATGGCAATTCTATGTTCTTCTCTATGTGTGGGGTGATGGAGGAGAATGGGGAAAAGTGGCTCTTCACACTACACTTACATGTTTGGGGTTCTGAAAGCTGCCTTCTGTGGTGACCATTAAAATGTAAATATTCACTACTTGAAAATAATTATTTTCCTCTGCTATTAAAATTCAAGGTGTACCAGTAATACCCTGGTAATGCTAAGTACTTTCAAATAGTAAATATCCACATTTAAATATGTTCCCTTTCCCCAACTGGAAGAAACATGGAGGGCACTGAAGATTCCTTTCCTGTGTCCAATCCTACAGGAACCAGGTAAGCAGAACAGTGTTGCCTTTGGCTGTGTTTAACATATTCCTTGTCACAAAGGTTCCTGTGAATTCTTACCATGAGTAACATGGATGATATTGATTCTTTGAACTCATCATTATGGATGATTTTGATTCTTTGATTCTTCTTCTAGCAGGCCTGAAAACTTTGTCCTACAGTTTCTTCCAAATCTCAAGGGATTGTAATAGGTTCTAGGGATGATACTCATTTCCTTACTAGCTATCATGAACAGGCAGGTTGCAAAAATAATTCTTTCTGGTAAATTTATAGGAAGACATTCTGCAATGTCTTAAAAGGGAATCTAAAGGAAATGGATATTCCTAGAAGTAATAGGAAAACCAGGAGAAAAATAACAAACCAAATACTTACAAGGTGAAAGGGACAGAATTGAAGCCTGCAATGGACGGCGGCTGACATGTAGGCCCCAGATCCTTAAAAGTATTTAGGTGGCTCTCTTTCATTGATTTCAATACCTTTGCAGATCTGGTTTTAAAACCTCAAGCTATGGAGGAGGGTTTTGCCTGGATGAGACTATGCTGTCAAATGCCCCTATAAAAAGGAATGAATGTGGACTAGAAAATGTTAGTTAACTGGCTACTACTAGAGATGAGATAGCTCTGGTTGTCATCATAAAGTTCAAGTTACCAACCCCCTGAAGTTTACAGGACTTGGTATAAGATTTCCAAGGTGTTCCCACATCTGTAGCATGATGGTATGCTTCTAGAAAATCTCTCCTTTTTTGTTCAGTATTTAGCCTTCCTGAAATAAATTCTGGATTACACAAACACCTTGCTTCCTGTGATTGAAGTTTACCACCACATACTCACAAGGCTACTAAGATTCACCACAATGGGACACCCCCTTGTCATGGGCAAGAAGAGCTTGACAGCAATAACTGAGATTACAAAACAAAACACAAATGTGTTACAAAGCAAGGAGATTGTGGTGCCTTAATACATGTAGTTCCTTTTGCTAATTACTAAAGAATCGAATTAACAATGTTAATTTTTATTCTAATTTTTATCATGATTTTTTTCAGACTAAAAGTCACAGTTCTTAGTCTGCCTGAGTGCTGTTCAATTTGCCATGGATTAGGGAAAGGCAACACAATAGCTAGTGCCTCATCCCAGAGCAACAACACTTTTCTGTAATAGCCATGAAAGAATGTAAATTACAAAACCAACTTAAAGGCTTTTGCTGCCTCTTGTTGACCACATAAATAGTGAGCCTCAACACCTAACGGGGAGATGCCAAATCAGGAGGTAATATTGTTCATCATGGCACAGGTTTAAAGAATGAGGTTCTACTTCCCCTCTGTGGTGAAGTCTGATAATTCACTGTGTATGAAGCAATATAGCAATAAATGGAGAATAAGAGGAGAGGTTCTTAAAAATGATCACTAATGTCAGCTTTTCTAAGAGGAAAAAAAAAGGGTGAAATTATCAAAAGGAATCAGGAACAATATTTCAAGTTATCAGTGACTTCTGCATATTTCTCTGCCTTCTGTTGGTTTCACCTGTTTCTTTCAGTCACAATATATTAATGTTAAGAAGGCAAAATAATCCTAGTACTGAACTTCCCTTTAAAACTTAAAACTTTTGTTAACTCTAATACTACAGACATGGAAAAGCCCTTGAATATTCAGACTGCCTGACTCTGGTTTAGTTCTGTATCTAGATATGAAAATAAACTAAAGAAGAGCTGAGCCGCTGGGAATATACTCTAATTACACTGTGGCAATGGCCATTAGTGATCTTACACACTTCGGCGTATTTTCTTTTTCATATAAAATGGATCGCTCCGAAGGGGTCACACAAATCCTAATGTGTTAAGGGATAGACATGCACAGTAAAAGCAAACATTAACTCTTCCCAGTAGTGAAGCTGTGAGGAAGGACAAACCCCCCAAAATCCTAGTGTGTCTTTAAAAAGAATCAGTTTAATTTGGGACAACAGACTTATGCACGAATCACAACTGTCTGGTTATCTGACATTATCACTACAGGGCACAGTCCAGGGTGTGAGGGGATTTAGTGATGCGTTTCCATGCATTAACATGTTTGGATTTCCTTTAACGTTAAGGTTAACTCTGAATTTCCTGGCTTGGTAATTTATTTTATTTTTTTATAACTTCCCTGTAATGTATTTTAACCTAAATCATCGCTATTGTATTATCAACCTGTAGCTTATGTCTGGGAAAATACATTTGCTCAGAACTTGAATTATAATTGTTACAGTTTACAATATAGTATCTCAACAGTATTAACAATTTTCAAATAAAGTAAAAGCATAGTTTTTAAAAGGAGATGCAGTAATTACTGAAATGAAGGCAACAGGACTGCCCAATTCTCACCTTTACTGTAGCAATTTAGGAAAAGGATTTGTTACTCTAAAAACCAGTATTTTACTCCAGTACCTCTGATCTTCACATCTGATATTTTTCCATTTATCACCTGTTCTAGGCACATTACATACAATAAAAAAATTGCATCAACACACAATGTTCCTTGTTTGATTAGTCCAAAATGTTCCATTTTTAATCTACAGAAGTTAGACAGTTGCAGGCATGAAAGAACTGTTTGACTTACTGAGCAGTTTTTCTTTGCATATCTAAGGAATAAGAATCCAAGCAACAGAGGAAAATGATCCATCCAACAGCTGCTTTTGGAACATTTCTACACAATGCTTTAAACATTCGACATAACAATGTTCCATTTGATAAAACAAGCACAGGTCTCAGGCAGAAGTGAAAGCACTTGATGTAACCATGGATCTTGGCGCAGAACAAAATTTAAATACCCTAAGAACACCAGACATGGTCAACCTGCTATTTGCATTTTAATTCTGACTCAAGATCCAGCCTAATAGTTAGCTGGTAAAGAGTTGCTACTGGAATTGTGAAATAAATAAAATCAAAATCAGGTTTTACAAGGCATGGTGGAGCATGAAGTTCTGAAAAGACGGTAATATAGCTAAGTCTTTGGGGATATTTTGATGAGATTAATTAATGTAGAGTGCTTTCTAGAAATATCATTCTTTCACTGATCTTTAGACTAAATGTTAATTGTTTTAGAAGTTTTGTGAGTCAAATGAACTTTTGAAAGTTCCTTTGTGAACTGACCATCTATAAAGATCCTGGAGGTCACTTGAGGTACTGGCAGGTTATGGTAGGATTAGAAAGAAGCACTTGAAATTATCTGGGATGGGGAGGAAAAAGCCTGAGGACCTGGCCACATCAGGAATATGAAAAGTTAAAAGTGCAAAATATTCAGAAATAACTGTCATTGTAATGCTCACTGAAATGAATCTAGGTACTTTTATGGTCCCCTGTCACCCGAGTATCTGAACATTCCATAAATACTGGATTTATCCTCACAACACAGCAGCGAAGTACTATTATTTCGATTTTTACAGTTGGAGAAGTATGGCACTGAGGGGTTAAGTGATTTACACAAAGTCACACAAGCAATATGTGGTAGAACTAGGAATTTGAATTTAAATCTCCCGAATCTCATTTCCTTAGTGGATTGATTTTCTCTAAGGAAAAAAATCAGAATTTTTCTGTTAGTAAACAGGTACATGTTTGAATCCTATAGCCAAACTATGAGAGTTGAGAAGAAAGAAAAAGTAAGGTTTCCTTTTCTTGTTCTTTTGAATATTAGTGCTGCTGGAAGATCTAAGGCATGAAGCAACAGAGTGATGCTTTCAAGAAGCAGACATCCTGCTTTGGATCTGACAAAAGTCGGATTCCACAGTAGTTGAAGAAGTGTCTTAATGAGCACCCTCAGGAATTCTCTCTATATAAACAGTCATAAGGGTTTAAAAAGGCTCCTTACTCTTTAAGACTGTTTGCAGTGCTGTTGTAGGTGTGCTGGTCCCAGGATATTAGAGAGGCAAGATGGGTGAAGTAACATCTTTTATTGGACCAACTTCTGTTAGTAAAAGAGACAAATTTTCAAACTTACACTGAGATGAAGAAGATCTCCGTGCAAGTTTGAAAGCTCATCTGTTTCACCAACAGAAGTTGGTCCAATAAAAGATGTTGCTTCACCCACCTTGTCTCTTTAAGATGAATATTTTTCTATCTGACAGTGAACTGAACCCCTCTGCCAGGCAATAAAACGTTGAAGTTGTTCCTGAGATTAAAATAAACATATTTCCACAGTATGTCTGCTTGTTTTGTAGATCATGGAAGTTCATACATATATTCTTTATGTTGCTC
Organism: Emydura macquarii macquarii; assembly: GCF_026122565.2. NCBI lineage: Eukaryota > Metazoa > Chordata > Testudines > Chelidae > Emydura > Emydura macquarii. Next base: position 18,557,465 of record NW_027131614.1, on the reverse strand, counting down.
AAAATAAAGAAAATCTTCTGTAAACATTTGCATTACAAAATCAGTGAGACTAATAAAACAATACTGGATGAGAGGCCTCTGGCCCGGTCATGCAGATTAAATCTGCAACAGCAAATCTGTTTCTGGTCACTAGGTTCAAACTGAGATATGGAGGCAGTGAGAGAGGTGCTGACACTGCTTGGCTAAAGGTAATCACTGTGGAACTGCTGTTACCGGAGAACATTTAGGGCATGATTCAAGTCCCATTTGTTTTAGTTACTGAATCTCTGACAGTTATCTTCCTCTTTCTCTTCCCTTCTTGTTTATGCATCTGCTACCTCTCTCTCCATCCCCATTCATTTAATTAGCTAGGCATTGATTCCTTCAGGCCATGGGGTATACTTTTGAAGGTCTCAAGCTGTGTATTTTGTTTGTCTTGGGTTTTCTTTAAAATTTTAATGTTTTGTGTTTCCATCATTGATGCCTCATAATAGAGGTCCTAGAAATAGACTAAAACAAAATAAATATTCTTGGTAAAACAGTTAGATCTGCCATGTGCTGGGATGCAATTCAGACCAGTGAGAAGTTGGGTCGCTGCCTGCCCTGTAACCCTGGGTGCCTGAAATGCTTTGCTGATGTGGCTAACACATGGCCACCAACATTCAGGAGACAAGCATGAGTGACTCCATCCTGTACAGCCCTGGTTCAGCACTCTGACCCCAGCAGCCTGTCTACAACACAATACCCCACCCTGGTCTCCACTAGGCTTGGTTACTATTTGCAGGATGACACCAACACACTCCCAGTCCCAAATTTCCCCCAAACTTTCTGCCCTGAAGCATCCATCCTCTCCTAGAACACTCAGAGAAGTAATAGGGTTCATTGCTCCTCTAAAGAGAAAAAAAAGCACATCATATTATTTTAACTGGAGTTAACAATCCCTTGAATTCAAACACAGAACTGGATTGGTTTAAATTAAAAGCAAAAACATTTATTAATGTATTTTTTGCCACTAGCATCATTCTCAGAAACAGCTGAACAATTCTGGATGAAAGTTTCAAAAGAAAAAAAAAGTTAATCCTGAGCCAGACAGACAGCATGGAAAGTTTCATCCCAAACAATTAATGTTTGGCAAAGTTATAAACAACTGAAAACAAGTGGGAAGTGTTGGGCAAATTTAATCATAGATGATGCTACCAGCTCTGCCTTGATAATAATCCAGTTTGTGTAGGAAGCCTGACCCACTGCCTACAGTGTTAAAGACAAGGGACTCCCCATTGAATTAGGAAGATATAGCTCCACTAGTGCATGTGTGTAGATTTTTTTAAAAGTTGCGCTCTACAAACTATGCTGTCATGATGACACAGTTAATCTCTCAAATGTGAACTGAACATAAACCAATGCAGTGCAGTCTATCAGAGTCTGCAGACATCCTGAACAATCGCTCTGAGTGTCAGCTCCCCATCCATCTCAATGAAGCAATTATCACAATTTAAATGTCAGTATTAACTATTTCACTGTGGGCCAATGTGGGCGGAAATGCTAAAATGCTGAGGTAGGCCATACCTGCAGTACGCGGAGGAGAGGACTGTCTGCTTTTTAACACACAGCCAAGGAAATCCTATGTTCCAGGAATACCTCAACAGAGGGTGGGGAGCTGATTCCTCATTGCTACCTGCTCAGAAAAGCCAATTGCTAATGTGCAGGTCCAGTACCATGGAGAAGCAGTTGGCCAAAAAAACCTTGCTTTCTTAGACCCCCATATTCAGCCACAATACAGGCTGAAGAGAACAACTGATTTAGGCTAAACACGTTCACCAAACTTCACTCACAGTAGAATCCAAACCCAATCTTTTTCTAGTTTGTCCTATCCTGATACTATTTTCTGCCTAGCTAGACACATTATCACCAACAGATATGAAGTGAAAATAAGTGGCCCTTGAAGATAGAGCAGCTAAAATTCAAAAGTAAGACCCATTAAATGCCACACAACAAGACAGAGCTCAAGCACAGATTTTGTCTCCAATTCTACTTGCATTACCATATAGAAAGATGGATTCAGGAGTGTCTATGTCCTTCCTTAGGTGCAGAATGTTTAGGGTGCTGAAGAATCATTATCCTGAAATAAACATTCTATCTAGAGTTTTAAGTGTCTAATAATCTATTGATGAGATTGTTTATTGAAAACAAAATTCTGCATATTGATGATATATCAAAGTTTGTTAATGTTACAAGTAACAGTTTCAAAGAACACAAACATGTACACCTTGAAGAAGAAAATAGAGAACAGATAGGAGGCCAGGATACAGTTTTTTGTAGAAATCTCAGTCTAAGTTTCAAAAGTAAATTGTTGGATGCCCAACTTGAAGAATTGAAGGTTTTCAGAGCAGTCAAATGGAGTAGAGATTTTGGCCCTTCCGGTCCTCCATTCTAACAATCAAGTAGTTATTACAATTTAGAATTAAATTAATACCAATTGTCAGCAGTCTGAAGGAGTCCAAGGAATAAATGAATGAATGAACATACTTTGAAGCCAAAACATCCTCTCCTAAAAGTGTCCCCTACATGCCAGGATTGAGCTGCCTAGGAATAGTACTGTGGGGAAACTTGCATTCCTAGTGCCCATGCTATTAGCAGTTTTGTGATTAGGCTAAGGACATCTGTCTCCAATCAGGTTTGCACCTTTCGATGAATTACATTAATTTACATTTTGGGGCAAAATACCATTTTTAATACTCTGTACAATCTAGCTAAAACAATAAGTAGCTAATGATGGTTTCCATCATTATTTCATTATTGTTCCAGATTCGCTCAAGAGGGAAATGTTAACAGAGATGAAGTGTATAACTAGTTTAGTAACATTGTAAGACTGTTGCCCGGGAAGCATATAGTGGAATCCTACTGACTTACCCCAAGACTGTTTTCAGCCAGTCATTGACAAAGATTTATTCTTGATTTAACAATATGAGTAAAATTTTCACTAAAAGAAGAGCCACTTGGAAATATTTCATAGATCCTGTTGCAATTTAAGGGTCTGAGCTTGGAAACCCTTATTCACATTAGTTGTCCCATTTATTCCAATAGGGCCTCTCATGAATAAGGACAATTGAGACCCAGAAGAGTTCGCAGGTCCTCAAACACTGTAAATGTCTTTGAAACATTAATAGTTCTCAATATTTCTCAAGTAAGCCTTTGTGCTTTGTCAATTATATATTTATAATAGGATAATAAAATATATGAGCCCAAAAGAATTAAAAATTAGATTCCCATTACTGCAGAAGCTAATATCTAAATAATTCAAAGCACTTTCAAACACAGTTACAGATCTTTCATTTACAATATGATAATGGGTTTTAATTATTTGCTTTAATTCAGCCAAGTGGCAGGCTGACCCGAGTTAATTTTTCTGTTTCATTTTAAAATAGAAGTATCTAAAGATCTCAGTAGTAGTAAGTTTCCTCTCAAGACTCAATATGTCATATTTTTATAAATCCTCTTGGCTTACAACTAACTGAGCATAATGGTGATTTAGTAGACTTTTCTATTTCAGCAACTATTGATCAATGATTTGTATCCTAAACTCCTTCATTTAAACTCAGATCATGTATTTCAGTATTAATTCCAGTAAGCATCTGTGGCTCCAGATTCTTAACCTTCTAGATATGTAAGCAGAAATGGATCCCAAGCCACAAAATTCAAATCCCCATTCCTAAAAGGCACACGTGAGCACACAGTTTTCCTTGAACAGGCATTTGATTGGAAATTAGATCCCCAAATTCAAGGTTAAATCTAAAGTTTCAACTCTACTACTTAAAACCCATTTTGCTTTTTCAAGTGACTCAGCAGACATATGCTAAGGAAAAACACATTAACTCTTAACTACAAAAAACATAAAGAACCTAAGGTAGTAATAGCCATAGTCATAATACCATCTTAATTAGGAGACTTAAATTTTCCAAAGCATTTCATTTCATTAGTATTAATGCAATTTCACTAGATGAAAGTATCAGATAAGAAAATGGAAATCTGAGTGGTGTTACCCAAAAAGAGTATTTTTCTTTGATGATCCTAATTACCCTTTAAACTAAGAAGGTCTTATGATATATACATAAAAAGATCTCAGTTAATCCTGATTATCTCAATAAATGCATATGCAATATGAGCCTGAGGCTAACATGAAATAAGAAAGGTTCAGTGAATTGCTGGTGTTAACTGATCAAAATGCTGTTATTTATATTATAGAGGGCAGATTGAACGAAAGGCTAATACCTTCTTTACTCTTTATTGTTAAAAACAGCATTAGCCACTTTTAAAAAAATGTTCACTTGTCTTCTAAAATGGCTTGTTATAAAATGACCATGCTCCTGATTAAAACATGGGTGTTCCTTAAGTCTGATAATGCAACTGATTGTTAAGTGTGATACTGCCTTCTATAGAAGTTTAAAGCATAGCGCAATGTCACTCTTTTCTCAGGTGTTTGGCTGAAGGGGTGGTTTGTTTGTGGGGGGAAAGCCTTAACCTTTTACCATGTGAGCATACACATAGGGAAAGTTTGTACTGCAACATAAAAAGTCAGCCCATAGAGTAAGTGCACTTCCAAGTGAAACTTCTTGTAAAGAAAATTCAGTAATGAGTTTTCCATTAAGTTATAAACAGGATAATACAGTAAATGGAAAATTTACTAGCCAGAGCTGAAAGCTACCAATAAAAAGCAAAGAATAACACACACACACACACAAAAATTTGCTCCACGTGGGGACCGGACAGCACCATCTGACACAAAATCATGGTTGATATACGGCTCAATCCTGCTCCCATTCAGGTCTGTGAGAGCATGAGAGACTGGAGCACCAGTGTTATACCACTGATTGCATAACCAATAGAGGTATGCTAGTTTACACCAGCTGAGAATCAAGCTGTAAAATTCTCATGCCAGAGCCATGGTGCCCCAATTAATTAACATGGCTCAGACTTCCAGTTTCAAGTCCTGCTTAAGTCAATGTTCTTCTAATCTAAAAAGAAAAGGAGAAAAGTTTTCTAGGATCTACAAGATAAAATCTTTAAAGAAACTTTATATAAAATGATAGTGCCACTGCTTCTTTTCAATACCAAACCATAAAAATGTAGGGCTGAAAGGAACCTGAAGAGGTCATCTAGTTTCGCTCCCCCTGAGCTGAGGCAGAGCCTAGTAAACCTAGACCACCCCTGATAGGCGTTTGTCTAACCTGATCTTAAAAATCTACAAGGAAAGAGTCCACTATCTCCCCTGGAAGTCTATTCCACCACTTAGTTGTTAGAACGTTTCTCCTAATATCTACCCTACATCTCCCTTGCTGCAGAGTAAGCCCATTACTTCTTGTCCTACCTTCAGCGAACATGGAGAACAATGGTTCACCATCCTCTTTATAACAGCCCTTAACATATTTGGAGACAGTTATCAGGTAACCCTTCAGTCTTCTTATCTCAAGATTAAACATGCCCAGTTTTTTTCACCTTTCCTCATATGTCAAGTTTTCTAAAGATTTGCTCATTATTTATGGCTCTCCTCTAGATTGTCTCCAATTTCTCTGCATTTTCCTAAAGTGTGGGCACCCGGAATTGAACACAGAACTCCAGCTAATGACTCACCATTGCCAAGTACGACACAAGCTACACAAGCTATGCAGTTACACATGCAGAGTATGCTTGCTTAATGCCCGTTGACTGCTGTGCTTCCCTTCTGTGCGGTGTCTTCTCTGCACTGTGCCGATGGGAACCCATTCCCGTCGACGCAGCGCTATGCCACTTGAGGGGGTGGATTTACTGCGTTGACTTCCTGATCAATTGAGCGGGTCTACACTGACCGCTCAATCGATCCAGAAAGATTGATCTGAAGGCGGCGACTTTGCCACCATCAGTATAGACATACCCTAACTTAGTGCCTACATGCTTCTGTGCCTTCATGCCTTAGCAAATTGTCCATGTTTCCACATTTTGTAGGATACCTTTTTGATTTTTCAGGTCATTACAGAGCTCCAGCTGGAGCCATGTTGGCCTCTTATGATTCTTCCTAATTTAACTTTGCATAGGGGTAGTTTCCTGTTGCATCTTTTAATATTGTCTCTTTGAGAAACTGCCAGCTCTCCTGATTATTGATTACTTGCAGAGATGTTACATTTATCTCACTTTCCCTCAAGTACAGCAGACTGTAGCTAGTTTTCAGTATGTGCCCTCCAAGTCAGTTATATGGCATTAGCCTCATAAAGAAGAAATCACATCCAGACTTAATTGTCTTTTTAGAGTACACAGCTAGTTCCATAGTCATAATCACTCAACTCTGACAACACTCAGCAGTTAAACATCTCAAATCAAGCCCCAGGCACTCTCTCTCATCTATGCAACTCCCAGCCCATCTGCTCCAAAACTCACATAAGTCATGTTAAAAGGGCACTACAGAAACAAAATACTTTACCAACTATGTTTCAAAGTACAAACTATCTGTAGTTTGAGAATCATATCTAGTGATCAAACCAAGCTAGGGAAAATAAAAATAATATTCGCACACAAGACTGAACTTCATTTAAAAAAAAAAAAATTCCTCTGTCATAACCCCTGGAAGTTCAGGGGTTAGAGAGAGTGAGAGCATGTGTGGGCTGGGAAAGGAGAGGGAGTTAGAATGTGTTTTGCCTCAAACAAAAATCACACAAGTACATTTGAGCAGTGTTAGATCGCTCTTATTCTCACTATTTATTGAAGCAAAAACAGTCCAATTTAAATGACCTTTGCATAAATGTAGATCTTGGTATGAAAAAGAGGTGGGTTTTTTTGTTTGCTTTGTTTTTAAATTACTGCAACCTTTGGATGAGACCCTGCTGTGCTGTAGACACATGCTTAACTTTTAAGTCAATGAGATTACTGACATGTTTAAAGTTATGGTTCTGCAAAGATTTACATACATTCTTAGTTATTAACTTTCTGTACATGTTCATTGAATTGATGGGAAAATATAGCCCTCTAGTGGGCTAAACAATGTTTCTAGCTTCTTATACAAATAAATGTACTTCTAGATAACAGTTTTTAAAGTTAGGGATTATCTATACTGGTATAACCTCCCCCTATGGACATTCTTGTTCTGGAATAAGAGTGGCTTTTGTATTTAGTTTAGTTTATATTACTTGGGAAAAGGTTTAAGATAGATTGGAGGAAAACAAAAACAAAACAATCCTTTCTGAGTAAGTCCACACAGCAGTTTTTACTGGTGATTTTACTGGTATAACTGTTTAAATTCACCCTTTAAATAACATCAAAATAACCCTTTCCTATGTAGGCAAGGTCTTAGCTTTGCCTTCTCTCTTCCTGCCCAACTGAAAAGTTTTGATGCTGATTCAAACTTATCCAAAGAGATTTCTGCAATTTTGCAATATAAACTGAATTAACTGTGCAAGCAAGGAAGCTAAAAGTTTGCTCCCTACTCTTGAAAGGTAATCCATGTTAGTTTTGTTACTGATTTTTTGATCTTGTGGTGATGGTGGGGGAACCACCATATATAAGAAATACTGTTCATTATTTTGTTGAGCTGTTTATACTATAGATGCAAAAATAATAATAAACTAAACCAGAGGGTAAGTAAGAAAGTAGATATATAGATGAGGGAAAGTACTTTATATAGCCTCAAACACCTGGCAGTAAGGTAATTTGTTAGTAGTTCTCTAATTTTTAATAATCTTACATTTTGGAAGACTTTTCCTCTTTGTTTTGCAAATTTTTGCAATTGCTTTTACTAGCAATTTATTTTCCCTCACTATGAAGCACTTAAACTTAAAAACAAAAAAGCACACACACACACACACACACACACACCACAGTGGTGAATCTCTTCTCTACTATGTCAGTACATTATGTTGGCTTGTAATAGTCCTTGTTGGGCCAGCACAGGGCATTTGCCTCAAACGATGACCACCACTTCTGGGGAACTCTTGTAGTTGGTGTCATGTCACTTAAGACTCACAAAGCACAGTATATGTTTAGACAAAGGATTACTCTATGACAGGATTCTTCACTTCTCCCCAAGGCTCATTCATTTTAACAATCAGTTACATATCCGTTAACTTCTTACAATTAATAGGTCTACTCAGGGTTTGCATTTTCCTTTGTTGTGCAGTAGCATGGCACTGTTGATGTTCTTTTGTCTTTCACAAGCCTTAGGCCTGGTCTATATTAGACTTCTGCCAACATAGTACTGTCGGTCAGGGCGGTGACTAGGTGTAACCACCCACTGACATAGCTACACCAGCAGAAGCCCCTAGTGTAGACACAGTGTACTAGCAAAATTGCACCTTAACCAATATCGCTTGTTTTGCTCAGGGGGTGGTTTTTCCTGTAGTGGTACAAAGGGCAGCTCTGCCAACATAACTGTGTCCACACTAGGAGAACTTTTCTGGTGTGCTATTCCTACACTGGTAAAGCGATTCTAGTGCAGACATAGCCTCATATAGAGATATACAGTAGAGAACAATTTCAGCTTTTTACACACGGGGTGCATAAAGACAGTAATCACTAAGCAATAGTTCCCAAACTGGCCCACGGAGAGCTAGCTGTTTGCATTGCACAGGTTCTCTTTTGTTTCCAGCAGCTAATCACATTAAATGACAACTACAAATACATTAAATACTTTCCTAATGCTACTCTTTCATGTGAACTATTGCTGGTATTGCTCCAGGCATGGTGTTACACTCCCAACCAAGGGACGGTTTTTACACAGGGAGTTTTACGCAACAGGAATGGAACAGGGAAGTGGCTTGTTCAACTGCCAAAGGGAAGCAGCCATCCCCCACTCTGAGTGGTTAGAGAAGCCCTACTCCTCTACAGTACTCTTGCCTCAGAGATACTAAAATAAATGCAAGTCTGCATTGCATACCACTACTGCATTCATTGTCGAGTTTGTTACTTAACCACTTTGAGTAGGTGACTAGAAAACTATTTTTTTGCAGAATTAATATTGTAAGATGTGGAGAGATGTATAAAAGCAACACATATTGGAAACTGGCTGCAGATGCTGAGTATCCAGTTGCACGTTTTTGGTGAGCAGTGCTTGGTCTGGAAACAGTCACCATAAAGACGGGGATAGCCCCTCTTCCTCATTCTCCTGATATTTTTAAACTGGGTACAGAGAGTGCCCAATACAGCACTTCCTTTGCCTCTATGTTTCTTATCCTTCTATTAGGAACTATTTTTCATAGCAGAAATATCCATGAGGTAATCCTCCCTGCACCACCAAAATTCCTGAGCCTCACATTCAAATCAATTAGCAATTCCAGGATATACATTAGTTGACCATTGGCACTATAACTATTGGTCACCTAACAGGAATTCAGACTCCCTGGTCATCAGGGGTGCTCCAACAGCATATTAACAGACACCCTTTTGTGGCTTATTGCAATGAGATGGTATGGCATCTTCTGATCTATTACAATTCTTTTGGTTCATGCAATTATTACAAGTTTTAATCCATGAAGTATGCAGCATTTTTAAAGCAAAAAGATAAGTATTTCTAACATTTAGCAAGACATCAAAGAATTATGGAAACAATCCCATAAAGGATACGATTTGGTCACGGAGATCAAGGGTTCTGTGACTTTCCCGGACCTCCATGACTTCTGGGGCAGGGCTGGAGCAGCTGTCAGTCCCAGAGTAGCTGAGCTGCCAGACTGCTGGAGCAGTTGCAAGCCCCAGCAGCTCTGTCTTCTCTCTTACCCCAGGGTATTTTTAGTAAAAGTCAGGGACAGCTCACAGCTTCCATTAATTTTTGTTTATTGCCCATGACCTGCCCGTCACTTTTACTAAAAATACCTGTGACAGAATCTTAACATCAATCATAATGAAACTTGGTATAAATGAGAAATTACTTCAAGCTTGAAGCTTCAAGTTTGAACAGACTTTCATTTAACTTGTAAATCCAACTGTGTTAGAGAATGCAATCCATGGGGGTCTATCACCTACTGGTTGGTGTGAAATGCTATATTCCAAGGGAATTAATCTTCGCCTCTGCTCTACTGAGAAGAAAAGTTGACTTTAAATGGAAGCTGCTGGTACTTTACGCTTCAGAAAAAAACAATCAGGCTATGAATGACTTCCCAAGGTCACATGGCCAGGTAGAAGTTATGTCTCCCCTCCCCAACTCCAAAACCACTGCAAGGAGTCTGGTTCCCATCTGAAATCGAGACATATGTTTAAAACGAGTGTACCAAAGAGGTGGTTTCTGGAGAATATAATACATGTTTTAAAGGGCATTTCAAGGGTCCAGTTATAGAAACAAAGTTGTGACACTGCTATAGTAGTACTGTATTCAAGACAGGCATCTTGTTGAATGGAGCAATAGGATCAATACTTTAAATTTTTCCATATTAACCATCATAAATGAAAAAAGAAAAATCCAGAGAACGGCAATTTAAACTAAAACCCAAGACAGCAGCAAATAGCTCTGTCAGCTTCAGTGGCTTATCATGTGAGTAAGCTCATTTTATTTATGTTGTACTATTCCGCTGTCACTTGTAAAAGCACAGTACTGTGGGATTTAAATGACAGCAAGTTTCTTCGAGTTTCTAAAGAAATTAATGGCTAGACTCTGTAAGGTTAGAGTATATCAGTGTATACGCTGTGGTATTTGTGTGAACTTACCAAATACACAAATAAAACTTCACACTTGAAACATTATAAAAAGGGAAATTTTTGAGGTGAAGTTGAAAAGAAACATGGACTTTTTGAAAGCAAGAACATGACAGAATGGAACTTCTTAGAAATCTCTTAGGTAATAATACACCAGCCTGAGGAACAAAGTGCACAAACAAAAGCTACTGGCAGTAGGGTTGTCAAATCCAGGCTTTGGTACCAACTTGCCAGAACCCATTGCTAGCACAGATTCCTCAGGATGGTAACCAAGTAGGAGAGTTGGGAATATCTATAGCTGAAGGAGCCTGCCCTTCCCAGTAAAATAAGTAGTACCTGAAAATAACTAACAGAAAAGAAAAAGCCAACCAAAACCCCATATCAACTGAAGTGTCCATTTAAAATGTGAAAAGTGCAACGCCAACAAGACAGTCCAACAGAGCATTTATTTATAGAATTCCTATTCATCTCATACACAATCAGATGAAGCAGATACAGTTTGCTGGGCCATTTGGGAAGATTTCCAGGATGCCAATCCTTGAACTGCTACAGCTTTTCCTACATATACAGTTCACTGAACATTGCTGGAGGAAAAAAGAAGCAGGTATTATGAAGAACATTCAGTGAGGAGAACTAATTTATCTGGAACCAGACCCTATTAGTACAAAGAAATTAACTGAAAGCTTAATAATGCAATAATTAATAATAACTTAGAAAAATTAGCCTTTGATCTTCTAACTCCAAATACCTCCAGTCATATCAAAACTAAATTGAAGCCATGAGAGATAAATGTAACTAAACTTGGTAGACAGTGTTTTCTATTACACAGATATTGGGATCTGCAGAATTTACCTTACTTTACTGTTTGGATAATCTGGCATACTTCTGCCACATGAACCAAAATGGGCATTTTGCTACTGATGATAGTAAGAGTAAGATCTTTGTGTTGAGCTAATGCGTCATAAGCAATGGAGATGCAAGCACCGAAGGAAACAAAACATTAGAGGATCTGTTACTTATATGGAAAGGCTTTTTCAAAACAAAACAAAAAATGTTTAATTTTACATCCTGTCAGCTAACACAGGCATGTTACACACATGCCACACTAATACTGTAAGCATATCTATTAATATATTATATAGCTATACATGGTGGGAAGTTACATTAATTTACTATGCTCTTCCCACAATTCTCACATTTTCTATTTGTTCAGTTTCATTGCTGACTTTTATAGTAGTATGGGGAACTCTTTTCTAGATTGCATATGTTATTCTGCTGTCATCCATCACTTTTTCCTTTTGGCAGATACACATCTTAGACTCATGTCTCAAAGAAAAATAATTATTGATAAGCCCTGGTCCAAACAGTTTACGGTCTGTCATCCTGCTTCCTCAGACTGCCATTTCATCTCTACATTCTCATTTTCTTGCACTGGCAGAATGGAAGATCATGAAAAGTCAGAGGGCTGCAAATGAAAACTGAGGAATGGCAGGCCAAGAGACAACTGACTGCCCATTAAAGGCTACAGACAGACAAGAACCCAGGAAGGAAGTTTAGCTCAATGCTGCCAAATCACACGCTGAAGAGCCGAAGGAACTAGCATGGCATCTGAAAATAAGGCCCAAGTTAAGGAGTAATTCCAGGCTTTGAACTGCCCTTTGGTATGGATTTGTGGATGGAACATAGCTGCTTACTAGCTCAAATGCAGTCCCAGAAGGTCCTGGCACTTCTTTATAAACAACCACCATAAAGAGGTTGTGGTTCAAGTTCCAGAAACCTCTAGGTGTAATCAGTAACAATATTAGATAATCCCACCTCAGCAATTTAAGAAGTCAGAAGGAGCTGGAAATGGACCAATTTTTTAAATGAAGATAATAAATCAGAAGAGAAAATGTAAAATTCACTTACATCATAAGACTATCATGCATAATTTGGGTCAAACGATCTAAACTGCCAGAGTAATGTATGATTCTTAGAAGTCTTAATATGATCTGAACCCCTCCAAGATAAATCCAGACATTTCCCCCCACCTCCGAAACAAAAATGCAGTTTAGACACTCAAGAAAAATGTTAAATTTGCACGGCTAAAGTCCTAACTTTCTTTTTAGAAAAAAGTTGAGGAAAACAAAGAGGGAAAAATCTCATTAAAAAGTTTAAAGCCACAACATGATAGTGTCAGTGAAGTTGCAGGCCTCAGCTGACAGAGAGTACAGCACTCAAATTCACTTGTAAAATGATTGGAAGGAGGGAAAGAATAGATTGCCTGTTTCTAAAGTGTGTGTTATAGCACTGTTTTGTTAACAGTGGAAATTTTGCTCTTGTACTATTAGCTTAGATACATTAGAACATTATTATGTTGGTTGACCTGATTGATGCTTTTGAACTAAGGAAATGGTATACGATATAACAGAATTGCGATAAGTAACCCAAAGGTGAATCTAAGTAACTATTTTCCCTACTCCACGATTGGTCAGTTTTTCTAAAAACCACCTCCCCGAGCCAATTTATTATATCCATCCATGTAAAGACATTAACATCTATGTAATAACAGTGGGTATAAGAACAAACCAAGCTTTTATAGGATTAAAAATATGTAAAACCAAAAGCCATTTTGTAAGCGCAATATTCAATCCTTTTATTTATTTAGAAATATTTGGCATTCAAGGAATGCAAATTGGAACTTTTGGTACAATGCTATGTAGCATCCATGCCACCTTTTACTGTGAACTACAGTTCTGATACAAATAAGGTATATTACAAATCAAGGTGTTCTAAAGCCTTATCACCTTGGTTGATAAATCAAGTTAAAATAAAAACCAGTGCCCAAATAAAACGTTATCCTGGGCTTCCCTTCTAATAGCTGATAAAAGTTTTAAATTAAAAGTTTAGAGAAGAAGTACTATTGTAGGCCTCAACTGCACTATAAATATCACGATAGCATACAGATGCCATGTTATGAAGCTGAATCACTTTCACATGGACTGTCTGAAGAAACTGACGAGGATAAGATGGCAAGACAAGTCTCTGGATAGTGAGGTTCTCACATGGGCAGGTATTCCAAGCATCCATACTCTGTGCTCACAGATGAGATGGGCAGGCCATATCACCAGAATGTCAGATGAGCAACTGCCAAAGAAGATCTTTTATTGTGAGCTAAAAGAGGGAAAGGAGGCCAGAAGAAATATTTCAGAGACTCCTTCAAGTTATCGCTAAGGCGTTTCCACGTTGACCCAGAGTTTTGGGAAGATCTCGCTCAGGATCGTTCTACCTGGCAAAGTCTCATCCATACTGGAGCCACAGTCTCTGGACAGAGAAGAACTACTGAGGCAGAGCAGAAGCGCCAGCAGCGTAAATCTCACAATAGCAGCATGTCCACTGTTAATCAAGTAACCCATAGCGGCATCTCTTGTTCAGTGTGCAACAGACGGTTCAAAGCTCAAATTGGCCTGATCAGCCACTCACGTGTTCGCAGAAACCAGTGATATCATGGTCATCTTCAAACTCAAAGGACAAATGACAACAATAAATGTTATGTTGCAGCAGCATGCCTAAAGATTGTACTGCCATTGCACAACTTGGTTTGGTAGCCTTATGTGGAAGAGACTGAAGGGTTGGTTGTCACCAAAGTAAGTACCTGTGCTCTAGCCCTTGTAGAGGAAAATGTTACAGTAAGATCCTTTACCATGCTGAGCACATGATTTAGTTCCTGCCACACAGGCAAGGCCAAACTGTGTTTTATCCATCCAGGGCTAATACCATGTTTAGGGACACAGCACAAACATGGTAGAATGGATAGTGTAGACAGAGCCTTAGTTCCATCACTAATACCCAGATGCGCAGGCAGATGTACTTTGTTTAAGTACTTTTAAATACTAACTGGTCTGAGGAAAAGTTATACTTTTCTAATACGAAAACCTCAGGAAGTTTGATTTTAGCCAAGGGCCCAATTCTGCCAAGGGGATGTCTCTTTGGGCTAGATTGCGAGACTCTAGGCACATCCCTGCTTAAAAGGCAGTGTGAAAGCTGCACCAACTCAGGCAGCACCAGGAAGCACTCAGGCATGTTACTCAGGCATGCCTCTGAATCACAATTCCTCCCCAGCCTTCTCCTTAGTCCTACGGGGTAGTAGTTTACTGCTGCCCTATATCCACAATAAGGGCTGGATTCTGAAAGGTGTTGAATACTCTGAACCTGATGCAGCAAAACAGGAGGATGCCATAACTGTAAGCACATAGCAGTCTCACAGACTCAAGACTAGTTGTTATGGCCAGCAAGTGGGGAGGAGGGAGAGCCATAGCTTTGCCCATTCCCTGATCACCTGTTCTGGGGAGAGATTAACCAGGTGAATATCCCCTTTTATTCCCTGGCCTAAGATCTAAGAAGCCAATGTAGGGATGTAAGGGGAGTTATTATCCCATCTTACTTCCTTGCATGGGCATGTAGTCTGACCACAATTTAGCCCAATGCGAGTTAGGTTGGCAGAATCATCCCCAAAATAAGGAGTGTCATACTCATTAGGAAAAGTTTACATGGTCTCCCAACTGAACCTTCAAAAAAAATCTTTGCCATAGTATTATTTAAACACCTTACACCCTTTCTCTATGACACATTCAGCCTTTACTAATATACTAACTACAGTTACTTCTAGGGTTAAATTTAACCCATGTTCTTTAATTAGTAGTAAAAGAGCCAACTTTTTAATCAGGCCTCACGTAGTTTTAAAGTAGCCAGAAGAAAAAAAAAAAATACAGATATTCTCCTCCTGCAAAATAATCTTACTAAAGCTTTGTTAAATAGTTGACTTTTGTTCTTCAGTGAAGTTTGCAATTTTAATTGTCCAGAATAATTCTGCCCACTAAAAAGGGGCATGATCATTTTATTTTGTAGTACAAGGAAGTCGCTGATGTATTTAAGCTCTTGATTTAAGAAGAGCTATAAAGTTACTTTGTAGGCAGTGTCACCCTTCTTTTACCATATAGATGATTATTAAGAATGAAGATTAAATTTTTTACTAGGGGAATATAAATTTTGCATAAATGCTCTACCCTTGTATTGAATAAACTTAGAAATGAAAAAAAGATTTGCATTTAAATGAAAATTTTAGCTTCTTTGAGAAGATGAGACACTTACCCACAGGTATTAAAAAGAAAAAAGTGCATTTTAACTACCTCTATTAAATATTGTTCTTCCACCTCTCCAAGATGACTCCCAGAGTTACATTTTCAGAAGAAAAAGGCCCAAAGTGGTGCAGCTATTTGTTATCTGACCTCAAAGGGCTAGTGTTTTGCCCCATATGAACTGGGCTAAAACTCTGAAGTGGAATAAATTAATGGAATAGAACTGAGTGGAATTAGCTCTCTTTCATACTGAAGCACTGCAATGCTACAGGTCCCACAAAATTTTTCATTTTGGATTATGGGAAAATGTAACAATGCCAAATTCCAGGAATTTACATAGTGAATATGTGGTCATAGGCTGTTCAGAATTATAGTGCGTACAGTGAAGGAGGAAAGAGTACATCTTTTGAAAGGAATTCATACAAGACAACCTTTAAGAAACCAGCAAGTTAATTTTGGAATTCTAAAAAGATGCTCATTTAAATCCACATTGTAAGTGAACCCTCCTTCTTACTGTACCAATAAAATTGGTACATGTGTTTGTCTTAGTGAACAAAAATACATTAAAGGAAATGAGGCTGCTTCTATAGGGACAAACACTGAACTAATCTCACATGAGAGAAAAATCTAGCATGCGCATTTAACATTGCAAACGGAAATCAAGAACAAGAATTAATTGTTAAAAACCGATATGAGGAACCACTTTCTTTGCTTTTAAAAAAGATATACAGAAATAATTACACTGATTAATAAACCACCAATATTCATGATTTTCTCGTGAATTAAACTGGTTTAACTTTTCAGAAAAATATCACCAAACTAGTACAGAACATGTCTTATCATTCATAAATACTATTGTGTCAAAGATGAACTGTTGTTGCATACACATTTGTGTCTGCTTTCTTGTGCTTTTTATCCAAGGGAATACGGAACACATGGTCACAGGTTTCCTGCTAGGTGATTTACAGGGTAACCAAGTGACTAATAAATCAATCCTTTCTTCTACCTGATTCAATATCGAGCTGCTACAACTACTGTAACATAATGTGAAGGGTTCGAAGAATCCATCTGAAAAGTACCTCTTACATTATTATAAGTATCCATCTGGATTTTCTTTTAGTTCACCTGTATTCACAAATATATACTGTGTATGCACCTTGAGTATTACCATATGGGAAAGTCTCAAAAGATAAAAGATGAAATGAGGTATGAGGCAGTTCAGTTGCCTTCCTAATTTCTGAATTCGTAACCGCCACCAATGAAGAAACCCGATGCTATATGTAGTCCCCCAAAATACATTTTGAGTTGCCTTGGCTCTCTGTGCCTAGTTCTCTAGCAGGCTCTTCTCACACCTGTTTCCTTAGGCTGAACATTTTGAGGATGCAGAAGCATTTGTGTACCCCTCAGCAGTTATGTTTATTTATGTGATGCCTTCTCCAGATCTGGGAGTTTGTCAACCAATGCTTTATGATTCACATTGATACTGGCTAGGAGTCCTCCATCATTGCCATCTGAACCAGTATAACTGATTTCTTCACCAGTCAGGGTAGTCATGTGACCACCCAATGCTTTCAGCACAGCATTCCCGGCGCATATATCCCACTTCTTGATGTATGTCACATGAATATACACATCAGCTTTTTCTTGTTTCTTGTCAGATACCTCAAGGAGGGCTAAAACTTTATAGCCTAGAAGATTAGAAAGGTAACACCAATTAATGAAAACATCAACTTTCCTAATACATCACAAAATAACGACATTTATTAGCAATTACATGTTCACTTAGCAGTAAAGCGTAACAAAAATGATTTGGTTAACTGTGTCACGTTTGTTCAGAGTGTAATGATGGATACTGCAGAAACCTTCACCTTCTGTCACGCTTCCTGCAAGGTGCTGAAATAAGATTTTTCCACTACATGTCACACTTGAAACTAACAAGCCCATTTTGAACATGATCATTTCCTCTACTGCTTTGTCAGATATACAGACATATCAGGAGATGTATCAACAGAATCACACTGTGTATGTGTTTAACTAAATGATAACATTTCACTCTTGGGCTTGTTTGCTTTACTACAATTTTAGTGCTTAATCGCCACTTTACTCTCAAATGCACCATTTTTTAAATTCTAGCTGGCATGCATATCAAACATATTTCCAGTTCATAAAAATCTCTACGTGTAATGTGATTTCTTCATTTTATTGATCAACTTCATTCTTTTACAAAGCTCCCTACTCGCTCATTTCACGGTACAGCTAATCCTCTTCATTCATGCTAAACCTTTCCCCTTTTTTATATGCAACCAAATGGAATGGAATAAGTGCTGTGTCAATTAAACTTTCATCTCTTTTGCTAATCATAACCCAACTTCTTTAGACTCATTCTCTTACCCAGGACTACTCATCAATATGAGATATTATTAACTGCATCTTTTCTAAAAGATACAGCAGTCCATATAAAGAAATTGGAAGATGCCCATTGTGAAATTCAGAAATTACCTGTATTTTACAGGAGCAAAAGTGGGTAATTATTTTACTCTTGTGCTTCCCCCTCATCTAGGCAAATTCTGTCTATACCATACATCAAATGTTGCCAAGACACAGCATAAAAAAAGCTAACCAATTTGTTTGCTGCTTGTTGTTAAATCTCCTGGGACTGACTATTAGATTTTTTTTTTTTTTTTAAATCACTGAACTCCTTTTTCTTAATTTTCAGTTTGTACATCTGAAACTGTATGGTTATTTTATTGTTTTGTCATGCCAGTAAAATAGTGTAACAATTCCTATTTCTGATCATGGTTACCAGTCTTTTCTTAACATATCAGACAGTTTCACTCTGATCTCTTCTAACATTCGGCATAGAGTAAGTGTCACCCAAATGCTACTCTTTCCATGTACCCAATACTCTCTTTTTGTTGTTTCATGTTGTGCCTAATATTTACTCCTTTTCCTGCCAACTAACCAGTGCTTTTTAATCACTCAGTTCTCACCTCACAATCTGTGGGTGCTGCAAAAAAACTGAAATAGGTTTAAATTTGGGTTCTTGGTGCATGAAGTACAGTACTTCTGCTTCAAATTACTTTTTTGTCACTTCTCCAGTTCAATAACCATTTTCTTACTAAGTAATCCACAAGCAATAAAACGTCTGGGATACTTAAAAGTAACAAACCTGCTCCACCTGCTGGGATGATCACAGTTTTATTTCCAAATGTTTGCCGTGCAACCTGCTCTACTTTTCCTGCATGAGAGCGAGACACAATAATTCTTGGAGTTTTCTCATTGTAGGAGGAACGAGCTTTTACATTTGACCCACCGTTCACCATTGCCCAGACTACAAAAGAAAAATACATTCCATTAGTGGCTTTGGGAGGCATCTGCTCTTTTAGGGATACAATTAAAGAGATGCTCAAAACCAACCTTTGGTAGGCTGTACTCAAAAGCTATTACAATCTGACATTTATTTGGTGTTCTAGCTGGTGATTTCAGCACAGCAGAGAGGCTGAGATTATGTGGTCAGAGATTGACCTAATTTGTAATCTTTAAAGTGGACTCTCCCCTATTAATTCATGTATATGTGGTAGAGAAGGATCATGAACAAAAAGTGTTATGGCACTTCCAGTTTGGAAAATGACTCCCTTCACCCCCTAATCTTGAGTAATAGAATTAACTGTGTGTGTACATTTTAAAAAATCTTATTTGGGTGCCATTCTTGAAGATTTTTAATGGGGTATCCTTGCGGATTCCTTTATATGACGAAAGAATGTGGCAAATTCTCAAAGAAAATGACAATTTTTGTTTGAAAGAAAATCAGCACTTCGATAATAGGTGTAGCAAGTGCTTCAGAAAAAGCCAAGATACATACAAATGTGAAAGTAAAGTGCTAATGGTTAAATGCTAACTTTAATCCCAGTTTAAGAATATAATACTTAGGGGGCAAAAAAATCACAACACTGAATTTTCAATAGGTAGAAAACTCAGTTCTTCTGAACAAGCTTAGCTGTGGTAGTCAAAGCTATTACATAACTTCTGTGGACTCTAGAGGTCAGTATGGCCTAAGGGAAAAGGTAAAGGTGTAATCAGTCTCTGTTTTAACTATGGAGGAATGCAAGACATTTCCTTCAAATATACTCAACACTTGCTTTGTTGTTTGAACCTTTCAGAAGTTAATGGCAATCCCTTGTCCTTGAATGTAAACATTTAAACTCACATCCATCCTCATCAGTGCTTTAAGTGAGACAAAAGATTCTGTATGTGAGTGCCACATATTTGGAATACACAGATTCTCCCCCTACCCCCCAATAAAATCTTGTGTTTAAAACGATTGTGAAAGATGGATACATGTCAGTTATTAACAGTGGTGCCTGCAGTCATACGCACGTTATGCAGGTGTGTACACCTCTGGCTGTGGCGAGGAAGAGCAGCACGGGCCAACCCCACTGCCCACTCAAGTTTGGCAATCATGATGGAAAGACTGCAGGGCCAAAATTGAGTGAGTGGCAGGAAACTGCCATGCCTGAAGCAGGAGCAGCTCTTTGGATTGAACAAGTGCTGCAAGGACTAACCTTTGGGGGAGAAATATCTTACTAGACAAGAATGTAATTTGTTAATAAGCATAGGCTACAGATTGTGTCTTATGATTTTCTTTTACCTGCAACCTTATGCTTCCAAAACTTTACACTTGCTTTTATTTGAATCTTTATCTCAAGCTCTATTAAATAAAGTTCAAAGTGGTTTTATTCGTAAACCTACTGTGCTAAGGAGTGTACTGAATTAAGGTGAAACCAGTGAACCAAGGTGCACTGCTTCTCTGGAGGCAGTGAATAGGTATACTTTGAGGTATTCAGAAGATAAGGGACTGTGCACTCGAGTGTAATAGAGTGGGATGTGTAAATTGCTGGCTTGCACTGGGACAAAGCGAGGCTCCTGGAGCCCCGAGCAGAACACCTATGCTGCCAGTATCAGATGGCTTTCCGCAGGTGGACACAGATGGGGTTTCCTCCTGCTGTGAGCTGGTGGTAGTGATTCACCACAACCATCTCGGGTAACTTCAAAGTGTCAGGCCACTGCACCTGGCCAGGCCAGGTCAGAAGGCATGGACTTTGACAGGTCAGCTGCTAGCGCCAGCAGCTGCAACAGGGATGGCTCCACAGAGAATTAATCCCTGGTATGACAGGAAAAATTTCTGCAGGTACCTCTGATCATTAAGGTCCTGATACTGCTAGCCTTACTCATGATAGGAAATAATCTGCTCTTGAGAGCAGTCAGATGGACTTCAATGAGACTGCTTGCATGAGCAGGGGGCTACTCAGTATAAGGGGATAGAATACAGGCCTATAAATGTAGTGTTATTTTCTTTAGAGATTGTTCTTAATGTTTCAATGAAGAGAGCTTAATCAACAACTGTATTTTCAGTTTATGTTTCTTCCATGTACTATTCTTCCGTCCCAAAAAGACCATCTTTTCCGGTGTGTTTTTGGGGGCCCCAGTCTTGAAGACTTTGAACATTACCACAATATATGTAAGTAATGATACCTTTTTGTTTTCCTGTATTAGGTATTATTGTATCCATTTAACACTAGATTCTCCCGCAAGTGTAAAACTTTAACTGCACATTAGTGAAAATGGCAGGAAAAAAAAAAAGAGAGAAATATACTGATACCTGTATATGCTGAGAAGGGCTTGTGTATTACTCCTATTACTGGTTCACCATTCACAGCCACACACACCATAGTAGTGACATATTGTCGAAGATCCTCTAAGGGGTGGGAATGGGGAGAGAGGGCAGGAAATCAAACATGAATTGGCTCAACATCACACAGGATAAGAGCACAAAAAACAAAACAAAAAAGCCCTGACTTTATAGACTTACACAGAATGACACATCATAGCCTGTAGTAGCGTTAGTAAATTAATAGATTGTACTGTGATCTTAGCTTTCAAGAAACAGCCTGCATTTTAAATTCAACCCTTTAAAAAGGTATGACTCTACTCTGTCTTTATTTAAGTCACTCCAAAGTTACCAAAAAATGTAAAAGAGTAAAACAACTCCCCAGTATTTCCATACTTTCTATTGTTCAGTAGATGTGTGCTGCGCGTCTACTGGACCCAATTCTGCCACCTGTTCATTAAGCAATATATCCTTACATGAGGGTGCCAGATTTGAGCCTAACACAGAACAAATTCCTCCCACTCTCCACCTCATTTTACATTTTGGTCGCTTTAGAGCTGAATGCTCGTCCGAGGTTTTGAATTTTCATACCCGATTACCATCATACCAGTAAAATATCATCAAGGAAAAAAACCACGGTTATAGTGTTGCTTTAATTACTTATCTGTTTTTATACTGGTTAGGTTTTTAACTGCATTGTATTATATTGTAAATTGTTTGTGCAGCATCATGAGCCTCTGGAGAAGGGGGAAGATTTACAATTATGTGATGCATTTTTAACTTCATGTCCATTCCTTAATTCAAGCCCAGGTACAAGTCAGAAACCTACAAGCAAAGAATGAAACTGGAATTTAAAATATTTTGCTTAGAATAATTTAGCACAAACATGAGAAATGGGTATTAGTCAACTGCACCAATAAGTGACAAACATCAGATGTATTTTAATGTCCACCAAGTCACAGAATCTCAAATTCATTTCAGCCTTTGGACAAACAGTAAAATACAGTGTTAGGCTTTGAAAACAGCTGTTGCCAAGATAACTATCTGGGATCTCCTTTTTAAGAATAGTTCAGCTAATTCACAACAGATCTAATAAGCAACAACTCTTGTATAAAATTTCCCTTGAAAAACCATTTATTACATTTTTGTCTCCTATCTAAAGGAAAAAAAATCAGAATTAAGCATTTGGCTCAGTTAAAAAAAACAAACAAACAAACAGCTACCTGTGTATTCTTGCGTCGCGTCTAATGGATCAATCCACACTGTCACACTTTCTGCTGGGACCTTTTTAGGCTGTATTATTTTCTTTATGTCTTCAGGAATACTGCGATCCCAGGAGATTGCCTCCTTATCAGGTGCATCAATGTGTTCTTCAGTATTTATCTATGTTAAACACAATAAAAGAGAACACATTAACCCCAAAGTGTTGTACTGAGATGATCTATTCAATATTTTTGTGTATAATGGAAATTAATAGCCTTCCCTTTCTCCTTGAGTAATTTCATTTCTAACACAGTGTAGGGGGTAAAAAATCCCAAAACTTTTAATGAGTTTGGAGACCAAATCATACCTCTGAATCTTCAGCTCTGCCAACGTGCAACACAGAATATGTGACAAGCGACCATAACATAGAACTCCTGTATTTTACTGCAAGCCATCCATATTGACAAATCATGGTGTTTTACTACAAACCTGGCTATATTAAATTGTTTTCTAAATGATCTGTTCTAGGAGCTATTCTGGAGGGTGTTCTTTGGCTTGTGTTATACAGGAGGTCAGACTAGATGATCACAATGGTCCCTTCTGGCCTTGGATTCAATGACTATTAATATATAAGGGCTCTGAAATGCACAGAAATTCAAACAGGAGTTAGAAGAGGACACATATTTGAATTCATAGTCACCTGGCTTCCAGCTGAGTGCACTTTCTCCTAGACTACAGGGTATTTGGATGGGGAAACCTCCATTTCTGTCTATGGAACATTGTCTTACTTGGCACTGCAATGGGACAGGCAACCCAATTCTGCTGAGATGAGAAATATTCTGCAAAATCCAGTATGGTTGAAAGCTCTGATTCCAAGTCACTACTGCAGGCTCTAGTTCAGAGGTACCCAAACAAGGACTCAGTAGCCACTTGCCAGGAGCCAGACGTAAAATGGAATAGAGCACAGTACCATCATATTTTCTTTGAAAGCATGTGCAGGAAACACACCAATCTGATTTGAAGTGGCATGGCCATTCAGATTAAGATGGAACACTTTATGCCAGGTGTCATGCTGCCTCGTATGGGACACAGCTAAGAGCACCAATCTCAGCTCAGACTGCCAGAGAACAGAGCATGTATGCCGAATTGGTGGTATATTCTGTCACAGGATTTCACCAAGCCAGTCACAAATGTGTGCTTCCAAAATACTATACTAGTTATTTTGAAGCCTCAGGCAGTCCCCTTCAGGCCCTCTAGCCCCTCATGTAGCACCCAGATAAACCAGACTTCTATCATAAATGATTAATAAAACCGGGAATCACATCGATTCTTCCAATTCCAAAGAATCGGACACACACCTCAGGTCAAAATATAAGTCAGATCTCACCAAAAATGATACTGGTAGCCAATCCTTTAGTAATTAAAAACTAAAGGTTAATTCATATTGAAAAAAACAAACAAACAAAATTATTAAGAGGTTAAACTGAATCACATATATTACAGTTGATTTCAAAGTTTGTAGATCAGGATAATAGTAGTGATGTTAAATGTGCTAGCTTGCAATAAGTCTCTCTGGATCATCCCATACATTGGGGGTCATCAGTTCTTTGTTCAAAGCTTCCCTTTGTTAGAAATGAGAGTCCAGAGATGTGGAGCACAAATGAAAACAAAGAATATTGTCAAAGGGTTGGTCTACACTAGAGAGTTGTGTTGACAAAAGTCAGCTTTTGTCAACAAAACAGTGGAGGTGTACACATTTGAATGCTCCTCCCACCTATGTAACTCCCTTGCTATGCTGACATAATAAAACCACCTCAAGGAGAGGTGTAGGATTTATGTCAGCACAGATAGGGGGACACAGGACCCTTACATCAGCTGTTAGATGTCATTCTTGTCAATTTCAGGCTCCAGCCCAGGGCAGCCTGGTCAATTTCAGGGCTGAGCCATGAAATTGACATAGCTGCCTGGTTCCTGCAGAGAGCAGGGGAAGGGAGAAGCCCCAGACAAAGTTCCCTGGCAGGGAGCGGAGAAGCCCTGGGCTGCTTCTCTGTTTGCTTCCTGTGGGTAGGCAGTGACAATCAGTCAGTGGTGAGAAGCCTGAGCAGCTGGACCCCATTCCCCAGGGGCAAGAAGCCCGGGTGGCTTCCCCCCTGCTCCTGGCAGGGAACAGAGAGGGAAGAAGCTTGGGGCTGCTCCTGGTGGGGAACAGGGAGTGGAGGGCAGCACACCAGGAGCCTGTGGGACTTCCAGCAGAGAGCTGAGAGATCGGTGCTCCTGATGAGGATGCACTCCACCAACCCTAGGCAGGTAGCATGGACATCAGCCACCGCTGTAATTACTGTGTTGGCTGTAAGTCAACTTACGTTAGGTTGATTTATTTTTCTAGTGTAGACAATGCCTTAAACTGTCTTGTGGGTGCTATCCAGAAACACAATAGGTTTGAGATACAAACACATAGCAAATATCCATAACTTCAGCTACCACGATGATAGATGGTTTTAAATAGGATAATAATACTTAGAGTATAACTTTACCATTGATCCCTTACAAGACATACTTTGTATAAGATTTATCACAATTGTGCAAGAGTGGTGATATTTTAGTGTACATATGTGGTCATCTTTCTTTTTATACAGTTTCACACCAGGACCTGTAATTTGTAAAAGATGAACCTCCAAAAAAAAAAAAAAAAAAAAGATGGCAGCCATTGCTTCACTGTAGAATTTTGTGGGATGCCACTGCCCACTTCACAGATCACCAGACAAACTTGTGGGTATAATTAATGAATAAATAAGAAGAAACAGGTCTAAAAAATTGAAGTTTCTTGTTACAAAAGTCAGTTTTTGTTCCTTGTTATAAAAGCCAATTTCAAGAGTAAGAAATTGATTTAAAGTGATACAACTAAGCTTCACAATTCCACAAACAACCTAATCATAGGAACTAAAGTAGGATAAACTTTTATGTTTTTTAAATGGTCTATCTATATATAAGGTGTTAATACCTCCATCCGTTATATGATCACTGGCAAATCCAAATCCCACTGTTATTTCATTAAGACAGCAGATTACTTTAGTCAAATACAGTCTGCTTGTAATTTACAGGTAGCCTTTATCAATTAGGCATATGTGCAGAAGTCAGACTTATCACTTTCACTCCAATGCACCTTTTTACAGGAACTGCAAAGGAGTCAACAAGATTTCATGGTCAACAGTTTCAAATGCCCCTGTTGAAACTAACAAAACCAACATGAATGCCCACTCTGTCCACTGACAGAAGATCAGCCAACTAGATCAGTGAACTAACCACCTGAAGCTAGACTGAATGCTGTCAAGGCAATCAGAAAATTCTCTATGATGCTAGAGTTGCTTTGCCACAAGAAGTTGCTTTGTCACTGCTTTGGGGGGGGGGGGGGAGGGGTTTGGTATACTTGGAAGCAGAAGAAGCTAGAGACATGAATGAATAAATAAATAAATAGTGTGACTCAAAGCCTCTCAGTTGAGGGAATCCTGGTATTTTATTCTCCTAGACTGAGATTATTGATGCTTTCTTCCAGATTACCAGTCACTAGGAACATAAATGCAAGACATAGTTCAGAGCTCCCAGCAGCATGCAATCTCTTTAAAACTCAGCTAGAGAGGATGGCACATGTATCCCCTCATTCACCAACACAGATTTGCTATCATGGAAGTGACTAATCCACTATGATGAAGTAGATAAACTCTGCGGTGAGAAGAGATAAAACTATTTCTAAGCAAAGGCATGACATTGCCTCAGTAATGTTTAATCTCAGTTTGTTTCTAATTAACCTTAATCTCTAATTAACATAAACCTTATTTACTCCAAATTTACCTACAGGTCCTAAGCCCCAGGAGTGTAACATTCTTTGTTGCTGTCACCTGTACTCTTTCTTGTTCTAAGTTTCCTTCAGGTCAGTGCCCTGTGTAAAATAGTTAATAGTTGCTGTCTACTTCCTACTGGACAAGGGTCCCCATCACAAAAAAGGTCACCACTCTAGCTGGTCACTTCTCTGCAAGTTTCAGCAGAAAGGACAGGATTGGATGAGCATAGAGAGTTAATCACCATCTTCTCTCTAAAAGGCATCCCAATCAGATCAGATTTGAGGGACATGGACAAAACAGCATGTGGGAGCTTGCGCTGTTATTTGTGTTGTACCTCGTTTATGGACAGAGGAATTCAATCTCAAAGGTCTCTGTATGGCAATTTAAAATAAAAAATACCAACTGAAATAGTTTTAAATACATTTGAAAAGATAATCACAGAACACATTACCATAATGTTAGGGCCTGAATTAAAGCTCACTGAAGAAAATATATTAAATAGGAAATTCATTTCAGTGCAGAGAACCAGCATAAATCATTAAAGAATGTCTTGGGAGTGAAACCCTTAACAATATATGTCAGTGGAATATTGGGATTCTATATCTTAGCTCACTGTTCTACTTAGGTACTTGCAGGAGACTGCCAAAAAAGGAGACAATGTCACAAAAGTATTGCAACAATGTAACTATCCAAATCAAGAATAGAGTTCTTCCACATAGAGTTGTACTCATCTTGTTCTGCACAGTGCAGTGCCAGTTCACAAGATGACAAAGGAAAGCCTGTCAAGGTTTTAATAGCACTTGGCTCTTTGAACCTACTTCCTTAATACTTACATTTTCAGTGCTAAACTGGTATTAAAAGCATGATTTACTGTCCCAGACTAAACTCCAGTTACATCTTACAATCACTTTTCAGAATGTTTGCAGACACAAACAGCAGGTTTGGAAATGGCAAGTATAAAAATAAAAGGATTTCACAGTTTGTGTGTGGCAAACACTCTTTTGTGTCATGGAACTTTAGAAAAAGGAATTGGGCAATACAGATACAATTTCTAAGAAAACAGTTCCTTATTTCTATGAATTCAAATCAAATTCTTAAATTCTAAAAAGTTAAAATTTAGCTTCAATGGCACTACTTACAAGCTTGAAATTAGGCCTGTGTTTAAGAATCTAGCTTGACTGGGACCTTAATGCTCTATCAATCTTTCTGAGCTTTTTTCCCCTTCATTCTGTCTAGGTCACAAGTAAAAATAGGATGAAACCAAACTCATTTTCTAGTTAACGTTTGGCAAAAGCATAAAAAACCCCAAAATATAACTGGCATAATTCTACAATGATTTGCATTCCCTTTCACATGAGGTGGACTGCTACAGTTAAGGTTTGAGGTATACTGGCAGAATTCATGCCAATGAATATACTGAAAAAGGCAGAGGTCCTGTGGGAAAACATGGCTGCAAATTATATGATCACATACTATCACAATGCATAAACACAAGGAGGCAAAGTACTGGTAACTGTTATTCTGGCATTTTCTAACTTTTCAGCATGTGACTTTACGACCGAAATAACCTTCTTTTAATGCGGTGCTTGTATGTTATCATATGTATTATACTTAAGACAGTAAGCCTTTTGTGGCATACTATGCCTTCATGTCTGAATAGCAACCAGTCTCATGGGGTATTAGTCCCAAGAGGCATCCAAAGGCCCTGGTGTAATACAACTATTACGTAATGATCCTCAGTAAAAAGGTGATCAGGCTTATTGCAGCACATAATAAAAATTAATTGCTACTCCCTACTCCCATTTAACTTTGCTGTAAAAAGTCTTACTGTAATTGGTGTGAATGTAGCCCATTAACATCAAATAGAATAACTTGTATAAATAGTAGATTTTTTTCCCCTCTGTAGAGAATGGAGACTCACTGCACATTTTTTTCCCTAAGAGAAAAAACAAAGATACAAAATTTTCTATTGGTTTTTCTCCCCATCAGATTTCAAGTGCTTTTATTTATAAATCTGAGGTGTCAGAAATCCAAGACTCTTTATATGTTTATTTCATATCCCAGAACTAGGAGGTTTAACTCTTCCTTTTCTATGGATAATGAGGTCCTAACAAGAAAGTCTGCTTCAGGTACTGACTTCTTACATGCTTTTCTTCTTTGTAATGTTCATTAGTGTACTGCAAGATAGACAGTACTGCTAGAAGTCTACTGGCTCACTGGTTCTTATGTCTACTTTGATCAAATGACAAACACTATTTCCTATTATCAAATTAGCCTATTTTTGAACACTGGAAAATTACAATAATACTGAAAATGCAATAAAGGTTTCTGTTCTTTAAATAAACTGACTGAGGCTATGCCTACACTTAAGCTGCTGTAGTGTTTCAGCCTAGATGTTCACTACAGCAGTGGGAGGGGTTCTCCTGTCGCTGTAGTTAAGCCACCTCCCCCACTGGTGGTAGGTAGGTCAATGGAAGAATTCTTCCGTCGACCTAGCACTGTCTGTACTGGAGATTAGGTTGGTGTAGCTACATCTTTCAGGGGGTGGATTTTTCACACCTGCTGGGAGATGCAGCTTTGCCAGTGTAAATTTTCAGTGTAGACCAACTCCGATTAAAGTCCCTATCCTGCAAAGAAAACCATCCCTGGGCCCACGTAGAGAACTACTGACTTCCATAGGGCTTCACATAAGGGTCGGCCCAAATGCTTCTCTTCGCAGGATTGAGGCATTCTCTAAAAACATTCACTAAAAACAAAACAGCACATACTTGCCTTATGCCTGATTGCACATGCCTTATTTAAAAAAAAAAAAAATCTTGCAAATGGTATCTTTGAGTTTTGTTTTCAGACGTGTTAACGAACGATAATTAATCTGAACATCTTAGTTTTACTTGGTCACAAGTCCATCTTAGTAATAATGCTGAGAATTACTATTTCAGATTAATGAAGGAAGTGTAAATCCATATAACCATGAAAAACCTGACTAACTGTGAACAAGTGATCCACCACTATGCCTACAAAGAACATGCAACAAGAGTTACTTGTTCACTACAGAAGAGAAAAATTTGGTGCAGAGACTCATTAGCCACATAGTCAAGACTTGTGCCTTCTGGAAAGAACTGTTTCCAGTAGATATATCAAAAAATGGCATTTTCATGTTTTCTTTGAGACTGTCTATAAAAGCAGATCTTAAAACCTATTTGCATTCAAAGTATCATTTTGGTATATCAGTATTTCTTGCCTACTTGCAGAATTTGGCTAATTTGTTTCCATTATCATAAAAGACATAGTTTTCTTTTTAAACAAAAAAGAACAGGTTCAGTCTCTCTTTATAAAATACTATATCATCTGTTCCTTGGCATTTGGTTTTTTGGTCAAACACAGATGTAATAATAGGAGTTAGACATCCTGTAACAACCTAACTCCTACTACTGCTTCTGCCTTTAACACACAACAACAACAAAAACCAGTGCTAAGGAACATGACATAATATTTTACAACCCTGTTGGGTTGAAGATCAATGGAGCTATGACAACTTTCACCAGCTGAGAACTACACCTACATCTTTGTGTGTCAACCTTTTGCATAGATTACACAGAGTTTTCATCTTCTCTTAGTTCCCACCTATATATCATTACTGGCAATAGTATAAAGAATTATTTTAAATATGTTTCATCTTGTACATACAAGCTGACCTTGATTTAATGTTAGTTTTTAGAGTTGCAGAGAGGCAGAGAAGGAAAGCATATCTATTTACTTTTGAAGTGACTATTCTGGGATGATTCAAAGTATTAATACTGCTAATCAAAACAATGCCTCAAGTTTTTGCACTCATGAACTGGAGGCTAACTTCTGTTCTTTTTAAAGTTGTATCAAACTGAGATCCAGTATCACTGTCTATCGTCAATTCACTCATCAAGGGCATGATCCTGCACTCCTCATTCTGGAATGAAGGATGAATTCAAGAGGGGGAGAAAAAGGAGGTGACAAAATCACTTTTATTTATTTTTTGGGGAGCAAAAGATCACCAACAGTGCATAGCAAGGAATTTACAGATACGTCTGAAGACGAGATTCTTCCTTGAGAAGCTTACAGTCTAAACACGATGTACAAATTCAGGAAAAGAGGAAGGTGGGATAAAAATGAAGAAAACTTTAAATGAACTGAAGTTTAGCATGCTTCTTATCTGTTTTGGGGTTCTTGTTTGCATACATTTTCCATGTATAAAAAAGATTTGCCTTCTAGCTTAATAATAGCCTTAATAGCCTTTTGGAAGAAGTGTTTTAGTATGTGTAGTACATCTTTGAAGTACTAAGTCATAAGATTATGTGCTTACTATCTATATTACATGGCCAGTGTATTGAGTCTTACTTGGTATTCCCATTACCAGAGACATTTCATTACATTCAGTCAACCACTTGACAAGCTAGTCGCCAGTCAGACGACTTCTCCCACAGTTCAGAGTTCATGCATTTTGAGGCAGGTAGGAAAGACATGACTGAAGTCTCTCAAAAGCTCCAGATATCCATTAGTCACCCCTAAAAAAACCTCTTTTCAGTTGCCTGAGGTAACTAAATGTTATCACAGCATTCCCTAAACTAAATATATGAAAGTTTTAGATAGTATTGTGAAGTGCTGCTAATTACGAAGGCAAAAGTGGAGAGATTTGAAGAACAACAAATGATTACTAATTCTGAAGAGGGGGAGAGGCTTCCAAGTTAACATCTACTGAGGTGACAGCGAAGGAATCCAATTCCCCATTTCCATGCACCTTGTGCAGTCACTTACACCTGTACAAAGCAAGCATAAAATGCTACCATTCTGATTTAGTAGCATTTTAAACAGTTTGCACATGTATGTGACCACAGAAGTTCACACCTTTGAGGCAGTCTGATCTCTTTCTTTGCAACCACAGAAAACTCTCATAGCCAAACTAGTGTAGTTCTGTCCTCCACATGGGTGAAAATTGGAGAATCCAGTCAGTGATGCAAATAACCAGTACACGAGAGACCACCTGCATACTGGGGATTTGGAGGGGGGCAGAAGGGGCAAGGAGGAGACTGTGGCACCAGTGGACCCACTGCTACATGGCCCCATTGCCCATTTGTTCCACACATGTAAAAGTATAAGAAAGAGGTTGACTTGCTACTAGATCATGGGTAACTCCCAGCATACAGCCCTCCCATTTGTGTGTGCATCAGCATCAGAATTTGGTCCCAGAGTAACTCAAGCCTTGTAGTTTCTGACTGTCTGAAGTTTCCAGAAAGCAAAGTTATGTTGATTTACATTTGGTTACATATTCAGTATGTTTTCTGTGCCACTAGAAGGACACAGAACTTTATTGTTGTGGTTTTTTTTAAGAGTAAGTTGTGTTGAAACTAATATGCAAGTCCCACTCTTCACGGGAAGTTTTTCTACTTGCCATTGGCAAGAGGCTTTGTCAAGCCCTACATTTGGCTGTGTTAATGTGCTCCACTAGAAGTGTCTGTAATTCAAGAAACAGAGCTGATTTAAATGGAAAGAAAATTAAGACCATAAATGCAGATTCATGATGATGTATTTCAACATTAGTAGATTTTCCTTGAGGAAAAAAGGAGAAAATACCCTGCACTGAGTTCCACTGGATAGAGATGTGTTTTCTTAGATATGTTCTCCATTGAAGGAAGCTTCTTAAACCTACAGGGTCTGTTCATTAACATTTGTGAGACATTAAGAGTATGTCTACACAGCAAAGAAAAACCTGTGGCTGGCCCTTGCCAGCTGACTCGGGCTCTGAGGGCTTGGGCTGTGGGCTATTTCGCTGCTGTCTAGATTTCCGGGCTTGGGCAGCTGGGCCAGCTCTGGGTCTCTGTGAGCTGGGTCTAGTTGCTGTGTAGACATAACCTAGTTATTTAGAGCTTTTGAATAGGGCAAAGATCAGCAAGTTAGCCACACGGGTCTCCACTTTTCAGTATTAGGCATTCAACAGTGAGGAAAGCCTAAGTTACATGACTGGAACGAAACAGGTATCTTGTTTAACTAATTTTGCTTTCAACTTGCCAAATACAAGTAAAAACCTTTAGAATTTGTAGCGATAAACTTTTCAGTTGTATAGCACTTTCCACCAGAGTCTCAAACATTAATGAAATTAGCTTTAAAGGACCTGTAAGAGGTCCTTGTTTATAGAATAGGAAATGGGGGCAGAGAGATAAAGACCAAAAGTGGTTTCTGATTTTGGGTGCCCAACACTAAGGGAGAGCTGACCTCTGTAAACCAAGCTCAAGGTATCTCAAATTGCATGCCAAAGCTTATGTAGACCAAAACGAATTCCTCAACTTACACTTTGTGTTTGTTGGTAAGCGCCAGAACAGAACCCAGATCTCACAGTACACCATCCTCTTTCTTAACCAAATTAATCTCTCTCTTCCCCACAGTGAACCCAGTAGAAAGAATATCATGACTGAAAACCCTTTGCAATTATTCAGAGCTTTTTGTACTTAAATAGTAGCAAGCTTTTCCATAATTCAGTGTCCCTGATATATATAACTTTACTACTAGTGTATAACATTAGATACTATTCAGTCCTTAGCAGAGAGACATAGGTCACAGAGTTGATATCCAGAGCTGTCTCTTTTATTCCTCTTTTCCTCAAATGCTGTTACATTCCTCTGAGTTTTAGCTCACATATAATGCTGCTCTCTCTTTCCCAGATGTAAATCTGACTATGAAGCATCACACAGAATCACAGAAATGTAGTCCTGGAAGGGACTTTGAAAGGTCATCTAATCCATTTCCCTATGCATAGGCAGGACCATGTATATCTAGATCATCCATGATAGGTCTAACCTATTCTCAAAAATCTCCAAGGACAGGGATTCCACAATCTCTCGGTAACCTATTCTAGAACTTATCTATACTTATAGTTAGAAAGATTTTCCAAGTATCTAACCTGAATCTCCTTTGATGTGAAGTAAGCTGATTACTTCTTGTCCTACCTTCAGTGGACATGGAGAACAACTGATCACCATCCTCTTTATAACAGCCCTTAATATATTTGAAGACTTATCTGGTACCCCCTTAGTCTTCTTTTCTCAAGACTAAACATGCCGTTTTTTAACCTCTCCTCAGGTCCATTTTTCAAGCTCTCTTCTGGACTCCTTTCTATTTGTCCACATCTTTCTTAACACGTAACACCCAAAACTGGACTCAATACTCCAGCTGAGGCCTCATCAGTGCCAAGCAGAGCAGGACAATTACCTCCTATGTCTGAGGCCATGTCTATACTGATGGCAGCAAATTCGCTGCTGCCAGATCGATCTTTCTGGATCGATTGAGCGGTCAGTGTAGACCCGCTCAATCGATCAAGAAGTCGACGCTGGTAAACCACCCCCTCAAGTAGCGTAACGCAGCTCAGTGCAGTGTAGATAGCATGCATAAGGGAAGCAGATCAGTCGACGTGAGTTACGCAAGCTACTCTGCGTAGTTTGCGTAACTCCCGTCGACTGCCGCCGAATCTCCAGGTAAGTGTAGACCAGGGCTTAGATAACACATTCCTGTTAATACACCATAGATGGATTACCCTTTGTCACATATACAATCACACTGTTGGCTCACATTTAATTTGTGAGCCACTATAACCTCCAGTTTGTTTTCAACAGTACTACTGTCTAGCCAGTTATTCCTCATATTGTAGCTATTTGATTTTTAATTTCTAAGTGTAAAACTTTGCACTTGTCTTTACTGAATTTCAGTTTGCTTATTTCAGACCAATTCTCCAATTTATTGAGGTCTTCATTGCAAAACCATTCTTTCTAGGTGACAAATCTGAGGAACTGTCCCACATTGAGGTATCAATAGAGGATATTTTGGAATAAACTGATAAATTAAACAGTAATACATCCCCAGGACCAGATGGTATTCACCCAAAAATTCTGAAGGAACTCACATGAAATTGAAGAACTACTAACTATAGTATGTAGCCTATTGCTTAAATCAGCCTCTATACCAGATGACTGGAGGGTAGCTAATGTGACTAATTTTTTTTTTTTTTAAAGCTCAAGAGATGCTTCTGGCAATTACAGTCTGGTAACCTTAACTTCAGTACCAAGCAAACCGGTTGAAACTGTAGTAAATAACAGAATTATCAGACACAGATGAACAAAATATGTTGGGGAAGAATCAACATGGCTTTTGTAAAGAGAAATCATGCCTCACCAATATATTACAATTCTTTTGAGGGTCAACAAGCATGTGGACAAGGGGAATCCAACTGATATAGTATATTTGGACTTTCAGAAAGCTTTTGACAAGGTCCCATTCTAGAGGCTCTTCAGCAAAACAGATTGTCATGGGATAAAAGGGAAGGTCCGCTCATGAATCAGTAACTAATTAAAGATGTGAAACAAAGGCAATTTACACAATGGAGAATAGTGGGGTTCCTCCAGAGATTTGCAGTGGGGCCAATGCCAGTCAACACATTCGTAAAGGATCTGGAAAAGGGGTAAAACAGTGAGGTGAGAAACATCTGCAGACAATATAAAATTACTTAATATAGTTATGTCCGAAGCAAAGAATTACAAAGGGATCTCACTAAACTCAGTGACTGGGCAACAAAATGCCAGATGAAATTCAATCTTGATAATTGCAAAGTAATGCACATTGGAAAATACAATCCCAACTATACATACAAAATGATAGGGTCTAAAATAGCTGTTACCACTCAAGAAAGATCTTAGAGTCATTATGGATATGTCTGAAAAATTTCTGTTCATGTTACAGCGGTAGTCAAAAAAGCTAACAGAATGTTAGGAACTATTAGGAAAAGAATAGATAATAAAACAGAAAATATCATAATGCTACAATATAAATCTATGGCATGCCCTCACCTTGAACAATGTATGCAGTTCTGGTTGCCCCAACTAAAGATATCTTAGATGTGGAAAAAGTATAGGGAAGGGCAACTAAAATGATTAGGGGTATAAAACAGCTTCCATGTGAGGAAAGATTAAAAAGACTGGGACTGTTCATCTTAGAAAAGAGACAACTAAGGGGGGGATAAAGGACTATAAAATCATGAATGATGTGGAGAAAATGAATACAGAAGTGTTATTTACCCCTTCTCATAACACAAGAACAATGAAATTAACAGGCAGCAGGTTTAAAACAAACAAAAGCAAGTACTTCTTCACACAATGCACAGTCAACCTGTGGAATTTGTTGCCAGAGGGTGTTGTGGAGGCCAAAAGTATAACTGGGTTCAAAATAGAATTAGATAAGTTCATGGATAATAGGTTCATCAATGGCTATTACCCAAGATGGTCAGGGATGCAACCCCATGCTCTGGGTGTCCCTAAACCTCTGACTGCCAGAAACTGGGACTAAAGGACAGGCAACAGATCATTCAATAATTGTCCTTTTCCATTCTTTTGTTCTAACGCATATGGCACTGGCCACGGTCAGAAGACAGGATACTGTGCTAGATGGACCACTGGTTTGACCCACTATAGCTATTCTTATGTTCTTACAGTTATTTAGATTTCTAATCCTATCCTCCAAAGTGCTTGCACCCCCTCCCAGCTTGGTGTCATGAGCAAATTTTATAAGCATACTCTCCACTCCATTATCCAAGTCACTGAATGAAAATACTGATTAGTATTGGACCCAATACAGACCCCTGAAGGACACCACTAAATACATCTTTCCAGTTTGACAGAGAACCATGGATAAACTACTCTTTGAACACAGTTTTTTAGCCAGTTGTGCACCACTACATAGTAATTTCACCTAGACCACATGTCCTAGTTTGCTTATGAGAATGTCATATTGAACAGTGTCAAAAGCCTTACTAAAATTAAGATATATTAGGTCCACGGCTGTCCCGTCCCACCCCCCCATCCACCAGACCAAAAACCCTGTCAAAGAATTAGGTTGGTTTGGCATGATTTCTTCTAGACATATCCATGTTGGCTATTTCTTATCACCCTACGGCAAGGTTGCATAAGATAGCATTTGGTACCAGGGCACAGTCATCACATCAAAATACGTAAGCAAACTTTTTTATTTTCTCACTCCACACCAGACCCCTGCAATTCAGATGCGTAATATGCCTCTTTTCATTCAACCTACTGAGAGACAAAAGCCTTTATAGCACTTTGGGGCAGAAGGTATTATTTCATGTTAAAGTGCCTACTGTTTGCAGTACAATCTGTACTGAAATAGTTCAAGCAACAGAAACCTCTAGTGTGGATGCAGTTACAGCACTATAAAAGGTGCCTCATACTGGTATAACTAATCCTGCACAGGAAAGAGAATAAACTATACCTGTACAAGACACCTTTATACCTGTATAACTGCATCCACACTATGGGTTGTACCTCATGTAACCCATGCCTGCTTGCTGTGGCACACTGTCCCCCCCTCTAGTGACAACTAGACCAGCTAGAAATGAATGAGCCTGCAACAGCCTTGCAGAAAAGACATGAGCTCATGGGTTCTCAAACTGGGGATTGCAATGTTATTATGGGGGGTCATGAGCTGTCAGCCCCCATGCATGCAGGGCTCTGCCTGTCAGCCCCAACCATGGTTGACAGCCAGAGTCCTGCAGAGCTGGGTGTCCAGAGAACAGCAGTTGCTGGCCAAGTGCCCAACTCTGAAGGCAGTGCCACCCCACCAGTGCAGAAGTAAGGGTGGGCTGGCATGGGGCTGGGCCATCACTTTGGGGGGAGGGGTTTTGTCACAGCTTGAAATATTTTCAAAGAGGGTGCCAGCAAAAAAAGTTTGAGAACCTGTGTTAGCTCATGCATTAAGCTTCAGAAGTCCCTGGTTTTCGATGCCTTGGACAACAAGCGGGGTCTGCTAGCCTTCCACTAGGATAACTATCACAACAAAAAATAAAATAACACCTCTGACTGAAAGAGTTAGACTAGCAAAAACTTGTGTGCCACTCAGACCTTAACAAGAGAGGGGCCGGCAAGGAAAAGGTAGAGAGTCACCGATCTACAGGATTTCAGGGGCACCCAGTTTAACCAAACAGAAAACTGCCAATACAGGATCCGGTTCAAAGGATTTATGATTAGGGAGGGGTGTGTTTGTGGACTAAGGAGGCGGTGGTTCCAGGGAAGAGATTCCTCTAAAGGGGGGCTGCTGTTCAGCTATGTAGAGAGGGGGCTTGGGATGGGAGACACGTGCTTCATTCTGCCAAGGGAAAGGGGGCCAGGGGAGTGGGAGACCCACCTGCACGCTGGGGAAGGCGTCCTTGAGCAGGTAGAACATCTTGCGATTGGACAGCACGTCCCCGCTGGTCATCTTCTCCTCAGCCCCCTCGCGGGTCTTGCCCTTCGCCTTCTCGTTGAGGGCGTTGCTTTCGCGGACGCGCTTCACCTCCT
Organism: Emydura macquarii macquarii; assembly: GCF_026122565.2. Taxonomy (NCBI): domain Eukaryota; kingdom Metazoa; phylum Chordata; order Testudines; family Chelidae; genus Emydura; species Emydura macquarii. The sequence continues at coordinate 18,519,652 of NW_027131614.1, read as the reverse complement.
CACCGCCCTTGACTGCGGCCAGCACGGACACGGCCAGCAGCTCCCGCAGATCCACGGTGCCCTCGGGCAAGGAGCCCGGGGCAGCGTCGGGTCCCCCGGGCCCGGCCCGCTCCGCCTGGTCGCCCAGCACGAAGAGGGCGAGGCGGCCGGCTAGGAAGCCGGAGTAGAGGTGGTAGAGGACGCCGAGCCCCAGCAGGCAGAACACGGCCAGCCCCAGCGGGGAGAGGCGGATCCCCATGGGGGCCATGGCCGGGGGCGCCCGGGCGGGCTGCGGCGGGGCAGGCGCGGAGCGAGCTCTCGGGGGCCGAACGCGGGCGCTCACCAGCGTTCCATAGAGGCCCGCCGCGTTCGGAGCGCGGCCCCCGCACCCAGCCCGGTCGCGGCCCGCGGGTGGCGCCCGCGCGCATGGAATCCCTGGGCTCCCCGACCTGGCGCGGGCTGCGTCTCTCGCTGCTCACTCAGCTGGCTCCCGGGCCGGCTCCACGTTCCCCAGCCAGAGGTGAAAGGCAGCTGCGGAGCGTGTGTATCCGGGTTAGGCTGGCTTCGTGTGGGGCGGGGCCGGTGCGCCGTGAAGAAGGCTGCTGCGGCTGGGGCTTCCGTTGAGCATGCCCGGAGCAGGCGGGGGGCTGGGGACTCAGAGAAGGGGCTAAGGAAGGCGGCGGGGGGCTAAAAGCTAGAGTGAAGTGCAATGCGCAGATAGTCCGCTCCTTCTCAGTAGGAAACACTCAGGATCGCCAGCCTCAAGCAGGCCAAAATCCGGAGTCAAGCCCACGGAAATCATGTTTGGTTGGGTTCCTAAGGATAAATGTTGGATTCTTTTGATTTGGCTTTGAGCCTTTAAGTTACACCCAGGCCATGTTTTCAGGCTTCTGTTACTATGATTAAGGCTCAGATTTAGTCCTGGGTGTTTTTAGTAAAAGTCATGGACAGGTTCCGGGCAATAAACAAAAATTCATGGCCAGTCACCTGTCCATGACTTTTACTAAAAACACCCCTGACTAAATCTTAGCTGGTCCCGGGACCAGCTGCTGCCGGAGTGTGGAGGTGGATTACCTAGGCCGAAGGGGGAATCTCTTCAGTCAGTATAGGTAGTGTCTACACTGAAGCACTGCAGCTGTGCAGCATTTTAAGTGTGGACATGCCCCGAGAATGCCCCCTTTCCACTCATCATAGCTTGAGCTGCAGATAGGCCATGGCTTCAGCAGCTGTCCCTGTAGCCTAGGGCAATGTTCCAAAACTTTTGAAAGCCCCTTCAGTGAAATGAAACCTATAGCTCTCTCCCTTCAGAAATTCCATCATGTGGAACCACGATGACACTCTGTATCTCTAGCACAGTCTGAACTCAGAACCTGTACATTCACAGCACAGATCTATGAAATTCTTTAAGATGCAAGCCTCTGAGGCTGTTACATGTAATTTAATTTAGTGGAGGACTATGAATGACACAGTGAGTGATAGAATTAAAGACTTTATTTAAAACAAACAGGTTTAAGTAAAACCAACAGGATTACAATATAACCATACACTGCATTTATACTCACATTCCAAGATGAAATGGTGTATCCAGAGATCATCAGTCTGTAGATGAGAAGAATGAGTATAATCTTTTCTCGAACACTATCTTGATGATAGAGGAGCAAGCTAATATAAAATTAGTGTACTATCCTTTTTATAATGAATTATAACAACACTCCTTAATTCATTAACACTAAACATACCTTTTACCATATCTATATTTCTGCTACCATAATTAAATATTTTCTACTTTCTCACTGGCTATTTAACAGCATCTAAATTAATGTCTGCATTAATATTATTCCAATAACTATCATTATAGATAGCATTCTTCCAAAACACGCACATTTTGTCTAGAACACTTATTAAAACCCAAACATGTTTACAGTATGACCTGGGGTTATGTCCTAAATTATCTCTAACTTGCCTCTGAATTGTCTCACTTTACTCATATTTTACTAGACCTTATTATTATCAAGCCCAAATTTAGGCTCAGATACCTTTTCTCTACTTATTTTTCTATTTAACACAAGCAAGCATCATCTCTGTAGGCTACACTATTGATGATTATGAGAAGGAAGGGAAGAGAACCTTATGGAAGAGTCATAGAGCGAAATCCTTGCACCGTTGAAGTCAGTAGAAGTTTGCCATTGACCACAATAAGGTCTTTTGGCATTTAGTAGAAAATGGTAACATTTAATTAGATTTTCTCAACCATCTTATAGAATGGTATAGACTTCTATAGGATGGTTAAAAAACCAACAATTATAGAAGTAACTATGTTATTCCCTATTTAATTCTGTGGCTCAATTCACCACTGCCTTTCACCTTTTGTAGTCGTTTACAATGGTGTAAAGTGAGTGTACAATGATATTAAATTAGATTAGCTTTTATATGCGAAATTTGAAATGTACATAAATGTGCAATTTACATTCACTTTGCACAAGAGTAAATGATTACATGAAATAGAAGACAATGGAAGATCAAACTCCATAATTTTATAGAGTAATTTCTTTTGGGCCTTGTTATATTTTTGTTGGTTTATTTACAATGAAATTCTAAAAGATTTTGTCCATAAAGGGATGTGGAGGTATGACCAATAGCCACTCAGCTGGACAGAACCTCAGTACAAGTGTCAAATTAATCAGACAAAAACCTCTCAGGAATTTGACCTTTATCAATTGGTTTTCAGAGGCACCTAAAATTAAACAGTAAATTCTCTGCTTATGTTTGCTTCAGGCGTCTTAGCAGTCTTCAAATACAAAAACAAACAATATCAGCCAGACAGTTCTTATGTATCCTGAGCTCTGTGTTCTGGCTTCAAAATGGCAAACATCCATCTTTGCTGAGTTCCCTAAAAGAAGCTCAGGGTTTTGTTTGTTTGTTTGTTTGTTTGTTTTTTAAATCTCTGAGTCTGATTACCTCAAGTGTAGGTAGGAAACCTATGGCTTCCCCTGGTTACATTCATTTCAGGGAGGCATTCCAAGAATCTCTACAAAAATTCTAGTCCAGAACAACTAGATTCAACCCTCAAATTTACTTCTCAGAATTTTGGACTGAACCCTCAAATGCTTACAGGGAAGGGATGCCTTAAGGCTACAGGCCTCTCCACAGAGCACCAATGACTACCCTCTTAATTCACCCATGCAAGGAAAAGGACAGGGCTGTAGCCCTAACCCCTCACTCCAGTCCAGGAGCTCCACTGAGATTATCGCAGTCGTGTAAGGGAAAAAGACCAAGATTCTTGGAACGCAGCTTTGGAAGGTGAGAAAGGGGGAAGAGTGCAATTTCATGATTTCTCCCTTTCCCCAACGCTTTTAGCAGCTCTGTAGCTCCTGACAATGGAGCAGTAGTGAATCCTTTCATTGGGCCTGATTTTCTTCCCTTTTACATTTATGTAATGCACCTGACTGCATTGGAATTACTTCTAATATGCACTGGTATGAGATGAGAATCAGGCCCTTAATTTTGATTGCTAATGTATGTTCAAGCATGAATCTGCCATCCTTTGCATATTTTAATTGGGGAATGTATGGTTGATATGCTTAAGATATTTTTATATCAATTGATTCAGAATTGTTCTCTACCTCTGCAACCTTTAATGGTCAGCAAAATCTAATTCTACACTAGTCAGTCAAAGTTTTGTAGAAACTGAAATGCAGGCTTTAATGGGAGGTTTTCCAGAGAGTCCAGATGTCACTGGTAGTTATTTAACTTTAGTAGCCTCCACTACCATACATCATCCAATCTGTGATATTACAAATTTCTCTCTGAGCATAGGAGTATAATAGATTAAATGGAAAATTACTCCTCAAAGTATCTTTTATTTAAAAGTTACAACTTTGTAACAATAATAATAGACCTAGTTTAATGTTGTTTCTTGTGGGACAGACTGTCCAGATTATATGCATCATTGAGTTTTGATCATGTATTATTAAACAATTGGCAATTCAGAATTTCACCAGAATAGGAAATGTAATGACGTGTGAAAATGAAGATATGAATAATTCAGTCAGTGTTGCATGTATTGATCTTCAAAATGGCTTTTTATGCCATAGATCATTCTTTAATGAGTAATAAACTTTATAGTTTTGGCTTTAATAAGGAAATAATTAAGTACCAAAATGTTAAATGAACTTGGTACAGAATTTCTTGGCTTGACCCTTTAAAGCCCTATTCTGTTTCCACTGGAATTTAGGGTAAGATTTTCAAAGATGCCTAAGGAATTAAGCAACTAACTGTCATTGAGACTCCATGGCAATTGTGTGCCTGACTCCTATTAGACTCCATCAAAAATCCCAGACCTTATGTCGTTGTTATCCTGATATTACTCTTTCATAGAGCTGGACACGATGGCTGCTGCATGGAAGGTGTGGGATCATGACTGGGAGGATGGGAATCGAGTTATGTACAAGAAGATCTTTCTTAAAAAGTGATCGGCTATAGCAAAAGCACCAATTTATTTGATTTCCATGACCCATTGTTGTGTTCTGTAGTATATTAATTATCTGAATGTTTGAGACTTTTTTTTTTTGGCATGATGTTCTATGGACAGTAATTTGTCAACTGTCAAAAGGAAATCATGTCCTTTTATACTTACACATATGTAACTCTGACTTAAATATAAATACTGTACTACATTGGTCCAGCACTGCTTAAGTTGCCATCAAAGTGGTCACATTTTCCATTGAAAAGTTATTAGAATTGCCCCATTCTGAGTATAAATAATGGGCTGAATTCTCGCCAGCATCTGAATTCCTTTCAACACAGGGAAAGAGGGTGAGTCAACAGGGAACCAGTTATAATGCTCTGGTTTGTGCTGACCTAGCGCCAGTGCTAGTAAGAGCAGGCTACCTGCTGTTGATAGGTATGCTAGGCACAGACCTTACACAAGTGGAAAGTGAGTGTAGCAGTCAGAGCTTTACTTTTCTGCCTCTTTCTGTCCCCTCCTATGCCCCCTATGATGGGGTAGAGGTACAGATGACACAGGAGCCACTTCCATTGGTTTATGCCAGCAGAGAGTTCCCTTCAACAAAGGGAGGCCCATTTGTAGCCTGAATCTGGACCCTTTGCACCACTTAGCCATACTGTAAAATTGGCCCAATACCTATAATAGTGCAATAATGCTAAGTACTTTTCAAAAGGGGAATAGCAATATTTTCAGAACGGCCACTCTCATACAGTCCCCTGGACATGAACATTGCCAGGCACATAAAAAGTATGCCATAGTACACTTTTAATTGCCTGGAGGTAACATAACTTCTGACTGGTAGCTGGTCTTTGTGTTCATCATCAGATCTTTTGTTAACATACTTTTGCTGTAGATATCTCTAATTCCACTTGCTGGTTTAGTAACCATAGGGTACAGACAAGGTCCTCGACACCACTTAAGCTCTTCATAAGGTAGGCAGAAGGGGTCCATTGGCTGATTGACAGTATGAAGGTGCTTGTTCACTCTTAATTGCAGTGTAAACAATCTCTGGGCTGGTCCTGCATAGGCTGGTGCAGTAGGCTATGTTGTGGGATGGCCACAGAGCTGTGCTTACACAGACCCAGTTGCCCGGATATTCTAAGCAGTATGCATGGAGGGGATGCAACTGCTATAGGCTGGAGCAGTAGATGCAGCAAGAGCTGCACAACAGCTCTGCATCTTCATGATAGGCTGGGAGGTGGATTTAACTTCTACACTCCACCCATACAGAACCCAAATACTCACTGTTTATGTTGGTGGAGTGCAATTAATTCATAGCATGGGTATATTGGCAAGTTTACTCTGAGATTGTTAGTATACTGCAGTGCTGCACACATTTCATGTACACTTTTGCCCCTTGAAATAATACGATGCATCCCCACTTAAGTTCAAAGAGGATAGTTTGTCTCAAGGTGTGAGCGCGCACACAGACACACACACCCATGAGGAAACACCTGCTGTTTCTCTTGTACAAATCCTAATCCTGCTTGTTGTCAAGATCCCTCAGTCCACATTGGCTTTGATGGGAGTTAAAGATGCTCAGCAACAAGCAGAATTGGTCCGTGATTAAGGAAGAAGTTCCACTCAAGGGTTTTTCTAGGTGTCCATTCTGCTACTCAGTAAATTTCACAATGAAATTCACACTCCTAAAATGTTTGACACATTTAAAAAATGCAGTAACTAGAGTAAGTCATCCTGAGCCCAGTCACATTCTAATTCTTTTGTTTAAAACCATGGTAATTAGTTGTGTCAAGTCTTTCACTTTATGTCTCAGGTTCGTTTAAATCTAATTTCTAATCTTGTAAATCCTGTAATCAAATTCTCACTAGTTTACATTAATAGTGAATATCTTAAGTGATTATTTGTATTCCTTAATGAGGAATATTTACCTGATTATTTTCCTGGTAGTATCATGATTAAGATTCTTTTTAGAAATACAAAGTATTCTGGATTTAATTAGGAGATAGAAATGAGATTTAAAAGCTAGCCCATGGTGTGCAATTGACAACAAAACCCAATGTTTTTTACAAACTCCTTCAGCTGTAAAGCCAGGTGGATGAAAAGTAGCCCTGGAGACAAGGGAGGCAGGTGTAGAATGTAATTTGACATTAGTAAACTGCAGTTAAAATTTCAAATGCTTTATTATTTGTGTTTCCTGTTAATATGCAGTTATGAAGTGGGAAATGTTTGTTAGATTTTGTCAGAATTTCTGGAGGACTTTTGCTGAACTGTTCATAAGTAAATACAACCATGCTCATGATAAAAATGTCTTTTTGGTTGCTGTTTTATTGGTAATTGATATCAAAATATGGAGAAACTCTCTAATTCCCCACAAGTGCATGGAGAAATAAGAGCTCTCTCTAATATAGCAGCAGTCTTCTTCCGCTGCGTTTATCATGTTGAAAAGGGCTGTCTCAAGATCATGATGTCTGTAAAGGGGAGGGTCCACATTTTCATCATCTTATACCAAGGCATTTTGCCTGCAAGGGGGTGAGGTTGAGTGTCTTATGGTTTCTCATTAAGATCTCTATTGTTCAGAACCTTCTATACACACTACTTCATGGATGGTTTGTTGTGTTATGTGCTGGTGTTGTAAACCGCTTCCTGGTCCATCCTGCCCCACTGAAATCAATGGGAAAGCATCTGTTAACTTTAATGGTGCAGGATCAGACTCTAATTGCCCTTATGGGCATTAATAGAAGTGCTACCTTTTCAAAAGGCACTCTGAAAATGTGCTCACAAATGTGATTGTGTCTACTTGCCTATGCAACATCTTATTTACATATGCAAATTTTTTCCCTGCAAAATGGCTAACTGTGCATAAGAGATTGTGTCCACACTTGCTGTCAAATGCGTATGCAAATGAGTAATCATGCAAATTTCATGAGTACAGTGGGGTCTGTGGCAGGGTGTGTTTGCCCTGCCCTGGACAGGCAGCAGTTAACCCCACTCTCTGGGCTGAGGAAACTACACCCCTTTGCCCTTGCACCAGTACAAAAGCAGTTCAGCTCAGTCTGGTCAGACAGTGGGAGAGGAAGGATGCCTGTTGCAGGCTCCAGCCCCGGACTGTAGAAACTGGAGACTCAGGTGGGCACCAAAAGCCTGTAGGTGTCCAAGAGGGGTCAGGATTGCTAGGAGCTATACACATCGAAGAGCCCAGAAAACTGAAGCCACCAGGACTGCAGATTTGGGAGACGGTAGAAAGTACCCCAGGGAGGGACTAATTATCAAGTCATAAGGTGTCAGCATTTTGCAGTTGGATCCCTGCTGGTTCTGCCAGTGTCAGAACCCTGGGCAGAGACCCAGTGGACCAGGGAAGGCCCGGCTCCCCTAGGCTGGTTGCCACCCACCCTTAGGTGGTGGGCTGCTCCATTCGGCCATTAGGCCACGCAGCCCTGAAGGCGAGGTCTGTCCTACAGACTTTGACCATTAGTCCCTACTGTCTGGGGGCTGAAGGCAGCCGGGCAGACCCAACCGTGGGGTTACAACACCCCACCCCCAAAGAGGTGGTAGGGTGTGCTTACCCTGTGACAAGGTCCTTTTGAAAAATTGGCCCTAGATACCTGTGTTGTTTGAATATCATCATTTAACCTTGTTTCCACATACACAGTTATGTTGATCACTAAATGTTAATTATCTTGAAATAAAAATAAGGACTTTGAATACAAAGTTTAATAAGTATTCTTATAAGAAATAAGAATATGAACTATAAGATATCTAATATTTGGTCCACTTGGACAACTCTTCCTGGCTTTGAAAGACAATTTGTAGATCTTCTCTATCCCAGTCTGTACTTTCACATTTTAGGCTATAAAGGAAGAAAGTGTTATGGATCACAATAGCCATAAAGGAGAAGGTTTAAAAAGAGTGACAGACAATTAAACCACTTCTGATTAAGCTAAACAGTGCCCTATGAGCTGAAAGAACAGGATATTTTAGAAGAGAATTGTTAAAGTCAGTGCTCTCTCTTATTGCTTGCACTCATCACAAAAGACATACCTAACTAAGCAACACAAGAAAATGGAGTGAAGGAAGTAAAATGCAATCAGATTAAGGGGATAGCAATTTAGTTTTACAGATTTAAAAAGGATTATACAAGGAGTTCCCAGAAACAAGTGTTACTTAAATTGTAGGCCCTTTTATCAACAATTAGGTTTTTTTACGTTCTCTGAAGAGGCTGTTGCTATCTTTTCTATAAGGCATATATTTTATTTGAGCTATTATATTTTTTAATTTAGCTACCTCTCAGATGTTAGGGGACTTGGTTGAATTTCCTCACAATTTGTTTAAATTTCACCAGTTAGGTTAACTAATCGAATGGCTTAGCTTAGTTGTATGAAACACTTAGGCTATGTCTATTAGCATTTTTCTTCTGATTTCCCACCTTTTCTCTACCAGCAGTGGGAGCACTACAGTAGACTGACCATTGATGTTTTAACCACTTTGTAATCTATTCCTGTTTCAAGCACAGCTGAATGACATGGCAATTAAGACACCAGCAGAAGACCAACCACTCTACATTAGCATTCCCACTTGTGGTAGGTAATCTGAAAAAAATACTGCTATAGACAAGCTGAATTCTGTGCTTAGTAAGCCTGGAGAAAACTGCAGTGAGGTTACGCTAATGTAAGAGTGGGCAGAATTTGATGGAGCATTTTAAAATAGGACACTAGCATCCACTGCAGCTTAACAATAGCAATATTAAAACAAAAAATTGAGAATGGTAGTACTAGAAAGCCATGATCAAATAACCTTGGACAATGTCATGTGAGGCAAGCAAACCCTTCACGTTCACTGTGCTTTTGCCAACATCCAAAATGGAGTCCCTACAGAAATATAGGCATTAAGAAATTAGGCATTAAGGGCTTGATCTTGGCTCATATTGACTTCTATAGTACAGGATGAGGACCTAAAGAAGTTTAGGAATATTCTTTCCCAGAGGTGAATGAATGTGTGGAACAGGATACCACAAGAAGCGGGAACTTCAACCATGAACTCATCAGAGTTAGGCACCTGAGATGGCATAAAGCATGTAGGGTGCATACTCTTGACAGATTTTTGGATAAATCTAGAGCTACTACAGAGACATGACTGTTTAGAAATGTGTTACTGTGTTTTGGTATTTTTTAATCTTCTCTATCAGCTCCTTTTTTGCCTCTAAGCTATATTGTTTGATAGAGTAAACCTTACCTAATGAAAAATTAAAATGAGCTTTCTCCCTGTTTTTATTGTTGCAAGGTATCTTCCCTCCTGCCTCATTTATTCAGTAATTGTTGCAACCCAATGTTGTGACATTATGGGCAAGACACTTAGCTAGAGAAATTGGTATAGCTCCACTGAAGCCAATAGTGCTCTTTTGATTTACACCAGGTTAGGATTTGACCTTGAATTCACTATGATGTCACAGTGGAAGGTAGCATGGCCTATTGCCTCAAGCACTAGACTACTCAGGAGATTTCAATTCTGTTCATGGCTTGGTCACTTACTTGGAGGGTAACTTTAGGCAAAACACTTCACCTTGCTGTGTGCCTCAGTTTCCCCATCTGTACCTCCTGTCTAAAGCACTTTGAGATCTACCAATGAAAAGCACTATATGAATAAAGTTATTAGAAATGTGAGGGGGAAAACTCAGATTTCTGTTTATTTTCCTTTAAGTGAAAAGGAATTTAGAGTGAAAGCATTTGCTATTTGTGAATAGAAAATAATTTTACTTGATTTATACATTTTCTGCATTTCCCTTGTGCTACAAAATGACTTCCTCTGAAGAAAGTTATATGTATATTTGGTATCTTTGCTCCTGTCAGGTTTCAGATTGTTTCCAATCTTTCTCTAAAACAAACTGGGATTTTTTCCCCCAGACAGGACAGAACTTTTAAAAAATCCTCAAGTGAAAAATTACAAGCATTTAGAGTCTGACATCAAGGATTTTCTAATCCCCCCTTCTGCTTCTCCTCCTTGTCTTGTAAAAGGATATTCCTAGGAGCAGTAGGCACTGCACTGAAGGAGAGGATCTAAGTTCAAAGCTCTGGTAAGGTGCTTATCCTGTATCTTCCCTGGAGGTGTCTAACCTAGTTTCATGACTCAGGATAAGCTGTCTCTCAATATTTTTCTTGTAACTTAAATCTTGCAGGAGCAGTAGGAAGATCTCCAGTGATCACAAGTAGCAAATGTTGAGTTCCAAGGGAAACTAACAGAGCCATGAAATAAGTATTAAAATTTTAGAAGTAGGGTAGCTTACATACAATTGGTAATGACCAACCTATCAGACTAATTTATGGTAGTGTGGGAGCATGTATACTTGAAGTCTGTAACAATCAAGTTCCTTCTATTGGTGCTGAAGGTATCAAATACCCAGAGCTGCTGAAACAATCACAGTAACTCTAGGGAGTGTTAGATTCGATATCCAACCTGACACGTGATTCTAGTACTCCAGAAGTGCCAGAAGAATAAATTCCATCTGGGGAAATCTGAACAGCTGCTGGAGGAAACAGATTTAAGTGGCATTCAAGTACTAAAAACAGATCACACACATTCTATTCTCAGCTGAGCAACAATTTAAGGTCTGAAACCAGATGCCTACCCTCACTTAGATATTATGCAAGAGCCCAGCCCTGCAGCTCTTGTTCACGGGAGCTTGTTCTTGTTCCATCCTCAGCCTAGGGGCTACTCATCTGAGTAAGGGCTGTTGGACTGGACCATGAGGGTAGATCTACACTGCAGTAAAAGACTCATGGTATGGCTGTGACTGGGGTGGGGCAGCAGTCTTGGGCTTGTGGGTCCCTGGCTGTAAGACCCTATGGGGGCAGGGGGGAGGGTCTCAGAACCTGGGTTCCAGCCTGATCCTGAATATCTACACTGCAATTTTTAGACCCCAGCCTGACCCTGTGAGCCTGAGTCAGCAGACCTTTGCTTTGAGACTCAGTGCTGCAGGCTTTTTTTCCCCCGCAGTTTAGACATACCCCGAGTGTGCACAAAACATGTATTAATGCTGAATATGTGGCTGTCTGAGGTGCTTACCTAGATACCTAGAAGCTTGAGGAAAAAGCAATTCCTGTTTTTAAGATACAGCCACACAGGAAGAGACTCTTCCAGGCCCAGCACTTTTGTCCAGAAAGTTTACATTTTAAAACAATACTAATATTTAGGCTGAAGCTTTAGAATGGCCACAGTGGGTCAGACCAGTGGTCCATCTTGCCTGTATCTTGTCTTCCGGCAGTGGCCAATGCCAGGTGCTTCAGAGAGAATTAACAGAATGGGTGATCAAGTGATTCATCTCCTGTGACCCATTCCTAGCCCACTCTTCTAGAAATGAGCAGCTAAAACAGGTCATGTTATTAGTTTGTATTACCACAGTGCCTCAGGACACAATCTTGATTGGCACAGTCACGCTGTTTGGAGTGGCTCTTGCCCATGAGCCTTGCCTCAGGACAGACTGCCAAAAACAGAGCAGACATCCCACACTGGTAGCGTGTTCTGTAATTGGATTTCACCAAACTAATAAACTCTTCAATTACTTTAGCAGTCTTACACTGGAGAGCCTAAGGTTATGGTGTGACTCCATGGTATCTGGCCACCCAGACAAACTGGTCTTGTTGATCAATGGTCACACACAAACCACACCACAACCCACATTCAGGTTGCTTCCAGTTCCAAGAGACTAGTCACTTACCCCCCAGCTCTTACACCAAAGACAATGCCTGTAGCCAATCCTGTAATAATCTAAAGGCTTATTAGCTGGGGAAAAAAAGGAATAAGTTATTTACAGGTTAAAGCAAGTAAACATTTACACACCGAGTTACCAGTTACCACCATCTAAATCTTAAGAATGGCAGAACAGTAGTGATCAAAGTGTATTTCAGGGCAGATGCAGGAGGTAACCCTTGGAGATCTCTGACCCTGTCAGAGTTCAAACACAAAATAGATGGAAAAATTTTCCTGTGGCTATGTTTTATTTCCTTCATCCAGCTTCCAAGGCCACAGGACAAGGTTTCCTTGCACATTGCATGTTCCAGCTGCAATAGGGTCATTAAGCAATCCTTGGTATTGTGATGATTCTGAATGGGTGGGGAGAAAGATTCCCATGCCTGAGTTCACACGTTCAGGGCAAAACTTTTTAAAGTTATGAAGCAAAACTTTTTTTAAAATCACATGGAATACAGATATTACAAGTGAGAGGAATGCATGTAGCAGCTTACAAGTGTTTCATAAAGTCTAAACACTAAATGCATTCTTATAAGACATACCTATTTTGAGCAAAAGTAACATACAGGTAACCTGGTCTGGTCTCCAGCTACAAGGTTGTTAGTTCTTCGCTAATAACTGCAACCTGGGCAAAAGCTGGCAATGTCTGACCTGTCAGCATCACAGGCTTCTTGCTATGCTCTGTCCATATGCAGAATAGGAAACAGCCTCACCCTAAAGAGCTAACAGTCTTAGGGCCTGTCTACACTTAACTTACAGCGGCACAGCTGTACCGATACAGTTGTGCTTCTGTAAGAGCACTTGTATAGCCATGTTATGTCAACAGGAGAGCTCTCCTGCCAACATAATAAAGCCATCTACACAAACAGCAGTAGCTATGTTAGTGGGAAACTCTTCTGCCAACGTAGTGCTGTACACCCAAGCACACCCCTGAGCAACAAAAGTTTTGCCAGCATAAGTGCTAGTGTAGACAAGGCCTTAGTTGACAAGACAAAGCATAGAAGAAAGGAGTGTACCTTTGATGCTGTCTTTTTATTTTGCGTATGGTGTTCATTTTTTTTTCCAAACCATTTAACACGGCTGTCAGTGGGTCCAACCCGGCACAGTGCATAGCAATTTTTGTAAAGTGCTGAAGACCAGATCCTCAATGGACTGGCAGAGGAGCCAACCTGCTTTCTGTAGTTGTTCCCCCTCCACTGAGCTCTTTCAGCTTTTATAGGAATTGGGCGATCATCAGGCAATCACTGACCCCTTGCAAACTACCAAGCCCAAACCTGTCCATAGCAGGGCTCAACCTCAGGACAGGGTTGGCTGGCCCCAGGCCCTTATAGGGACAGCCTCCCCTCCCCACATTACACACTCCAAGAAGGAAATCATGAAATGGTAATGACCTGGTTTTGTTTGAGAGTTTCATTATGTTGGTGTTTCAGCTGTGAAAATCATTTCTGTGAACATGGGTGCCTTATTTTAGTTTCATTATGTACAGTATCAAATATCTGAACACAAAAGAATCAGAAAATGTAAAAATTCTGTTCAAATCATTGTTTACTTGGCTTATCTGCTGCCACATTATAAAATGTTTCTAGTTGTGTTCTACTTATTACCCTCTGACTAGGGAATTGGGTTATACCGTCCCTTTCACTTGTGTTTTATATAATTCAGTACTAACTTATTCTTGTCACCCTCCACTTTCTAAGTAAGCTCCATGGGTTTGTTAGTAATTTAAACATCTTAATAAGGTCTTAAATATAAAAATCAGTTTAAATAGGGACTCCACAAATAGTTTCAAGAAGGTTGAAAAAGCCAGGACTTCTGAACAGTTCTTTCTTTTTTTAAATCTTCTACATTAATTCTTTTAGAGATATCAGGAAAATTGAGTTCTGGTAACATTTTTGTCTAGTGTTGGGCTTCTAAATCCACACTTAGGCACTTGAACACTTATAGAACTTCTGAAAATCAGGCCTTTTTATTTAGGTACCCAAATATGGATTTAGGAGCCAAACCTGATCTAACAGGTTTTTTGTAGTGAAACTATGTTAGGTGTGTAACTTTTTTTCCAGTAAAGCCCCTAGTGCAGATGCAGTTACACTATAATAAAAAGGTGTATAAGCAATATCACTTGTGTGTAGATAGGTGCCTAAGGATAAGGTTATGTTTGAAAATGTTGACCTTAATTTTTAATCAACCTGCAGATTTTCTTGTATCTAGCCCTCATTTGTTATCAAACAAGATTCACAGATTGCAGAAATGAGTGACAAATGACAGGCATCCATCTCCTACAATCTGGGGGCCAGGGATACAAAATTTGCCATTTCTATTGATTGCTTTCGTTTATTCCCCATTAACATTACTTAAATCTTGTTTGGGCTGAATTGTTATTGTCTAAGCCACATTCTTAGCTAGATACATGTTCTGCTCTCCCCCTCCCCCCCCAATTGAATGTAGAAATAGAGCTGGGTGTCATCAATATGTTAACCTTCCAGGAAGAAAATAATGGAGCTATTTGACTCAATCTATCCATCGCTGTTAGAGTATTAGTATGTGAACAAAACTTCATGCTCAGCAAAGCTGACTCAACACATGCATTCAATAGTTGTCCATACCATAAAGGTGTCATCCACCAACACAAACAGCAAAATACTTATACATATGATGAGCCAAATACATCCCCACTGTAATTCGTTGTGGAGTTAGAAAGGGATGCATTTGTCCTGAAAGAGACTAAGAATGTTAAACTTTATTGCGTCACTCTACAGTTCAGAGAGTAAAGCTCAGTTTAATTGATTTTTTTCTCTACCTAATAAGAAATCAGTACAACAGTCAACTCCTGTGTTCATTGTACACTAGAACCTCAGAGATATGAACACCTTGAGAAAGGCAGTTGTAAACTTTTGAAAGAACCATGTTTTGTTCAGTTACAACTGAACATTAACTTAATACAACTTTGAAACAACTATGTAGAAGAAAAATGCTGCCTTCCCCCCTTTTTAGTAGTTTACATTTAACACAGTACTGTACTGTATTCCCTCCCCCCCCCCACGGTTGCCCGATTGTGTACTTCTAGTTACCAATGAGGTGTGTGGTTGACTGGTCAGTTTGTAACTCTGGTGTTTGTAACTGAGGTTCTGCTGTGACATCAACCTCGGGCCCACAGGGAGTGCTGCAGAATGATGAAGCAAATCAGAGTCCAAACTAATGACTAAAAGATCTTATCTAGTACTCTCCCCTGATACCATTAAAATACTTCAGGACTAAAGAACAAGAAGCTCAATGTTAGAACACAATACATCAAAAAGAATCTATAAGGTGAAAACTTCATGGAGTGCGTTTCTTTACAATATTGGCAAAAGCAATAATGGATGGTGTTCAAGCAAACATTTAATTAAACCTAACACTGCACAACCAACATTTGATCTGGTAAACAATCAACACTAATAAAATCTTGTAGTGGAAATGTCCTCAAATATTTGATAGTTGAGCTGGATCAAACAAAGAAAGGGTAGAGACATTACTAACCTAATGCTGTGGTGACTGCTATAACCTTTTACACACAGTGAAAGGATTAGTAAAACAAAGAATCACAGTAGTTATTTTCATGTGACAGGCTGTAAATGAATGGAACAGAGGTGCAAAGATGGATGCTAAAATGACTGAAGAAATACACTGAATACATTATATTAAAAATGTCATTGCTTTTCTTATGCTGTTATTGACACTGAATTGTTAATACTGTCTAAAAGTTCTTATTTGATATGCAGTGGAATTACTGAAATAATCTAATAACTAGAGCTAAATCTAATTTTAACACTGGAACCAAATATATAAAATTCTGGGTTCTAAATTAGCTGTTGCCACTCAAGAAAGATCTTGGAGTCATCATGGATAGTTCTCTGAAAACATCTGCTCAATGTGCAGTGGCAGTCAAAAAAGCTAACTATGTTAGAAATAATTAGGAAAGGGATAACTAAAGTTACATCAGTGGAGTCACTCCAGATTGACATTACTGTCACACAGACTGTAGCTCAAGGTATTTTTTTCTCTTGAAGATACAAATTGAACTTTTGGGCCTCTAACTTCTGTGTCATAATATTCACAGTAAGTGACACTGATGCTCTTCAGTAATATGGGTATTCCTTGGGCAAGACTCCCACTGCAGTTTCAATTGAGGAGAGCTATTTGTAATTAAAGCATCTTCAAGTTATGCAACATTATTTTATCGCAGCAGTTCTCAACCATTTTCCACTTGAGACCCAAAACCATTGGCATTTTCTTGCTGTGACCCACCCAATCCTACAATTCTTGGGGCTGCAAAATATTGTGGGACTGAAGTCCTGGAAAGAAACCACAAATGGATTTTATTCCTGAGTGGGAATTCTGGGGCTTTTTTTGTGTTGGTTGCGCTATTGCTGCGGCATGGTAAATGAGAGCTGAATTGGGAAGGTTTGTTGGTGGGGAAAGGAGAGAGTCAACATGGGCTTGGTGCAAGTCTGGTGAATGTTGCTCAATGAGGGGGCTGACTCAGATGCAGTCATTGGGTTGGGGCTGCTTGAGGGAGGTGTGGCTGATTCTAGCTGCTAGGAGTGCTTTTTTTGTCTTTTTCACCTGCCTGCTCACTCATCTCCAGGAAACTGGCTCAAGCCTAGTGAAGCACCATTTTTCCTGCTCTAATACAAAGTACTATGTGGATGGTGAGGGATGAGAGCTCCTCTAGAATTGGTTTTGTGGCAGATTATTGGATAATTTGTCTAGATGTGTCACATTAGGCATATGCACTTTAAATATGCACTTGGCTACTGTACAGTTTGGAAAAAAGTCAGCTAAGGTTCCTACATTCGTGCTCCAGCACACTAGCTTGTTTTTAAAGTAAGATGTTTTACACACTGGAGGGCTGTAGCAAGTCCATACAGTTATATATAAAATATAGCTCTAGATTTGTTCTTTAACACCCCCTGGGCTAATCTTTCTTATAGAAATGCTGGGGGTTTGTCTACATGGCAAGTTACTATGCGGCAAGCCAGGGAGTGACTTCAGTACACAGTAATATCCCATGTGGACACAGGACTTCAGTGTGCTGCAACAGTGTCCAGACAGGACATAACTGTGCAGCAAGCTGGCGCGCTGTAGATTGCCAGTTGCCATGCAGTAACTTATGTAGGCAAACCCTAAGTCTGATTCATTTAAATACATTTCAGACTAAACTCATTCAGTGAAATTCTGGCTATGCTGAAGTCAATGGGAGTTTTGCTATTGATGTCAGTGGGGCCAAAATTTCACCCTCTGACTGATCTTAATTTTAATTTACTATCATAAACCTGCTTTGCATGTGCACTTTCATTCTGCTAGACAAAGATATAAAAAAGTATTTAATGTATTCTGATTTTTAATCAACTACCAAAAATAGTAAGTATAAAATGGCAGGTGAAATACATTGTTGATAAATGCAAAGTAATGCACATTGGAAAACAATCCTAATTATGTATCTAAAATGATGGGGTCTAAATTAGCTGTTACCACTCAAGAAAGAGCTCTTGGAATCATTGTGGATAGTTCTCTGAAAACAGCCACTCAAACATGCAGTCAAAAAAGCTTTACCTCTTTCCATTCTGAAAATTAACCATTTATTCCTACCCTTTGTGGCTCCACTCATTGATTAGCAGGCTTCCTGCTTCTGTTGCACTTAAAAAAAGTTTGCTTTTATTTTTTGAGTCTTTGGCTAGCTGTTCTTCAAAATCTTTTTTGGCCTTTCTATTTATATGTTTACACTTCACTGGCCAGAGTTTATGCTCCTTTCTCTTTTCCTCAATAGGGTTTAACTTCCACTTTTTAAAGGATGCCTTTTTGCCTCTAACTGTTTCTTTTACTTTGTTTAGCCACAGTGGCACTTTTTTGATCCTCTTACTATGTTTTTTAATTTAGGTATGTAGTAAAAAGTGAGAACCTGAGACATTAGGTTTGTTAGGCCTGTTATACTGCTCCAGCCTATAGCAATTGCACCCCCTCCATGCCTATTGCTTAGAATATCTGGGCAAGTGGGTCTGTGTAAGCACAGATCTGTAGCCATCCCACAACACAAGCTACTGCACCAGCCTATGCAGGACCAGCCCAGAGATCTTTTACACTGCATTTAAGAGTAAGCAGGCACCTCCATACTGTCAATCAGCCAATGGACCCCTAGTTTAACAGGCCAGGTATGAAGCCTGAGCTAAAGTAGTAGTCAAGCCCTGCTGTTAGAAAGCAAAGTTAGCGGAAGTCAGGCTACGAGCCTGCCTGTAAGTTCACAGAAACTGGCAAACACACACATTCCTAAAGAAGCACGAGGTACAAAGCACTCATGCAAGACACGTTCCAGAAAGGTACCAGAACATCCCAATACCCCAAAGATAATGAGGGCATACTCACCCCTCAGAATGACATGATGGATAGAGATGTTTTGGCCAAACCATCCAATACAAGGTAAAAGGTGGTATCTTACCATGTCAGAGGGTGGCAATTACACGTTAGAAGGGCAATACACAAATTGTTTATATCAGCATATAAAAAAGGGTTTTAGAGGGAGTGTCTTTGTCTGGCCGAGTGAGGAATGGAAAGTCCCACCGTTTACTGAGCCAGTACCATTGTCAGGGGCATACATGTATTAGGTGTACTTGTAGCATGTATAAAATGCTTTTTACCGTCCTTGTTTGACAATAAATCTGGCCTGGTGCCTTTGTTGCTGAAAGGGATCTGTGGTCTTATTGGATAATCCAATTGTGGATTGGTGTCTCAGTTACCTGCGCACAACTGGGACAGCATACACAGTGGAAGCACACACACACACAGCCAACAACTGACAACAGGGTATACATTTAGACTGGGACTCTATTATGGTGTCTTTAAAAAGTTTCCATGCAGCTTGCAGGGATTTCACTTTTGGCACTGGACCTTTTAAAATCTGTTTATCTAACATCCTCATTTTTGTGTAGTTCCCCTTTCTGAAAGCAAATGCTACCATGGTGGGTTGCTTTGGTGTTCCCCTCCCTTCCCCCACAGGGAGGTTAAATTTTATTATGTTATGGTCACTATTACCAAGCGATTCAGCTCTATTCACCTCTTGGACCAGATCCTGTGCTTCACTTAGGACTAAAGCAAGAATTGCCTCTCGTGTGTTGCAGGACTGGCTGCTCCAAGAAGCAGTTATTTAAGGGGTTCAGAAACTTTATCTCTGCATCTTGTCCTGAGGTGACATATGTCAATATGGGGATAGTTGAAATCCCCGATTATTATTGAGTTTTTTATTTTTATAGCCTCTCTAATCTCCCTGAGCATTTCACTGTCTCTATCACAATCCTGGTCCGTAGTACACCCTTACTGCTATATTCTTATTATAGAAGTATGGAATTACTATCCATAGAGATTCTGTGGTACAGTTTGGTTCATGTAAGATTTTTACTTCATTTGATTCTACGCTTTCTTTCATATTTAGTGCCACTCCCGCACCAGTACGACCTATTCTGTCCTTCCGATATATTTTGTACCCTGGTATTACTGTGACCCATTGATTATCCTCATTCCATCAAGTTTCTATTATATCAATATCCTCATTTAATATGAGGCACTCAATATAATCCATCTTAGTATTCAGACTTCCAGCATTTGTATATTAGCACTTGAAAAATTGTCACTTTTAGCTCTCTGCCATTATGTGATGTAATTGAATGGAACTTTTTTTCATTTGACTGTTTCTCATCAGATCCTCCCCATATTTTATCACCTTCCATCCTCTCCTCCTTGCTAGGGTATAGAGAATCTCCATTAACAGATCCTCTCCTAAGGGATGTCTCTGTCTGAACCACATGCTCCTCTGCACCTGTCAGCTTTCCCCCCAGTCCTTAGTTTAAAAACTGCTCTACCACCTTTTTAATTTTACGTGCCAGCAATGCAGTTTTCACAGGCCTCTACATCTAAGCCCCCTGATTACCGAGTTCAGTTCAGATGAGGGTTATCCCTCCATCAGGACAGGTGAAGCACAGTTCTGCTGCCCTTTATTCATACAATAAGGGGAACAACATTTCATTACCCCTGCAGTTAACACTAAAGTGATTTGTTACCCAACACTAGCCAAAGTGATCATTTGGACAAAGCAGTCCTATCAGCTGAGCACCTATGCAGGGTGGATGTGCTCACGCAAATATAGTCTGATCCTGAAGCCTTTTGTCTCCCCAAAAGCTAGCTCAGCAGGGGAGAGTTCATTCAGACCCTGCTTACATATACAAAGGGGGCTGTACTAATTCTGCTATTTCCTAACTTTGGAGTACTCAACTTTGCAACTGTAACATTATTTTTCCTCTATGTGTGCATGCTTGATATAATATTAATAGTATGTATGTAAATAATAATATTAATACATTGCATACTTTAGGATATAACAAAGAGGAATGTCCCTCCTCCCACAACATACTTCATTACACAAATGACTAGCTGCACTCAAGGTTTTTGGGTTTGTTTGGTTGGTTTTTTTAAAAAATTTTCCCTGAAGTATCTTGCATTGGCCACAGCTGGGGACAGAATGTCAGACTAAGTGGCTCAGTGGTCTGGTTCAATATGGGAAAACTTGCCTACTTAAAAAATAACAACCCAGAACTAAAATCAGTTGTATAAAAAGTCAAATTGATAAGACACTCTACTCGCCTTCTTGTATAATTTACCAGTTGATCTCCCATGCTAACACAAGCACTACTGCAGCCTAGATAATAGAGTTGCAATGACAGGTATAACAGAAAGGCATTGCTCTTTCTTTCTTGAACAAAATGGACCAGAATCTGCTCTCCCATTGACTTCAGTGGTTTTTGCATCAGGCCCTAAATGTGAAGTCATTTCATTGATTTCGATGTAGTTACTCCAGATTTACAATGATATATTTTGGAGTAAAATCTGACCCAATTTATATGTAATAGGGACAATGACAGGAGGTGTGACATTCAGTTTAAATGGGAATATCTTCCGATCTCCCTACAGGAATCCAGAGCAGTAATGAGGTACAGGCCCCTTGGTGTAAACCCATGTTTTTGTTTGTTTTGGTTTGGTTTTTAGGATTCCTCTCTACAACGTCAGTACCATACAGAAGCCAGGGAATGTATAATACTTTGTCCTTTTTATTTTAATCATGCTTATCATCTGAGAAGGTGAAAATGCAGAATAAGCCTCTTGTGCTACCATGGGAATCAGCAAAATAAGGTGTATAGGGCAGGCACAGGTTTTAGTATATCAACCCGAGCTAACGAGAGGAGGACAAATTTGTTTTATTTAACTTGAAAAATGTCAATGCAATGCTTCAGGGCTAGGGGAAAAAACTCACAACTAGTTTATAATATCAGTTTATATCAGTTTTAAATGCACTCTGACTCTGAATAAAATATGGAGTGAGAACCCAGGATTGAGAACACCTCTGAGTGGTGATCAGGCAGGCTTCAGTTCTAATAAGAGTGTTTGTGATCAAGTTCTTGCTCTTACCACCTACATAGAAAGTGGTTTTCAGCAGAAGGGGGCTATGAGTTTTGACAGCAGCATATGATGCTGTCTGGCACACTGGCCTGCTGGTCAAGATGTCACCTCAATGAGTTGTTATAATTTGGAATTGATGCTTCAAAATAGACAATTCCAAACAATTCTAGGCAATAAACTGAACACCCAGAAGAATAGACTCCCTCATGGACCTGTTCTTATTCCAACTTTTTCCAACATATTTTTGAATGATCTGCCTCCAACAATTTCAAGGTCATTCAAATATTCAGATGCCATCCGCCTACCTTCAAGAGACTAAGATGTCAAAAAGATCGAGGACAACGTGAACCAAGACATGGCAACCATTAGTGGCTACTGCTAGAAGTGGAGATTTAAGCCCAGTGTGTCAAAGACAGTGTCATCGTGCTTCCATCTCGATCACACCAACACTTCACAAGAGCTCAATATCTTTTTGGATGGAGAATGATTTGCACATGACCCAAAGCCAATCTATCTAGGATTAATTCTAGCTTGCACGCTTATCTATAAGATCACCTCACCAAGGTAGGTGAAGAGTAAGAGCAGAAATTTCCTCCTAAATAAGCGTGCAAGCTCAACTTAAGGATCTAATGCACAAATACTGCACAGTTCAGCTCTAGTCTCCGCTTCTCAGTTGGAGAACCCTGCTCCAGTGTGGTTAAGCTCCTCCCACACCAAGCTAGTTGATGTACAACTGAATCAAACAGAGAGAAAAATAACAGGGGTTATCCGACTAACAAACACAGAGTGGCCACCAGTCCTTTCTAACACTGTGCCTCATAATAACAGGCAGCATAATGCAGCAAAGTGCCTCCTTGATAAAATCCAGGAGATGCCAGACTGTCACTTTTCAAAGATATATGGGTGGCACCTCACCACTGACTCAGCAGAAAACCAGTCTGGGCCATCTCTATGGGAACGAGCTGCTCCCTCTGTAAGACATTCCTTCCTTAGCACTCAGCCTGATGAAAGACTTGGGGCTGCCACCCTCTCTCTAGTGCAAGCTTAACCATTGCAGATATGGAGTGGTGAAGTGTGCAGTAAATGACCACACCTGGGAACTCAGGAACAGCCCTCCATGTAGCTGCAGTGTAGTTGAGGGCATTGCACATCTACTGAGTGGCTGCTCTGCTCATGCTGGTCTATCAGGAGGACTTTCCAGACTCCACTCTGCTGGCCCCCAGACTATTGCACGGCTAAAATGTATGATGTTTACCTAAGCCCTTTTGACACTTGATATTTTTTCTTTTCTGATTTATACATCTGTTTTATCGCTCTACTTCATATTTTGTGTTTTGAACCCTTTTCATCCTTATTGTTCCTCTTGTGCATTTGCTAATAATAATAATAATAAATAATAGTCTCAAAAATAATTTTCTTTCCCTTTAAATGCATAACTACATTTGTAGAAAATGTTTATTGTTGATTGTGTTTTGTGTTATTTCCCATGGAATGTTTAAAAAATAAAATAAACTCAAACTCTCCAGCTTGCTTTCATTGTCTAAACCCAACTGCATGACTTAGAATTACATTTCATATACAGCATCGGCTAAAACTTGCTGTGTTCCTGTGGTGCAGTTTGTGGAATCCCATAGAGTTTGTTTAGAACTAAACAGACACCTTTGCTGAGTGCTTTGCAAAACCCAGAGTGCAAATTTGCCATATTTCTCATGTGACGACAACAACGGATACTCGTACATAGGGATGATGGATCATCCTGACAGGCATGGAATTAGTGATTTTCCTTTAAAACAAAATTCAATTAAAGGGTCCATCCATGCTCTGGTTCACTCTTGAAATTTGGAAATGCAATGAGAGTATCTTATTGGGTGCTGTATCCTCTATGTAAGGAAATCCACTTACTGATTTTGTTTTCCAGTGATGATGGAGGTGAGGTATCTAATATAGTGGCATTTTCTTATTGCACTTTCCAAAGTCTGAAGAGTGGAGATGACCTAGGTGACTCAGGAGAGCAGCGGATCTACTCCATTCCTTCTGTTCCAGCAGCATACAGTGCTAAAGTGTAGACATGATCACCACCCCCTCTACACAGTAATGCTAAGGACCATGCCTCTTCTTATAATTCCTGGCCTTCTCAGAGGCTGGGACTGAGTCAGCTGCTGCTCACTTAGGCACCTGCTGTGTCACAGGTGTGCCTACTGTGCTCCTCCCCAAACCCGTCCCCAGCAGCCTGGGGAGACCTGTGGAAAGAATATGGATCTGGCTGATGTTTTCATGTGAAGAAAAGAGTATGGTGCAGATATATTTATGCAGAGAACATTTTAACCAGGGGAAAAATCCCATGGAACACTGATTGAAGCTTCCTCACTGTCTCATCTGCATGGCAGTGAAGAAGGCTGCCAGTCAGCCAGGTGAATTCTCTTTTTAATACCTCTTTCTGTATAATTGGTTTTTTTTCTTCTCTCCCAAACATTGTTTGGTAGCACACTTACAACTAGGAAAATGTACTGATGGAATTAAATTTTCAGATTGAAAGTAAGCAACCAAACATAATCCCAGCAGACAAGAAAGGTTCAATTAATTAACAGCAGGTATTTAGTAAGTATCAAGTGGTTATCTGGAGCTAAGCCTTTGGGATCAGGATTACTACCATGACTAGAAAACCTGAATAAAAAGACAAGAAAGGAGGGAGGGGTGGAGGCAGCTGCCTTTTATTTATTCATCTACACCCCCACCATGGTCTCACAAAGGTGCTGATATTCTTTTTCAACCTTCTAACACCTTAGCAACCTGCACTCAGCCCTGATTTATACTTTACAGAATTATAATTTAAATATCTGCTGTGAATGCAGCACAAGTGAAAGAGAGGTATTTTTCAACAACATTCACCACTGGGAAGATAATTTTGACACAGTAGCCATAGAGGAGCTGAAATATTGTTTCAGCATTCTTTGGTACCATCATTAAATAAAGCGAGGTACAAGAAATGTATGCACTGTAGCGTATTTAAATTGGCAATAGAAGAATCTTTGAACAGTAAAACTGTGGCAATGTCCAACTACTTATCATATAATGGTTTTTATAACTTAGATTTATAGCTAGTTTTGCTATTATGTGAGTTTTATGTCCAATGGTTTCAGAAGAGTCACATCTGAATTGTTGCAGGATTTAAATTCAAGGACAAGGACTTTGGAAAAGTATAGGCCCTGAATCTCCACTATGACCGAGCTGCACTTAAGAACATGTGGAGGTGCTTCACTGATTAGGGATAGATTTAAGTATATGCTTATGTGCTTTGATTAATTGAGGCTTCAGAAGTTAAAGAAGATTGAAAGAGGAGAAGGAAGTCTCTGTCTGTCTGTCTCTCGCTGCATGTGACAGGGAAGGGAAAGCATAGCTTCAGCGCTTAGGGTGGAATCCCAAAGGGACTTAAGCATTGCAGTGCTGGTGTCACAACACCTAACTTTTAGGAGCCTAGAAAAACACAGGAACAACACTGATCCTCATAGCCGCGTTAGGTGCCAAGGCTCCCTATACAATGAATGGGGGGAAATAGGTACCTTAGAATGCAAAACACAGCACACTAAGTCTGAAGCTGCCTGCACTAGCCAATGGGAGATGCCAACCAGACAGATATGTGGTAAGCTCTTCCCCTCTTTCAGAGATAGATACGTACCTAGCTTGGTGTAGCAATCCTTGAACAAGAACCAGCCACCTGGAGTCAGGTAACTTATGCAGCTAAGGCATTTCTGGCTTCACACAAAGCAGTCAGAAGAGGAGGCAGAGACTACTTTATAACTCTTATCCCAATAGTGAGAGCAGTTACTTAGGATGTGGAAAGCCCCTGTTCAATTCCCCTCTCTGGCATAGGGGGAGAAAGGATTCAATCATGGGTCTCCCCTTCACAGAAAGTGTGTGCTAACCATTCAGCTATGGGATATTCTGATGTGAGCTTTTCTCAGTCTTCCCTGTTGAAGCTGTTGCCCTGTGGATAAATAATGAAAGAGTGATTAGAGCAGGGGAACTGGACCTCCCAGGTGGGTGCCCTAGCACCTAGGCTAAGGTTGGCCCTACCACCACCTCTCCCCCTCCTCCAGCTCGATTTTGAATGGAACCTGATCCAGTAGGTGTGCTCAGAGGGTGATGACCAGATTGGACCCTGCACATGACTTAGGTAGCCAAATGTTTATCTCCTCTCCAGTTCATGAATCAGTGTGGGGCTTAGGTGTGGGAGATAGGCACCCGGACACCTAGAGTGACAGAACTGTGGGCATGCTCAGGAACTTTTACCCTGAAAACCTAGGTGCCAAATGACTTCAGGCAGCTATAGGGTTGAGGGGGAGTTTTGTGGATTGCAGTGGTGCCAAAAAGGGGATTTAGGAGCCTAATCTCAAGATTTAGGCACCTTTTTGGAATTGGTAACTGGGCCTTGCTGAACAGCAGTAGATTTAAACTTATGCTTAGCTGAATTGGGGCCTGATTCCTTCCCAGCTCCAAATTTTCTCATTGTTTTCACACTGCGCACGAGAAAAACTGCATTTCAATTTAGTAAATCCCTGCTGTGGGTATAAGCGTGTGTTTGTTTATTTGCCTTTAATAAACATTGTGAAATCCCACTGAACTAATGATAATTTTACAGGACTGATGGAAATTAAAAAATACAGGAAGGCTGAGCCTCTGGGTAAGGATCCTTGGGACTAGATGGCAGGTTAGGGGAACCTGTGATAGTTGATACTCCTACATCACCACAGGGAGGCTATGCAGAATTATCTCAAAGAAGCACTGTGGGGATTAGGTGCTGCAGGAAGTACCACCCAAAGGGGCCAGAGTGGCAGGACTCTGCAGGCCTCTGATTGGCCAAGCACACTATTTAAACTGTGGAGGGTAGCCCAGGAAATTGTATGGGTAGTCATATAGGTGTTTGACATGCTGTGACCCCAGACTTCACCTTGCTTCTGATCTCTAGTCTCTGACCCTGGCCTGAATCTTGCCTCCTGATTCCAGGCTAGTAACTACATCTGATCTCTGACCCTGTCCTGACTTGCTTATTGATCCTGGCACTAGATATTACTCTGATCCCTGCTTGCTGACTACTGCCTCGTGACTGTCCTTGACTTGTGGACACCAGCCTAGCCATGACTGCTTGGCCAGACTGCCTATTCTCTGGTCCTTTATACTCTATGTAATAAACAAAAATAATTGCTCTAATTAAAATAAATTTAAATAGCAAAAATTACAACTGCACAGCTTGGAGGCTGTTTTTAAATTCCCATATAGAGGACTGTGCACCCCCAATGCACTACTCTTATTTTGAAGACCCTACAGAAACACAACATTGGACAAGATCAAATTTTACTTAATTATCAGGAAATCCCTTTAAAATCTGTGCTGTTAAATAATAAGTTTATGAAAGAAAAACTGAGAACCTGTTTATATAGTCTAATCACTGAAGTGCTTTATAACGTTTTCAAAAGCTCTGAGCATAGGCCTACACCTCTGTTCCAACTGAAGTCAATGGCCAGTGACTTCAAATAGAAGCAGAATTAGGCCTTTTGAAAATCCCACCCTTAATGCTGAATATATATATAATATACACAGAAAACTATATTAAAAGAACATTGTTAAGGTTGTGAAATCAAGCACCTAAAAGTGAGGAAGTGCTAAAATTAAGACTACTTCTGCAATCTCAGTTGGGCATAGCATGGAAAGGAAATACAGGTTTTGAAGAACAATAGTCAATGAAGTCTGCATGAGAGGGGTACCATAGCAACTGGGAATTGTGCGTATGCATTATGATAGTCTATAATTTCATGTTCACGTGCTTTTTTCCCCACAATACTCCTCCCTTATTCAGCACCATCCATCCTACTGCATCAACTGAATGAGCTATTCAATATCATTTTTACTCATCATTGTTCAATGTATGACCCCATGCCTTGTTTACTCCACACTATTCAAAACCTGCTCTGAAGACAGTCTTACTACCTTCCTCATGGGATTTTTATGGCATTCATCACTATAGTATCTGAATGAGTCACAAACATTAATGAACCAATTTTTCACAACACCTTGTGAGATGAATGTCTATTATTATCCCCATTTTACAGATGGAAACTGAAGCACAGAGATCAAGGTAAAAAGTTCTACTAATTTGGAATGCCCAATTTGAGACACCTAGGCCCTGATTTTTCAGAAGATTTAATATTTGATAGCACTTTATATGTTCAAAGCACTGCTCCCATTGATTTCAGTGGCAGCTGTGAGTGCTCAGCCCTTCTGCAAATCAGACCCCAGAAAATGAGGAACACACCATTTATGACCACCTGTGAAAAGTTGGATTTAAGTGACTTGCCCAGCCTCCCATAGGAACTTTCTGGTAGGTAGAGAATCCAATGTTCTTTTAATGTAATATTTTGTGTATAATTTCCTAGGTTTTTTAAAAAGCAAGCTAAAAATATAGAAATTCCTTCATGTGGAATCATATTGACACCCCCAGGGGTCATCAGCAGGGTTGGAACATTTAGATCCACCCCACAGATGCGTGCCACTTGAACTAAACAAGTAACTGTTGGCAGTAGGAGGCTACATATGTGGATCACGCACCAGTGGTAGGTGAGACATACACCTTGCTAATGAGTTTCACAGATATTTACTAATGGCAGAGAATGTAGAAATTCAGAACTCCTGGATTCATTCCCAGGTTTTGGAAGAGAGTGTGCTCTTATGATTAGAGACCTTTCTACCCCTCATCTATTCTCTCCAAGCCTGCCTCTGTCTTCCTCTCCTTTTCACTCCCTAGCTATTGCACCTTCTGCCTTTATGGATGTCACACACAGTCTTCCCTACCCACACACCAATATACTTCATTGTAGGGGCGTGGGGAATTAGAATATTGCAGGTGTTTTCAGCTTGTCAACTAATGACAATTCATCATTGAAAAAATTCTGCTTCCAGTTCTTCATGTATAAATCTGGAGTAACTCCACTGAATTCAGCATAGCAGAATCTGGCCCTTTATCATGATACATGAAGTAAAAAAAGTCCACAAGTCTGATTTCAAAACACAACATAATAAAACTGTATTTTCTCCTTCCAGAAATTTCTCCAAAAAAAAAAAAAAAAGTGTTTTCTCACTAACCTCCCTTCTTCTTCTCTCTGCCACTCCCCACTTAAAGTAAAAATGTGAAGGTGAATAACCATACCTATGTGCAGAAAGAATAGCAAATATGGTAGGCTCCCAGCTTGGCTTAACAAAGAAGTCTTCGGTGAGCTTAAACACAAAAAAGAAGCTTACAAGAAGTGGAAGCTTGGTCAGATGATTAGGGAGAAGTATAAAAATACTGCTTGAACATGCAAGAATGAAATTAGGAAGGCCAAAGTGCAATTGGAGTTGCAGTTAGCAAGGGATGTGAAGGGGAACAAGAAGGGTTTCTACAGGAAAGTTACCAACAAGAGGGAGATCAGGGAAAGTGTGGGCCCCTTACAAAATGGGGGAGGCAACCTACTGATAGAGGATGTGGAGAAAGCTGAGGTACTCAATGCCTTTTTTACCTCTGACTTCACAGGCAAGGTCAACTCCCAGACCACTGCACTGGGCAGCACAGAATGAGGAGGAGGTGAACATCCCTCAGTGCTGATGGAACAAGTTCAAGTTAGAAAGATTGGACATACACAAGTCCATGGGGCCAGAAGCAATGCATTCGAGGGTGCCGAGAGAGTTGGCTGATGTGATTTCAGAGCCATTGGCTATTATCTTTGAAAACTCATGGCAATTGTGGGAGGTCCCTGATGATTGGAAAAAAGCAAATATAGTGCCTATCTTCAAGAAAGTGAGGAAAGAGCATCCAGGGAACTACAGATTGGTCAGCTTCACCTCACTCCCTGGAAAAATCATGGAGCAGGTCCTCAAGGAATCCATTTTAAGGCACTTGGAAGAGAGGAAGGTGTGACCCTTCCGTGCCTAGGGTAGCCACCTGAGAATGCCAAGGTCAGGGCAGGCTGCAAACGGAGAGCAGATTCTCCCAGCACTGGTGGGTGGCACTGAAGCCAGACTTCCCAACCAGCCACAAACTACGCTTCTGAATCCCCACAGAAGCCAGTATACAAATACACACAGCCCCCTTTACTGCATTTCAGATTCTGGCTCCCAATTAGCCACTAGGTTCAGTAAAGAGACCAGTTATTTAAACGCTATGCTCTTTACTAAAAAGGTTCTCTCTGACCCCAAAGGGTCAGCCACAGTACCAAATAAATATAAGTTTGGATCTTACCCAAAATACCATGCTGCCAGCCAATTCTTTAGTAACTAAAATTAAAGGTTTATTATAAAAAGAAAGGGACAAACGATAAGAGAAATGTTAAAGGATTAGAGCAACCAGATACATACAAATGACTTGAAAGTCCATATACATCAGGTCTCTAGAAGAACTGTGGAGTTTGCAGGCTTGTATAGTTCCTCTGGTATACATCTAGTACCTGGATAGATCTTAGTCCTTTGTTTCACAGCTTCAGTTCAGTTGCAGATGAATTGATCCAGAGGTAGGTTAGTAGCTGAAGCTGAATCCCAACTGAAAGACAAAATGGATTCCCCAGGCCTCAGCCTTATATACCTCCTGGCCCTGGCCATGCTGTTTGTGGAATTTCACAAGAACCAAAATGGAGTCCAGAGTCACATGAGCAAGACCTGGTGACTTCTCCCCTTGGGCCCCTTGCAGCTGTGAGTGTCTCATTGGGCCATTAAGCAGGCTATTGTTCTGCAGCCATCCTGTCTGAGGTGTTACGCAGACAGCACAATTTGAAATACTGATATACCAAACATATCTATAACTTCCATTACACATATAACACATGAACATAAGTATTACTTGGCACATTATAGCCTTTCTTAACAGTACCTGACATGGCATACCTCACATGAATTATTATGATTTTGACACACTGATGTCAAACAATATACTAAATGCCCCACCCTCCCCCACCAATCCAGCCAGCGTGACATCCCCAACACGAGACTGGTGTAGAAAGGAGTAATCAGAGCTCCTGAATACACCTCAAGGGCCCCCCTGATCCAGCTAGTTTGACAGAAGGTGACCAGGAACAGTCAACATGGATTCACCAAGGGCAAGCCATGCCTGACAAACCTGATTGCCTTCTATGAAGAGGTGACTGGCTCTGTGGATGTGGGGAAAATGGTGGATGTGATATACCTTGACTTTAGCAAAGCTTTTGATACAATCTCCCACAGTGTTCTTATCAGCAAATTAAAGAAGTATGGGTTGGATGAATGGACTATAAAATGGATAGAGAGCTGGCTAGATCATGAGACTCAACGGGTAGTGATCAATGGTTCGATGTCTAGCTGGCAGCCAGTAACAAGAGGAGTGCCCCAGGGGTCAGTCCTGGGGCCGGTTTTGTTCAACATCTTCATTAATGATCTGGAGGATGGGGTAGATTGCACCCTCAGCAAGTTTGCAGATAACACTAAACTAGGGGGAGTGGTAGATACCCTGGAAGGTAGGAATAGGATACAGAGTGACCTAGAGAAATTGGAGAATTGGACCAAAAGAAATCTGATGAGGTTCAGCAAGGACAAGTGCAGAGTCCTGCACTTAGGATGGAAGAATCCTATGCACAGCTACAGACTAGGGACCGACGGGCTAAGCAGTAGTTCTGCAGAAAAGGACAATGGCTAAGAAGCTGGATATGACTCAGCAGTGTGCCCTGGTTGCCAAGAAGGCTAATAGCATATTGGGCTGCATTAGTAGGAGCATTGCCAGCAGATCGCGGGAAGTGATTATTCCCCTCTATTCGGCATTGGTGAGGCCACATTTGGAGTATTGTGTCCAGTTTTGGGTCCCCCACTACAAAAAGGATGTGGACAAGTTGGAGAGAGTCCAGCAGAGGGCAACAAAAATGATTAGGTGGCTGGAGCACAAGACTTATGAGGAGAGGCTGAGGGAACTACGCTTGTTTAATCTGCAAAAGAAAAGAATGAGGGGGAGATTTGATTGCAGCCTTTAACTACCTGAAAGGAGATTCCAGGGAGGATGGAGCTAAGCTGTTCTCAGTGGTGGCAGATGACAGAACAAGGAGCAATGGTCTCAAGTTGTAGTGGGGGAGGTCTAGGTTGGATATTAGGAAAAGGTTTTTCACTAGGGGGTGGTGAAGCACTGGAATAGGTCACTTAGGGAGGTGGTGGAATCTCCATCTTCAGAGGTTTTTAAGGTGTGACTTGAAAAGCCCTGGGCAGCTACCTACTAGGGCAGCTGCTGCTTCAAACAAGGCTCCACTTGTCAGTTAGTATGCTAATCCAGAATGCCAGCCACATTTTAATACATTCTTGAAATACATTAAGAGGAAAGATCTGATCATTTAAAAAATTAACAGAGGATCTGAAATGTTTCAATAAAGATACAGCAGTTAGTAGTAAAATATTTAGATTTATTGATGTGATGTTTTTACTTGTAAGTAAAGCACTTTTTAAAGCTTAAAAATGTAACTATATCAGGATCATGTGTAATATATGTATAAAGTTCACAGGTAAGATTAGCTCTCCCTTTCTCTGTAAAAAGTGAAAAGCAATTTATAGAGAGACACTTGCTATAGAAAAATATAGTCTATCCACTTAATCCAAGAGCCTAGCATGATATATCCAGCCCACACATAGATTTCCAGTGCTCTGAAATCTGTCTTCTCCCAAGAAGGAATGTCCACAGCAAAAATGTTTGTGTGCTTTATGTAACAATGTCCTATAAAGGACCTACATAGCCAAGAATGTATACCATAGTCTAATAATATTTAGGATTAGATTGATTGTTTTCCACACTAACTTCTCAAAATGCTTAAATATATTAGTATTCATCAAACCTAAAACATTATGTGGTTTGAAGGCGTATGTCTCCAATATTTGTCATTCTCTCCGTTGGCAATTTATCATAGATCATTTAGAGTCTAATATACCTTAACAATTGCTTTTGTTGACTGTCTAAATGTCAGTCTTTTAATGCAGAGTGGAGGAAATACTATTAGTAGTACACATCTGATTCCCTGTCACCATGCTGATGACCAATTAAATTATCTTTCCTTGCTAATCTTATATCTCCATATTGGTTCTTCTTGATTCTCCACTTCAGAAGACCCCAAACCACACATTTCAGTTAGTGGCTCTGCCAGTGTATATCCAATACTTGAGAGATTAGCTTCCTTTCCAGGACAGTGAATTACTCCATCAGTAATTCTTCTCTTTCATTTTTCTGCAAGGGTGTAAAGGCCCAGAGCTCAGGAGTCTGGCTCACTGGCTGCTAGCATGTCAGTAGCTGTACTGGTGGCAGTGTTAGCCATGAGGGCAAAAGTTTGCCACTATTCTACATTGTCTTACTGTAGCAGCTCTCTGAGACCAGTCCCTTAATGCCACACCAACTGGTATTTAGGCAAAGTTAAAAATAAAAGCTCCAGATAGATACTTTTTAATCCAATTAAAAAAAACCTTTATTTGTTGCAAAGTTAACTACTACACCTCAGGCAACAATAACCAGTCATATATCTTGCACACTGATCAGGGGGTCTGGCCCATTGCCACTGCAGCGGGGGCGGGAGGTAGCGCATATGTAAAAGTTTGGCTCTAATCTTCCAGAAGCCACAAGGACAGCACTCTACAACTAGCTTAGCTATGAAGCTCGCCAGGAACCATATCAATAACTCACACGGCCTTTCCACAGCTTAGGGGATCATCAGGCACAATTGCTCTGAAAAATCCAAATACACCAGAGTATTCATTAACAAGCCTGATGAGCAGGTTGTATGCAAAGGCCAGAGTTTTCAATTCAGTGGTGTCAGGCAGCAGGACCCCAGTCAGGACATAGTTCCTACTGTTTGTCTGGTATGAGGGATAACATGCAGACATGTATACAGAAAATATATCTGTACTCATACCTGATCCCCAGCCATTTTCACAGCGCCACTGTGACAGAATATACCTCTGGTTGTACAAGGCACGTCTTGTAAGGTATCATTTAAAAACTCATAATTTGCTGATCAATAATATCATGGCCCAACGCATGTAGTAGCACTATATGTGAAGTTATTAATATAAATTGAGATTGTGACTAAAAGTATGTTTTCCAGGTAAATCTGGGGAGTGGCCAAATCAGTTCCTCAGAAACAAAGAGCAAGTTGACACCTCTCCCAGGTGTAAACAAAGCTGTTGGACCATTACCTGCTAAGTGGCCATTCTTTGACAGAAAAGGGGACAGTGGCAAAAACCTATATCTTAGCAAAGGAACTGCATGGAGTTTCCTTCCACCCAGACTGTTCATTGCCTTGCTCCCAGCTGGAAATGTTTGTCAAAGAGGGGACAGAACTATAAAAAGAAGGGGCAGACAGTCCCAAGACACCTCTCTCTCTCCCCGCCCACCCGCCCATCACATTCACTGCACCGGAAGAGACAGAGGAAGCAGCTGTTGGATTCTGGGGGAGGAGCATGACCTAAAGAGTTTGGCCAGTAACACTGCTGAGAGCATGTAGTGAGAAAACTTTGCTTTGAATCTAAGAGAGTTTAAGTTAGGCACCAGTAAGCTTTTTATATGTATCCTTGTTCCACTTCTGACTTTCATGCCTCATTACTTGTATTCACTTAAAAATCTCTCTAATTAATAAACTTGTCTAATTGTTTTACCTAATCCAGTGTGTTCAAGTTAAAGTGTCTGGGTAACCCCATTTGGGGTAACAAGATGTGTGCATATTATTCCCTTAAAGGAATAATAGACTATATATACAGCACATATGTTTTGGGGTCACTCTGTGTTAATCTTGAAGGCTGGTAAAAGCCAAGGTGTGGCTGGCTGACTGCAGCACACACACAGACATAGCTGGGAGTGATTTATATCCTGG
Source organism: Emydura macquarii macquarii (assembly GCF_026122565.2). NCBI lineage: Eukaryota > Metazoa > Chordata > Testudines > Chelidae > Emydura > Emydura macquarii. The sequence goes on along the minus strand of NW_027131614.1, from coordinate 18,485,098 downwards.
AGGCTGCTTGTGAGCAGTCCAGGTTGGAGGCTACAGCAGAAAGGCATTGTAATGGGCACCCCAGGTTACAGGGCAGGAGTGACTCAGCTACTCATTGGTTTGGATTGTATGCTGGTATGTCACACTCACGCCCACAATACCTGCCAGATATCTTAATAAATTGATCCAAAAAAAAGCACATTCATCATGTCTCCATATAGCCCTTGCTTTGGGGCCATTTCAAACTCTTGTCTTCTTGAGAAAGGAGGCTCTTAAGCTTGAAGACATGGAAAGATTTAGGTAAAGATACACTGTATAAAACCCACTTATCTTCTATATATTTCAAAACCTACAATATTTGTCCAGTTCTCATCTGTTAAATGACCAAAAAGGTCTTTGCTATCCCCTGGTTTCTTCTTTTTGAGCGTGGGTGTTGACTGACGAGACCCCATTCCACTATATCGTACAAATGCAAGATGATGAAGTACTGCTCTGAACTCTAGTTGCCACATTGTGAATGGGATCAGGTGAAGGAGAGGTGAACGGTTCAGCCAGATGACACACTTGTAAAATGCCAGTGCTGTGCCTCAGACAAACACCTGTGTGTGCGCCCACCTTTTGCAGCCATGGGTAATTTTCAGCCAGTCTAGCTGTCTCTGAAAATAAGAACATAAGACACTTATCCCATGCATTGGGATGATCTTTTGCATGCATTTGTGAGTTTCTTTGAAAATGTGGCCCAGACCCAGCAATGGGAAGAAGTTTCTTCCCAGCAAAAACCTGGGAAAATTAGACCAAAAATGCTATCTTCAGTTGCTTTCAAATAAAGATTGAGCCACAGTTAATGCTATTTTCTCTCTCTCTCTCTCTCTCTCTCTCTCTCTCTCTCTCTCTCTCTCAGACGTCTTGGATTCAAGGATTTTTCTTTTTAAAAAAATCAATGATGACTTTTGCCATTGGGGCTTTTGCTTGTGAGAAAGAGGATGGGTTGGTAACAATTGAGCTAGTTTCACTGCAAATATTTGAAAGCTGTTGATATAGAACATGGACATGTAAGGGAAAACAGGCACTTGCATAATGAGAAGTGAGATTTCTAATGTGGGGCAAAGCGAGATATCAAAGTGTACTGGATTGTGTGTGTGTGTAAGTAAAATGACAGACTCTTCTTAACAAAATACCCTTGGCCTAGGGGACGGGAAACTGTGCCTGAAGACCAGATTATAAGTTCATGTCTCATCTCAGCTGGCTTCTGTATGTAATTCTTTACAGTCCTTATTATAGAGAGAGGCCTTACAATCCAGTAGACAGACAAGTATAATTATTCCCATTTTACAAATAACTCGAGGGGTTGCATAAAGTAATTTCAGGCAGAGCTGAGAACAGAATGCCAGTTCTCTAATGTGGCAAACCCAAGTCTCATTTACCCTGTCACACTACCTTCCCCATATCTGTGTGCTTGGTTAACCTGCCTATAACAATTGCTCTAACCATTGGACAACACTCCACTCTCAAAGACAGGAGGAGAACAGAATCCAGGAATCCTGACTGCCAACATTCTACTGCAGACTAGAAAATATTAAGGACCCAATGGGCAAATTGTGTGTCACATTCTGCTCTAGTGGTTTATCTACAGAGAGAGTAACTGCTATTCCTTTACTCAAGTGGTAGAGGTCTGTGCTGGGAATCTAAAGGTCTGGGATTGTACATGATGGAATTTATTTTTCCAGTCTTATGTTTAAAAAATGGTTTACGTAATTCAGACAGTGAAAGAACCATTATAATCGGTCCATTCTGACACAAAAGAAAAGCGTGCCGCAGTTTGAACATTTGCACATTTCAGGGTTTATCACAAACTAGCAGGTTTGAAAGTTTAAGTGCATGAGGTTGGGTCATGGAAAAGTCCTGCAGCTTAAGAAGCTGATTAAGCATTTGAGAAGGAAGACAGTGTGGAAGAAAAACAGTCCTGTCCATCTTTCTGCACTGTGTGAGTTGACAAGTCATGCCTGAACTAGAGCCTGATTAAGCCACATGTGAGGAGGAGTCATTCCTGTGCTAGGTTCCAGCCAATCCATAAGCCAGGAGCTGGTCTGGTGCCTCTCAGGACAGGTATATAAGCCCCACAGGTGACTCACCAGCTCAGTGTGTCCATCATCACTTCATGGCTTAGAACTCTCCTCTGCCTATTAGTGACAGACTCCACAGGCCTTAGCCAGGTTCCAGCGTTGTGCCAAGTCCTGATCTAGCCCAGTTCCCCTCCCAGCCCAAGGCTTGCCTTGCTCTGATTTTGACTCTGACCTCTGGCTGCAGTTCCCAGCTGACTGCGCTGCACTGACCACAAGACCTGACTGCCACTGCTCCAACCTTTTGGCCTGACCATCAGGTTCTCTGTTTCTGACACACTGTTGCTGATGAGTTGTCTTCCACTCATATGTAATTAAATGTATAAAACAAGTCTTCATGAAGGTCTGCAAGTTGTGTATGGATTTATGTACCGATATTTGCACACAGTTATGCCAGCTGTACATGCACATTGGATATATGCATGCACAAAGGGGAAGATAGTCCTCCTTATGCCCATTTGGGTGTCAGTTGCACACTTTGCACATGTAATTCTGGCTCAAGCACACTTCTGTGTGTACTGCACAGCCCTTCACCTTTAAAAACCTTGAACATAATTGTATCTAGAGATGGGCCCAAATCCCTCCAACCCTGTACTTTGGATGATTTTTTTCAGGAGGGCTAACTATGTGGCTCTAATTTTTCAGCATTAAATCTCCTTAATTTGGAAGCTCTGTAATTTTATTACCTATATGATACCAAACTAGGACTGTATCTAATGCCAGGTCTACACTGCAAACTTACATGGGTATAACTACATCGTTCGGGGTGTGAAAAATCCCCACCCTGAACGATGTAGTTATATCGACCTAACTCCCGGTGTAAACGGAGCTGCTTCTGTCGACATAGCTACTGCCTCTCGTGGAGGTGGATTAACTAAACGGACAGGAGAAGCTCTCCCATCCACGTAGTAGCGGCTTCACTAAAGTGCTACAGCAGCGCAGCTGCAGTGCTGTATTTGTAGAGAAGCCCTAATTCTTGTACTATTTCTTTGCTCCTCCTTGTTATAAACAATTAGAAAGAAACAATCCTTGCCTTCTTTTTCTGACTTTATGGCTATCGGTGCTGTCTTCACAGTTTATACTAAGCCCAGTACCCTTTTCTGATTTTCACCCTGAGCGATTGCATTGGAGTTAATAGGGATTACATGGGGCATAACTGAGTGCTGAATTTGTCCCCGAAGATGAAAAATAAGGTTTTGGTTATCTGCTGCTTTTTGCCTATCCATTTTGTTTGTCCTACAAACAATGTCTGTGTACATCTTAGCTAAAACTGCAGTAATGCCAACGGCACACAAAGCTTTGGAGTGCAGGGATAAAGAGCAATGTTAACAGTTAATTACAACGTACGGTGCAGATTGTCTAGTAGAATACAATCAATTATTGCAACCAGTAGAGGGCCTGCTATGTCTGACACAAAAGCTTCAAGAATGTGAACACTTTAAAGCCCATCCCCCACTTAAAAAACCCACAAACCCTTAGTATGCCATCATGAGTTAGAGGAAAGCAATGAGGCCTATGCTGCATTCTAATCAGAAAGCATGCAGAAGCCATTCAGCAGAGCGTTACCCAAATCAGCAAGCTATTTTATATTTCTTGACTAAGCAGTAGGGTTTTTTCCACACCATCTTTACCTTGCAAACACAGAAGTGCAGTTTTAAAAGAAGACTCCAGAAACTAAATTGATGGTCAAATAAATGCTCTGTGAAGGCCAAGGAGCTGTGGGAAGGAACCGAAAATTTCTGTGCTCAGAAATCCAATACATCTAGAAACAGTGCTTTTTATTTGTCCAGTCTCTAAGAGGCTGTATGGTCTGCTGACCAAATGCTAGAGCCAAGCAACTCAGGAGAGCAGTATGCTTGTGTATTTATTGCTTCTGATTCTTCTGTTTGGACAAAGAAGATGAGTGATCTGAAACATGCTGGTAAATCAGGTATGAGTGTTGGGAGTAAAGTCTCCTTCAAGCTCCCAGTCCAGCTCATTGATCAACAGGGCCAGCAGATGATCATGGGGGAGCAGGAGTACAGTGGGACAGTCCTCTTTCACTCACCTGGTAAGTTACTTGAACTATATTAAAGACAGGAGCTAAAAGGCTGAGTGATGTGTACACACACAGCCAGTGAAAGCAGACAAGAGGATAATGCTCCTGTGCCTTTAAAAACATTCATTAATTGGTTCTGAATGTATAATCAATCCTATGTTTATCCAAAAGATACCCAGAAAGATGGGGCTTCTTTCACGTCTATGTGCAAAAGGCAATGCAAAAAGCAGTGGAATCAGTTGACCTATAATGTAGAGGAGTAAGGGAAACTTTTCTTCCCTTTAAAAAGACAACAGTATTGATAACAAATGTAAATATCTACTTGAAACTCCTTAGTATCTTGGATTTGTCATTTTTTCTTTTGTGAGGGCTGCTTTGCCATCCATGTATTTTCTGTGCTCTCATCTGTTTTTAGCAAAATTTTTCCTCTTCTGTTCTCTACTGAATTATTTAACTCCCAGCTCACTGATAAAATGCAGTATTTAAAGGAAAAGGCTTTCACTGGTGAGGAGTGAACCCATAGGTTAGCAATTCTGACATCTGACCCAGCATGTCTACACTGCAAATACAGGAGTGGTTGTAGGACAGGTAGGCATATATGCACTAACTTTAATCTAGCTAGCATGGGTAACAATCATAGTGAACACGTGGTGCCATAAGCTTATACTCAATCCATCGGTGTACAAACCTGCCAGGAAACTTTAATATGTGCTTGAGTTGCTAGCCCGTACTGGCGCACATACACTATTATTATTACCCATGCTACTTAGAATAAACCTAACACAAGTATGCTACCCATGCCATAATCATACCTTCACTTGCAATGTAGACATACCTTAAATGATGTAGAGGAAAACAATAATACCGCAGTGCTCCTTACACTGGAAAGATATGCCAATAAGGATTAAGAACGCTTTTCCCAGGAGATCTATACAGTGTATAAATCTGATCTGGGGCATAATTTAAATAGAAAAGCCATGCAGAGTTGCTTTCTTATAAGGCCTACACTGCTGTGAAATGTATTCTTCCACCTGGAGTCTTCTCCATGTAATGATATGTTTATTATCTAGCCAGAATAATGCTATAGAGTGGCAGTCCAAAGGGAGCTGGGGGATGCTGGTAGTGGAAAGATATTTGTGGGTTCCAGCTGATGGCAAGACACTACAGCAGATTTAGAACTAGCTCCCATCCTACTGTGTGTGTCCCACGCTTTGTTCTAGTATAGAAATAATCAAATGGGCACCCAAGTTGTCCTACTGCTGGATGGAGGACATTTGCTAATTTGCTGATTGTCTGCATTAATCAAGACTCAGAAGGAATGTCCTAAACAACCGGGTTGCACCTGTCTAAACTGGGAGCAGAAAACACTAGAAATCCCATAATGAATACTGGTCATGTGGGATTTCCTACCCTATTTTTCAGACTCAGGAGGTTCAAGTAGTTTAGATAAGAATTCCAGTGTTTGGGGTGTTTGTTCAACCTGTACTTCCAAACCTTTTATTGTTTGCCCCTCACAACCCTTAACCCTACTTATGTGACAAACCTAAGAGAATATTATCACTGACACACCTGATACTGATCTTTACCTTTAAGACCTTTGAGAACTTAGCTTTACTCCACCTATCAAGTCCAATGTGCTAAGGAGCCATTGAGTGCTCCCCCACAGTTCTGCAGATATTTCAGCTTTCATCACCCATTAGTCCGTTTTTCCCCCAAGACCCTTCATACTTTTTCCTATGCCATTTCTTATGGATGGGAGTTGTTCTCCCTCATTCCCCCCATAAAGCCACTGCATTACCTTCCTTCAAATCCCAGCCTAAAACTACTTTCTGACATAGTGCCTTACAAAACAGTTGACAATGGTTAGGTGGCTGGTGTGCCATTTCTTCTGATTATGTCTACAAGTATCATTTTATCTAGATGATTTTGCCTACTTCTATATGTTATAAATAGAACTGGTCAAAAAATATTTTTGTGAACAATTTTAGAGTTGTTTTCAATTCAAAGTTCCCAAAAATTACCCCTTTTTCATTGTTGGGGGGGGGGGATCAATTTTTTTTTTCAAAATCAAAACATTTGACTCATTTACGTGGTTTATGGAAGAAGAAGAAGGAGATAACTATTTAGTTAAACTTCTGTGATAATGACTTAAGGAAAAAAGGCATAAAGTTTTTCCATAAAATAATGAAAAATTAGGACCACATTGACAATTTTTCATGAATAATATTCATTTTTGAAAGGTCATTTGTTGGTGGAAAAAAGTTTTGGTTGAAAATTTTTGACCATCTCTAATTACAACATTGAATCAGGCAGGTAAAGGAGACCTGCTGTAGAAAAGAGAGAATCTATTACACACAGCTATGTTATTTATAAGCAAGGATGGGAAAGGAAGTAGAAAAAGGGACATGCCAGTTTAATGAGATTCTGGTATAAAGAAAAGTGAAGTAGGGTTTCCTTAAACAAACTGCTAAGAATGGACCAAATTCTCACATGTTATAAGTAGGTGCAGTTCCATTAACTTTAAGACCCAGTGTTTGTCCTTTTCTGTGCATGGAAGGTGTACAGTTTATAGCATTTAATTTACTCTCTGGTTATTTTAAAGATAGAATGCTGGAAAATATGTAGGTTAGAGCAAAAAGATAAAAATGAATTTTCTCCCCTGGAATTCTAAATGATAACAGGGAAATTCTGAACCTGATGCATATGAAATATTTACTCAAAAATAGTGTGTCTGACATTTAATTAAATGTAAAACCTACATGATCAGTAATCTTCCCGGTGTAATCTGTAAAGGTCAGTTGTCCCAATCAAAGCCAAGCAGATAGAAATACAGAATTTAAAGGAGACTGTTAGCCTGAGGCTATTCAAAACTGTTAATTTGATTTTTGTCAGGGAAATTATAAACAGTAGTTAAAAAAATTAACAGATGTAGTAGTTTAATTAGAAATTATGTTCCAACTCTATTTTTAATTGCAATAGATGTAATGCAATAATGCTGCAAAAGAGAGAGAGATTGGATTTGCCTTGAAAAAGCTGTCATAACTAGTAGGGCTGTACTGACTACATAACCACATTTTCCCAGACTTAACTAGAGTGTCTGAAATTATTCTTGAATGAGCTGATCAGTCTCTCATTGTTGCCCCATCAAAGCGGAAGTGAAGGAAACACTGAAACCCTTCCCACTTCCCACACTGAACAACATATGCCTAGGATGAGTGAACAGCACTATTCCACAAAACTAACAATCAATTCTTCATAAGGGGGAGAGGGGGATTGTTATATTCTCCATCAGAGCTGCCAAGTCACAATGGTTTGTCCATCTATGCTACATGCACACCATTTCATAATGATGCTATTCATATTGCAGGTTTAGGGATTGCTCACTATTGTCTGCTTTATTTTGGAGCCAGAATTTAACACTGTGTTAGATTGAATTTAGAAAGAGAAGCCATTGTTGGTTACACATCACTAAAGCAGAAAGAAATGCCAGGATCAAACCCAGCCCTGCGCAGATGCAATCAAATCTTCCCTACCCCATGATTGCCATTCCCATAAGTGATGTGGCACTTCTCTTGTGAAAAGGGGGCACGATTTGGGCTACGAAAAGCCTACATTTTTTAGGTTTTGGAATCAAGTCTGTGGAAAGTATATTGCCGCCCAGCATTAGTTTGCTCTTGTTCCTAGCTGACATTGCTCATTGCCTGGTGTTTTAGAGCAGACAAACTTCGTGCTCATGTAAGCAACTTAATACTATCCATTCTCTCCTATCGCAGGAGAGGATAAAAGACTTTTGGAAAGAATGCTTTATTTTAGAATCCACAGTCTGTTCTCTCACAGTCCATTTGTCAACAGCTTCTTTAAAGTCTGGAAGTGTGGAAATGTACAGCAAACTTTTTAAACAAAAAAATCAGAGTGAGACACACCGCTTCTGAGGAGTATGGGAAAGAGGTGGCATAGGCCCCTATGTCAGCCTGGGGCTCCATTTTGTCAGGAGAAATGCACAGCTGCTCCTTCAGGGATGCTTTGTGCTGTTTGAGGCAGTGCATTGCAAACACAGCAAAGGCAAGGAGCTGGCACATAGAGTACCAGGTAAAATATCCTGGGTAACGGTGAAGACTAGAAATGGTCATGATTGGTCTTGCAGCCATTGACTCCAGGAGACATTTGCTATTGATTTCAGTGAGGTTAAAATGAACCCTTAAAGACCACAATCTGTACATCAGAGAACTTGTGACATGTCAGAGTCCTGATGTGCCTTATTTTACTATGATCTGAAACCTAGTTTAAGAGTATATCTGATTGGTGGCACGTCACTGATCTGGTCTAAAGTAGCCCTATTCCTTCAGTCACATTTTTTTAAGGGAAACGAAAAAGCAAACACAATCTTTGGCCCCTTACTGGGCTGATTGTCGATATAGGACCTGCCCTGAGCAAGGGGGAGCACAGACCTGTGTTGGCCCAGGAGGCAGATTGTAACTCAGAGAGGTAATCTGCTTTTCTAGTTTCCCCCCTGCTCTGAACAGGCAGTACATTGCCCACAGACTATGCCCACTGAAGCACATTGCCAGCACTCTAGCCAGTGCAGCGCACTTAGAAGGTAGAGCCAATGTTTTCCCCAGTTTCCTCCTCCTGCCAAGGATGAGAAATTGCAGTTCTGTGGATTATGCTTCCTTTCTCCAGGTACAGGTAGACTAGGCAAGGCAGAGCCTTATGCCCCTGTGCTCCCTTGTTGTCAGGGATTGTGGGTCTTCAGTGGTGGTCCACAGGGCTCTTAGACAACAGTAAGTTCCAACCTGCCACCCACTGACCTGAACCAAGACAGAGGACTCCAGTCCTGGGATCCAACTGGCAGAATGCTGGGCGTCCTGACTGGTTTACAACTTCTGTATAAACCCAGCACAGTAACAGGAAGTTGTCCAAGCAGCTGAGATCTCCCTATGTAAGACTGCTTCCCCTGAAATAGCTGGTCCTCCTGACCTGACCCTCCCTGACACCTGACACTCGATTTTGTCCTCTGGTTTGCCTTGGACTCTGACCTCCTGCTAGCTGATGCGGCCTGATTTCTGCTCTGACCACTAGGTAAGATTGCCCATGCACCAGTCATGACACTCATTCAGCCATGTAGGCTTGTGATGATGCATCTCCCTGACTTCTGGCTGTTGTCCTATCGTTTCTCATTAGTAGACCCTGTAGGATCCTAATAGTTGTCTCATTTAAGTTTTTTGTTGTTGCTGGCAATGTCATCCATAGAAAAAGGTAGGGCAATTGCATGTCTAAGTCACTCAGGAACCTCTCCTTTGTTTGACTAATGAAGTAGTTTCCGCCAGAGTGGATGTTTCATTCAATCCAAGGGTTATTCAGAATTCTATGTCAATTTTTTGTGATCACACTTGACCTGATTTCTTCCAAACCTCACTTACCAGAAACAGATATTACTACACAATTCATCACAGATCAGAAATGCATTAAAAATGTATTTGACAAGAACTAATCCTTCCAGGAAATCAAATAATTTATGTCCTTGAAGCAGCCATGATGGAGTATGCCAATATCTAAACATATCAGACTTTGATTTTTTTTTTACATTAAAATAAATAAATAACCATCATATTGCCTCTGCATGCGTGCATATAAAAATAATGCTAAGGTCAGTTGACCAACATGAATTAAAAACACCCCAAACAATCCGATACTCTGCAATAAACAAAAATACACACATGCTCAGGCTAAAGCCTGAACAAAGAGCTGATCTGGTGAATTATTTAATGTAACAGGCCCTAGACAAATCCTTTCTTCTTCCTCTAAGGGCTCATTTTAACAAAGAGGTGGCAACCTTAGGTGTAAATGTAACCCATGCTAACACAGTGTGATTCTTTATCACCCCCAATGGTGAGACAACATATAGAGGTTAGAGTCTGTTACTACCTCTAAGCTAACTCACCTAGTCCTTTAGCTCAAACAGTAGCATGTTTGTGCTTTTAAATCCCAAGCTGCCAGGTTCTGTTGCCACAGATGCCCCAACTGGGGCATGGTTATGCATAGATAAAGGCTATGTCTAAACTTAAAATGCTACAGTGGCACAGTGGCTATTTCGCTGTCGGGCTTCCGTGTAGACACTTACTAAAGAGACAGGAGGGGTTCTTACGTCTCTGTAGTAAATTCACCTCCCTGACAGGTGGTAGCTAAGTCAATGGATGAATTTTTCCGTCAACCTAGCACTGTCTACCGGGGATTTAGGTCATCTTAATATGTCACTCAGGGATGTGGATTTTTCACAGCCCTGAGAAACATAGCTGGGTTTGATCTAATTTTCTACTACAGACCACCCTTCAGATGTTTACAACATTGCATATTGAACTCCCAGCAAAATCTTCAAAAGATGTTGTAGAAACTACATTAGCATCAGCCTAACCATATGGCTGATCACCTGATTTATTATATCTTCTTTCCCTAATTCTTATCATTTGCCAGTAATATGGGTTGCCAAATAAGCTCTGAAGTACTGAGGAAACAAACAAGATTTTTGTTGAAAGTTGGGGTGCTCCTTGAGGAGCAGTTTTTGTTTCCCTTGATGAATTTAGTTCCATCAGCACATAGTAGTATACGCCCTCCATTGAGAACAATGCTAAACACTCTAGAAAATGTGGCCATCTCCTTAAGGTATCTAAATGGGAGCTGGGCTTTTTAAAATGTGCCCCTGAGGGCAGGTCTACTCTTTAAATGATGGAGCTGTGCCGCTCTAGTGCTTCAGTGAAGAGGCTACTACAACAAAAGGAGAGCTTCTCCCGTCAGCATAGTTAATCCACCTCTGGGTGTGGTAGGAGCTATGTCAATGGGAGAAGCCTTCCCTCTACACTGGGGTTTAGGTCAATGGAGTATGTGTCACTCAGTGGTAGTTATACCAATGTAATTTTGTAGTGTAGACCTGGCCTTAGTCATTTTCTCTACCATTATTAGTTAGGAGAAGAGCAGGGTAGATACTTGAATTTTCTATTTCATGGGAAATTCTGCAATTTTGAAATTTTGTTCAGAAATGGAATGAAAACAAAATATTGTAAATTTCCTGCAGAACAAAATTCTGGAGAAAAATGGTTGGGGTCAACAAAATCTAAACCTTTTATTCCAAATTCAACTCTATTATATAAAAAAAAATCAAAACAAAAGTTGTTTTGAAGTAACAAATTGAAATGTTCCATTTAAAAAATGTCCAGATAGAATATTTTGACTTTATCAAAATATTTATTTCCAATTCTTTTCCAAAATGAAATTTTGTCAAAACTGACATGTTTCTATGAAATGTTTCACTTTCAACAAATTTGTATGTTCCAACGGAAAAATATTCCATTGGAATATTTTCTCTCAGCTCTAGCTAGGATCACAGGCACATCCAAGCAAATTGTATTTAATTTTACCCAGATCAAAGGTCCTGGCAGTTAGAACTGCTTCAGAGCAAATAACTTCTTTTTGGGTTGTTCATAACATTTTCTCTAAAGGAGAAAATTCCAAATACACTTTTATTTTAAAGGGATTCAGCAGTCATTGGGACATTTGTATCATGAGGCATGGAAGTTTGACTGCGCTACTTACCAGAAAGTTCTTCCCTTCTGAAGCTGCTACAATATGTTGAAAATTATTCATTCATGAGGAGTTTCTCTCTATGGAAGCCAGTTATTTATTTTAGGGTGATGGAGTTGAACAGATTACATAGGAAGCTGTTTTTCCGGTTTTAAACCAGACAGTCCTGTATTTAAATGGTGGTCCTCTGTCCAGTACTGAGACAGAACTGGGCATGGTTTTGTCTTATATCAGGAACAGGAGATGCCACTTTGAAGAGTACGCTGCTGGTGTGTCCTTGTGTGCATGGTTCATGTGAGGTCATGCCGGCAGTGATGGGGTCACACAAGCGGGGGTGGTCCCACACCATTCCTAGAAGTACCAGAATGTCTGTGTAGTGAGGCAAATTGGCCTCTCTCTGATGTTGATAGGGAGGAACCTGTCCCCACCCCCTGGTGGGTAGAGCCAAGCCGGGCCTGCTCCTTGCCCCAGAAGTGGAAGGAAGTATAAGAGGCGGGGCCTCCAGTTCATTCCTGAGGTGTCAGCCTACCCACTTTAGGCCGGACAGCCTAGGTTTGTTTGCTGTCTGCTCCATCCAGAAGGCTCGGCCACAGACTGATTTTGCTCTGCCCCACCTGGAGGGTTTGAGCCTGACAGTGCTAATCCCCTGTTGATCGGTTCTCAACCGCTAGGTGGCACAGCTAGGCGGAGTGGCCTCCCTCTGATGCTGACAGGGAGGAACTCCTCCAAGCCACTACACTTGCTGAAGAATGTGGGTACGACTCCACCCCTGAGATAAAGGGTCAAGGCTACCGCAAAGAAAGGCCCCCCTCACCCCATGACCATCTGTGACCATGGAGGTCGATAAGCTGATTAAGTGGTTGGCAGAAAGCCAGCAGCAACAGCAGGTGACCCAGCTGCAACAACAGCAACAACTCATGCAGCAACTGGGGACTCAACAGCAACAGTTGCTCTGAGAACTGGGGATCCAGTATTGGAAGCAACAGCAGCAACGCCTCCAACAGCTGGCTGCCCTGCTGCCCAGTCCCAGCGGCCCCAGCCCTACCGGGAAGCGACCCCATCTGTGCCTGCCGTGCCCGTACGGTTAACAAAGATGGGACCCAAAGATGACCTGGAGGCTTTCCTCATGATGTTCGAGTGGGTCATCTTGGCTGCCCAGTGGCCCCCTGAGCAGAGGGCCACCATCCTGGACGTGTCTCTAACGGGGACAGCCCAAACAGCACACCATGGGCTCCCTGCTGATGAGGCCTGGGGTTACAGGAGAGTAAAGGCTGCAGTGCTCGATGTGCTGGACATCACCCTGGAGATGTCCCAATGGCAGTTCTGGGAGAAAGGGTACTTGGTAGGTGCCCAGCCCGGGACTATCGCCCAAGAGCTGATGGACACCTGCTGGTGGTGGCTTAAGCCTGACCAGCAATCTGCTGCTGAGGTGACCGAACAGATTGCCCTGGAACAATTCACCCACATCACCATCCCGCTAATTTAAATGAGGCAGTTGCCCTCATGGGGGACTTCCTGGCTGATGAGGACCCTGTCAGACTGAGGGCCCAAGCTGTGATGAGCCTGGAGAAGGGCTCTGGCTAGTGGGCCAATGCCTGCACCACCCCAGGGAGCCAAGGAAGGCAAAGTGGCACCGAACCCTGCCTCATTTGGTGGAGCCTGGGATGGCCCCCATAGAAGGATGACCTCGGAACGTGAGTCCACCCAGATATTTGCCAAACCAGAAGACATGGCTTGGACATCCAGAGTCATGTCCCTGTTTCTCCTGTGGCTGTTTCAGACACCTGTAGAGGGAATACCCCTGATACACTGTACCGTTGATCAGGTCTGCACAGGGAAGTCCTGCTCCCGCAAGCAGCCCGCAGCTAAATTTACTATCCCGGTAGTTGTTGGTGGGCTACCGGCCCTTTCCCTTGTCGACTTGGGCTGAAGCAGATGCTTGTTCGCTGGCAACTGGCTCCTCCGGCACACCCAGCCTAAGGACGATCTTCCTACAGTGCGTCCATGGTGATGTGAAGCCATACCTCAGTGCCATTGTTCCGCTGACTGTGAGTGTGGTAACCTGACCTGGGATGGCACCTAGGCTCACCTATCCTGTGATCCTGGGAAGGGATTGGCCAGACTTTCCTAAAGTCCTGCACACTGCAAACCTGGGGACCCCCTCTGTGCTGATGGCCTTGGAAAGAGATACCCTTGAGGTAGAATGTGAGCCAGAGGAGGACCATGACCTGGATGACCTGGGAGGAAAGGCCGTGACTCCCCCCCACCAACTGACAAGGAGGGCCCCAGCCTGGAAGTCAATTTTACCCAGAATCAGAGGGAAGACCCCACACTCAGTGTATGAGCAGCTGGCCATGGTCAATGGAGAGGTAACGGACCCCCCAAAGAGCAAACCAGTGGCCCTGAGTCAAGCTAACCAATGATCACCTCTATCGCGTCAACCAGGGCTCCTGAACCAAGAGAGCCAGCTAGTTGTGCCCCAGTGTCCTTGCCATCCATTTTGAAACTGACCCATGATGTCCCTGCCTTGGGCCACCTGCAACATGAGAAGACCTTGTCCTGTGTCCTGACATGTTTTTTTGGCCCATAGTGCATCAGGAGATCAAAAAATATTATAACTTATGCCCTGAAGGCCAGCTGGTGGCCCCATGAGGTACCAAAGACTCTCCTGATCCCATTGCCAGTGATGGAGGTCCCCTTCGAGAGGGTCACTATGGACCTTGTGGGACCCCTCCTGAAGAGTGCTGCAGGGTTTTGCTACACCCTGGTCATATTGGACTATGCCACCCAGTTCCCGGAGGTGATTCTGCTGTGGAGCATCATGGCCTGGACTATTGCAGAAGAGCTCCTGAAGGTTTTCACCAGGGTTGACCTACCTGAGAGATCCTCACCAATCAGGGCACCAATTTCACCTTCTAGCTACTCCAGGAAGTGTGTGGGCTCTTGGGCGGGTCAAACAATTATGCATTTCTGTCTACTACCCCCAGACCAATGGCCTGGTCAAGCGTTTGAATCAAACATTAAAGGAAATGCTGCACAAATTCTCCCTGGGAGATTTGCACCAGTGGGACCAGCTGATCCCACCCCTGCTGCTGGCCATCCAGGAGGTGCCCCAGACCTCCACGAAATTTTCCCCATTCAAGCTACTCTGTGGGCACTGGCACCGGGGTTTGCCTGACCTGATGCACAAGACCTGGGAGCACTAGTCTTCGCTGGCCCAGGGACTGTTGCAATATGTCTTCCAACTCCAGGAGCACCTGATCCACACTGGGACTTGGGCGAAGGAAAACCTGCAGGCCACCCAAGGAGCTCAGGAGTGAACCTATAACCAGGGAGCACAGTCTTGGACCTTTGAACCCAGCCACCGGTTCCTGCTCATGCTACCTTTTGATGAGTCCAAGCTCCTGGCCTGCTGGCAGGGGCTGTATGAAGTAATCCATCGGGTGAGGCCTTTAAAGTAAGAAATTCGACAGCTAGACTGATGGAAGAAAAAGCAGTTAGATCATGTCAGCTTCCTGAAGCCAAGATAAGAACGGGAGGGTCTCCTGGTTGCCCTATGCCCCAGAGTCAGACCTGGGGCTCCAGGTCCCAGTGGCAGTTGGGCCCGAGGAACTGCAACTTGGGAACACTCTCACAAGGAACAACAGAAGCAGAGTTGGAGCCTGTTGAAGTCCTTCCCTAAGACCTTCACCACCCTACCTAGCCAGACCACCCTGGTCCACTATGCCATCCTGATTGACCCTAAGGTGTAGTCCATAAGATGATGCAGCTCCTTCTGCAGTGGATACAGGAGATCATCAAGAAGGAGGTTCAGGGGATTCTGGAGCTGAATGTTACCTAGAGATCCCAAAGTGAGCGGTGCAGTACCATTGTGTTGGTGCCAAAACCCCTGGGACCCTGCTCTTTTGCATCAACTTCCATAGGGTCAATGTTATCTCTAAATTAGATGTGTACCCATTGCCCCAGACAGATGAATTACTTGACTGCCTGGAGGAGCCTTGCTTCATCACCACACTTGACCTTACAAAGGGATACCGACAAATCCCCTTCGACTGAAGCTTGAGAGAGAAGACCACTTTTGCCACGGCAACTGAGCTCTACCCCTTTGATCTTCATGGGGTCCCTGCAACCTTCCAGAGACTGATGGATCACCTCCTGCAGCCCCATGATTCCTATTCTGCAGCATACCTCAACAATGTGATTTATTCTATTATCTCTCCACTGCCATCTCCCATTTATAAAGTTTTATTTGTTTTGAAATCTCTGCGTTTAGTGCTTTCAAGTGGGGAAATATTGCCTATCAAAGGTGCCCAGGATATTCTATATAGTTTTGTAGGTTTCTGGGTAGGGGTTTAAGCCAGAAGTTTTCAGAAGGAACCCCTAGAAAATAGAACCTCACCCTTTTTTGCTGCCAACAACACCTGGAAGAAAGGTTACATTTATGTGAATCTCTATTTAGTAAAGTTTTAAAATAAAATTCAAGTTGCCAAGGCCCTAGTCCTGCAAAATCTTATGCATGTGTTTAACTGTATGCACATGAGTAGTGATATTTAAATTAATGGAAGTACTCACATGCTTGAAGTTAAGCACCAGTGAGTGTCTGCAGGATCAGAACTCCAGATTGTCTATAAGTACCTCACCATGTTGAACACGCAGAGCATTTCATTTCTGTTGATGACTGAATGGTGGGATTGTTTTCAGCAATAAAGACTATTTATTATAGTGTTATGTGAAGGTCTTTCCAAAGAACTTTTTAAATGGGATATTAAATAAACCAGGGTTTTGGTTCTCTTGACCTTGGAGATTAACATTTAGAATGAATCATGTGAAGTGTGATCCATCAGGAAATTTGAAACCAAGTGACATCACTCACCTCAGAGCATTGTACATACATCCTGCTGTAGAAAACTCTTTTCTAGTGAACAATTTTAACCATTTCAGGACTTGAACTATCAAAACACTTCCTTTTATAAGTATTTTGAATACGGGGCTAGATTTCCAAAACTGATTATCTTAACTTGCATCTACAGTCTTGCATAGACTTTTGCATGACACAAAGGAATAACTATGTGCGTAAGTTCCATTTGCATGCAGAGTCATCCATTATGCATGTAAACAAGCTCATGTAAAGACACAATACCAATTTTGTCCATGCAGCAGGGTACATGCACATTTTGCATGTGCTAGTTAGGCAGCCAGTTTTAACAATTTGGTTCACAGTTTTATATCAGCCATAAAACTTGATGTGCAGTGGGATAAAGTTCACAGTGTGTTTTGGCTTAAAGGATGTGAATAAAAAAATCCTTGGGGAATGCATAAAAATAACAAAAGTTCACAGAACTTCTTGGTAAGTTTAAAACTTTGCAATCCTACTGCATACAACTGTGTCAATACTAAAAAGATCACCCATGTATTATGCTCTTATAGGAATGGCTTGGACTGTCTTCTCCAGATCATAATTTCTGATGTTAAATTTCAATTCCTGATGTTCCAGCAACATAATAACAGTAATGTCTATAAAACCTTCACAATGAATACAGAAGTGGCTTAATACCCACATCATGTATTTGCAGCTCTTCACAGCTTTTATGCTTGTTAATTTTAACCCACCTCTTTAAAAAGTTCAAATCCTGACATTTTCAAACCCTTGGAGTATGAAAATCTGTGTAAACCTGGGATAAATTGTTTGTGTACTTGAGAATTCTTCTTCGAGTCCTTGCTCGTGTCAGTTCCCAATTTAGGTGTGTGTACTCACCGCATGCACCGGTGCTGGAAAACTTTTTCCCTTAGTGGTACCCATACAAGCCAGCTCTGGCACCCGCTGCAGTGGCACGCGCATGTGCCCGCATATAGGTGCCGTCGGCTCCCCCTCCCTCTCAGTTCCTTCTTGCTGCCAGTGATGGTGGTGCAGATTCTCACGGACAATACAGCCTCTGTGTATTATATCAACAGGCAAGGGGGGGCCATATTCCCTGCCCTATGTGTAGAGGCCATGTGTTTCTGAGACTTCTGCATCAGCCACAGTATTCACCCAATAGCTGTTCACTTCCCAGGGGTCAACAACTCTTCAGCAGACCGTCTCTGCTGGTTCTTCTGTTCTCGCCACGAGTGGTCCCTTCATCCGGAGGTAGCTGCTCGCATCTTTGGTGCGGCAATCCCCAACTAGACCTCTTTGCCACCAGGGCCAACAGGAAGTGCCATTGCTCCTGTTCCCATCAGGGCCTTAGTGCAGGCTCCCTCACCGATGCTTTTCTCCTTCTTTGGTCGGAGGGGCTCCTGTATGCCTTCCCACTGATACCTTTGATCCACAAAGTCCTCCTGAAGGTGAAGAGAGACAGGGCACAGGTCATCCTTGTGGCACCAACATGGCCCAGACAGCACTGGGATACTGGTAGAGCTGGCGAGACCCAGGCATTGGACCCTGCCGTTATGCCTGGACCTTGTGTCCCAAGAACAGGGTCACCTGCTCCACCCAGAGCTCGCCTCACTCCACCTGATAACTTGAATGCTCCATGGCTGAACCGGGAGGAGCAGGCCTGCTCAACCGAAGTTCAGTGCGTGCTCCTAGAGACCAGGAAGTCATCGACCAGATCAGCCTATAAGGCTAAGTGGAAGCGCTTCACCTGCCGGGTGATTGACTGTGGCATGTCCCCAGCAGAGGCATGGATCCCAACAATCTTGGAATCTGCTCCACCTGAAACAAGAAGGATTGGCCTTCTCATCAGTCAAGGTCCATGGGGTGGCCATATCTGCTTTCCACCCCTTGGTGGGAGGTAGAACAGTTTTCTCACATGAAATGATGACTAGGTTCCTCAAAGGTCTGGAAAGGCTTTTCCTGCTGATAAGGGAGCCTTCCTCTTAGTGGGACATGAACTGTCTTGGAAGGTCACCTTCCTGGTTGCTATCACATCCACCAGGTGAGTGTTGGAGATCAGGGCATTAACATCGGAACCACCCTACACGGTGTTTTACAAAGACAAGGTCCAGCTATGCCCGCACCCAGTTTTTTTGCCTAAGGTGGTTTCTTACTTTCACCCGAATCAGGAGATTTTCCTGCCTTTTTTTTGCCCCTAAACCGCACAACTCCAGTGAGGAAAGGCATCTGCACTCTCTTGACGTGAAGAGGATCCTGGCTTTTTACATCAACAGAACTAAGCCCTTCCGTCACTCTACACAGCTCTTCGTGATGGTTGCGGACCAGATGAAGAGCCTACCAGTTTCCTCGCAGCGTCTTTCTAAGTGGATCATGGCTTGCATCTGGGCCTGTTATGAGGAGGCTGGAGTTGCACCCCCGGTGTCCTTGACAGCCCACTCAACGAGAGCACAAACATCATCTGTGGCCTTCCAAGCACATGTCCCTGATTTGGACATCTGCAGGGCAGCTACCTAGTCATCCATGCATACCTTTGCGTCCCACTATACCTTGATGCAGCAAGCCTGGGATGACGCTGGCTTCAGTAGAGCACTGTTTCAAGGGTCACACCCATGAACTCCTGCCCATCTCCGGAGACACTGCTGGTGAGTCGCCTAAATTGGGAATGGACATGAGCAAGCACTCGAAGAAGAAAGAACTGTTACTTACCTCATAACTTGTTCTTCAAGATGTGTTGCTCATGTCCATTCCACACCCGCCCTCCTTCCCCTCAGTCGGAGTTCCAGCAAGAAGGAATTGAGAGGGAGGGGGAGTTGGTGGTGCCTATATGCAGGCGCATGTGCGCGCCACAGCAGGGGGTGCAAGAGCCGTCTTGTATCGGTACCACTAAGGGAAAATGTTTTCTGGCACCAGTGCATGTGGCGAGCATACACACTTAAATTGGGAATGGACATGAGCATCACATCTTGAAGAACAACAGTTATGAGATAAGTAACCATTTTGTACAAGTCTGATCTCCCTGAACCTGTGGATGTATGCACAGCAGAAAAATGTGAAAAACTGGATGTAGGTATGTAAATTATTATTCCTATTTGTATCGTGGGAGCACCTAGGAACCCCAGTCAGGACAAGGACCCTATTGTACTAGGCACTGTACGAACACAGTCCATGCCCCAAAGAGCTTACAGTGTCAATAAAACCCATAGGCAATGAGCTTCTCTTCTCCTGGGGAAATTAACCCTCCAATTACTGAGTTTTGAAAACTGAATCTGAAGGTTTTTTCCCTGGGTATGAGAAAAAAGAAAATTAAAAACTAATATTTTTTCTAATTCATTATAGCAAGTGATCTATTTGATATTAGCCACATTTTCACATGATTTAAGAGAAACTGAACACAGATACTCAGTCTTTTTTACTCTCTCTCATATTCACCATCTTTTAACGTATTTATCATCATACCACCCTGGAGGGATAGAGAAGCGCTATTATCCCCATTATACAGATGACGACTGAGGCACAGAGAGAATATACAACTTGCCAAATGTCCCACAGGAAGTCTGTGGTGGAGCAGGGAATTGAACGTGGGTCTCCCAGGCTAGTGCCCCAACTTTCTCCAATAGCACACATCTTACTACAGAGAAGACAGGAAAATGCTAGTGGACTGGAGAACCAACCCTCAATACAAGAAGAAGGATTTCCCATCAGATAAAAGGAGCCTCTACACTCATTCTCTCAGGGCCTAATGACTGATGAAAGGAGGATTTTTTCGATAGACTGTTCTCTCACTAATCTTATTTTAAATAATGTAACATAATGAGGATTTATTTTGGTCTCTCTTTATTTTTTTTAAACCTTTTAAAAAGGAAATCTGTTGTTTGTTTTATTTCCAGTTTAGTACTTTATATAACAGCTTGACACAAGAGCCGACATGAGAATGTGGTTCACTCATTTGTGTATAGATAGGAGTCATAAAGACTCACAAATCAATCATCATCCAAATTATCACACACAATCTGGCTGATATATTTTGAGTGACTAAAATAGTTTAGAATAATAACACTTGTAGCTGGACAATAGTGTTTTGGAGCTTCCCTATAGGGCTCAAGTAATTAATAGCGTTTCTTGTTTATTATTAAATCTTTGAAAATGCTCCAAAAGTTCAACCTTCGGAGTTGTGTGAAATCACAGAATGATGAATTCTGGAGCAGCAACAGAATGGAGCTAGCCAGCCAGCTTGGTACTAGAGGAAGCTACAGATCATAAAAAAATAAAGTTAGTTTTGGTAGTTTATACACTGAATGTATCTCAGAGACAAGTTAGTAGAGTATTTAGTATTCATATCTGAAGGAAGTGAAATTTACCAGTGTGATCCAAGGATGCCTTGATGGCCACAGGCAGAAGGCACAGAGGGTGCATAGGCTTTACAGGGATCCCCTGGCTCAGTTATATGCATAATAGTTCGCCAAAGGATGGCATGTGAAAGGGAGTTAGAGTGGGCCTTACGGCAGGGGGTGAGTTTTGTGGAGTTGTGTGTCTTTGTTTTTGTTTTTTGTTTTGTTTCAAGTTTTTTTTCCTTCAGTTTGCAGGAACTGGTACTGGGTGGTGTACTGAGATCAGCTGACTCTAATAAGGGGGCAGGGCTTCCCTAATTAGGGGCCCTATAAAGGCAGCCACTCAATCAGGCAGCGGCACAGCTGCAGTGGCACAGGAGCCAGCCAACAGAATTGAAAACAGGGGAGTATGAGTGGCAGTTGAGAGAGGGAGTGTGTGGTGTTCTGGTATTGTTAGGGTGCTCATTGGGGGTTGTTTTGGTGGGTTGTGTTTGTGTCTCTCACTGACAGGAAGTAGGGGGAAAGGCTATGACAGATACAGAGGCGATAGTGGTAGTCACTCACGCAATGAAAGAGACAATAAAGAAGACTGGATGTGGAAGCTGCAGAATGTACATGATCCTGGAGGGGGTACCTCAAAAGAGCTTTGTTTATATGAAGTGCCACCTCATAGAGCTGATGGAAAAGAAGATTCGAGGGTTGGAGATGCAGTTGGAAACTCTGGTTGGGTTTAGAAGGGGGTTCGAGCAGATGATGGAACAAAAGAATGAGGAGGCTGAAGGGAAAAACCCAGACCTGCATATGGAGACAGGACCAAGGAACTCTGAGGGGAGACTGCTGGGTGAGGAAAGTGGCCAGTGGAAGCATGTGACTGTGAGAACCCGGCAGAGGAAAAGATGGGCTAGTGAAGGAGAAATGGAGCTCAGAAACAGGTTTGCGGAGTTGGAAAATGAAGAAGTGGCACAGTAGGTGGTTACTGAAAATGGGAGGGCAAGGAAGAAGAGAAGAGCAGCTAGTCCTATACAAAGAGCAGATGATCCAATGGAGATACCACCGAATAAGAGCCCCAGGAGGATTCAGGAACGGTTGCAGAGGATTGCAAAGGAGAATAGTAGTCGAGATGACCTGCAGCCAGAAAGAACAGGGGATAAGCTGGAGAATCGCACTGTCACCAGGAAAAGGCAGGTCTACGTGATTGGGGATTCTCTCCTGAGAAGAACAGACAGGCCTGTAACCAGAGCTGATCCAGAGAACAGAAGGGTGTGCTGTCTGCCTGGTGCTAAGATATGGGATGTGGACCTGAGGCTAATGGGAGTGGAAAAGAATCCACTGATTTTCCTTCATGTGGGTACAATTGATATAGCTAGATTCTCGCTGGAATGTATCAAAGGAGACTATGCCAGGCTGAGGAAGACTCTTAAGGAAATCGAGGCAAAGGTGATCTTCAGTGGGATTCTGCCTGTCCCCAGAGGAGGACAACAAAGGCGTGACAAGATGATGATGATCAACAAATGGCTCAGGCAGTGGTGCTATAAGGAGGGCTTTGAGATGTATGGTCACTGGGAGGCGTTCATGGACAAAGGACTGTTCTTTTGGGATGGACTTCACCTGAGTAGGGAGGGAAATGCACTTTTTGGATGGAGGCTGGCACAACTGATTAAGAGATTTTTAAACTAGGTAGTTGGGGGAGATAGTTGGGAGATGCCCAGGTAACCTCCACACCTGATTTTAGCATTGAGAGGGAGGAAAATGAAGTAAGAAAGGACACAGCAGTGGGTAGGAGAATGGACATTAAGAGGAAGAGTAGTATAGATACCGGTCTAATAGGCAATATTGGCAGTAGAATGATTGTACCAAATCAGGTAAGGAACGTGAGCGAAGCCAAACAGCAAAAATTATAATGTTGTATACCAATGCGATAATATGGTAATATTGGGTAATAAATGGAGGAACTAGAACTACTGGTAGAGGAAGTGAAACCAGATATTATAGGAATAACTGAAACATGGTGGAATAGTAGTCACAACTGGTGTACAAGTATTGAAGGGTATGTATTGTTTAGGAAAGACAGATATAAAGGCAAAGGTGGTGGAGTAGCATTGTATATCAATGTTGAGGTAGACTGTAAAGAAATTAGAAGTGATGGAATTGATAAGACAGAGTCTGTCTGGGTAAAAATCACATTGGGGAAGAAAACTACTAGAGTTTCCCTTGGGATAGTGCTTGGGGTGGGCTACAGACCACCGGGATCTGATTTGGACATAGATAGAGACCTCTTTAAGGTCTTTAATGAAGTAAATACTACTGGGAACTGTGTGATTATGGGAGATTTTAATTTCCCCAATATAAACTGGTGGACACATGCTAGTAGTAATAATAGGGCCCAGATTTTCCTGGATGTGATAGCTGATGGATTTCTTCACCAAATACTTTCTGAACCAACAAGAGGGTATGCCATTTTAGATTTGATATTAGTGAGTAGTGAAGACCTCATAGAAAAACTGGTTGAGGGGGACAACTTTGGTTGGAGCTAATTCAGTTCAAAATAAATGGAAGGATAAACAAAAATAGATCTGTGACTAGGATCTTTGACTTCAAAAGGGCTAACTTTAGAAAATTAAGGGAATTAGCTGGGGAAGTGGACTGGACTGAAGAACTCATGGATCTAAAGGTGGAGGAGGTTTGGAATTACTTCAAGTCAAAGTTGCAGGAACTATCTGAAACCTGCATCCCAAGGAAGGGGAAAAAATTCATAGGCAAGAGTTGTAGACCAACTGGATGAGTAAGCATCTCAGACAGGTGATTAAGAGAAAGCAGAAAGCCTACAAGGAGTGGAAGATGGGAGAGATCAGCAAGGAAAGCTACCTCTTTGAGGTCATAACATGTAGAGATAAAGTGAGAAAGGCCAAAAGCCAAGTAAAGTTGGACCTTGCAAAGGCAATTAAAACCAATAGTAAAAGCTTCTATAGCCATATAAATAAGAAGAAAACCAAGAAATAAGAAGTGGGACTGCTAAGCACTGAGGATAGGGCGGAGGTTAAAGATAATCTAGGCATGCCGAATATCTAAACAAATACTTTGCCTCCGTTTTTAATGAGGCTAATGATGATATTGGGATAGTGGTAGGGTGGCTAATGGGAATGAGGATATGAAGGTAGAAATTACCACATCTGAGGTAGAAGCCAAACTCGAACAGTTTAATAGGATTAAACTGGGGGGGCGGAAAATCTCCATCCAAGAATTTTAAAGGAACTAGCACATGAAATTGCAAGCCCATTAGCAAGGATTTTTAATGAATCTGTAAACTCAGGGGCTGTATCGTATGACTGCAGGATTGCTAATATAGTTGCTATTTTTAAGAAAGGGAAAAAAGTGGTCCAGATAACTAAAGGCCTGTTAGTTTGACCTCAGTAGCATGCAAGGTTTTGGGAAAAAATTTGAAAGAGAAAGTAATTAAGGACATTGAGGTTAACAGTAATTGGGATAAAATACAACATGGCTTTACAAAAGGTAGATCATGCCAGATGAACCTTATCTCCTTTTTTGAGGAGATAACAGATTTTTTAGACAAAGGGAATGCAGTGGATCTAGTATACCTAGATTTCAGTAAGGCATTTGATATGGTTCCACATGGGGAATTATTAGTTAAATTGGAAAAGATGGGGATTAATATGAAAATTAAAAGGTGGATAAAGAACTGGTTAAAGGGGAGACTACAACAGGTCATACTGAAAGGTGAACTGTCAGGCTGGTCTCGGGACCAATCTTATTTAACCTTTTTATTATTGACCTTGGCACAAAAAGTGGGAATGTGCTAATAAAGTTTGTGGATGACACAAAGTTGGGAGGTATTGCCAATACAGAGAAGGATTGGGATATACAGGAAGATCTGGATGACCTTGTAAACTGGAGTAATAGAAATAGGATGAAATTTAATAGTGGGAAGTGCAAGGTCATGCATTTAGGGATTAATAACAGCAATTTCTGCTATAAGCTAGGGATGCATCAGTTGGAAGTGACAGAGGAGGAGAAGGAGCAGGGCGTATTGGTTGATCACAGGATGACTATGAGCTGCCAATGTGATGTGGCCGTGAAAAAAGCTAATGCGGTCCTTGGATGCATCAGACGAGACATTTCCAGTAGAGAAAACGAGGTGTTAGTACTGTTATACAAGATGATGGTGAGACCTCATCTGGAATATTGTGTGCAGTTCTGATCCCCCATGTTTAAGAAAGATGAATTCAAACTGGAAGAGGTGCAGAGAAGAGCTATTAATATGATCTGTGGAATGGAAAACCTGCCTTATGAGAGGAGACTCAAAGAGCTTGGCTTGTTTAGCCTAACCAAAAGAAGGTTGAGGGGAGATATGATTGCGCTCTCTAAATAAATCAGAGGGATAAATACCAGGGAGGGAAAGGAATTATTTAAATTCAGCGCCAATGTGGACACAAGAACTAATGGATATATACTGGCCATCAGGAAGTTAAGACAAGAAATTAGATACAGTTTCTAACCATCAGAGGAGTGAAGCTCTGGAATAGCCTTCCAAGGGGAGCAATGGGGGCAAAAAACCTAGCTGGCTTCCAAATTGAGCTTGATAAATTTATGGAGGGGATGCTATCATGGGACAGGCCAGTTTGGCAATTGACTGATCTTTGACTACTGGTGGTAGATATACCAATGGCCTGTGAAGGGATGTTAGATGTGGTGGGTTCTGAGTTATTACAGAGAATTCTTTCTTGGGTGTCTGGCTGGCGAGTCTTGCCCACATGCTCAGGGTTTAACTGATCGCCATATTTGGGGTCGGGAAGGAATTTTCCCCCTGGGGCAAATTGGCAAAGGCTCTGAGGGTTTTCCGCCTTCCTCCGTGGCATGGGGCACGGCTCACTTGCTGGTGGATTCTTTGTACCTTAAAGTCTTTAAATCATGATTTGAGGACTTCAATAACTCAGTCATAGGTTAGAGGTTTATTACAGGAGTGGGTGGGTGAGATTCTGTGGCCTGCATTGTGCAGGAAGTCAGACTAGATGATCATATTGGTCCCTTCTGACCTTAGAGTCTATGAGTCTATGAATCTGTACTGAGAGTCAGTAGCCCACTGCTCATCATAATTGTTGTGAAACATATGTACAGATAATATTTAAGGAGTTATGTATCTATACTAAAAATTTATATTCTTCAGGCCTTGGAGTTAAGGCAGGTCACCAGCAGGTGACATACTTCAGAAATGTTCCTTTCAGGCAAGAAATTAGACACCTAGCTCCCTGCTGGGTCATTTGTATTATGTATATTGTACACCTTATCATAGAATTATAGAATCATAGAATATTAGAGTTGATGAAGGCCTATTTGAATACTGAGCCACAGGTGAAATAAGAGATTGTTTCAGCTGGTGGATTTTGTAAATAGTAAGTGGTGTCCCGTTTATGAACAATGACAAAATATGGTTCCAGTGTATCTTGGGGTGCAAAAAAACACATGGGGTCCTTCACCAAGAAGGCAAGCTGACAGCACACTTGTCTCATGAAAGAAGGGTCAAAGAGAGCCTGGCTGTAAAGTGCTGCAGGGATTTTGGATGGGCAAGTCACAGTGAGGTATGAGCGTATCTTGTTAATTAAGTCTAAGCACAGATGAGGCTTCCTCATGCCAAGGGCAGGTGGTAGTGAAGTGCCTCACAACCCTGGGTACCCTGAGAAGCATCACAACCAGTTTTATCAATACATCAGCTGTAAAGCCAATGTCTCAGTCTTGCAAGGTGCAGTACACTCCAGCTTTGATCTATCAAAGCAATTAAGCAGATGAATAGCCTCACTGAAGTCTTTGGAACTCCGTCATGTACTTAGTTGAGCATGTGAGTAAGTACTTTGTTGAATCGGGGCCACAGCACTCAGCATCTTGCACGACTGAGCCCTGTGATGTCATTACAGCTCTCCCCTACCATCCCACACACCAAAAGGAAATAGACAAGCAGAGGCACAGAGCCATTGTTGAGGTCCAGAGAAATACTGCAATGTCAAGCAATTCATTAAAAAGCAACTCTGACATTTTAAAAAATGGGTAAAGTTCAGGGATTATATTTTGCTGCTCTATCTGTGAGATCTGCATGCTTCAAATGTCAAAAACATTAGGCAGGATTCCCAAAAACCAAGAGCAAAAAATTAACCTGTGAGCTTCACTGTTCCCTCTTCTTTGCATACTTCTTCCCTCTTTCACAGAATTATGTCTACTATTTCTCCAACTCCTTATTTTATTACTGACTTTCTCAATTTTTAAAATATTCACCTGGTGTGTGCATATTTAGAGAGAGACGTGGGAATGATTAGAGTAGATGCAAGTGCATGAAGTGTGAAATATCCTCCCCTGCAATTTTGCAGATAGACAAATAAATGAACTGTTGCTGCACATGAGTCACTTTACTCTGTACATTCATCACAATGTATAATTTATATTTTACTTGGGCACTGCACTTTTTAAAATGCAATTTTATAAGGCCTTTTTAAAGTCAGCCTCCACACAGGCAAACAGAGTCCCACACAGGTTCAGTTCTCCCCTACAGTTATTCCTCTTGAACTCGTTTGATGTTCCTCATATCCTGCAGGGGATAATCAACCTGCAGAGCCATGCTTTTCAAAAAGCTATTGCAGACCCTGAGTCCACAGTCATAGCTGTACGGGCAGATCCTTGTGCCCATATCGAGCTCTCTTGAAGCCCAGGTTCTGTTCAGGGCATGGGTCCATCCATGCGATTCCAAGTGCAAGATCAGGGCCATAAATACTACATTAGCAAGTGTACATCTTCATCATAGTGCCTGATCCACAGCTCATTGAAGTCAGTGGGATTCTTTCCATAGACTTCCCTGAGCTTTGGATCAGGCCCTTAAAGATAACTTAAGGTCCTGAAGATGTAGTTAGCTCTGTGTGGGCAGCTCCATGCTGCTCCATGTTGATTTCAGCAGGGCTGCTCCTGGGTAGACCTCTGCAAATAACCATTTTTTATCAATCTGATGATCAAACAAAATTTTTAAAAAAAAAAGTGAAATGTTTTGAGTGACCCGAAGATGCATTTTTCGTCTGAAAAATCATCCAGCAGTCATGGGTGTAGGTGTCCACCTACAGGGAAACGCATTGCAGAATCCAGGCCTAAGTTCTGAACTCCCTTTACTGAGCCTGAGTGTTGTGTTGGAGATAACTGAGAGACAGATCAGTAATATATCTGTATTTCCATAGGATTATGATGCTATTCTTTGGCTTGAACACTACAAGGTAAATAACTTGACATAAGCTACAGTTTAATTTCTTTTATGGTGGATGGAGTTTTCTAGTTTTCAGATGCAATAACATACTGTAATAGAAACTAGAAATAGCCCAACGAACACCCCCCCACCCCAGATCCAAACATCTGCAAATCTGGAAAAGTTTTGTTCCAGATCCAAGCTCTGTAGCTCACTCAAGCCCCTCTTATAGCAAAATCCGATGTTTCTTATATTTGAGACGAGAAATGACTCAAGTTAACTGGCCTATTCTAGATAAAATGTTCAAGGATTAATTGCAATTTTTGGAATGATTTTTATTTTTCTTAAGCTTACTTCTTGTGAGGTTTGTGCATCATGTGAAAGAGAAATCATGATTGTTGTGACCCGACCTGTGCCCAGGGTAGCCCCCTGAAATGCCAAGGTCAAGACAGGCTGTAAACGGAGAGCAGATTCTCCCAGCACTAGTGGGTGGCACTGAAGCCAGATCTTCCAACCAGCCACAAACTGCGCTTCTGAATCCCCACAGAAGCCAGTGTACAAATACACACAGCCCCCTTTACTGCATTTCAGATTCTGGCTCCCAATTAGCCACTGGGTCCAGTAAAGAGACCAGTTATTTATACTCTATGCTCTTTACTAAAAAGGTTCTCTCTGACCCCAAAGGGTCAGCCACAGTACCAGATCAATATAAGTTTGGATCTTACCTAAAATACCACGCTGCCAGCCAATCCTTAGTAACTAAAACTAAAGGTTTATTATAAAAAGAAAGAAATAAACCATAAGAGAAATGTTAAAGGATTAGAGCAATCAGATACATACAAATGATTGAAAGTCCATATACATCAGGTTTCTAGAAGAACTGTGGAGTTGCAGGCTTGTATAGTTCCTCTGTTATACATCCCGTAACTGGATGGGCCTCAGTCCTTTGTTCACAGCTTCAGTTGCACATGAGTTGATTCAGAGGTAGATAGGTGTTTGAAGTTGAGTCCCGACTGAAAGACTGGTGACTGAAGACAAAATGATTTCCCCAGGCCTCTGCCTTATATACCCCCTGGCCATGCAGTTTGTAGAGTTTTACAGGAACTAAAATGGAGTCCAAAGCCACATGGGCCAGTCCTGGTGCCTCATCAGGCATGCTGCTCGTGGAATTTTACAGGAACTGAAATGGAGTTCAGAATCACATGGGCAAGTCCTGGTGCCTCACCAGGTATATCTCCGGCTTCTCCCCCTGGGCCCTTTGCACCTGGGAATGTCACCATGGGCCATTAAGCAGGCTAATGTTCAGCAGCTATCCTGTCTGAGTCATTATTCAGACAGCCCCATTTGAAATACAGATATATCAAATACATCTATAACTTCCATTTCACACATCCCACATGAACATAAGTATTATCATCTTACTTAGCATATTATAACCTTCCTAACAGTACCTGACATGGCATATCTCACATGAATTATTATGATTTTGACATATTGATGTTAACCCATGTGTTAAATGCCCCCCCATCTACCCAGCATGACAATTGTGATGGGTTAAGAGATCACCTATGGAAAATCTCAATACTGCTGTGTAGTATGGTAACTAGGCTGGTGTCAGAGCTATACACACCAACTGATCTGTAAATAAATCCACTGATACTAACTGCAGTTCTTGTGAAAAAGCAGGGGGAGAATAATTTTTCAGGTCTATTCTATCTATATAAGACCCCAATCCTGCTACCGACAGCACCCAGGCATTCCCCCAGGCCCACACGATTCTTAGTTCAAGATCAAGGTAACTTCCCTCATAGTCTTAGTCCGATAAAATATTCCCCACTTCCTCTCCTAACTGGAGTGTAGGGTTGTTGTGCACTATTAAACGGTTGCCATGATTTGTCCCTGAAGTGGCTCCATTTCAGGAATGGATAAAATGACTAACATGTACATATGGCCAGATCCTCAGTATGGATCCACGGAAGTCAATGGAACTGTACTCTTTTACATCAACTGAGGATATGGCCCATAGTTTATAGAGTATGCTGGTGTCATTTCTGATGAAAGATGCTATATAAAAATAGTTCATTATCATTACATTGCAGTGCTTCCCGCCATCTTATTTAAATGAATCTTAAAAAAAATTAGTTTGGTAGAATATATTGAATTAACTTTTATACAGTACTTAAAAATACAGTATTACAGCCAGAACAAGCTAAAAATTCATACTAACAATTATTGCATATTATATTGTCCTATGACTTTTTCTCAGTTGAAGGCTGCTTCCATTTGGTTTAAGCTTAATAAAATCCATAAATCTTATAAATGTATCAAATATATTTTTCACTCTGGAAGCTTATCCTGTAATCAGTTGTCTAAAACCAGCAATTAGGTATCTGACCTAAATGACATAGCATCTGATGATTTAAACCTGTAATATATGCAGAAGGGCAGTGTACTGAAGGATATTAGTACAGTCAGTATCTCTCTCTAACTACTTGTCTTTCATTAACCTTTGGTGAGATATCTGTCCTCAGAGCCAAAATTTTACATTTTCTGTATTTTATAAAAGTCCATTTAAAACAAAAACTTAACATTCTTTTAATTTTGCCCAGTGAGGAACTCAAAAAGTCAGAGATGCCAAAGTTAAGGTTGCCTGTGCAAAAAAAACTTTGTCCCTTGTATGTATGGACTGTTACAATACAAACTTTAATGTAATTATGTGATTATGTACTATTATTTCTGCAGCAATTGGCCTGATCGAAGGCCAGTGTGTGTGCAGGACGGACTGTGCTTAGGGACAGAAGTAGCTATTTGATTTTTATATGTATCCCCTTTGTTTAATGTCCCATTCAGGGCACTATATCCAATCTCTGCACCGAAGGAGGCAGAAGTACTGAGGACTCCAGTTGCATTCACTCCTTGTTGTCCAAATTGTCTGCAATAACCCTGTCTCACTGGAGAAGTACCCCATAGACCTGTTATGACAGGAGCCATTGATGGGGGCATGGTCCACAAATTTGCATGTGTAAATTCCCTAACCCAGTAATAACCTGTCAGTTCAGCTCTTGTGCAGAATCTTTCTACACTTAGTAGGAGTAGACTGTGTGAGGAGACTGTGCATGGAGCTGGTATTTAGCCTGAAAATGTATAGTTCAATGTACACGTGTGCTCATTTCAACATCCATTTTGCCT
This sequence comes from Emydura macquarii macquarii, assembly GCF_026122565.2. Lineage (NCBI taxonomy): Eukaryota > Metazoa > Chordata > Testudines > Chelidae > Emydura > Emydura macquarii. Next base: position 18,453,762 of record NW_027131614.1, on the reverse strand, counting down.
GAGTGCTTTTTTTGTTCCATTCCATCTCTCTCTTACACTCAGTCTTGTATCTATACAACTGTTACTGTTGTATATATACAAATAGATGTGGGTATATATATATGTAGAATTTAAAGGTAAGAGAGGAGAGTGAATGCCCTGTGGCATTCCCAAAGTCAGACTTTCAGCAGTTGCCCCATGTGTAAAGTCAAATAGCAAGAGTCATCACTAGAAATAGGCTCATGTTTAAACCATGGATCTGAACAACCCTAAACTGTGGGGAAGTTTATATCTGAATGCAAACCCAGTAGCATGCCTCTTTCTATCTCATGAACAGAACCAAATGCATGGAGTCAAATGCTGTGAAGTTTGGGGCAGTTTGGGGCTGGATCCAAATGCTCAGGTCATGCCCATCTCTAATTTTCAGTGATCCCAGTTCAGCAGACCGTCCCTATTTGGCAAAGTACTTAAGTATATGTTTAATTTTAAGCACACATTTATGAGTTCCATCATGTCCTTTCTCTTCTGTATGCAAGTTTGCCTCACTCCCTCTCTCTTCTTTTAATTTTATCATATAATAAAAAGTACCACTGACTGTTTCCAAGCCCTTATTTGAACCAGCTACATATTCCAACAGAGTTTTCCTGGTAGCAGCGATGTCATAGAATCACACGGTTTGGGATGTTGGAGCACAGCTGGAGTTGGCTAGTACAACATCAGATGATCCATCAAAGAGAAGAAAGTGGTTCATGTGGTGAATGCCCCATTAGTCCAGTGTTGTTGTAGCTGTCTTGGTCCCAGGATATTAAGACAAGATGGGTGAGGCAATATCTGTTATTGGATCAACTTCTTAGGGTGAAAGAGATGAGCTTTACACAGAGCTCTTCTTCAGGTCTGGGAAAGTTACTCGGAGTGTCACAGCTAAATACAAAGTGGAACAGATTGTTTAACTAACTAGTTAATATCTTCTGTAAGAGACCATTCCAGGTGAAGTGGCTCATTAACACCTCTGCAGTAATAGGACAAAATGGGGGAAGTTTAGTGGGTTACAGATTGTTGTAATAAGCCATAAATTCAGTGCCTTTATTAAGTCAATGATTTCTAGTGTCTAGCAAAATTATGAATTTAAGCTCCCAGATTCATCTGTTGAAGGTGTTGTGCAGGTTTCCTTTGAGGCTGGAGACTGAGAGATCAGATATGTAGTGATTGCTTTGTGAAAAGAGTTCACCCATGGTGGTAGGGTATTTTTGTCTTTCATCATTTTCTGTGCGAGTTCATTCAAGACCATAGAGAGTGTCTCACATCACCAACATAGTTGTTGTAGGACATCGGATGAGATACACCACATATTGTAATAGGTATGTGTAGGAGCTATGAATCATGAAAAGTGTGTTTGGAGGCTATTGATCATTGCGGGGTTGCCTGAAGGCCAGAGGAGAGGATTCAGGAAAAATTCTTTCAGGATATGGTTTCAACCCCTCTCTTCTGGCCTTCAAACAGCCCCCCCACCCACTCCCAAACTCACCAAGCTCATTATCAGAAGTTCCACACAGACCAGGATACACCAATTCAAAGCAGCACCAGACTTTGCCTTAACAACAGAAGCAAAACCTGGAGACATATCTCCACTGCTACAATGATCAATATCTACATAAGAATTGCCATACAAGGTCAAACTAATGGTCCGCCTAGGCCAGTATCCTGTCTTCTGACAGTGGCCGGGGCCAGAAGCATCAAAGAGAAAAACAGAACAGGGAGATTTTTGAGCGATGCATCCCCTGTCTTCCAGTCCCAACGTCTGGCAGTCAGAGGTTTAAGGACACCCAGCCCTTCAGAGGTTTAGGGCTGCATCCCTGACCATCTTGGCTAATAACCATTGAAGGACTTTATCCTCCATGAAGTTATCTCATTATGTTTTGAAGCTAGCTATACTTTTGGCCTTCACAACATCACCTGGCAATGAGTTCCACAGCTTGACTGTGACCTCTGACAACACACCTTTCAAGATCCGTGGCTTCTACACATATCTATCACAACATGTAGTGCATCTCATCCAGTGCCCTAAATGCCCTAACAACAACTATGGGGGTGAAACCAGACAATCACTATGCTCTCAAATGAACTCAAACAGTAAAATGATAAAAGACAAAAACATTATATTGCCCACGGGTGAACACTTTTCACAAAGCGATCACTTCATATCTGACCTCTTAGTCCTTGTCCTCAAAGGAAACCTGCACAACACCTTCAACAGATGAACCTGGAAGCCTAAATTCATAACTTTGCTAGACACTAGAAACCATGGACTCAGTAAAGACCTGGGATTCATGGCTTATTACAACCATCTGTAACTCTAACCCCCCTTTTTTAATCCTATGACTAAAGACATGTTAACCATTCACTTCACCTTGAATGGTGTCTTTCAGCCTATGTTAACTAGTGATGCTAAATAATCTGTTCCACCTTGTATTTAGCTATAACACCCTGAGAACCGTTCCCAGACCTGAAGAAGAGCATTGTGGGTATGTCTACAAAGTGATAACAGACCTGCAGAAAGGCCATGGCTGGCCAGGTCAGCTGAGTTGGGCTCGCAGCGTTTGGGCTATAGGGCTATAATATTGCAGTGCAGACATTTGGGCTCTGGCTGGCTCTTGGGCTCTGAAACCCTACAAAGCAGAAAGCTCTTATTGCCCAGGCTCTAGCCCACTCCCAAATGTCTGTACTGCAATTTTTAGCCCTGCGAGCCTGACTTTAAGACTTGATGCCGTGGGGTTTTTATGGCAATACAGGCATACCCCACGTAAGTTCAAACCCTGATCTCTTTCACCCACAGAAGTTGGTCCAATAAAAAGCCTTACCTCACTCACCTTGTCTCCCTATTAGTCCAGCACATTCAGGATATATATGTAAAATAGCTAAAATTTCCCCTTTTGATTTGCAAACCACCTTTTAAAGATTAGCTCTTTCATTGGCAGTGCAAGTCCTTTATTCTTTAACTTACAGTATTTCCACATTTCAGAGACAAGCAAAATAAGTAAATTACTTAAAGCAGCTTTGCTTCAAAGGCTCTCAATCTTTAATGTATTGATCATGTTCTGTGAAGATCTGCATAAGACACACAAGAAATAAGTTCCTAACTAAATATCAGGCTTTATTCTGAGGAAAGTTTGAATGATTAATAAACTACAAGAAACCAAGTAGTTAGTCAATGTTAACAGAATAACCAGATTATATTAGATCTCGTGTGTGCAATTGGAGTTAACCACGGATTTATCTCTTATTTCTAAAACCTGATTGGAATGCAAAATACAATTATATCAATTCAGGAAAGAAGTAGAGCTAGACCTTGAGTTTCATACACTGTCGATGAGACAAAGGAGATTTAGGGGAAAATGTACTTCTCTATTCCTCAGAGCAGATCTGTATTGCATCTTGAACACAATCTACTCCACTGATTCACTGTACTCAGCTGTAGTAGAGAGTGAGGGCTGATCTTCAGCCACCTAGACCTGTAATAAATTATATCTGCAGAGTAACAACTTTAAAGCCACTGGCATAACATCCCTGAGGAACCTTACACAAGTAAAAATTGAGAGTAGCAGAACTCTGTTCTCCCAAGGCCTCTTTTCTTCCTGTCCCCAAAATGCCTGTGACATGTCCTTTCCATCTCCTTACATCAGAAGAGGAGGCACATCTAGAACAGAAAGTAGCTGCCTTTATGGGCTGAGTTCCCCTGTGAAAGGAGAATTCTCTATTGATCATGTACGGTTGCTTCAAGGCTTCTTAAGACACGTAGTGATATTACTGGACTGGAGAATCCAGCCCGTGATTTCAATGGAAATTAGATTTGGCTCATTTTGCACTAGTTCTTCACTCAGAACTCCCATGAATGTCAGTGGCCTGCACTCAGAACCAGCACAGGATATGCAAAATTCTTCTCCTCTCTGCTCCGCTCTTTGGATTTGGCCTTCAGCTTTTATTCCTGAGATCGTTGTTTAATGTACTTGATGTTGGAAGGAGATTTTTTTTGTCTCTGTATGACAGATTGAAAATCTTCTTTCATTGTATTAGATGCGCCGTGGGAGGAAATTTTGTGTCTGCAAGCTGTTGTGTGATTTGAAGAAGTTAAAGCACTAAGTGCTTCTTGCTATACGGGGAGAAGGTATGCTGTTAGTGTGACACAGAATGAACAGGTTTAGCGTGGGTGTTACACAAGATGAAAAGAAAAGGTGGGTGTGGAGGTGATATGGAAACACAGAAGCAAAGAATTCATGGACCTGCTCCATTATTGCCTTCTGGCTGTAATAGCAGTTTATTCTGCCAAGGTAGGGTCACTCCAGTATAAAGAGATTATCTGGGGGCAAAGAGTTGACCTAGAGACACTTATGCCACATCTGATCCTTGCTGCCAGCATTGCAAGGAGAAGGAGGTGTAGTGTGAAGACAGCAGGCATGGCTGAGATGCTCCTGCACCATATCTTGGCTGCATTTTTGGCCCCTTGTGGGCCATTGTCACCAATCAGCCTGAGGCAGTCATGGCAGCACTACAGTTCCATACAGCTGTCTGGACAATAGAAACTATCTCCCAGAAGGTGATGCTTTCTGACCCTGTCCCACTAACTGTCCAGACCATGGTTCCATTCCGTCCTACAGTTCCTGATATACTCCCTGTTGTCTTGGGAACATGAGTAGAGTGACTCAAATGCAAGGAGTGCAGAGGGATAATCTAGCAATCAATTAATATTTATTGATCATATATTCTCTGTCAGGAAATCCTTGCAAATGAAGAATTTCAGTGTACAGGCTGATCATCTCCTGCTTTCACACTGTAAAAAAAATGTAACCAATAAATTATGCAACAGCATGCAGAGGAATACCATTCTGTGAGTAAAGTTGGAAATAAGATGACTCCACTTGGTTTAGTCCTACTGAGTAATAAATGAACTGTCTTTTTCTTTTTCTCAGCTAATATAACTGCTCTTGTTACTGGGAACATTCTGAAATAATCATTCATCCAGATCACTGTCTCATTATAGATGTAAATATATTTCTAAATGAAAACACCTAATGTTCACCATGGATATATAAGTGCAAAATGATGTTGAACTCTTTTATTCATACTATGATGAAGGTTTCAGCAGCTAACAATGACAAGTGAATACATGTATATCTGATTCCTATTTATATTATTTTTTCTAACTGGACCATCTCCTGATTTAATAACTTTTAATGTTCCATCTCTAGTGTTCACAGCATCTCACTGTTCCAGGTGTAAATTTATCTGACTTTTTTACAGTTGAAAAAGGCAATAGATTATATTAACAAGTGTGGATCAACATTCATTATCAGTTACACTACACTGAAACAAATTTGAGATTACAAGACATTTGAACAGCTACAGTGATGACAATACTACAGTGTTAATAAAAACTGTAATCAGACACACTATGTATGTATGTATGCATGCAAAAAATAGAGTTAACAAAATATTCAGATTGAGAAACCAAGCATTCATAAGTCAGGAAATGAAGTATTAACGCTGAAAGATAAGTCTGAATTATTAAACCTTGTGCTTAGTTTTACTGTATAGTGTCTCTTTATACCAGTATAAATTATTTATCCACTAATTAATACACAATATAATACAAACCATCTTTTCCTTAGGCAACCTTTTTATATAGCACAGTACACACTGTTACTGCAAAGTCATCAACAGTAGAAGATACTATACAACAGAACTTTGAAAATATAATGTAATAATGGAAACCCAACTTGGCATTTATTAGTCATCAGTTTGCTATTTTTGAAACCAAGACATGATATAATATTTTCAGACAGTTTGTTTACAAGACTATGAGAGCTCTTTAAAGCTGTAAATTCCCTTTATGGTTAAGCAATCAAATTGCTCTATATCTATTTGGTTTATTTCATTAGCATAAGTGTATTTGATACTATGAAAATGTACTGCAACCATCTTGCTCCGGGTTTGTCAGGGAGTGCTTTGGATATCTTCTGTTCTTATTTAAATTGCCTGCAATTTGTAACCAGTGAGATGTTCTTTACTTCACTGATTTGTTCTGGTTTTCATGAGTATCCATTCTGAGGCATTTGTTCTTTTGGGATTATTTTTTAAGAATATAATAATGGTCACACTGGCTCTGACCAATGGTCCATCTAGCCCAGCATCCTGTCTTGCAACAGTGGTCAGTGCCAGATGCTTCAGAGGGAAGGGACCAGAACAGGGCAATGATAGATTGATCTATTCCCATCTCTTCTGGCAGTTGAAGGTTTAGGAACACCCAGAGCATAGGGTTGCATTCCTGACCATCTTGGGTAATAGCCATTGATGAAACTATCCTCCATTAACTTATCTATTTCCTTTTTGAATCCAGTTATACTCTTAGCCTTTGCAACATCCCCTGGCAATGAGTTCCACATGTTGATTGTATGTTGTGTGAAGAAGTACCTCCTCATGTTTGTACTGTGATGGATATCGTTGGTATTTCCCCTCTTCAAGGATGTTATATTCAATTACATTATGGTCACTATTATCAAGTGGTTCAGCTATATTCACCACTTGGAGCAAATCCTGTGTGCCACTTAGGACTAACTCAAGAATTGGCTCTCCCCACGTGGGTTCCAGGATTAGCTGCTCCAAGAACAGTCATTAATGGTGTCTAGAAATGTTATCTCTGCATTCCATCCTGAGGTGACATATATCCAGTCAATATGGGTATGGTTGAAATCCACCATAATTGTTGGGTTTTCTGTTTTTGTAGCCTCTCTGATCCCCCTGTGCTTTTCACAGTCACCATCACCATCCCGGTCAGGTGGTTGGTAATATATTCTTGCTGCTATACTCTTACTATTCAAGCATGGAAATTTGGTCTACAGAGATTCTATGGTACAGTTTTGATTCATTTAAGATTTTTACTATATTTGACTCTATATTTCCTTTTACATATAGTGCCACTCCCCTACCAGCATGACCTGTGCTGTCATTCCTACATATTCTGTACCCTGGTATAACTATGTCCCATTGATTATCATCATTTCACCAAGTTTCTGTGTTGCCTATTATATCAATATCCTAATTTAAAACTAGGCACTCAAGTCCACCTATCTTAGTATTTAGACTTCTAGTATTTGCATACCAGCACTTATAGAATTTGTCATTATTTAGTTGTCTGGCTTCATGTGATATACTTGAATAGGACTCTTTTTCCATTTCATACTGTTCCTTTTCTGGGCTGTCTCCTTTCACTTGATAGTTCTTATCACTTTATGCTGATGGCACACAACTTTATTTTAGTCTCTGACATCTTTGATCAAGAAGAGTCTTCTTCTGTAGATATAAAAGTCTGGCCTCAAAAAGAATATGTTCACAGTTCAAGCCAGAAGCACTGTTCCTGAAGGAGTAATCAACTATTAAATGGAACATCATTGAGTGAATTGATATGAATGTTGCCTTTTACTCAAGCTCTGAAGGGAAAAAAGAATCTGGATGATTATTTTGAACATGAACTTGCTTTAGAATCACAGATGCAGTTCAAACAATTTGTAAAATGTTTCATTACTGTCATCACAGTGTATTGCAGCTTTGGCTCTGCTTCTTGTTTCAGATGAAGTTCATTATTTCATGCATTTTTCCCGTGGCAGTCAAACTGCAAGAGATGCAGCTATTACAATTTCCCTATTAACCTCACTTACACTGAAAAGATTGATCATCTATCACCTGGCTTCCGAAGGAATCCCTTCCATTTTTTAAAAAGTCATTTAAAAAAAAATGCTGTTTTCTCCAAGGTTTGATAGAACCTTAGTAATGCTTCTTTGCATTTGGCTGGATTTAGCTTTGACTGTTGTCCAGCTCACTCACTCTGAACTGCCAGCACAGGCCTTTTGTCTTTTCCAGCATTTAATCTCTGTTTTGCTGATGCCAGAGTTCGTGTTATTTTGCCCCACGTTTGTAAAATTGTTGTCTTCAGAAGCTGTAGCTCATTGATTCTCATAGACATTTAAGGTCAAAGCCTTTCTCTCTCTTTTTTTTCCTTAATGATATGGTATTATCACTTTCCCTATTGTAGGACATTTTGAAATACACTCTATAAAAATGCTGTAGTAGCCTATTTCTTGGTTGCAGTCAGGAGTATTTCACTGTAGAAGGGGTGTGTGTGTGTGTGTGTGTGTGTATGTGTAAAGGACATGATCCTATAAAGACTTACATTGAAGCTTAATTTTGCACACTGAGTAGCCCCTTGAATTCAATGGGATTAATTAACCACATGTTTAAAGTAAAGCACGTGTATAAGCCTTTGTAGAATCAGCACCTAAGGGTGTAATGTAAATTTATAGGAGATGTTAAATATTTACTCGTGTGAGTGTCTATGTTATACAAAGCAGTGCTAGATGCTCTATAGTTAGGACTGAAGTTTCCCATTTTGAATCCCTATGACTCCCTATCATACCCTGAAAAAAACCAATGCACCTAAAATTTCACAAGCCATATCTCACACTAGGCTAGAGTTTTTCTGATAAGTTTGGAAAATAATAGAAAAGGAGTTTTAAAGTTATAGTAAAAATTTCCCCATAGCTGACATCTTTTGGCTTTTTTGGCTCATCATAGGTCAACGTGAACAGACTGATTGCAAAATCCAGGTTCCGTTTCTTGGCTTCTTGGCATCCTGGAAGATGCCTTTTATTATTTTATATATAATATATGTAATGAAAGGGCGATGATTAATAGAACAATTACAAAAATATGTAATATAAAGAGCTTTTGGTGGGGTATACTTAGTTCTCACCAAGGTGGTGAAAGATTCAACTGGGTGCTCATTAGACATCTGATTCAGCAAGGCACTTAAGCATGTCTTTAAAATCCATTAAAATTAATGGAATTTAAGCACCTATTTAAGCACCTATTGAAAGCTGGGACACCCCCACATGCTTCACCTCTGTTTGGGGAGGCAATGCCCCCCTGCACCAAATCAAACTACACCCATGGTCACTGGGGACTCCAGAAGAGGGAAATTGAGGCAGGGGCTACTTACAGGATGATCCTGAAGCCATTAAGGGATGTCCTGGAGGCAGCCACCCTTGACAATCTGGCTGACAAAATTCTGATGAAACTTTTTTTGGAAAGGGGAGTCAGAATTTGCTGATTTCTCAGAATCAAAATGTTTTACAGAGATGGTTTGAGTTTGACGAAGGTCTGATGGAACCCAGGTTGGTTTTCATTGGAAACCTATCTGGCTACCTGCTAGCTTGCCTGCCCAGCGCCTCCACAGCATGCTACATGGACTGCCTCTGAACTGGGGACCCCAGGGATTCCAGGTTCTGCAACTCTAGGGCAGCCCACCAGGCAGATGCCCCAGAACTGGAGCTCTATTTTCTTACACAGTGAATTTCAAAAGTTTTGGTCTTCATTCCAAATTGGAACTAAACCAGCTTTCAAAATATCAACATTCTCCACAAAATGGAATTGTCTTTCTCCACACAGCTCTAGTTGCTATCTTTGGTGATTATCTGCTGTTTTTCTTGAACCCCTAGCTCTGGCCAACAAATGATTAGGTGAGAACTACAGTTTGGAAATGAGCTGGCAAATAAAAAGAACCTCACATTTATTTATTTTAAAATATCATCGTTTTGGGCGGCCCAGTTCATGATTTTTGAAAGTTTGAGGTTGGCAGTACTGCCATCTGGATCTACAGCTGACATGAGACTCTGTAAGGTTAGGACTGTTTTTTCCCCTCAGCTAAAGCACATCTCTCTTTACTTGCTATTTTGTTCTTTTTTTCTGACCAAGAAAGCCCCCTGTCCTAAATTCATGGCAGAGAAACTCTCCACTTGTGGTGGAATGCAGAATTGCAGGGTTCCTCCCTGTCTCTAGGCTTGCTTCCTCCCTCTCACCATTCCCTGTTACTGGGCTGTATTTGTACCCAGCTGGTTTCACAGACGTACAGCAGCTAGCACGCTAGGGTCGTGGCCTATGCCTAGGGCTCCAAAGTGTTATAGTAATACAAATAATAATTAATACATGTTCATAAACTGACCAGCTGCTGACTCCAGACTGTGCTGGTGCGACTAAGTGGCTAAATGGGGCATGTGGATGAAGGATAGTGAACTGGACAGTGGCATAAGCCTAGGAGTGGTTTTAGCCTGAGGTGGGGAAGGGAGCTGGGGGCCACATAGAGGGTTTTTTCAACACCAATGAGTAGGAGCTCAGTGCAGAGAGCTCTAAATGGCTTGGGATGGGGCCCATCTTTTTGTTCATTTGAACAGTGCCCAGTACAGTGGGATTCTGGGCATCACTGGGGCTTTGAATTGCTCCAGCAATATAAACAAACAATAATAATATAGGTCCAATTGAAAAGGATGTAATATGATTGTCTGAAGTGTTCTGCAGTTTATAATGATCCACTAGGAGGAGCTAAAAGGTAATTTATTGCAAGGCTGATCAGTCAAAGATTTCAAGCTACATAATTAATGAAGGGGTGGTTGCAGGGAAGGGCGGGGAGGCTGTGGGACCTACAGTTCTCCACCCCTACCATATACAGTTTTGTTCTGGCACTCTCCATGCAAGCTTCAGTTAGTAATAACTTGGGTCCTCTTTTGTTTATCTCTGACAGCGATCACTTATTTCGAGGGTCCTGTCTCTGGTCCTTAAAAAAGCCTGATCCTGAGAGATGTATACATGCCTGAGGAGCTTATTTAAAACACTATACATTAAAAAATATTGGCACTCCACATACATCTATATAATAAAGCATTAAAATAAATAAATGCTATGTTGATTTCATTGTATCACACTCCAGTTTATACCTGCTGGTTCATGCATATACTTAGAACACTGGACTGCTGCTGTGTTAAACAGTCATGTGTTGTACCTAATTATGTAACTTATGGCAGGAGACATTAGGTAGCGTTGTTACACATAGTCTTACCCATTATTTTTCTTAGCATTATACAATCTTTGAAGAAGGCATTGTTAGTTGTGTTGTGTTGATTCTTTGAGGTGAGCTGTTGCAAACAAAAGTTTCCTCTCCGTCTTAATCTCTTCCGGGAACTGGACGTCGGTGTTTGGGCTCAGATTTCTGAAAGAAAGGTTTGCCTGGGTGGTCTTTGACCTCAGTTCAAGGACTGATATATTGTATAAACAAACAATTTAGACTAAGAACATATCCTGACTCCACCTTGCTGATTCTTCCTCCAGTGGAAAACATCTCAACATCTACTGCTGCCTGATAGACGGGTGATATAAAGTTGTACGATGTTACTGTGTTTTCTTGTACATCGCCTTTAAATAGACAGGAGTATGTCTGTATGGTTCCAAACCATGAATATTTTGTGTTTCAGTCCAGATGCAAAGAGTTACAAAACAAGTCACTGTGCTTGCTCTTTCTCCCCCCGTCCCCTTTAAAAACTTTATATCAGTTTGTTCTTTGTTGTTTTTCTTTAATGGAAAATAAATCCTCAAGCTGAAATACAATTTCTCATACAATAAAGTTCAAAGATATTTAAGAAACTGTACATTAAAAATGCAGTGCACTAATTTTAGCTTGAGATTTAAATTCATTATTTCGTAGACAGATGCTGTGTATATATGCACTATATTCAATTTTCAAACATCTGTGAACATATTATTTTAAAACCACCTTTAATCAAAAATGCCAAAAAAAAGTATGCTTCTTATTTAGGATGAAGTCCTTGGCAAGTTTGAAGCTAAACTTCACAACACTTTCCAAAAGATTCATCTTGGAAATGAGCAAAACATAAAAAATATCAACCCACATATATATGAATGGGGTTAATATTGTTCATGTTATATATGTAATATGCAAAGTTGTAAGTGGAGAAAGATAGAGGCTTAGAGTCAGATTCTCTGCTGGTGTAAGTTGGTGCAGCTTCTTTGCCCTCAGTGGAGCTGTGCCAATCTACACCAGCAGAGAATTTGGTCCTTAGAATGAACATTTCTCCTCAGTCATATTGCAGCAAATCTGAAAGAGTTTACTCATGCTCTTTTTCTCGGCTTCTCTCATTTGCTGGTCTAGTGTCAGTTCTGAAATGCACCGAATGAAAACAGGCCTCCTGTTTTGGCTCTGGAGATGTAGTCACTCCTGTTCAGCTCACTCCTTCTTTCTGAGTAAAATGAATGTAACAGGGGTAGCTAGTTGACACAACAGGTTTATGTCTCTTACCTCTGATGACCACTTTTGTTCTAATCTTGTTTTACAATAGGTTACAGAACAAATCTGGTGCTTATGCCTGCCATCTTTGCTGAAAGACCTAGGCCTGTGGGGGCTGAAAGTCATTATCGACTGGCAAAGCTGGATGAGATTTGCATGCTGACTACCCCCACTACTAATAGCTCTAGACAAAGCTCTTCACACAAGTCTTTTTAAAAAAATTAAGCAGAAAGGGGAACGTTGGGAAGCTTGATTCTGCTGTCATTAATATAAATCAGGATTTACTCTTCTGATATCAGTGTACCAACGTGAGATCAGAATTAGACTCAGAGGTTTTCCATTGCATAAAACAGACATGCCTGGACTGGAAGGCTCTCTCATGAATGGTGATCTTTTGGATGCAGTAATCGCTTTGCATGCTGGGACCATAAACAATATTTACAAGTATAGTGTTGCATGGTTGCTAGTCACAGAGTTGAATCTCAAACCCTAAGTGATGGACTCACACATAGGAGTGATCAAGCATTTTAGACTGCAAGCCCATGAAGTCTGAATCTTCATTGTCAGTTACTGCCACCACTTAAATTATATGAGGAGGGTTTGTGATGTGGATTATTTTTACTTTCATAGGTCATCTAACTCCTTCATCTGAGCCCTGTTTGTAGCGCTAAGATAAAAAGACAAGAGGCCTATCCCTTACACTTACACAAAGCTTCAATAAATCCAGCAGTGTTGTCTCTCAAAATTGCAAAGCAAAGATGCATTCAGCTGGGCATATGCCTGTTCTCTTTTTATTTAATGTTACTGGTATGCAGCCAGGTTGGGGTTTTTTCTTGTGATTTCTCCACACACCACTACAACAAGATCAGCAGGAACTTAGGCAACAGTCCTCAGTTTTCATATCTGAGAGCTTCACACCTGTGCAAATGGTTTGCTAAAATGTAGATCTCCCGAAATCAAAGTCTCTTTTCCTCTAGAGGAACAGTATATAAGCACTGAACAAGCTATAAAAAAATAAAAAGGGGGGTCGGCAAAAATCTGCACGCAGCAATGTTTTTAGGAATCAATGAAAATTCATTTTCAAAATCTATGTTTGAAATTATATGTTGATTTTGTTTCTCTAGGTCTGAGTCACTGTAAGGAAAAAGAAAAGGTATTTTGCAAATTCATTGTGGAAAAGAAAGGCACATTTGGGAGTGATATCTTGAACCACCTACTAAAAGAAGAAAGAGAAAATGCCAGCAATATGGGTAAAACACTTTACATGGATTGCAATATCCAGTCACTCCCAGTCAGCAAAACAGGTGAAAATGATGTCTGCCTGAGCAGCAAAAGAAAAAGAATGTGTGCAACTCAGAATCTTCCTTCCACGGCTGCTGATCTAGTGTCAACAGCACCTGCTCAACTCCACACCATCTACAGCTTGCCATCTGTGTCGGTGAAGTCAGAGCTGGCAGGAGAGTTAAGACAAAGATCTACATTGGAAGACAATTGCTTTCAGCTCTCATGGGAGGATCTCCAGCTGGAGGAGGTTGAAGACATGGGGGAGGGGGTGGAGAAGCACAGTGAGGAAGAAAACCCATTTTCTGTTCTTGAAAAATTGATAAAGGAAAATCAAACACTAAGGAAAGAAAATGCACATTTGAAACAGATGCTACTAGCAGCTCAGAATTCAGGTAAGCTTGTTCTTATTCTGTGATTCCTGACAGGGTTTGAAACTGTCACCTCACACAGTAAATATTAGTATTATCTTTATAATTTTTGAATGAACTTTTTACCATCAGGAACAAGTTTGGTCAACTAGGGACAAACTTGTTTTGTGAATCAGAGCCCCAAGTTCAATTTTCTACTATTCCTGGAGTCTTAATTATTCATTTCTCAGTAGTATGATGTCACTGGGAATTGAGGGCCTCCAGGACCACAGAGGAGATGTTCAGCATTGCCGAGGATCAGGTCCTAGTGAGCAAGTGCTGTGACAGATTTCCCATACACTCTGCCAATGCATCTCAGTGATGGCCAATGATCATCTCTTACACAGGTCCCAGAACCTGGAGTCCCTTGAAAAAAGACTGAGCTGTTGTCAGATTGTGGTGACATGGACAGACATCTAATGGGAACCAGAATGGGTCCAGCACATTCATTCTGACTCCCAGCACAATATCAAGGTTTATTCAGAATATTTATTAGAAGTTCTCACTTTTGTTTAATGGCTCTTTAGAAGTTTGAAAATGATAATTGAAGTTTTGTTGTTTTCCTCTACTGCATCCACAAATGCATTTGTCCTTGGAAACTTGCTCATGAATGGTGTGCAGCTGGCACTGATACTTTCTGAAAGAAACAGTAGTGCCTGTGTTTTGAATAGAAATAATATATTTATCTGGGTGTCAGAAATAATTATATATATTATATAAAGAGTAAATCAGATTTTGGGCCAACATTACAAACTTTGACAGGATTTCAAGGAAAGCTGCATTTGTTCTCTCCAGAACAATGTTCTGTATTTTCCTTCCACGTATGAACTTTGAATTTTTATTTGAATAACAAATGCTAAATTTGATACTTTTGTGCCTCTTGCAACATGAGACCTGTTGTCAGCGACTGTTAACCACTTCTCAGTCTAATGTCTGTTTAGCAACCCAGAAGAAGAAATTTGTTGTTTTTAAGTAACTGAAAGATAAACAGAATATTATGTGAGAAAAGAAGCTTACCACTCACATGACCTTTCAGAATACTATGTTGAAGAAAATAAATGAAGCTTTCCTTTAAATGTCTGTTTAAAGTATCTTTTTTTATTTAATTTTTTTTCCCCTATGTAACTCCCTGATTTTTGTCTCTCTTCCTATATAGGGTCTGATCCAAAGTCAATTGAAGACAATGGGAGTCTTTCCATTGACTTCAGCAGTCTGTGGATAAGGCCCTTATTGCTCTGACACCCGCTGGTGGAAGGAGGGGTAGACCAAGCTGCATGCATCTTTGAGACTTGCTGAATTCTGTCAGCCTTGATGCTCTGAATGGTTACATATTGTGCCCTCAGTCCATGCATCCAGTTGTCATTGGCAACAGTGTTGTGCATGTGGATCAAGGGTACAATAAGTCATTTTTGACAGTGCTTCTGAAAAGAAGTTCATCCTGATCTGGCAGCCTCTGTACATGAACAACAGTTGGAGAAACACTCTCCTGCAATAAATCCACTGACAGAACGTATGGCTATACTTTGTGTTACACAGATGCACTAAGGGCTCCAAAGGTGATAGGATACATTCACTGAAGCCTACAGGTCTAGATCTAGAATAGCATCATCCTCGTGCTTTGTTGATAAACAGAGAGAGGTTTTAAACATTGAACCTAAAAGAATAACGAAAAGATTGTTTGCCTATTTTCTCCATGCACATACTTCATGCATTTCATTTTGCTCTGAATTATTGTAGAGAGGAGTCCAGCTTCTTCTGCTTTCCCCTTTTTGTAATTGTATTTGCTCTTCCTAACTGTACTATCCTCTGTGACAGATATCCTATATTTAAAATGTGACCTACATACAGCAGTATTAACACACAGCCATTTACGGAGTAAGTGTTGTTATATTAATTTAGATAGAATATATGGGCCAAAGGTGTTAACAGAACCCAGTCATTGTCCATCATTAAACAGTGTTAAACAAGATTAGGGGTTTGGTATACAAAGACCTCAGCCTGCTTAGTACTAAGGCAAATATACCACTAAAAAAACCTTTTTAACTTTAATAAAAGATAAAGAAAAGGAAAAGAGTTAAAACATTTGAAATGCAAAATATTAAATAAGGCTTTTATTTTAATGACATCCCTTGTTCCCTTTCCCTGGAGAGCATTTTAGAAGGCAAAAGCTCCATGTCTGAGGCTCTCTGAGATGTATCAGAGATGGTAATAACTGTCCTTTGAGGGAAAAGAGAAGTTAGTTGATATGGGCTGGAGCTGTTGCTGTTATTGTTAAAGTCCGATCCCGTTTCATCCCAGGTAGTGGTTGGGATTGAGCTGGAGCTAGTAGAAGTGATGATGTTATCTGAGTCTCTCTCTCTGGCTGGGTCTGGTCAGAACATCTTTCAGGATTAGAACAAAGAAGGTCTGAGGTCCCAGGAGACTGTGGGGATGGCAGCCAGGATGATGAAGATCGCTCCAGTAGCCTAGGTCTGTTCTTCCATATTTTCCCTCCAAAGTGTCTTTCTTTGAGGACCCAAAAAGAGAGTGATGAGTGGAACAGCTCATCCCCTCATTATTTTGTCCCCCATTAAGCCTAATATCTGACATGCCAATTTTGGTTGACTGATTCTTTGTTCCACACTTTTCTTATTTACCATGCGTGATCTTAACACAGTCCTTTAATTATATCAATCAACCTTCTTGTTTGCACGAATTCAGTCTTTCAGTCTCTCTTTCATACCTTTTCCCATCAACATTTGTTCTTATAAGTTATTGTGACATCTTATGAACTTTCACATACTTTTTAGAGTTGAGCTCACAATTAGGGTGAATGTGTAGGTTCAGTTATTACAATAGTGTACTTTAAGACACATCCTCTTGTTGGGAAGGTGTGGAGGTGCAGTAGAACGTTAGTAGGCACAATGCCTCTTGGGCCTTCCAGGGGAGCAGAGAAAATGTGGCAAAGACACCATTCTAGAAAGTGCAAGGGTTTCTTTCCTCCACTAGCAACTGCACTGCCAGTCAAGGTGAAGGGGTTCCAGCCCTTTGAGCCGAATGATTCAGTGGGTGCTAGCCTAGTTTTACCTATGAGATTATGCCTTGCACTTCTGGAGAAAAAAGTGCCTTGCAACTTCAGCCCCCTCCCACTACAGATTCATCCAGTGTAGGACACAGTCTGGCCTACAGTCAGCTTTCAGGGCCTATAAAGTCCACAGTCATATCCCCCACTAATCTGAGGGACCTAAAAAATATAAAGGAGAATCTCCATTTTAATTTTAAAGCACATTTCTAGTTCCCTCCTTTGAGAGGCCAGCTTTGTTGGGAATGAAGCAGAGTTGAAAGGTGGTCAGTAATATTTTTTTCCTTCACAGACTGGCTTTGGGGTCTGTGAAAACTCTGGTCATGGGTCCCTTTTCCCTGAGAGAGTCCAAGGTCGCTCCAGGATGGGGAGGACAGTTCCACCCAGGCTGCTACTGATGGCATTAGAACTGTCACACACTCCCTCAGAAGTAGCTATCATCAGGTCATTCGTCAGCTGGGCAGCCAGTGTGAAGTCACAAAAAAGGGCATCTCAACAGCATGGGAGGTTACCCAGTGCAGTAGATTAGGTACAAAACTGTACTCTAATTCCAGGCCTGACACTAACTCCTGTGCTGGCCTTCGTTAAATGACTTAACCTTTCTAGTTAACTCCCCACTTCTAATATAGGGATAACACCTATTTTACAAGTGGTGGTAAGGTGGCTGTAATAATGTAGTAATTAATGTTTAAAGCACTGCATGTGCATTATTTCCTGCTAAAATTTCACAGGATGCACAAAAGCTGGGAGCTTAATGTCCACCAGACCCCCTACTTAGAAAAATGTTCCTTGTAATTTTTTTTTTTTTTTTTAATGTTGGCAGCTATGCGCACAGCCCAGCAGAAGCATCTGGGGTCCTATTCTGCAGCTGGGTCTTTCCCTTCCCAACACCCTTTATGTGAAGTAAACAGTTACAATTACTTCTTGTAATGAGATAACCATCCCCTCTGCCATGTACATTGGCCAAAGCGGACTGTCACTATGCAAAAGAATAAAAGGACACAAATCAGACATAAAAAATGGTAACATCCATAAACCAGTTGGAGAGCACTTCAACCTCCCAGGACACTCTGTAGCTGACTTGAAAGTTGCTATACTTCTACAAAAAAACCACAAAAGCAGACTTCAAAGAGAAACTGCAAAGTTGGAACTCATCTGCAAACTTGACACAATCAAACTGGGTCTAAATAGGGACTTGGAATGATTATCTCATTGCAAGAAGTAATTGTTACTGTTCACACATTCTCACTTCCTAATGAATAGTTGTGAATAGGCCTCAACTACTCTAACTGAATGGACTTTGCTTATACCTAACTTCCCCATTGTTGTTCCTTACCCTTAGATGTATATATATACGTCATATCTGATTTCTATTTCTTACATCTGACGAAGTGGGTTACAGCCCATGAAAACCTATGCCTGCAGAAATTAAATTTGTTAGTCTTTAAAGTGCTGCAGGACTCTCGTTTTTGCTGTATACAGACTAACACAGCTACCCCTCTGGAATTTTATGTGAAGTGTGTCATTTCGGTTTGGTGTGTACTCCAAAGAATTCTCACTGACTCACCCCCAAATCATCAGGCTGGCCTTCTGTGTAATGGTATGATCATGTGAACAGAAATTGGTTAGGTTTGGAGGAGGCAGTGACAAATTGGTTGGCAGGGTTGCTCTGACATGCTAAGGAGTCACCTCAATCAGGATCTTAATGAAAAAGAGAACAGAGTGAGATTAGTTTTGTCCTTGTCACAAGGCCAATGGCCTTTCAGTAGAATTAAGACCTAATTGGCCCATGATAACCCTGTGGGCTACAGCTGGAAGCAATCAGGTACTCTAGGTGATGGCTTTTAGCTCATTAGCAATGGAGTAACTGAGCTAGAACAAGGCTGCTCGAGCAGCATAAAGAGAAAGTTGCTTAAAAAGAAGGGGAAGAGAAAGGGAGCTCTTGCTCTCGCTCTCGTGAAGTCCTGTGACTACTGCAGGTTGGAAAAACTCACAGGAGGTGGAACAGCGGGGACATATCCTGAATGAGGGCTTAGAAGTGACATTAGGAGCCCCAAGAGAAATATCAGGATCCTTGGGGAAGAGAAACAATGGGGTACTCCTCTCAATCAGTTCCAGCAAGGGAGCTGGGACTGTCCCTAGACCAGGGCGGGCTACGATTTGAGTCTGGCTCCTGGAAAGGGAATAGGAAGACCCACAGAGAGCAGAGTAGGTTCCTGGGTGGAGGGACCCTGAGTTAGGGCCTATGACAGGTAGAAGAAACCTAGAGGGAGCAGGTTAGGCTCCTGTGGGGGGAGTCCTAGGTAGGATTTGGGAGTGGAAATAGGGAAATGCCAGAGATAAAATGCCAGATTCTCTGAGGCAGGGAGGCAGTGGGGAAATCCTGCTGGGGAAGAAGCAACATAGGAGAAGCTCTGCAGGGGCTAGGAGAAGGGGCCCAGGCCCCAGGAAGCAAAGAAGTTATTAGTTTGGAGATTTTTGGGGGGTGGGGAGGGGACTTTTATTGGGACTTTTCAGTTATTCCAGAAGGGGTTTGGCCTTTGTGACCTGGCCAGAGAACCAAGCCATGGAAGACCCTGTGCGAGGTAGATAGCCTGCAAGAGATGCTGGAGTTGAGGATACCTGTGACATTATGTATAGACTCCAGAGGGCATTGTAAGGGTGAGTGTGCCCCATCACAATCCTAATGAAGAAAGTGATTTCCCCTGTCATACCCTTTAACGCTTATGTGCCCTCATGCTTTAAATCTAAATTTTATTAAAACCTCCAACTCTCAGCCTTTCTGCTGGCAGGAGTGAAATACTGAATAGGGGAGCAATGCACCAAAACTCAGG
This sequence comes from Emydura macquarii macquarii, assembly GCF_026122565.2. Classification (NCBI taxonomy): domain Eukaryota; kingdom Metazoa; phylum Chordata; order Testudines; family Chelidae; genus Emydura; species Emydura macquarii. Next base: position 18,434,016 of record NW_027131614.1, on the reverse strand, counting down.
GAAAAACGTGTTTTGTTTTGTTTTAAAGAGTCTCTAGCATGGTGTCTGGAAGAATATTTGACACCAGGGGTTGTGGGTTTTTCTGCCAAGAGAAATGTTCTTAGACTGCCATTAGCCCTTATTAAAACCTAATATATTTCTAGTTCTGAGGTTAGTGACTATTTGGCGACAAGCGTGGATGATGTTTTTTTAGGTGTTTATAGCCTTAGTGGGAGGAGCAGTTCTGAACAAATGCTGAATCCATAGGCTACATCCATCTTGTCTGATAACTGAAATCAAAGGAGATTTATAAACAAAATGTTACAAGTCTGAAGGCCTCAGGGAGCCGGAGAGTGGCAGAACATTATTTTATCTGAGCCTTCAGGGATGCTGTCCCTGAATCAAATGATGTGGTGATTTCCCGAATTTTTATATTCATTAATGAGGGTGACTCTTGTTTTGCATGTGTACAGTATCTATCCTATTACATGGTTTGTGTTTTTCCACTGTGGAGAAGTGTTACTGTTCAATTTCAGATTTCCCCCATTGATAAAATGAGCCGTTTGACTGGTGTCTTTGGGTATTCATAGAACTGCAAAGTTACCAGAATTGGGATTCTGAACAAATATTATATAAAAGTGTCACTGTTCTACAACAAAATAAAAGTTGAACTGAAGAAGTGAGTACATGGCCTAGATTTCAAACCACAGCTCCTTTTGAGTGCATTTATGGTAAATTGTTGGAGAAAAAATTTGTACATAGTGAAGCTCTCTCAGACAGTCTGTCAGAGAAATACTTTTAGCTGTATTTTACCCAGCATGTGATACATACTGAAACCAAACTCTATTCTCTACTGCCAAGACAGCCTGGTTCATGTAACTGCATACACATTCACACACAACTCACACAGTATGTGCCTGATTACAATACCATAAACCCACAAAATGGGTTTCCAAGGAAACAGAATTGCATTTTTGACAAATGCACACAATTTGTTACTCATATCTATTACCGTGCCAGTTTTCAAACCTCTTTCTACAGCTAGTGTATGTGCTTTCTAATACACAGCTTAAGCTAAGTAAAATGCTCGCTGTTGCTACTGGAAAGCTGTCTTCTGTGATTAGCGTGGATGCATAGTGACAGTGGATTGCACTCCCGCACATGCCTTCCAGGGGATGAAATTGAATGGACATGGTTGAAAAGTAACTATTACAGCAAGGTTTCCTGGGTTGGTGGACAATAGGCTCATGAATTCTGTACATTTGATATACCAGTTACTAAGGTTTGAAAAGCATGGAAACAAGGATATGCTTTTTAAGGGCTCCAGAAGCCATTCTGAATTTTATAGCTTAAGTTCTTTAAATTAATGCTTCAGGCCCTAGTAAAACTTGTTATGGTCAGTTACAATATGGAGTCTTCTTCTGTCAGTCATGCTATCATATACTTATCATATATACTTAAATAGGGGGTGGGAGCAGCTAGTTGGCAGGTACTACATCCTTTCTGGAGTCAAATGAAGCTTTTGCACTTGGGTCAGAGATAAATAGTTTGTGTGTGTGTCTGTAAAGCCCAGGGTGAGCATTATAAGATCTGCTTACCTAGGAGGCTTCAACTGCAAATAAACATACATTTTAACAAAAGGCTATATACTGCAAGCTTAGGACATTGCCTGTTCTAGAGGTACAGTTGTATTTTGATGGTGGGTGAGAGAGGAAAGGGATAAGAAGTGGGTTTTAGATCTGAAATAGCTTGTGGCTAGGATTTGGCTTTGAGGTTCAAGGTCAAAGCAGGGTTAAAATGCAGGCTCAGGCTTCAAATTAATATAGTTGAAGTGTCTCAAACATTTCTTGCAAGATTTCGGACTGCAATGGCAGGGACTTCTCAGTTCTGTTGTTCTCATGAGATTTCTACCATTTGGGGCTGTAATCTCACAGGAATAATAATCTGTGTGGTTCTGACTGCATCCAACCTAGAAGCAGGAAACAAGACCTCTTGCAGTTTTGGAACTTACTCAGAACCAAAATTGTGAGGATAGGATAACATCTGCGATTGTGAATCTAAACCCCACAAAATTAAAATGATTCCACATCCAAAGTTGGTCCATTTCTAGTTACACTAGACATCAGCAGAATCAAGGACCACAATGTTGTAGGTTTTTATAGGTGGAAGCTTTAAAAGTAAAAACCTCTGAAGTAACTTTCTTTTTTCTTTAAGCACCATTCAGGTTGTTCTCCCAAGAAACACGTGACTCAGCAGCCTATTACCTGCGGTTGGTCCTGGAAAACTTAAAAAGTACAGTTACAAGGGATTCTTCTTCTTCACTTCAAGCAATGGGAAGCAAAAATTCTACCACAACCGTCAATAAGGTAATGATAATCTTCATTGCATAAAAACGGTTTGAGGTTTCAGTCTTTAAAGCACAACCTTATTTAATGTCATTGTTGTTTTATTTTTATTTCAATCGACTGTTTTTTTTATTTAGAATCTGAACTGTACAGAAATGATTACCTTTCTGATCAATAAGCAGTCCTACATGTCATAATGAAGTTTAATATTATGTGCATACACATTTACAGAACACATGATCAGGACTCTGGAAACTTAAACATAGTATGACAATGTTATCAAAGATTTTATGAAAAGGACATGTTTTTTCTGTGGTGTCAACTTCTTTCAGAGGAAAGAGTAAGTTAAAGTAATTCAATGAGAGGCATATTTAAACACTATTGTCTTTATCTGTTTGTGATAATGTGTTTCCTGGTGACAACCTATTATGTGTTGCATCTAGGTCATGTCAGGCCAATTTACCCATTTCTGTGCAAATATTATTTTGTAGCAATCATTTTCCCAGAAGCCCATGAATGAATAAATCCAGTTATTCTGAACTTTAATAAAGGTAATCTAATGACTGAAATGGTCTAAATTGTGGAACATCTGTTACATGAAGTTCTGATGGAAAAAAAATTCTTCGAGTGATTGCTCATGTCCATTCTACTAGAGGTGAGTGCATGCCACCATGCACGGTTCCCGGAACTTTTTTCCCCTTAGCAGACCCTCTGGTGCCCCCTGGAGTCCCGCACGCATGCCGTGGTATATGAGGCACTGCCGGCCCTACACCCCCTAGGTTCCTTCTTTCCGCCCTTGATGGTTGCTGGAACTAGCCTTGCTCTCTGCAAGTACTATTCCCCTTGTTTGAACTCTTTGTTATTTGAAGTACTTTAGTTAGTTTTAAGTAGTTGTTAAGTAGTGTTAAGTGTAGTTAGATAAGAAGTCCTTGAGGGACTTCGAGCGGCCAGGCCATGCCCCCGTCACCTGGATTTAAGTCGTGTGCCTCCTGCAGGAAGGCTTTCCCACTCAGCGATCGGTGCCTTAAGTGCCTGATGGAAGAGCACAGGAAAGATAAATGTAAGATCTGCAGGGCTTTTAAACCATGGACTCAGAAGGACCGAGCGATCCGGTTAAAAGCCCTGCTGTCCGGTTAAAAGTCCAGTGTCCGAACAGTCCCGCTCCACCTCGGCACCGAGCGTCACCTCAGTGCAGAGTGCACCGCCGGCACCGGGCTCGACTCAGCACTGAGCAACATCCCTGGTGCCGAAGAAGAAGAGACAGCAGGCGGAGTGCAGACACACCCCTGCTCCATCGGTGCGGGCAGGGTTGAGTGCGGAGATGCACTGGCCACAGCCTGTCGAGTCTTCTCCAGTGCCTGCATCTCCGAGCAGGGAGCATCCCCCAACTCCTGGAAGTGGGAGAATGCCCCTGCTGATGCCGTCAACACTGGAGGCTTTTCAGGTGGCAAGAGCCTTGTTGGCCTTGCCCACGATACCTACGACCCCCTCTGCTGAGGGAGAAGGGGTCGGTGTCACGGGGAAAGCCCATGTTGGATCTCCCCGAAGGGTGGTGGAGATCCCCGGTACGGGGAGGAAGATCTCCCACCAGACGGCCACCGGGGACAGAGTGAGGACGCTCCCCCAGCAGTCACTCCAGGTCGGCGTCGTCGAGCCAGTCTGCTTCAACTCAGATGTGGAGTCTTCCTCTCAGCACTGATGTTGGTCCCCAGCACTGGAAGCAGCGCAGGCCAAGAGACGGCACCGGTAGAGGTCCCCCAGGTGGCGCTCAGACACCTCCTCCTCCAGATCCCCGGCACCGAGGAGTTCACCCACACTGAGGCGGTGCAGAACCCAGTTGCCATACGAAGACCCCCCACCGCGCAGTCCCGGTCACCGGAGTCAGGCTCGGCACTGTGGAGCTCAGAGTGGCGTCGGTCTCCATCACCAAGGGGCAAGCAGCTCCGCAAGTCCTTTGTACTGAGATGGCGCTCCGGTACCAAGAGCTCTTCGGAGAGTGCCTTCATCCGTCGGCACTGCTCATGGTGACAGAGGCGGTCATCGTCATCCTCCACGTCGGAGGTGTCAAGAGGATGGTCCCCGCACGGCACAGCACCTGAGACCGAGGATGGCCACAGCACTGCTGGTCTAGTGGCTGGAGGTCCCACAGGGGGGACAGTCATTGGGACAGCCAGCGCCCCCACAAGGCATCACAGCAGGTGGCGCAGTCAGCCCTGGTTTGGCCCCAGGGACAATGGCCACAATAATGGCCTTATTGGGCCCCATGGGGCATCCAGATGGGACTGGGGCCCCAATCCACCCTGTCAGCGGGGGTGCAGTCAGTGCCCCTGGCACAGGAGAAGGCCCATAGATGCTGCTCCTCGGACGAGGAGTCGGACCCCATGGAGGGACCCTCTACGGGTGCATCCCTTTGGCAGGCAGGGGATCACCTGCAGGATACACCTCGGCAGTCCTCTCCCTCCTTCACGGATGAGGCAGTCTCCCGGGACCACGTGGTACCACTGGAGGATTTCAGGATGCACCAGGAGCTGCTCAAGAGGGTGGCCTCTAACTTGGGACTAGAGGTCAAGGAGTTAGTGGAGGCCAATGATACCCTCTTCAATGTGCTGGTGGCGGTTGCCCCAGCGAGATGGACTTCACCACCATCCTGGATGAAGGAATCATGGTGGCTAGGGCAGCGCTCCATATGTCAAGTGACACTGCTGATTCGGAGGGTAGGGCCATAGCCTCCACCATTTCCATGAGGAAGTGCTTGTGGCTGCAATCCTCAGGCCTGTCCCAGGAGGTGCAGCAATCAATCCAGGACCTCCCCTTTGATGGGTTGGCCCTCTTCTCAGATCAGACGGATGTGAAGCTGCACGGTCTGAAGGACTCCAGGGCCACGCTTTGCTCCCTGGGCCTGTACATGCCCCAGGCTCCCAGGCGCAGCCCCAGGCGCAGCAGCAACCAAGGCCTCCGCCTAGGCCCTTTCAACCCAACAGAAATAGGGACAGAAATAGGGGGTTTAGAAGATGGAATCCCCTCTCCAGCAGGGGCCCCCCAGGGGTTCAGGCAATCGTAGGAGGCACTTTTGGTGGTGCGCCCGAAGGTGGCGCCCCTACTGCTCTCCTGGAACTGCCTCGTCCCTTCCTGAACAGGTTAAGGCCCTTCTATCCCGAATGGGCAAAGATTACATCGGACCGTTGGGTCCTCAGGATAGTCTCTGGGGGCTACACCATACAATTTACCTCTAGCTCCCCCAACAACCCTCCCCCCCAAGTCCCTCTTCAGGGACCCCTCTCACAAGCAACTCCTCTTGAGGAGGGTATCCATCTCCTACAACATAGGAGTAGTGGTTATGGTTCCTCAAGGCAGAAGGGGGTATGGGTTCTATTCGAGGTACTTCCTTATCCCTAAGGCAAAGGGGGGTCTGAGACCTGTGTCGTCTAAAAAAATGTCAGGTTTTGCATGGTTTCCCTAGCCTCCACAATCCCTTCCCTGGATCCAGGAGACTGGTATGCCGCCCTTGACCTCAAGGACGCATACTTCCATGTGTCCATCCTCCCCAGCCACAGGGGCTTCCTCCGTTTCACAGTGGCTGGCTCCCACTACCAATTTACAGCCCTGCCTTTGGCCTATCTTCAGCTCCAAGGATGTTCACCAAATGCATGGCGACAGTGGCAGCCCACCTGAGGCGAAAGGGTGTGCAAATCTGCCTTTACCTGAACGATTGGCTGATCAGGGGTAGGTCCAGATCCCAAGTGCAGGAGAGCGTGACCCTCACTTGCTCCATGTGCAGCAAGCTGGGACTACTCATAAAGGAGCAGAAGTCCACACTAACCCCAGTGCAACGCATAGAATTCATTGGGGCCACCCTGGACGCTTCCCAGGCCAGAGCCTTCCTGCCTCAGACACGTTTCGAGGCAATTGTCTCTATCATCTCCCAGCTGCACCAATGCCCCACGACAACAGCCAGGCACTGCCTGCAGCTGTTAGGCCACATGGCGGCCTGCATGTACGTAGTGAGACTAACTCACCTGAGGCTCAGGCCACTTCAGGCATGGTTGGCCTCGGTATATGTGCCAAGCAGACACCCACTGAATTGGGTAGTCACAGCTCCCCTGCCCGTCCTAACCTCCCTAGACTGGTGGAGGTTTCCCAGGGCAGTGTTGAAGGGCATTCCATTCAGGAACTGGTCCCGTCAGTCACCCTAACCTCCAATGCCTCGGATGTGGGATGGGGAGACCACATCAACGCCAACCTGAGCACTCAGGGGCTCTGGTCAGGGTAGGACAGGCGCCTGCACATCAACATGAAGGAGCTGAGGGCTATTCACCTAGCGTTCAGGGTGTTCCTCTGATTCCTGACAGGCAGAGTGGTTCAGGTGCTGACAGACAACACCACAGCCATGTTTTACATAAACAGGCAGGCTCTCTGCGAGGAAGCTACCTGTCTGTGGGACTTTGCCATGAGGCACGACTTCCACTTGACTGCCTCTCACCTCCTGGGAGTGAGGAACGATGAGCCGGATCGCTTCAGCAGGTCATTTCTATCCCGCCACGACTGGTCGCTGCACCCGGAGGAAGTGACTACAATCTTCCAAAAGTGGGGTGTTCCCCAACTGGACCTATTCACGTCGGCCTGGAATGCGAAGTGCCCGAGGTTCTGCTTGCTTGGGGGTTGCGAGATCGGGTCGATTTCCGACGCGTTCCTCATCGACTGGACGGGGACCCTCATGTACGCGTTCCCGCCCATTCCGCTCCTGCCCAAGGTCCTGCTGAAAATAAAGAGGGACAGGGCAGACATCATACTCATCACTCCAGCCTGGCCGAGACAGCATTGGTTCAGCATGCTGCTGGACCTTTCAATTGCTCCGCCCATGGAGCTCCTGAGGCAGCACGACCTTCTCTCCCAGGATCATGGTCGCCTGTTGCATCCGGACCTGGACTCCCTGAACCTCATGGCTTGGAGGCTCTGTGGCTGATGGAGGGAAAGAGAGCCTGCTCGGTGCAGGTCCAACAAGTCCTGCTGGGCAGCAGGAAACCTTGTACACAGGTCATGTATCGGGCTAAGTGGAAACTGTTTACCTCTTGGGTCGAGTCCCGGGGCATTCTGCCCAGCCTCTCACCTCTGCAGGCGATCGTGGAGTACCTGCTCCAGCTAAAGCTCCAGGGTCTGACGCTGGCCTTGTTGAAGGTTCACTTGGCGACCATTTTGGCCTTCCATCAGTCGCTAGAGGGGAGATCCCTGTTCTCCCATCCCATGTCAGTCAGATTCCCCAAGGGGGTGGAGAGGCTGTATCCGCAAGTCCACGACCCGGTGCCTCCCTGGGATCTCAACCTGGTCCTTTCAGAGGGGAGACTGTGGTGCATCATGGGAGATTAAGTCTGGCTAGAAGCCTGACCCATAAGGGAGAACAAGAAGGGTATAAGGCACCTGAATCCTGGTTCCTATGAGGCATCACAGCAACTTAGTCACTTAATATGGAGGCATATTAATACCAAACTGGCCCAAAACTAAATGTTTCATTTGAATTGGCTGATCCAAATGAAATTATTTGGAAACTAAATATTTTATTTCAATTTAAGCAATGGCACATACTTTTTTAAAATGATATCTTCCCATGGAAAACTGACTTTTTTAGTTGAAACATTTTCTGTTGATTAAACATTTTGACAGAAAATTCCTGAGCAGCTCTATTTAATTATAGAGAGCAGTCCACATCTTTACTTTTATTATTCTTGGGTCAGTAGACAGGTTGTGGCATAGAGCTAGCTATGCCAGTTCCATGCCACCATCGGATTCCTCTTGCCAGGATACTATATAAGTGCTAAGTATCGTTGTAATAATTTTCTTGTACTGTCATGTAAATGTAGTAATAACAGGACTGTGAATGATGAAATTATCTGACCACTGACTAGATTGATCTCAACTGTAGAAGTCAGGTGAAGTTTGCACAAATAATAGTGGAAGGCAGAGGTAGTGGGGGAAACAAAGGTGACTTTTCTGAGGATGGATTAGGGACTAAGAAAAGAAAATGATCTTCAGCCCTGTGGAGAGGGAGTTTAAATGAAGAACACTGTCATGTTTCACATAAACCACTGGATTCTTTAGGATTTTGTTGGGATACAGCTGGTTAGGGGAAGGCAAAAGAAAATTCCTGGTCTTACTGAAGATCATGATTCAATTTGGTGGCTGGAGTGAGCTTGTGTTGCAGGAGAAAAATGTTTCTAAAGAATGATTTTAAGGGATAGTACTGCATCCAATTTGTTCCTATAAAAGGTTGAAAGCTAGAATGTCTTAAAATATTATCAAGGTAAGCTTCCTTTTAAATGCACTTGGAAAAAAGAAACTCTTTTTTTTGTCCTGCAGTCTTAAAGATAGAGAAATAACATTAAAATGCTTGTCGAGTATTAAGGCAAACATTTTCATATATTTATAAAGAGTACCTTACAAGGTTATATCAAATATGTTATCTCAAGTGGCGAATGATGACGTTTCTTCTGAGTAGATTTATGACAAGTGATATTTTGGATTAGTCTGACCAGCAAACCAAGATTTGCATGTAGTCTCAAAATGCTGTCGCATGTCAATAAGTGGGTTTGGATTTTTTGGGAAGGAGGGAGATTGTGGATTCATCAAAACTGTAGATATACAATACCTGAAATACAAACCTATATAGGCAAAGTAAGATTATTTTTGATTAGTCACAGCAATATTTGTGTCCATCTCTCATGTGCATATAATGGAGATGTTGCTATTATCTGAAATTAAACAGAAGTCTAAGATGGTGACTGCTCTGATAGTGGTTGGAGCATAGTTTGACATATTTTTATGATAAATCCCAGTGCAACCAGAATTTTAATAATGCACAAACACCTATTACATATGCACAAGATTTATTTCAAATTGAGAGTAAGAGTAAATCATAAAAAACTCAGTTTAAATGATCTACAGACTTGGCTGGAAGGGTCAAGTGCACGCATCCCTTTGCAGAACCAGGGCTTTAGATGCCGCAAGATGTCCATCTTACTTTTCTATGTCACTGTCCTAGTTCAGAAAGAAGGCCTCTGTTAACCTTACTCATCCTTGCAACAATCCTGTATGGTTTTATTTGGTCAGAACAGATTACTTCTCATAACTTCCTGTATAGCCAGATCCGTCTTTTTTTATGGACTAAAACCAGCTTTGAAGCTTTACAGATTCAGTTTTTCCATAGGTGTAGGGATGGACTAGAGGAAGAGTGCAGCTACCCTCTGGTTGTGTCATGGGCTCTCGTGCGCACACAGTTCTTTAATAGATATCATGCTACGGCTGAGTTCAGCTATTCTGTGCCACTTGTCTTTTCATGTTTTTAACTCGTAGCACTTTTGTGTGGCCCTTGTGGGGTGGGGAGTGGGTCAGTTCATGTCTTGAATTAAGGAGAAACATAGCAACCTGCTTCCATTCCCGCTAGCTGCCATCTAGCACCTCCTTGTCAGTGGTGCTTGGAAGCAAATTGTTTTTTTTAAAAAGGCTTAAATTAAAATTAGGAAGATTATTCTGAATAGTAATGGGCCTTAATGAAGCTGTTAAAGTAGAATCTTAGAGAATAAGTGCCCCCTTGTGTTACTCCTAGTTTAATGTATATAGATAAATGGATACACATCATGAAGCATTCTTGTGTGCACACCTAAATGTTTACATCTATACCCTCTCCTTCCTTTGCTATGTGAAGCAGTTCCCACACACAGCAGCAGCTAGAAGAAATGCCACAATACAATATTTGCCTGGCAATCCTGTGCTGGGAGCTACCTATCAGATGCTCTACAAGGAGAAGGAACCCAGAAACCACAAGGGTTTGTGTAACATGAGTTCCCAAGATATAGCCTGCTGCTGGGGGCTGGGCCAGAGGGACATCTTTACTGAGTCAGGCACCTGACTGACATGCTCTGAAAACCAATTACTGGTGCAACTACTGACTGCACATAGCTAGGATCTCTCAGACCTGTTCACTAAGTGCAGATAAGCACAGTGTTCTGGTGAAGAGACTTTAAGGAGATGCAGCTTCTCGGCTGCTCGAAGGAGGGAAGGATCCCTAAGTCTCCTATATGCCCAGTGGTTTTCACCCTGCCACCCTTGTCTGGTGGGTCAAACAGAATTTGAACATCCAGAGGCCTGCTTCATACCAAATGGTAATCTCTCAGCCTTGCAAAGAGGAACACCACACCGTTCCACTGAGTTGCAAAGCTCTAGTCAGTTGATGCCTCAGGGGAGATTTTGGTGGTCCTCTTGATTCTTATACTCAGTGGGATTGTAGACAAGTGAAGAAGGGAATAATTGAAAAATGTTGTGGGGTTATTCTTTTGACTACTTAGATAGTCTTGATTTCCATGCTTTTCCCCTTTTAGCCCTGGCTCTTGTCTTTACCCCTTCTTTTAATGTCACCCTATCTTTTCCCTTAATAAAGGCTAGTTTATTTTTACTAACTGATTACTTCATGTGGACGCTAGGGTTATGTCTACACTACCCGTGGGAGTGAGCCTCCCAGCCCAGTTACAGAGACTTGTGTTCGCAGAGCTTGCATTAGTTTGTTAACAATAGCTGTACAGATGTTACTTGGACGTTGTGATTCGAGCTTTCAAGCTGCACCATCTACACAGTTGATCTTGACATACTAGCGCAAGCTTTGCTAGCATAAGTCTGTGGATCTGATCTGCGAGGCTGGCTCCAGTGTAGACATACCCTAGGTGGGAGGCACTGCACCTTAACAGGTATAGTAAAGAAAGGATGGGCTAAGGGATGAGACCTGGACCATAGTGACACTTAGGAAGGAGAAGTAAGTGGACTTTCCCACTCAAGTGTGCTAGGGGTGCTCAGGACAGAGCTACAGCCATATCACACATGAATAGTTTAATACTAAATTCTTATTTACAGTAACTGACTTTATTTTTACATATTACAGAAATGAACTGTATCAGTCACTGCACATAGATGCCTCTACAGAAAGTCACTTAATGTTTTTAAACTTAATACAAACCAAAATGTCTTAAAGAAATTGAAACAAATTAGGATCCTGTCTCTAAGCATTTGTGAGTATATTATTATATCATTGAACTCCATCTTTGGCCTTTTAGACACCAGTCCCATATTCAAACAGCTTGAATGTTGCCTTTTTAAATAAGTGTTTTGACTTCTGAAGTGCTTATGATTAAGGTCAAGTTTAACTAATATCCTTCATGAGTATAAGAGCCAATATAAGTTATCCTTGAAAGTCTGTTTTTGTTGTCACTATACTAATTCAGAGTCCTAAAGTGCATTGCACTTGAAATATTGCTGTCATGTCACTAAAGTGGTAAATATTTTACAATATGTACTCCCCCAAAATCATGCCAGTTGCAATAGATGCATGCCTCTCTCCCTACCCCCACACACCATTGCTCGGTCTCTTGTGGCTACTTGCACTTGTAACACAGCATAAATCCACAACATCCGTAGCTCTGGCACTTTGTTTTAACCATGTTTAACAAAGAGATAGGTCCAGCCATTCAAGTTTATTATTACTTGTAATCAAGCTCTTCACAGAAAGGAAACTACAGGGACTCAAGCCACAAACACTTGCTGCCACCACGTACATTTGTATTGCACAGAGGGTTTTTTTTTTAATTATCTCAATTTTTCTTGGCAGTGTCCCCAGACTTTAAGACTCTGTCGTCCTTCTGAAGCCCAGCCAGGATACATACTACAGGATCCAGGCCATAATCATTGAGACAGTAACTCAGAAATGTTAAGCTGTTTCATCAGCACAGATCCTTCATGTGGATCCATCATTTTTTCCCATTTGCAATTATTTTCCTCAATCCTCTGCTCTAACAGTTGGATCATGGAATATGTCCTGAAGTCATGACAGTATCAACCTTAATTTTTAATTTTCTTGCTCTTGTTGATTTGTTTCTTATTCTTAGATGTAGACGGTTTCTTGTGTGCATGTGTGTTATTCTTCTTGGGGGCACAGTATCCTGTCTACGTCTGTGTTTAATTCAACTTCTACTAATGTCAGATCATGTCCCTATGCTTAAAAGGGCCTAAACATGAAAACTCCTTGATGTACTCATACACAGACAACTTGCTCTTTCTTCTACTCATGTAGGTTTCTTTGTTTTGTTTTGTTTCCTTTGCATGGAACTCTGTCAGGAAGAGCCTTTATTTTAATTTAATTGTATTATATTAAGCCAAAAAATCTGGAGTGAAATCTGGTCATATTGCAGTCAGCAGTAAAACTCCCACTGACTTCAGGGCGACCAGGATTTTGCCCTTGACATCCACAAGGGTTCCCACATGTTATGATAGCAGGATCAGGCCCTTGCATCCAAATGCATTCCCTTTGTGTAACATTTCTAATACATTCGCGCTCTTCAAGCAACAAATCAAATCATTATCAAGTGTCTGTCAATGTTTTTATCCCTTTGAGGAAATGACTGAGGGAAAACAAAGCAATAAATTGAAAGGAAAAAAAAATCTGTTCTTGATTACTGCATTATGCAGATAAAACAGAAACTGTCAACTAAACTATCGCTTACTTTAACACATTCCCTGCTGCTGATGGATGCATTCAGGGATATGCTGTGTGTTCCTCAGTGCACTTTTTTTTTTCTGGGTGGGAATGAGCCATCTTATGCTGTTTTCTATGTCTACTTACAAATCGTTTAGGCAGCTTTGACCCCTCTATGATGTCATGGTCCTAGCATGGACCTAAACCCAAGCTCTATATCCAAACTCTGCAGAATTGTTGCCTCAAACTTTGTCTCAGGCCCATCTCTAATTACAGGTAGAAATCTGCATAGTTGAGGTTAAGGATACAGTGCTGATATCCAAGTTAACTCATCGCTTGGGGTCTTTAAATAAAAATTGGATGTCTTTCTAAAGATAGTCTAGTTCAACCAGAGTAAAATACTATGGCTGGTGTATGATGGGGTACAGAAACCCACATTGTCCAGGAAGGTGTTAATGAGCTGCTGTGTGCTCAACCAGCTGTGCTTTGCTACATCTGTAACAGCTGTCAGGTTTGGAAAGAGGAGTTTAATGGGGAGAGCATAGCTTAGTTGGGAACTGACCAGGAAGGAGACCACATCTCCAGCTCTTGGTGGGGCCAACAACTGGCCTTAAAAGAAACAAAACAGAACCCTAATGGTTCTATAGAATGTGTCATCAGTATAGGTGTGAATGCTGCCCATGCTGGGTCTTGGACCAGTATACATTTTTACATGGGAGAGTCACAAATTTTAAGGTCAGAAGGCACCCCTAGAGCATCTAATCTGACCTTCTGTCTAGAACTGGCTACCAACACCAGCCAGCACCTGCACGCTCTCATTTCTCATCTCATCTGGTCTCATTTCAGTTATAGGGTTAAAGTATTGCAGTCCACAGGAGACTAGCCTATTATGTGCCAGAGGCGGAGAATGACCCCCTACCCACACGCTGCAGAGGAAGAATCCTCTGCCCCTGCAAGGTCACTGTCAGTCTGAGAAGGAGGGAAATTCCTCCACAATCCCACATATGGTGATCGGTTAGACCCTGAGCACATGAACAAGAATCAGCCAGCCAAGCACCTGAGAGAGAGAATGCTCAGTGCCATGCCACCTCCTCCTTACGCACCCTCCCACCAGTCCCATCTCCAGCCACGGCCATCGCCTGTTGCTTCAGAGGAGGGAGATTTAAAAAAAAAATCCCTCCCAGAACCCACTGGGCATGGGAGGGATGTTCCCATCGCTTCCTGACTGCTGCCGGTGGCCAGCTGAAACCCTGAAACATGAGCTCTTGAGGAACATAGGACATAAAATGGACGTGATCTCCAGGGCTGTTGAGTCATGTCCTCCTACCATCACAGGCAACCCAGTCATATGATTGCATTCAAAAATTTGTCCATCTCTCTAAACTAATTAAGTTGCTTTGCCCCTAATTATCCTATCAAGAGGTGGTTCCAGAACCTCACTCCTCTGATAGTTAGGAACCTTCTAATTTCCCATCTGAATTTGTACATGGCCAGTTTATATCCACTTGTTCTTGTGTCAACATTGTCCTTTAGCTTAAATAGCTCTTTACCCTCCCAGGTATTTACCCCTCCTTCCACCCTATATAGAGAGAGCAATCATATCCCCCATCCTTTTTGCTAAACTAAACAAACCAAGCTTTTCCAATCTCCTCTTATAAGATTGATTGGGGGAAAGGGTTTCTATTAGCTCTTCTCTGCACCTTTCCCATTTAATATATTTTTTTGAACATGGAAGATTTCCTGAGACTGGATGCTCAAGGAGCAGGATAGAGAGGGGATGAAGGACTCTTAAAACATCCATAGCAGATACTTACAAACATTCACAAGTTGCTATAAAGTAATGGGCATTCACAATAAATAAATAAAAACATACATAAATGTGACCTCAAACACTGAAAGGAAAAAGTTAGTTGTGTTTGCTTATCCTTATACCAGTTTGATCTACAAAAACAGAAATTGCTGAAGAGTGTAGTAAAAAGAATTGTGTTTGTGTATGAATGATACACATGGACACACAGAGAGCGATAGATATCTGGGTAGATTTCCATAATAGGACAGATCCTGTAGTTCTCAGGCAGGTAAAATTCCCACGGAAGTCTCTCTCTACACAACATGCAAGGCTTCGTTGTATATATATTGCTACTCTGGTTGGGTTCTGGCAGCTTCTAAAATATAGAACACTCTGAACTCCACTCAAGGTCTCAAACTATTTCAAGGGGTACTACCCTATTCCTGTAACTTATCACGATCCCGTTGATTTTGTAGTGTACAAGGGCATTCTCCTAGCCCAGACCCTAAAGGGTTAATGCAGCAGCCAGTTAACTCTGATCTGTTAGGGTTACGTCTACACAGCATTTTAGAACAAGCCTCCCAGGTTGGGAGGAGAGAGATCTGGGCTAGCAGGGCTTGCGCCAGTGCTCTAAAAATAGCTGTCTAGACAATGCTTTGAAGATGTGGCTTGGGCTGGAGCTCAGGCTCTGAAGCCACAACTTCAAACCACTATCTATACAGCACTTCGGAACACTTATGGGAGCCTTGCCAGCCTGTATCTGTCAACCCAGGCTGGAGAGCAGGGGATATAAAAAGGCCAGCCTGGGAGGCAGCAAGGGGTAGGGATGGAGGGAGAGACACCTGGGTGTGAGTTAGAGCACTGCCCACAGATCTGTAAGTGGAAACAGCTTGACTGTGGCTGCTGCCTTTATTCAGCTGCTGCTGTTTCTGTTCTGTGTGGACTCTTTGTAAGTTCTCATAAAAATGGCCCTGGGAAGAACGGACCAAAATAGACTGACTGGCTGCCTGTTTTATTTTCTTGGGCAGGGAAATCAGTGCACCAGTCCACAGGGAATTTTGCATAAGTAAGGCCTGTTGGATCAGGTCCATAATTGGCTAGCTAGCCTCATTATTCAATACTATCAGTTTTATATATCATTTATTGCTGAGTGTTTTTCCTCATTTATTAACCCTTCTTCCTGCCTTTCTTTTATATCTAACCCCCCTCCGCCTCTGTTTTTCTTGGTCCTTTCTCTCCTATTTTTTTTCATTTATTTTATATTTGTTTCCTTTTCCTCATATTTATCCCTTCTTTATTTCAGCCTCTCTTCCTGTATTTTCTTTATCTCTCTTTTTGCACATGTATGTATCTGTTAATTAAGTCACCAGGAGGCATATTTGGAGGCCCCAGAGCTCACCTTGAACTAGAGATATAGAAAAAGCTTACTCATGCTATAACCAAAATGCTACTTTGAATTAATTGACATAAGTGCTTTTTGACTTTGGGAAAGGAAGGAGTACTACAAAGGCAATATTTGCAATGAGGCAGTGTAATGGGCTGCACTCACCAGTTTGGTGCCTCCTGCTGGTCGTTCTGGTGATTAGCTCTGCTAACCAGTGCACCCTCCTTGGGTTGGTGCTTCACCTGTCCCCTCACTCACTCCTGGATCCACATCTCTCTCAGGACCACAACTAGAAGGCTGTGCCATGATCTGTGCTCCCCCTTTCCAGGGACTTTCTCTGCAATCCTTGTCTGGCCACTTCCCTCAATAGTGACTGGAGTCTTCTGGTCTGGTCACTTCCCCAGTGGCATAGAAGGGGATGTGGGGGGGAGGGACCCATGCCTACCCAGTACTCTGGGTCCCAGCCCAGGGACCCTACAGAAGGAAGCCATTTGCTGCATCCCCTCCAACTCCTCAGTCCATTTTCCTGGGCCACTTCTCCACATCCCTTAGCACCCTCTCTGCCTTTGCTTCAGGGCCTCAGCCTGAAAATCCCTACAGCCAGCCTGGAATAGTCCTTAGCTCCTCCAGCCCCTGTCTGCAGTACTGTTCTGTCCCGGGTGATAGCTGCTTTAGCCTGCAAGGCACCCAGTCCTTCCTCCTCAAGCTCCAGGGAGTGACTGACTGTGTCCTGCCCTGAAGTTCTTCTTAACTGGGCCCTCTGGGCCATGATTGGCCTCTCCTCTCAGCCCATCTCCATGCAGCCTGCCTAGAGCTCTATTCACCCCTTAGAGGCCAGTGTGGGCAGACACCCCATCACAGGCAGAAGTTTGAAAGAATGATAAATGGAGGGCATAACTGCTATGTAGCATTTATTGATCTTGAGAGAGCTTATGACGTGGTTCCACGGGAGGTGGCGTTAGGTATTGAGATGGATGGGAGGGGGAATGCAAGAACTAGAGAAGACAGAGGAGCTGAAGTGAGAGTCAAGAGTTAAGCTAATAATGATACTTGGAATTTCAGAGAGTTTTGAGGTGATGGTAGGTTTGAGACAAGGCAATGTGCTGAGTCCACTTCTCATCATCCTAGATATAGAGTTACTTAGGAGGAGAACCAAGCTTGTGGGGAGGCAGAGAAAAGTTGCGTGTGCTGACAATCTGGCCCTTTTGGCTGACAGCAAAGAGGGATTGGTAAATATGGGATCAAACTAGGCATCAGTGTTTAAAGATCATGGTTTGAAGGTAAACACGAAGAAAACTGAAGTAGGGAAGGTGGAAGAAGAGCTGTGATTGAAGTTTCAGGAGAGAAGCTGAAGCAGAAGAAAGAATTTGTGTACATGCGAAGTACACTTAGTGAATTCCAGAGAGATCTGGAGAACTGAAAAGAAGAAGCCAGAGTTCCTGGGCCTCAGTGAGAAAGATGGCATGAGTACTAAAAGACCAGTGGTTAAGTTAAATTAAGTTAACTGGAAGGAAAAGTATATACTGCCTGTGTTTGACTCTGCCTGCCTTGTTTGGAAGCAGTGGGTCTTACGGAAATGGAAAAAGAGAAGAAACAAGTAGCAGAAAATAATATACTGAGGAGACCAGCAGGCAAGCAGAGGGTAAACAGAATGCACATGGAAGAAATTAGGGGAAAGATGAATTTAGGACACTCAGGCTGGAGAGTGCATGTTTGAGGCGGGCTTAGATATGTGATGAGAATGGGAGAAGAACGACCAGCAAAGAAAGCATGGGCCAAAGAGGACAGCAGGAAAAAGACATGGAAGACCTAGGATACGATGGAAATACTTTGTCAAGAGAAGTTTGAAGAGAAAAGGACTGGAACTCCAAGACCTATGAACCTGTGCTGTGGACCAGAAGAAATGGCGAAGGATCATGGGCACCTCCCACCCTGTGTAAACAGGACAAGGAATCACAAAATGAAGTGAAGGAAATACTTTTCTTGTGAATAACTTCAGACAAAGTAGTAAACACCTTGGGCCTTGATTTTTTTGTTCTCAATTATACCAATGTCAATCTGAAGTAAATACATTGGTATTAATGGAGCTTCTCTGGTTTGACACTGAGAGCAAAATCTGGACCCATAAATTCTCGAGAGACAAACATAAAAATAAACCCCCATAAGTAGACTTGGCAGAATTCATTTTTTTCTATATAATTTCAATGGATGATATTGTTTATTCAAGCATTGTTTTTAAAATGTTATCAATTTTACATTTTTACATTTGCAGGAAATTATGGAGGGTCAGACAATTATTTAATGATAGTAGATGTTTAGATTAAAAAAGCTAAAGCTTTATAACCATAAAAACACAAATTGTCAACATCATATGTCAAAATATACAAAGTAAATATACTTAAATCAAACTCTAAGTTCTCAAGCAGCTTTTTTCTTACTTTGCCTTTCTGTAAATTTCAATTATGGATTGAAACATTTTTTTCACCTGCATGTATGATGAAATTGCCATTTACTGATATTTATCGATAAACATCTAATTCTTCCAAGCGTGCACATAATCCATATGTTGGTAAAAGGAGTAATATTTGAAACTTGCTGCAGTGACTTAAGTGGTCTCCTGGTTCATGGTATGCCATTTAAAATTAAAGTTTTCATAATAGCACTGGGTCCAATCAAACCCCCTCGAGTCGCATGCTGAGGGCATCTCTGTATTCCAATACTCCTTATATTCCAATACTCCCTTATATATAGGGGAGGGCTGATTCAGCAGCCTCTGAAATGGCATCCCTTTTCTTATTGACCAGCACTTCTTGAGTGCTGGGATCCGCATGGGGGGAAAGGTATAATCTGGAAGAGAAGTAAATGGGGCAGAGCATAAGGCAATGGAAAGGAGGCACAGAGTCCTTCAAGAGCTCATGGCAGAGAGATAACACAATTCCAGGCTCTGTGATATTTCTGCTATCCACTTCCATGGTGTGGCTCTCTCTTAAGGATCATCTCTATGTAGTGGGAATCTTGCTGGAGGGAACATCACTGACTTAGAGCCAGCACAGAATCATTGGCCTTCTCCTGGGTTGGCCTTGACCTTCTGTTAAGGTCTATTTAAGAATCTGAGGGAAATGTGGGGCCCTGCAACCAGTGCAAGTGGGCGACCATCCTCCCCTCCCAATGGAAGGATCAGAGATGTCTCCCTGAGGTAAAATTTGCATAGATATCCTGCCCTTTTGCTCCCTCCGGTGGATATTCCTGCAGAAGTGAGGCAGTCAGGCCCTCTCTTAATTTCAAATATAATATCACACCTCAAGCCACAAAACCAAATGTTATTCTCATCAATTTTACTTTGCATGTCATGGAGAAAACACTTCAAGACAGACAGTCGGAAGTTAGAGAAACAATCCCAGGCACCTAAGCCTGTATTATCATAAAAGTGTGGTTCAATTTATGTATTTATAGTCATATGATGATTTCTCAGAGAAACTGCAACAATGATCAGAGGCAAATTACCAAGTGAATGCTTTATTGACCATGATAACATGATACAGGAGAGAAAAGAGAAGATTTTGTGCATTCTCTCAGTGCTTCAAAAATCAATAGCTGTCTTCATCTCCCACGGTCCTTCCTCAAGCATCTGTGGCTTAACACCTCTGTCTGTTCTGTTCTATATTGGTTCTTATACCACACTCATATCACTGTAGTATCTGAACACCTTCCAGTAGTGTGTTAAGCAACATGTCTAATATCTGACACGTTTGTTCCCTTGTCCTCTCCTCAGGGAGAGAAACATGCAGTGGAATGCTTTGTTTTGGAATTGTTTAAAGACTTACAGAAGGGTAGCCGTGTTAGTCTGTATACAGCAAAAACAACAAGAGTTCTGTAGCACTTTTAAGACTAACAAATTTAATTTCAGCAGGCATAAGCTTTTGTGAGCTTCAGCTCAGATGCAGTTGCTGTATCATTTCTACCAACTGCATCTGAGCTGAAGGTCATGAAAGCTTATGCCTGCTGAAATTAAATTTGTTAGTCTTTAAAGTGCTACAGAACTCTCGTTGTTTTTAAAGACTTAGCTGTCCGTACATACCCATTGCTCTGTTTGTTAGAGTACAAGTTAAAAAAATGAACCTTACACTTACAGCAGAAGGTGGTGAAGTTTGTGATGGCCCTTATTCCTTTGGGAGTTCATTCCACAGGCTTGGACCAGCACCTGAGCTAGCACTGTCTCCTGCACAGATAAATTTTACCCTCATTGTATAGAGTTCAGTTTTAACAGAGGAATGAAGTTGTCGAACTGTCTTCATCCCAGAGCCTCAGTAATCTTTTAGATATCTGAGGCTCAGGCAATTAAGTGCCTTAAGAATAAGGACAGAAACCAGTAACCAGACATCTGTTTGAAATAAGATCTTGTAAATATTGCCAAACAATGGCGAGAGGACATGAAAGAATTCAAATGCAAGCAGAAGGTAAGAGATTCCTTCTACTTTAATGTAAGAAAAGGTGAGATAGTGTGTGCAGGGCTGATGCTGATGGACTTGGAAATCATGTCTATGGCCAGTAGACTGGAGAAACTGGTCTGTGGCAGTTCACGGAAATGCAGATATTATTGCTGCACTGCACCTGAGGTCACTGTTAGTTTGCATTATCTACTATGTAAGTACCACTCCTTCAACCCAGACTGAACCCTCAAACAGATCAAAATTATATATTTGTAATGACAACTTAGTTATTATTTATTATGCTTGTACCCAAACATTGGTGTTTGTCATAGTTCAGTTAGCAAAGAGAGGGTTTTTTTTAATGATAAATGTCAATATTCTGAATTTCCTACAATTAGGCATTAAGAGTCTGATCCACAATCCATAAATGTCCAATGTGAATATTTCCGTTGACTTTAGTGGGTTTTGGGTCAGAGCCTGAAACTGTACCATGCTTCCCCAACCTCAGCCTCCTTGTAGTGGTTGCATAGATGCAATAGTTAAACCAGATTAAATGAGAGGTCTTAGTATGAGGAGATGGGATCAGACTCCTGACCAACTGAAATGGGAGAAAGCAATCTACTGCTCAAATTCACACTGCTCAGTCACATGATCAGCCAATTTCTAGCTCCACGTCAAGCAGCGGCTGATATTGATTCAAGGAGCCTTCTTCCTATTGCCACTGGTCTCAACTCTTTTAGCTTGGTATACATGATATATACCGTCTCTACTAAAACTATCTGAAGCCTACTTGTTTTGGTGTTGGAAGACTGGCATCAGTAGATCCGCGGTTCATAACCTTTCCATACTGTGGCCCCATGCTATAACAGAAAAAAGTTTCAATCCCATCTACCTATAAAGAAAGGGAGAATGACTATGAACCCTTGGATCTGTTTGTAGTACCCAGGCTGAGCATACATGTAACAAAGAACGAGAATTAATGTTCCATGGCAGATTACACCAGACATTGATTTTCATAAATTTTCCCAATCACAAGTAAAAGATCAGGTAACTTTTCTTCTACATCTGCTTTCAAATCATGCTTACAGATATCATGAGGATAGGTCAAAAAACAAAAACAAAAAAACAAATCAGTAAGAGTCTTATTATAAGACGGGTATGCCAGTGAAGTGAAAGGCAGATCAAAGATTTAATTGCTGCCTATTAAATATATTGGAGGGGAATATAAATGAGTTTTAGCAGAGCATGATAAAAGGAGCTGGTTTTGTTCCAAATAAAATTATTTGTTTTATTATCTATCAAATTGGCATATATATAGGTCAATTTCTTTCTGATTTTTCTGATATAGGATAACATCAAGCTCTGTGATAGTTTTGAATAGTATTCAGATTTAATGATGAAAACTTCTTAAATCCAATCAACTACTAATGTGCATCTACAATTTATGTAGGGAAGCATTATTAGTTGGCCTTTATAGAACTACAGAGATTTTCAGAATCCTATGTATTTCCTTTCTAAATACAGGAATTCTAAATACAGAAATTGATTAGAAAATCAGACTGACCTACAAAAGAGTTGTATTTTGAAGGCAGTTCTCCCTCTCAAAACATTCCTCTCTGTTTTGTTTTACATTACGGATTCTTAAAGAAATCTCTCTCTTCCCACTGAATAATGTCAGTCTTGATTTTCTATTTATTAGTGAGTTGTGGTGATTGCATTCAAAGATGTAATAATCAGAAGGAACTTTGGTTTGTCTATTTTTTATAAAATTACACATTGATTTTAAAACTCGATCTTGTACCAATGGAGCTACGTAAATATACATAGCTGACAATCTGACCTGATGTACTTTCTGCAGCAACTGAAAATTCTGTACAACTGAATGATTCTTTTACTAACCTGCATTTCTTTAACTTTCATGTTAGTTTTTATTTTTAAAAAACATCTATTTCCAGAGCAAGAATATCTGCTTTGTCCCATTTGCAGAGAGCTACTGAAATGCCTAAAAGAACAAGAATTTCAAATTCACTCCTGTTTCTAGTTTTGTTCTGTTTTATCTTTCTAGGATAAATACATGAAGCCTTTGATCATTGATCCTGATAACCCAGAGAGGTACTCGCAGGTGCTTGTGGACCCCAGCAAACTATACAATGTGATGAAAAAAGCACGAGAGCAGAAATCCCGCCAGGAAGTCAGCCTGTTGAATGGACTCATAGATCTTGTGTTCAGCACTCAGGAGCTAGCAGTAGCCCATGGGCTAGGGCTGAAAGGGAAGGATAAAGAAGAAAAGGCCCTCAACGAGGTAAAAGTATCAGCTTGTGAAGGTAAATATTATCTTTAAAAGTCCGAATGATTGATTTGATGTAGAAACAGATCTTAATGAAAACAATGGAGCACTGCCATTGGGGGTGAGTAACTCCCATTCTTGGCTGAAGCTACTCTTGATTTATGCTGGTGCAAAATAGAAAGAGAATCAGGCCCATAGTTTCTAACTAAAGTGATCAATTTGTTTTCTTATGACATGTTTAAAAGAGCACAGATTTTGTTAATAAACAGTGTAACTTCCCCTGAGCTGCATAGATCTTGTTGAGTTGAATTTTCTAGCAATGATTTTAAGCCTTTTCTTACTCTTAGTAGCTTCTCCCCTTCTTTCAGGAGAACATTCTCTCATTTTATCTCCCATTACTAATACCTCTTAGTCTTTGTGTCTCTATTTCTTTAATTTGCCCTTTAACTCACACCCCCAGCTAATATTTTCTGAGTCTGTTCTTTCACTCCTTCAGCTTTCTAGCTCACTAGCCCCTACACTATTTATCTAATTAAACTTCAGGACTGTGACTTGTTATGTCCACACCCTCCTCCTCCTTCTTCTGCTCCTCAAGTAGATTAAAATTGTACAGGTTCAATTATCTAATGTAACCTGAATAAATGTTTAGATAACGGCGACTCCTCTACTCTATGTATTTTAAAAGCTCCAAAACATTAAGCAGTATCCCTGCACCAAGATGAGATCTGATCACATGTATTAATGCACCTTCAAATGCAGCAGAAAGGATTTACACTTTTGATCATTATGAGTCATTTACAGAACTGATTTGTTTCATATGTGGCACAAAAGAACTAGCTCAACATAGTCCATTCATGCGTATGCTTCTGATGCTGTTGCACGTGTGCTGATGTTTGTATCAGGGTGATCTGCACCTTTAAGGGCCTGTTTAGTGATAAAGACCTTTTAAGAACAGGTGTTTGGGCCTGGGTGAGGGGATTATTAGACTCAGCTGGAAGGGCCCAGGTGATTGCTCTAAAGGGCAGAGTTGAAGGGGAACTGCAGGAAGGAAATGATCTTTTGTGGCAGGCCCTAGAGAAGTGGAGAGACGTGCAAGGGGAAAGGTCTCTGAGCCGCTGCAGCCTGCTCTGGTCAGGGGAATAATTTGTTTTGTATTACCATGAGTCTTCTGTTTCAGTAATAAATTGTGCCCTGAAGAAAAGGCCTGAGCAGACTCTTAGTATGGTGTTTAATCCTTCCTGGCCTGGGGAGACAGGCCAGCAGCTTACAGTGCCATTGCACTCTCTCACCTTGTCTATGTTAGACTTGATTTCCTAAAAGTTTCCACTATTTGCTACCACCAGTTCAGCTCTCTCAATTGTAGCAACAATGTGAGTGCTAGTGTAGGGAAATGTTGGCCACCAGTGTTCTAACCACAAGGTCATCTAAACCTGCTCTGAGCTAGTTAGCACGCAGCTCAGGGTCTTCAGACATTTCCATCCATGCAGGTGCAGAAGGCAGCTAAATGCTACCATCTGCTCTCTGGCACTGAGTTTGCTGGGGGAGCCAGAAACCAGACACCAATGTGGAATAAGTTCTTATAATAAATCATGGCCAAACAACATTGTGAGAAGGATGAGAGTGAATTCAAATGAGTAGAAAGCTGGAGATTTCTTCTTCTCTTACAAAAGAAAAGGTGGAATAACAGGCAGGGCTGAGGCTGTCAGACTTGCGAAATCATGTCTGCGGCTAGTGGACTGGAGACATTGGTGTGTAGCAGTTCACAAAAGTGATGATGTTACTGCTTTCTCTGAGGTCATTGTCAATTTGAATTACCTATCATACGAACACCAGTTATTCAACCCAGACTCAACCCATAATAAACTGCTCTCTTTTTCATTCATGAATGTGGATTCCTGCTTTGTTGTGGCCGTAACAATTCCTTCCACTTTATGTCCTGTCATGTGGTGGAGTTAATTCATTCAGAACGCCATCACCCTTATTCAAATACACCTGCAGAATAACATATTTTCCACCAGAAGGACTTACACAACTTTTCTAGTGACATTCCTGAAATCCAAGCTTGCTTGCTGTGCAGAAGCCCATCCCTATTCAGGGCACCATATAAGCATATGTTTAACTTTAAGCATGTTGACTTCAGTGAGAGTTAAGCATATGCTTCAAGTTAAGTATTGGCTTAGGTGCTAAATTCTTTTCTGCAACTTGGCCATAGATAATACTGTACATTTAAAGTCATTTTATCTTCTACTTAGATTTTGTAAAAGTCTGGTGAAGCAAATTATTTCGTTGAGACTTTCCAAGATTTTATTATTAATGTCGAAGACATTAATCAAATCAGATGTACTTTTTTATCTGTGTGACCCCATTTCACCTTTACATATGTAAATAGATTTTAATTGCAGCCCCTTCTTATAGCTAGCAGCCATAAATCTGAGTGGGAATGTAACCATAAACCCAAATTACAATATAGAATTGTCTGTTTAATACAGCAGGTGATCCTTTTGCCTAGGATAGTAAGTGACTGAGGAGAGGAAGTCACTAACAGAGCAGAGAGTTTATTTACAGCCAGTTTCCCTCTCTGTGGTGTTTGGTTTGGTTTGGAAGAGACTTAATAATACCCCAATTTAAGCTTCATTTCATAAACACAGTTTTGGCTTTCACTCTGCTTCACTCTTTCCTTACTTCACATTTTCCGGGCATTTCCTGCCAAGCTACGTTTACTCTTTTTCATAGTAGATTACTGCCAGCTGTCCCTCGGTTTCCCTTACACTCAGTCCCTTTAGGCACCATAACAGTTCTTTTGAGCTACTTTTCCCTTTGAACTGTGAAAGAGCAGCACAGAACCTCCCAAGTTTTGGGAACTGGTAGTTTGACAGCCTCTTGCTTATGTCATAAATCAAGCTGACAGATCACTAAATATTATTTGATATGGCCTGAACTGAAATGAATATTGACATTGGAAAACCCCTTTTTCCTTTTATCCCTCAGAACTTTCACATCATTTTCTTTTCCTGTGCAAAGATGTAGCTGGCCAATTTTCATTGGCTGTAGAAAGTTAAAATGTTACTTGTCATCGTAAGTTCTAAATGCCCTGACTTAGGTTAACTTCTTCTATAATACTCTCATTCTGTGTACACACAGTTGCTGATTAGAAAAAGTTGTGCTCTGATTCATCCCAATAAACTAAGCAAAAAGCATGAGCAAAGTGGAAGGGGATTTGCTTTCTCATTAACAATGTGTCCCGCATCTTGAAAAAAACTTAATAAAAGGCCACAAGCTATTAAATGATGTATACTATATATGCATGTTTAACAGTTAGTTGCTAAGTCTGCCTGCTGAACTATAGATCATGTAATGATAGAAATGAAATAGACAAGTCTAACTGGACCAAAGTTTCTACAGGTAGAAGATGTGGCATGGCGGGTTGAATAGGCTGCAAAACCTATGGCCACAGGGATTCTCTGGATTACCAGGGTTGCCAACTGGAGAGTGTCCATTCATGGCCCATGCACTTGAGAGAGTTCCATCTGAAGCCAGGGCTTTTCTACACAGCCCTGCAATGTGGACTGCGGGGCATGTGAATTACAGTGCACATTAATGTGTTGCACTGTAACTGCCCCATGTGGACCCTGCTACCATGAACTAAAAGGTACCTAGTCCACATTACCGTAATCCTGTTTAAAATAGGACTAGGTATCTAGTTCACTTTACGTAGTTCACAAGAATACCTATTTGCAAAATAGGTACTTGTTATTTTGGCTAGCAGTGTCTGCATGGGGCAGTTACAGTGCAACACTTTCTTGTGCTCTGCAATACACACCCCTGTGATCTGCACTGCAGGACCCAGTAGACAGGTGCTGAGAATTGAAAAGATCTCAGTGTAGTGATCATAAGGCTGCTGAATTGGCTCTCAAGCCTGCTGGGATACCTGACACCCAGTAATAGAACAGAGTTGCTGTGGAACTTGACCCAGGAGAATGAACAAATTGAAGTTGAATCCAATTCTGCTGCTGCAGTGGGGTGTCCCTCCGTTATCAAATTCCTTTGCTGTCTGTTACAATGCTTAGCTTCAGGGCTCTGTCAGACCTGCTGCCTATCACAGGTCAGGAAATGGAGAAGAGAATCCTATTAGCCTCTGATGCCTCAAACATCACTCACGTATTTGCCCAGCAACTCCATGTGTCAGAAATCCAGTAGTATGGTTAACCTTGTGAAACCACTTCTGGCAAACTGTGCTGAGTAAAAATGCCAATAGGAGGTTGGTTGTGAAGCAAAACTTGGTTCCAAGTTTGGAAAATGTTCAAAAACATAACGGGTTGTCAGAAGTTGAATATAAAACCCTTCCTTTGCATGGCTGGCTCTCTCTCTCTCTCTCTCTCTGTGTTTGGCAACAGATCTGATCATTGGTGGCATTGTGCAACTCCATGTTTGCAAGTGCTGCTGAGTGATATGGCAATGTTACTGTTTGTGTAAACTTAGCACTTTATGAAAGTCAGGCCTTCAATAGCACTGGCTAAAGCCAGTTTTAATGCGGTATAGCAAAGCTTTGTCCCACATAGCTCCACCAGAGCACCTCCGTCCTGCTGTGCAGCACAGCTGCCATTCTTATCGTGGGCCTGTCTAGGACAAAAACTGCTGATTCAAGTTTTGCAGACATTTTGCAAGGTGGTAATGTGTTCATGTGGCAAAGACCATCAAACTGATTTGCACTCCTCATGGCATAAGATAAAATGTGAATCTGGATCAAAAGAGGTAAATGGCTAGTGCACTAAATGACTGTTCAAGCTGGTACTTGAAAGTGGCTTTTTGGCAAACAATATGGGCCAAATCCTGGGGGCCTTATTTAGACAAAACTCCCATTGAAGTCTATTCATGTTTCCATCTAAGTGCTTGGTCCAAACCTCATTGAAATCACTAGAGTCTTTCCATTAGTTTCATTGAACTTTGGATCAGGCCTTAAGGGAGTTTTCTGTGATTTCATACATCCCTGATTTCATTTTGTGAAATGTCTATAAAAATAGCTATTTTTGCACTAAAAGCCTAAAGGTGGTGGGCGTTCTGTCTAAAGACCGAGTAAAAACCAAGGAGGGCCTTCGTGATTTGTCCCATTATTATTAGGTTTGTATCTTCCAAACTCTTTCCCACTTATTTGTGTTGAAAATGAATGGGAGAAGTGTTCAAGAGCACTGCACTGAGACAGCCCCACCGAACAATCTAGTCACTAATATGCTCTACAGGATTATGTGGTGCTATCCCTTCAACAATTAAAGGCTACATTGTTTACCATATACAAAAAAGACTTTATCCTCTTAACCTATTTGTGTGTAAGAGCTTTCTCTTTCGGTAGCGGAGTACTAAGAGACTCAGCAAGGTGCTCTCTCAAATATTAATAATAGCGACACATTTATGCTGCTGTAGTTAGGGCTGACTTGAAGTTTTTAATATGCATCCCTCGAGAGTCCTTATGATTGGAACTTAGTGCATTTTCCTCTGGTCTAAAATTAGGCATTCAAGGTCTCAACTTGGAACACTTTTATTTTTGCTTTCTTAAGTGTAAGGAAAATTTGGCCCAGCCATTTTAAAATTATACTTGTGAAAAATAAAATAAATAGCACTATTGAGTCAGATTGGGATGTCTTCCTGTACTCAAACCCAGCTTCCATTTAAAGAAAGAAAAGTTGGCAAGCTGCAAGTCCATAATAAGTTGGTATTTTGGAGAAAGGAAATTTAAAATGAGCATCTGAAGAACATTTTAAATACATAGTCACTCAGGAATCCAAAGTGGCTCAGAAGAAGGAACTATTCTAGTTTGTTGGACAGTGCTGGAATATTACAGCTGCCTAGAATATATGTTTAGCTGATGGAATATTCTGGTCTCCTAGGAAATAATGTATAGTGTATGCTTAGTTTTACTTATATAAAGGAAAATATAGTCACAACATATTTTTAACTAATCTGAAAAAGCAAAGTCCTTAATCCTTACTTTCTGTTATTGGCAAGTGTTGCCATGCTATAGTGTGAATTCAAGTAAGCATGGTAAGTCAGAGGTTATAAATGAGTGCTCAAAATTGGAATCAGAAAAAGAGAAAAACAAAAGTGGACATGACAGGTGTGTTAAAATATTTAAGGTCAAAGAGAATATAGATGCCAAAAATCTTTCCAAAAGTAATGGGTTCAAAACCAGCACATGAAATGAAGAAAAGATCAAACAAGAAGGGAATTTCTATTTCCAGACTTTGTCCAAAACCCACTGAAATCAATGGGAATTTTCCACTGTCCTCAATGGCCTTTGCATCAGTCTCTCTGTGGGCAACAGATAACTAGGTCCTGATCCATCAAAACTCTTAAGCAAATGATTAACTCCCATTGAGTTAAATGTGATTTAAGCATCTGTTTAAAATTAAGCACAAATTTAAGAGCTCTGCTGAATTGGGGCCTTAAACATTAAATGCAGGCAGATTAGATTCATGGTGTCTCCAACTCAGGGAAACAGTCTTTACATTCTTACAGTCTAGTCTTTTCTAGAAAAATTACCTATTGCTGCCAGTATGCTGCAGAAGCCATTGTTAATGGCAAGCAGAGATGAGGATAGGTCCTGGTCAGCACCATTACAAAAAACTAGGATTGAGTTGATCTGTGCAGGTGTCTGTTAAACAAATGAAATTTAGGTTCTAAATTAGGGAAGGCTTGGCTGGGTGAAAATTGTGAAATATTAAATGACAGGACTATACAGGTAGCAAAGAGGCCTATATTAAACTCCTAAAGTTATGTATAGGCACCTAAATCAGTGACCTGATTTTTCAAAACTACTGAGAGCACAGGAGTTCTTACTACAGTTGAATACAACTGCTAAGTACTTGGCATTTTTGAAAATCAGGCCACCAATTTAGATGCCTACATATTGCTTTGGGAGCTTAACTTTACATTATCATTTTTGAAAGTCTTGTCTAGAAACTGTAATCATGAACACCTTCAAACAAGTTAGATAAATCTCTTTTACGGTCTGATAACTCCATTGAAGTCATTTATCCATTAGATTAACATATTTCTGATTTTCAGCTGTCTAAGTGGGATCACAATCAAACCATTAGGATCAAAGTTTACCTTTTGATGCTAGCACAGATTTTTTCCTGACTTCAAGGAGAGTTGTTATACACCAACACATAGGGGGTGGGGGGAGATGAAGGTGGAAGGCAGGGGGAACTTTGGGGAAGAAAATGCTAGCTGGATAGGCAATTGCCCTCGATGTTGGGTTCTCAAAACCCAAACTGGTACTATAGAACATGTAAGCCTTTGCTTCCAGTTTTCTGGTTTGTGTCAGTTTGATACAGCACTAACGTTATTTGAACCAGACTCTTTAATAAACTATAAATCTGTGAACACATGTGAAGTCTGTAGCCCATAGGGCTAGCTTGCCTTTGTTGTATTCACTGCTTTTCATTATATTCAGCAGTAATGCAAGGTACCTACAGGCCATATCCTGTAAGACTTTAGCTTCAACAAGTTAACGTAAAGCTTGAGGCCTATGAACTTTGTACAGA
Source organism: Emydura macquarii macquarii (assembly GCF_026122565.2). Classification (NCBI taxonomy): domain Eukaryota; kingdom Metazoa; phylum Chordata; order Testudines; family Chelidae; genus Emydura; species Emydura macquarii. Next base: position 18,403,751 of record NW_027131614.1, on the reverse strand, counting down.
TAAACTTTAAACAGATAAATGGCCCTATGGAAAACCCCAAGTATTGGGGAGATGAAAATAGTGTGTTTATGGAGAATTTTTAACCACAGGTACATGATCCAACCACAAGAGTGTCATGGTAGTGATTTGACATACATAGCAGATACATGAGCTACATCCACAGATACCTAACCACAAAAGGGCCATGTTAAAGAATTGACATATATGATAATAAGTTGAGATAATTGATATACTGACCTATAGGAGAATGATCCAACATTAGTAAGGTGAGAAAATACAGATAAGGAAAAGGGGAAAATCCCCTACTAAATATGCATCAAACATAATGGGACTAGTGTATCATATTATAAAGGATACATCCCAGCCTTGGGGCACTAGGACAAAAGATGTAGTCCTTGGGAAGTGCTAGAATGATGGCTTCTGATGATGAAGGGGAAGATGATGGTGATGAGGAAGATGATGGCTAATATTTCAGGTTGTCCTACAAGGGATGGTATGAGTATATGGATGTGCAAATGTACATTTTATAGTATCTTTATCTACCCTACTGAGTTGGGGTATTTGTGACTGTGCAAAATGTATTAATAAACTATTTGTAATTATAAAAGAGTTCCTATAGTGTGAGTGTTGTAACTGCACATTGGGATTTCCAACTATATAATAATTTGAATAATACTGGGCCTGATCTTGGGACAAGAACCTGTCAACCCTCAAAGTGATAACTGAGGATTCTTAAGTAATCAATATAATCTATAGATCAGGCTATAAAGTCCTCGAACACATTGTTTTTGGTTCTTATTCATTACAGCACATTTGCTGAATTTTACTCCTTCAAGATCCACTGGCTCAAAAAGAAAACAGGAAAGAATTCCTTGTTCCAATAATTTATGGAAAAATTAGCTGAAACTATGATATTTGTGACACATGAGAGCATACAGCTCAGATTGCTATTACTATCCAATGCTGAGATTGTAGCCTTGGAACATATGCTTAAAATATTGCTTAAACCCCTCATGAATATAATTTCAGTAGAAATATGGTAATCTGTTGAAACAAATCTACACAGAACATTATGGCATAATTGAAGTTGTTTAATTGCCTGTTATATCCTTTAGCTGATCCCCCGAAACAATGTTATTAGTATTTAATGTAAAATTCCTGTAATAAAAAAGTAAATTTATTGGGTGAAAGGACAATCTTCCATTTCATGAAATACAACTGGCAGATGGAAACATGAAATAAAGTACCTTGAGCCAGTTTTTACTATACCTGCATATAAACTCACCTACCCTGAGACATTAAAAATGAGTTTTTTTGGAACATTTACAGTCTGTTGAAGGATCTGCTCCTTCTCCAGTTCCACAGTGATATATATGCTCTGCAATTCTAGTATATTGTCCTGGCCTCCAGTGAAAAAAGGGTGGTTGTAAGGGAGAATGCATCTCCTCATGTTAAAATAATTTAAAATGTTTAATATGTATGAGGAATCATAAAATCATAGAGTTGGAAGGGACCTCAGGAGGTCATCTAGTCCAACCCCTTGCTCAAAGCAGGACTAACCTCAGCTAAATAATCCCAGCGAGGGTTTTGTCAAGCTGCAGCTTAAAAACCTCTAAAGATGAAGATTCCACCACCTCCCTAGGTAACTCATTCCAGTGCTTCACCACCCTCCTAGTGAAAAACGTTTTCCTAATGTCCAACCTAGATCTCCCCCACTGCAACTTGAGACCATTGCTCCTTGTTCTGTCATCTGCCACCACTGAGAACAGCCTAGCTCCATCCTCCCTGGAACCTTTCAGGTAGTTAAAGGCTGCTATCAAATCCCCCCCTTATTCTTCTCTTCTGCAGATTAAACAAGCCTAGTTCCTTCAGCCTCTCCTCATAAGTCTTGTTCTCCAGCCCCCTAATCATTTTTCTTGCCCTCCGCTGGACTCTCTCCAACCTGTCCACATCCTTTTTGTAGTGGGGGGCCCCAAACTGGACACAATACTCCAAATGCGGCCTCACCAATGCCAAATAGAGGGGAATAATCACTTCCCGCGATCTGCTGGCAATGCTCCTACTAATGCAGCCCAATATGCTATTAGCCTTCTTGGCAACCAGGACACACTGCTGACTCATATCCAGCTTTTTATCCACTGTTACTCCCAGGTCCTTTTATGCAGAACTGCTGCCTAGCTCGTCGGTCCCCAGTCTGTAGCTGTGCATGGGATTCTTCCATCCTACATGCAGGACTCTGCATTTGTCCTTGTTGAACCTCATCAGATTTCTTTTGGCCCAATCCTCCAGTTTATTTAGGTCCTTCTGTATCCTATCCCTACCTTCCAGAGTATCTACCACTCCCCCTAGTTTAGTATCATCTGCAAACTTGCTGAGGGTGCAATCTACCCCATCCTCCAGATCATTAATGAAGATGTTGAACAAAACCGGCCCCAGGACTGACCCCTGGGGCACTCTGCTTGTGACCGGCTGCCAGCTAGACATGGAGCCATTGATCACTACTCATTGAGCCCTATGCTTTAGCTAGTTCTCTATCCATTTTATAGTCCATTCATCCAACCCATACTTCTTTAACTTGCTGATAAGAATACTGTGAGAGACCGTATCAAAAGCTTTGCCAAAGTCAAGGTATATCACATCCACCGCTTTCCCCACATCCACAGAGCCCGTCACCTCTTCATAGAAAGCAATCAAGTTGATCAGGCATGACTTCCCCTTAGTGAATCCATGTTGACTGTTCCTGATTACCTTCCTCTCTTCCAAGTGCCTTAAAATGGATTCCTTGAGGACCTGCTCCATGATTTTTCCAGGGATTGAGGTGAGGCTGACCGGTCTGTAGTTCCCTGGATCCTCTTTCCTCCCTTCCTTGAGGAGGCAAAGGGAAGTGGGAGTTCGTCAAATCACAGTGGCTGGTGACTCGTATGCTGCCTATAAAGAGTGTTGATAGTCTTACGTATATACTGTCACCCTGTGTGGTGTTGCAGATGGGATGCAGAGCCACATGATAAGTTATCATGCACATTTTGACCATCTCACCTGGCCACTGCCCAACAGTCCATCTCCTTGGCTTTTATTCTAGCATTCTAGCCCTCTGAACAGCTTCAGACAGCATCCTGCTAGAGACATATGTCCTCCTCCTCTAAATGTGGAATTTCACCCTTGCCCTCAGCTTACACCTATCCGAAATCAATGATGGGCAAGAGTAAATCCTAGATCAGTAACTGCTTTTCTCTACAGAAAAAAAAATCTCACTGTTTTAAAGTCCATTATTTCAAAGCATGAAGGGAGGGAAACAGGAGATTTATGCCTCTGGAAATTCTCCATTTGCCAATGGCACCCAGCACTCTCCTCTAGCCTTGAAATGGCCCAAACACTGGACTTTAAAGTTCTGACCCTTTAAAAAAAAAAGCTATTTTAGGAGATTTTTGTGGCTCCCTCTGAGGCCTGCATAGTTAGATTGATAGGTATAGCCCTGAACTGCAAACACTTACCCATAACCTTAACTTAATGTGAGTGAGTAGTTCCACTGAAGTCAATGGAGTCAACTTCTGTGCATGGGCAGGTGCTCGTGCATGACTCTCCCTCCTCGCAAGTCTCAAAGCCTGGTCTCAAAGTCTCACACATCTACACTGCAATTTTATAACCATGAGAGCCCAAGAATCGAGACCCCAAGTCAGCTGACCCAGGCCAGTCGCAGCCATGCCATGGGTCTTTTATTGAAGTGTAGACATATCCTGTGACTCTAATTGTTGTATGAACATTTTATTAGCACTCATTTGGGATGAACTGTATAACTCAGTTATGGCTTCACTTCATGTGAGTAATATGGACAGCCATCAGGCTGATAAACCTTTACACCACCATGTATTCTCTCTATGCATGTGTAAATATTCTGAGTAAATTTTGGATCCTCAAATGATACATTATATAAAAGTCAACTATCATTGCTAGGTCCTCATCACTAGTTTTTTAGTGGCAGGTGTTATTTGAATGTTACAGTTTCCTATGACTACAGACTTTGATTGCGGAGACTATCCAAAATATTTAGGTAAATTCAGCATCAGAAGATTAATTGCCTCATAAATGTATTTATTCATATAAAATAATACTAATAATTATCCTTACTGCATGCACAGTATAAAATGTTATCGATGGATATATTCAGCTAGACTGCCCAAAATTACCTATCAAAAACAACCAATCATTTAGAATCCAATGTAGCTGCTTTAGTGCTTTCTTATAATACTGACTGGCAGATGTTGTGATGTGCTTGTTTCCAGCAGATTTTGAGGTGAGTTTGAGCACACAGGGAACAGATGTCAATTGGGTGAAGTTCCATTATATTCCTAATTATTATTGCCAAGTTCTTTTTACTATCAGCCTTTTTACTTATTGGTGTCTGAGATCATCTCTCTCCTTTTCTGTGACAGCTTTTTAAAGACAAACATGCACAACAGAAGGCTGGAAAGAACCAAGTCAGGTTGAATTCCGAAGAAAATTCACAGCAAAGATTTGCAATGCACGGCGGGATCTGAAAAACTCCATGCAGAAATCCTCTTGAAAACATCCAATCTCTGAGGTCTATTGGACATGGTTATGTAATTCCAGATAATGTAATGAGGATCCTCTGACTGCACTTTCACATGGCATGTTAAGAAACTTGGCACTTCTGCTGAATAACTTTAAAAAGTCAATTATGAAACAATCTTTGGGATTTTCAGGCCATCAGACTGGCTCAACCTACCTAACCATATCATTCTGCTTATAGAGTGTCTCAAGCATGAGTATGAATGAAGAGACTATGCATGAGTGGGAGAGAGAGAGAGAGAGATGGTTTGTTTTTTTTTACCACAGACTGTTACATTTATTTTTAAAGTGGTGTTGGGATTATAATTTTGAACAAATCATTGCATTTCTTGAGCTAGTTATCTTCATCCCTTATAATGCATTTCCTGCAGTGTCTGAGAATAACTTTGTATGATAGGGTGTCTTGTTGTTAGCACTTCAAGTGTTGGGGTTTTGCTCCACAGTCCTGCAGCAGGTATATATTGCTCATGAGCCTCGACTGTCACTGCGGATACCTATGAGATACTAGAAATCATCACCTAAGGACATAAGTGATTCAAAATAAAATCTCTATGATGAACGTTACTGGTGAATGAGTAATACAAGTTAGCACATGAAAAATGGAATTGTCATGGAGCCCTCCTGAAAAGGCTGTGCGAAGTGCACCTTGTGAGCTAATTCTACCCAAAATGGCATTTATTAACATGGATCATTCAATAGAAAAGATGAATGCTTAAGTCAAATCTAAGAGGAAATGGCATGATGAAGAGTTTGATCAAAGTTCTCGTTGTTTTAAGTTATAAATTCCCCAGATGGGAATCTTAACCCAAACTGAATCCAAACTACCCACCTAAACAATAGTTCTTTATTCAAACTGGAGCCTCAGACTTCTCAGACAGTAATTCCAGTCTTCTGCAACAGAACACTGAGGGGCAGTGTGTGATACACACACAAAGCTCCAGACGTTATAATAGAGCATATACTCAAGATAGACATAGGAGCATCAATCCGCTTTTACAGGATACTCACTAGGGCTCTCATCACAAGGCACACATGCATATTCTCTCCCAATCAGATATTTACATTTTTTCACTTTTAAACCCAGTGGCCATCCTAGCCCATCCCAAAGAAAAAAACCTCTCTGCAAATGTGTGTGAGATGTTGAGTTATCTTATGACTATATTGGTCCATATCAGATCACCTACAGCTTCATGCCTCATCTCGCCCCTTTTACACCAAAAGGTCACTTGCCTTCACAACACTATTCCTCCTTTCCTGGGAGTCCATGGGGCTGAGTTCCACACTGACAGAGCAGGCAGGCTACATCATCTGCAGCAGTCATGCAAAGATGATTCCTAAATTTGAGGCTGCTCTACCTTCTTGTACACAGAGCCCTTCATCGATGGGGCACCTCGCTCCATCCATCTAAGGAGGGCTCCAGGAGCAGCCGTTGGCAGGAAAAGCTATAGTAAATGGTGCTGCCAGAGAGAGGTGCCCCAGACCCAGTGCAGAGGTGCTGAAATTCTACAGCGAGCTGTGGGCTCAATCCTGCAAGTTGGTGAGCACTCCTGTGAGATGTTGTGGAGTGAGAAGGAGTGGAGGGCACTTAGTTCCTTGAAAGACCTGTGGGCCAGATTTTCAAGTGTTCTGCCTCCACAACTAGGGACAGATTTTCAAAAGAAATCATCTGCCATATAGGCCCCTAAAGTGGGTGCTCATTGTGCAGTATATGTGCACTGTTTTGAAGATGTCTGACAATGTGGCTGTTGAATACTCTTGAAAGAGTGGCTCTATGTGCCTAAATCAGGAGTGTCAAGTGCCTTGGGATCTTTGCACATTCCAGGGGAGCCCCTGGTTATGGGGGACGGGGCTGAAGCTCATTCAGTAGTGGCAAATTTAGCCCCACCAAAGTATTTGGATGAACTGTGCAAGGCTAATAGAAACCTGCGGGAGTTTTCAGCAAAATTGGCATCAATGTTTCCCTTCAAAGTTCTGGAATTTAATTGTGTTTTGGTTTTGTTTTTTATCCTACCAGCACTACTACATATTTTAAATACCAGATATCATATTTAAACACAAGAAGAGTCATTCACAACTATGTTGAGCTGTGTCTCTTCGTTAGACTAAGCAAAGAGGAGCCAAAGCTTCGGTGTTATTTTTACGAAAGGGTTTGAGGCTTTGTGACCCTATCAAATTGTTTGTATGGCTTGCAAAATTAGTTCAGCTATGTGAAACATTTTTCCTCCTTCAGTTTAAACCCATTTTTGTTCCCTAGAACAGATTATTGTCAAATTCTCATTCTATGTTCCCGTCATAACTCTTGCTCAATATAGTGTTTAAAACATAAATATGATATTAATAGCCCCAACAGAGAAAAAAGCATCTTAAGAAATTGTTATATGAACCTTAAACAGGCTTAGCAAAGGTATAATACTAACTCTGAAGAAAAAAGTACAAGGACATAAAGTGTGTGTGTATGTATATATACATATTTGAAAAAACACAGTATACCGGTACAGGCTTTATCAGTCTAGATCTTCCCTGATAGACTTATTTTCACACTGAGCATTCCTTGCTTGGGTTCTCTAATAATTCTCAGTCTTTTTTGTTCAATACAGAGCTTTTCTTCTTTGCTCTTGAGTACAGTCACATGACCTACCCTTATTAAGGTGGTCACTTAGGCCTCCCAGGTGTTTCTTATAAGAAAGACAGCAGCCACCCTATAGGTAATGAATACTAGTCACACAACATACTTCTGGTTAAGAAAACCCTGAGCTCAGGAAAGCTTTGTGGGAACACTTCCAAATGTGATCTTAGAGATGGAGTGATGGTAAGATTATTTTTTTTCTCCTAGAAGTGGAAAAATAAGGAACATTACTGTGTACAGATTATAATAAGGCAGTTCTCTCTTCTCACACAAGGGAGCCATGATTCTAGGCAGAGCTTGTTTCTTTGCGTTAAACAATGTGTGAGAATGTGATCTGTGGATATTGTACCCAATAAGCAAAATCCTGTAGCCATTGAGGTTTGGCAAAACTCCTATTGACTTTAATGGGACTGGCCCCTGTCTCCTATTTGCTCATAAATTGGCATTCTCTCTTTCTGCACCTGGTGAATGTGTGATCAGGATTGTGGTTAGCTATTGAGTTATACTAGTCTGTCTGTCTTTTTCTTTCTTTCTTTTATTTGGTGACTAAAACTAATGGAAATCTAAATGAAGCCCTGGAAAAAAAAATGGTATGAGTACAAAAGTGTAATACTGATTAACAGAGCCTGTTATGTGACACTATGTATCTTACATGGAATTAGCAAGATGTAAACACATGTATTTAATAATTGCTTGTTGCACAGTTTGCAATACAGCATGCTATTTTTTTAAAAGTTGTTAGCCTTATTCCCTATCTTTCTCTAATACATTAATACTTAGAAAACGCCACTCTGAGGTATGCATCATAAACAGCATTATAAATCACTCAGTATCTTCATACAATTACACAGATATGTTTGTTATTGCTTAATTTTGAAAAGCTTGTCATTCAGTGCTATTAGCAACTTCATTTTGGTGATGGAGCTTAACTTTGCTTGTGAAGTCATATATTAAAAACAAACACTATACTCATATAAACCGCATACTGGATATTGTTTTGTCAGTAATACCAAACTGAAGATTAAGGGGTTTTAACTCTCCTTTTGGAACAGTATAATAAACTCATTTTTCTTGCAGTTTCACATAGGTGCCTTGAATCTCAAATACACAGTTTTATTTTAAATGTCTATTTATTTATTTATTGCACATTACATTGCAAATAGTCCTGTTGGTATGGGCATGACTTGGTCTGCCAAAATTTGTAAAATGGTGAATTGATGGATTAAAACACAATACAAAAGTGAGATACTTGTATACAGTGTAGTTTTTGAAGGAGTTAACTGCAACATGAATAAAATAAAGGGGAAATCATTTGTGTATGTCGGGGAGGCCAGTCTCTTGGTTGCTTAGTTAAGAACATAGATCAGAGGTCATAGATACTTTATTTTTAAATAAAAACTCTTCGTCATACTCCGGTGTTGAGACATGGCCCTTCTAACACATCGGCTTTGTTTTTCAATATTTAAAAGTGCTTTACCACTCCAGTCATGCCTGCTGTTACCAACCAACTAGCTTTGCTCCCTTTGGGATCTTTGAAGTCTTTAATTAGTTTTATTTCTTATACCTACCCTCTTTCTCGTAAAAGAACTTATCGCAGCACATAAAAAAGAGCAAGTTATAAAGACAAGTTGAAATATGCTATCAATTTCTTTATAATAAAGTCCCTTAACATACTGGGTATCATTCTTGTGTGTCACAATGTGCAATGCATTAGGAATTGGAGGGTTATTACTTTTGGAAAATGCCAGTCCTTTGCTGCTTGTTAAATTCCTATAGAGAGCCTGAGTTTGGTATGGAGTGGCAGAACACTGCCTTCTCTGACAAAAGAGACTTACCTTAATTTTCAATTAAAAGAAAAAAACAAGATCTAATTTACTTTCACTTCCAGAAAAGTTACTTGCCAAGGATGAAATTCACTTCACTTGTATAAGGCCTGACTAACTGGAGAAAACCCACTTCCTCAGTCAGGAGCCTGGGCCTGGGGCTGTAGACGAGACACTACTTCCATGGTGTGTGTTGTCCACTGAGTCCATGTGAGAGTGGATACTCCATCCTTTTGTCAGTCCCCATTGCTGCCCTTTATGCCAAGCAATGTAAGAAAGACCAGCAAAGAGTGCAGTGAACCCATGTGGCTGTTCTGCCTATGGCCATCAACCCTCCCCTTCCCAACCTTAAGGGGGGCAGAGGACCTGGTTTTCTAAGGGTGGCTGTCTTCATCGGGCCTGATCCAAAGTATGCTGAAGTCACTGGGAAAGCTCCTGTTGGCTTTGGATCAGGATGATAGTAAAAATCACTAGCTAAAAGTAACTGTTCACTGAGGTGTCTACCTTCTTGTCTTGAGTCTGTAAACTCAGTCACAAGAAACAGCACTGGAATGCGAGCTATTCTGTGCTTGCAAAGAACCTCGTCCCTGTGGTTTGCCTCTAGTAAAATAGCTGTAACGTCAGTTTGAGCCATTTAAATGTGTACAGAGTAAAAATGTTACAATAAATCAAAATGGGAACACTTCCTATTTTTGGCTTTCTCTCAAAATTCTGTGATTTGATACACATAGTGTATGGAAAAATAGAACTCTAGTTTGCATTCACACCAATTATGTTTTCTTTTGCATGTTGTCTTTACTCTTAGGCATCATTTTGTTTTTCATTGTACCTTTAAATGTAATGTCATGTGCCTGAATGGGTGTTCACTGGTTATAAATCTGTTTTAATTGTATAGCCCATCTTATCCTACAAAACGTGTATTTAAGTCATCTTTAAAGTTCTCCAGTTTCATAGAACTAAACTGCAAGTGAATGAGTGTGCTGATTACTGGCAGGAGATACAATAGCACCGTCTTGTCTGTAAGAGTACTTCTCTGGATATTTCCCAGTCAGAGTCAAGACATTTAAAAATGGGTGCCTAATTTTAGGCTCATATGTTCTTATTTAGGCACCTAAGAGTTGCCCAACTTTCAAAGGTGCTCAGCCCCCATCATCTCCTTCTATTTTGGTGGGAGCTGCTCAGTGCTCAGCTCTCTTAAAAATCAGGCTAGTTAGTTAGGCGCCTAAGTTGGAGTGGAAGTGTGGAGTTAGAAGCATGACTTTAAAGAGCTCCTCTTGAGAATCATGGCCCAGAAGTCTCTTTCTATTGAGTTGATTAGATCAAGTTCTTCAGAAAGGACAGATGCAGCAAATCTGGACAGGACATGCAAGGCAGAAATCTTTTTAAAGAGGCAAACTATTTCCAGCAGACAACTAAAGGAGTGTAATTTAAGGGTACATAATACAGTGGCTTTACCTCCTCATCAGCTTGATTCATAACAATCAGATTGACCCACTGTGAGAAGGAAAAGTCTATAAGTACAAAGAGTGCGGCTGGAATGGTGCCCAGTGGGATTTTCAAAAAGTCTCTCTCTAGGTGCAAATAGCAACAAATAAAATGCAACTCTGAACAACAGGAAATCACTGTGTTAGAGTATGTTTAAAACAAAAATGAAAAAATATCATTCACGTGATGTGCTTCCAATTATGCTAAATAACATCTCGTATCAAGTATGTTTGCAGGTTAAGACAAAACACTTCCATGTAAATTTCAACTACGGGCTGCATTCATCAGTAATCTGAGGATTGAGAATGCTAGCTACCAATGTGCCAGATCTTCAGTTGGTGCGTATAGCGGTAATGTCATTGAAGTTAATGGAGCTCTGCAGATTTACACCAGCTAAAGACTTGGCCCTTTATATTCTGTGATATCTAAGTTTTACAAACATACTGCCACCCAACTAGGATTTTTTTTAGAAGGATACATTGGCCACCCTTGCACACACTACAGAGCTTCTCCTTTGAAATCATGATCACTGTTTTTGGTTTGTTTGATTTTTACAATATGTTAAGCACTCTTAAAAGGCTGGATTTTGATCTGTTAAACCATTGTGAATGATTCAGTGGTGGGATTTTGTGTTTCTGACACTAGAATAAATGTGATCAGTGATATTTTTTTTTTTTTGGAGCCATCCTTGTATTGTTTTGTTTGATTCCATATGTAAAGGTTATTTGACTGATCACATTAAAAAAAAGTTTTCCGCTAGATGCAGCTACCTTTTAGGACCACAGAAGTTAATTGTTCAAAAAAAAACTTTCTCCTCTTTCTGTAAGTGAAAGCAGATCAATTTCTTTCCCAACCACAGGATTTACTTTTTTCTAAGGACTGCAGCTGCACATGTAAGTTTTCTCAGAAAGACAAGAACTTGAAACTTACTGTAATCACAGTAATCATTTTCTACCCAGCCAGAGAGATGTGGAGTACGAGTCTCTTTTCAGGCACTTAATTCCCAGAACAATATAAAAAACACTATGCAAAATGTCTTGTTTTATGCTAGCAACATTTTTCCCCCAGCTGTATAAAAGCTGGCTTGCTCTTTCTCAGAACTGTAAATGTGGGAAAGAAAGGGCATGAGACATGAAAAGAAGGGTTAAATCCTGTGCTGCTGTCATTATTTTGACCTTTTCACAGTGTAAATGCAACAACTCCCAGTTGAAATAAATAAAAAGACAATTCTGCTCTGTAAAAGAATGAATCTATTGTCATTTAAAAGCTATCTTCTTGATCACTTCTGGTTTCCAGAGCATACAATGTACAGTTACTTCTTGTTTCATATAATATTGTCAGAGTGAACATTTCTGGAGCCAGATTTTCAGCAGCTATAAATTGGTATAGCTTTGACTTAAATGGAGATAGGTCAATTGTATGTTAGCTGAGGATCTGGCCATAGCCTACAGTAAACAAATGATGCTGTTGTCCAAGATGTGCTTTCTTAATGGCTACAAAGATATTTTTGCAAAATTGCTATTTAAACACCACCCCTCCAAAAATGATCAAACCCAACAACATATGTACTCAGGACAGGAGAGGATGCGGAGATGCAATGGAGCAATTTCCAGCTCCCTATTTCTCCCCACCAGCCCCGTCCCTGACATGACTCAGAACAGCCGGTGGGGCTGCTCCAGGTTGTGCAACTGGTGTAGGGTTTTTAATAGATCCTATACAGTACAGGTTAGTGTAGCAGAGTTCTTCTCCTGCACAACCCATCCATCCATGTCCTTCATGCCCTGGGATGGAGTGGATGACCATGCAGGGCTGTCAGTAGAACAGATGGACCCTCTCGTCATTCCACTCCAAAAGGGTAATACTTTGCTTGACACTTAAGGATAGGTTATGGTCCCTCCATGCCTTAATGAATCACAGAATCTGGCCCATGATCCTGTATGCCTTACTCAGGCATAATTAATACTGATGTCAATGGGAGCTTTGCCTGAATCAGGCCCCTAATATGCCAGGTATAAAATAAATTATTCCATGCTAACGTCAGCAGAATTAATCTGTTCCTTTGGTAAAGTTGATGGGATTGGCCCATTGTGTTCAATGGGGGTTAACATACCTATTGTACATGATGGTGTGCAAAATGCATTGATATGTGGAAGACTGAGTTTAATTCCTTGAAATAACTATATAAACATATGCTTGAATAATCCACTTTTCTTTTTGCCTGAATGAAAGCTTTGCCACTGAAATACTGTCCTTGCAAAACAAGAAGTGTTAGACTGAGATTTCTCCATAGCAAACACAGCTTTTGTTTTGATTTTGAATTTAGGCTTGGACTGTGAAAGAATTGCAGCATTAATCCTAAACCTTAAAGTCGGTATTGACCAAAAAAAGTTATCACGTCCTATGCTTTAAAATGGAGAGTCCATAGTGCTAAATCCCTCTGGGAAATAGATCCGTTCCTTCTGCACAGTTTAATACATTTTATTTATTTATTTACAATGTTGATGCATTCATTTTCTAGTGGAATTTATATCTACAGTGTGACGCATCCATACATATTACGTAGCTGTTTGCTCATAAATCTACAATCCACGGCTGATTCAGGAGCTCACTTTAAGTCAGAGGCTGAAAAAGAGCAAAGTTGGTTCAATAAATTGTCAGTCCATGCCATTTCAGAGACTGCCTAAATCCAATTCTTATAGCAAGCTGGCAATGCAAAATAGTGCAGCACTACCAGCTGAGTTGCATTAAAGAAGTTCAATCAAATGCTTGCTGTTAGCTTTGAGACTCTATTTGCACAGTAATGTAAGACTAAACAAATTTCTACCTAAAACTGCTGTGGGAAGCTGTGGTTGAGTCCTGGTGCAATTTCACACAACTATTGTGCTGTGGATACCCAAATCATTTTCAATATATTAATGGCCACTTGGGGTAGTCAACAGTTTGATACTGACTGCTGTGTAGTGCTCTTGTATTAAGCTCTGTAAAGATGAAAAATAATGTTTACATTTATTCAATCTATTTAAACACAGGATATGGCACAGGAAACAGTTTCCTTACACAATGTCTGTTTTTGTTGCCCTGTGACATCCTCGCTATTGTATGGAGACTATCTGAAAAATCATTTGGTCAGAGTATCACTTAAATGTGTCTGTTTTATTTAATACATGTTTATGAAACGTGATTCTAGGAGCTGCACTCTTGCCACGAGGCCTACGTTTCTACTCATAACTGTTCAGTTCTAAATTTCAAGTAACAAATATCTTTAATGACATGCTAGTGAACAGTCTATCCACCAAGAATTATTCATTGAATTCTACATAAACAAATCTGAGACATTCACAACATACTCGCAGAAAAGTTGCAAATGGAAAGACGTGAAATACATTTAATAAATGTTGTTATGCACCCACTTCTGCTTAGTCAAATCAATACTTATCAAATGTAACTCTCATTAAGTGTTAGGGCAAAATGCCACTAAAAATTGAACACCTCTGTGACAATAGAAACTTATTGTTTTTTGCAATTATTAGAAGCAAAATTTAAATGTAATAACTCTTCTTTTAGATACTTACAGTTTCACTGCTGTATAAAATATTTTGTACTGCTATTGGCTCTTTTCACAGTTTCTGATCTTAAATCTATAAGTGAAGAATTATTATCATTATTAAGTTCTTCTTAATTCCTTATACAGCACCCAATGGTGTCCTAGGTGCTGTACAAATAGTGATAAAGGATTACATTATACTGGTGTTTCATTAAAAGTTCAAAACTGGCTATACCAATATTTATTCTGTAGCAGAGAAGGTCTGGGTACTTGATAACGGCATACATCTTAAATGGGGGGAAGAGGGAGGGTGGTGGAAAATTGTATGAGTACACAGTTTACTTAGTACAAGTTCATTGGCATTATCCCAAATATCATTCTCTATATAATGTATAAGGCAATTTGGATTCCCGTTAGATTAAAGCGGGCAGGCCTCTTAGATTCTAAGTAATGTTGGTCATATCAACAATATGCTGGCCCATTCATTTCCCAGTTCTTGGATGGATAGATAACTAGATCAAAGGTTGGAAATCTTTCTTTTAGCTTGTAAGCTAGTGATTGAGACCTCCATATGTCTGCCATCACTTTATGCTCATTGGGCCATCTTGTCTTTGGACACGGATGTGGGGAAAGAGATGAAAGGAAAACTGCGTTCATTCTCTTCTTTGGTAGGTTTGAGATTGATCATCCCGGCTGTTGACTAAACGATGTTGCCTTGTGCCTCAACTTCCTCAATGCAGCTTTGGTCAAGGAGTCAGATTTAGTCAAGATTGGGAAATCTACGGCTTTAGGGAGGGCTTTACAAATCCCAGCAAATTGGAAGTAACCAATCTACCCTGGCAAGGGTGATCAATGCATTTTGACCTGCCACTGCATATTTCAATACAAAACATTCTCCCTTTGAGTTAGGAATTGTTAAAAATGTTTCACTTACCCATTTTCTGTGAAAAATGTAAGCACACGAGCATCCTCAGAAAGTGTCCAGCTGTATATGTCACCATGCTTAATATATATATTCCACCATTTCGGTGCTTTCCCTTTCCTTCAAGCCTTGGTGCTGCATGACCTGTGAGGGAAGCAGCAGGCTGTGTATAGCTGTAGTCTACACTCACATCTCAGATGAAGCACAACATGTGGAACAAATGAAACTAATAACCAACAGAGTTAGTCTTTTGCACTGTTAGTAAATCTTAAGCCCCTAGGGTACCCATTACCCTGTACTTGAATGAGGGGGAGGGAGAGAGGGAGAGAGAGGGAGAGGGAGAGAGAGAGAGAGAGAGAGAGAGCGAGCGCGCTGTGTTTGAGGAGAGATCAACTTATACATGCAAACCTCAGCATGCATGTAAGGTGCTTAGCTACCCAACCCTGTTTGATCCTACTACTGTTACAAGCAGGAGTAACTTGAAGGCTGCACCGCAGCACCCTGATTAAAGCAGCATCAGATGCCTCTGTATGTCTCATCCCACTCCTACCTTTTCACCTTCCATTTGTATGCGCAAACATCATGAAAGATCAAGTCTTAAGTGTAATCTGGACATTACAAACCAAAGAAATGCCTCTTCTAAGTTAAGAAATATTAATACTCAGCACTCTGTCCAAAACAATGTATGAATTTGAATTATGACAACATCCTCAAGGTGCATATACCATTCAGCAGGCTACATCTGAAGTGAAGAGGGACATTTCCATGTGGCCATTCATTGATGGGCACCAGCAAAAGAAAACTGACTGACTGGATGATAAGACCTTATGGTGAGAAAAGGAAACTTTTGACATGAGGGATGTTTAGCCTTTACCTTACTTTACTTGGAAAGGCGAAGTGATTAGCTAACAGAAAAATGTTGTGGCTTACCCACCTTGGATTAAAATATTATATGTATTAATTTATCACTTACTTATCACTGGCAATATTGCTACATAAGACACACTGATAGGCAATCCTCACCATGAGTTAGCAATGTCAAAGGCTGATATATGCCATCACCCAGCAAGAAGCTCCACATTGGAAGATCCCTGCACCTGAGCAAGTGAAGTCAATGTGGCTCTGTGCATGTAGAGAGGCCAGGATACAATAGGAAATCCAGAGGTGAGAATAAACTAGGGGGTTAGTAGGATATTCTATTGTAGTGATTAAGGAATTAATGAGTTTTCAGGGGAAATCTAAATAAGTAGAAAGGCTTCTCCTTTAATTATGCCCTTCTGTTAAGAAAAGACTGCATTTTCTAAGACCTGCTTTCATTTATAATTAACTGGGGTGTAACTCCAATCACATGGGTAGCCACCACATATAACCAGAGTATAAATATTTTATACAATTTCTTGAAGAGATAAATTGCTTTGTACTGTAGTGTTTGAGTATTATAATAAATGTCATTATTAAATAAAGCTTTAAAAAGAGATTCTGGACTCCTATATTTTATGGAAACATCAAAGTTCTTCTGTAATTGTCCCCATGACCCTAGTATATAATAAAAAACAAGTTGTTTATCCTTCTGTGGAGTTTCATGAAATTAATCAAATGAAAAGCCAAAGATCAAGAGACTTCAAGTTTCATAGGATAAAAATAATTTATTTTTATTGTATTTATAGGCAATACTTGTTGATTTGAGGCTTAGAGTGTTTTGAAGTGGGAAGATCATTCAGTTATTCTTCAAGTGCTGGTTTCTTTGTGTATTCCACGTGTGCATATGGATAGGGAATTTGCAAGAAGTTTCCATACTTGCACCCCGACACTCCACATGCTCAGTACCAAAGTCTAAGCAAAGGTGTGGATCAACCACCTCTCCAGTTCCTTTTTACCACCGCATGGCCTGAGTTGGAATCCTGTGTGTCTGAAGCTTCTTCATCATTTCATTATGTGTATCTATAGTGTAACTAGGTCTTTAGTCTATTAATGTTTTAGTGCTGGACTAGTCTTAGTTTAATATAGAGTAGCTTTTGCCCACCTTGAGGATCCTCCCTGCACTCCTCCTCGGGAGAAGGACTATGTCCAGAGTATAAGAAGTACATCTTCTGCCCACATTCCTTTTTGATCAATGACAACCACCAGTATGGCCCTACTCCCTTGGGGAGGCTCTCATCTCTGCCAAGTATAGCATCTGCAACTCCTTCCCTCCCCAAACCCAAGAGTGACAAGAGCTTTAATTGAGGAAGTATCTCAGGGAGAAGGCCAGGAGATCCTAGTCAAACCCATGCCAGTAGGATCCCCCTGTCCGTCAGTCTTCCAGAAATGACCCTCCAAGAACAAGCTCTGGAGCTGAGACATCCGCTGTTAAGCCTAAGGACCCTGTTAAATCAATCTTCTCCCTGATAGCAAGGGTCACTGTCATAGACACAAGACCAGATCCCTTCTAGATCTGCTCCCATCAGAAAGGATCCCTTCCCAACTCTTTCTGAATCTGGAGAATCCTCACACATGGGTCCTAAGGGCTTAGGCCTCCCTCAATCTCCCAAACACAAGGGTAAGGCATGTAGGAGAAAGGATTCAGCAATACTGGTGCCAGCTCATAAGAGGACAGATTGACCCTGCCAGCATCTTCCAAGAGTTCCAGGCAGGACTCCTTTTTCTCTGTTGGTACAAATGCATGCCTGAAAAGATCAGTTGACTTCTATGTCTGTAGATGTCCTGGATCAATTTGTTCCAACTACCAAAACACCTCATACTCCAGAGCAGACTAAGGATAAAGCAGAGTGAAGCTATCCTCCAGAGAGGTACAAGTCTCAATCTCCTCTTCTCATGGGCCTGGCCTTCCTGAGGATCTCTAGACTGCAGAGAAGGAACCCACTCTGAAAAGAAGGAGCTACTCCCATACTCCATCCACAAGTTGGGGTCTCCACCTATCAAAACCCCCATCCCTGACCTTCTTACTGGCCAAATCCAACATCCAAGATGAGCCATCACCTCCACATAGAGAGGTTAGCCCAGACAGAGCCTCTGGGCTATCTTGGTCTCATCATCCACCCAAACACAACCTCATACGGGACTGCTGTGACCCAGTGTGTTGGGATTTTAGCCAGCCTTCCTATGTTCATATGGGCCCTGTTGGGGCTCTTGGAATCCCTATGCTTGATACCCTGAATCAGTGCTTGTGTACCACCAGCTCTCCTCTCCTAGCTGGCAGCAGCAGGCTCTGTCAGAGTATGCAGAGGAAGATGTCAAACCAGATCCACTGGTACCAATGGGCTTATCCACCTTACCTGATGAGGCAATTGCCCCATCCTCACCATCCCTGCCTGATGACCACAGGCAATATCAAGAGTTCTGGCAGAGGGTGGCAGCTGAGGTTCAGATCCAACTTGAGGAGGTCCATGATATGCAGCATAAGTTCCTGGACCTCCTACAGCCCATTGGTCCCAGCTGGGTGGCTTTCCCAGTAAATGAGGCCATCATGGAACGAGCCAGAATGGTTTGGCAGACTCTCTGGCATCTTGTAACCCTACCCCTAAAAGGGCTAAGAGGGGATACTTTGTACAGTTAAGAGGGCAGAATTCTTGTTCACTCACCCTGCTCCCAACTCCCTAGCAGTGCAAGTAGTAATGGAAGGATACAGGCAACAAAATCTCAAGGTCACCTTTGCAGACAAAGGTGATAAATGCCTTGACTTTCTAGGGAGGAAAGGTATTTTCAGCCATGAGCCTCCAGTTTAGAATCTCTAACTACAAGGCCCTGTTAGCAAAGTACAATTTTACAAACTCACCACCTTTCAGGAATTGAAGCACAAACTCCTCAAAAGAACCGGGCCCAATTCCAAGTCTTCACAGACAAGGGCAAACTGGTAACTAAAACTGTGCTTCAAGTTGCAATGGACACGGCCAATATCACATCTAGAGCCATAGCAACTGCAACAGTTACACAGTGTGGCTTGTGGTTCCACTATTCGGGGTTCCCCAGGGAGATACAGAACACCACTGAGGACTTGCCCTTCAAGTCTAACCTCTTAATAAGAAGACTGACAAATCCTTGCACTCATTTTAAGACTCCAGGACAGCTCTCTGGGCCTTTATACTGCAGCCCCAAAGAGGAAATGCCATAAACAGGTGTATAAGCCAATGCCTCCCACCAGCCTTTCTATCACTAGTGTCCATATGAGCTACCATGTGACTGCCAGATGGTACAAAGACCATGGTATACAGCCTCCTTCACCCCAACACCATCCGCTGAGCAGGGGTTACTTTTGATGGGATTCTTGAGAACTGCGTACCATTCTTGACACCATCTCCCACTACTTCCTGAACTATAGGTGACAAGCTAGTGTACCTTTCGTACACTTGGAGGACAATAATTATGGACCAGGGTGTGACCCTTCCGTGCCCAGGGTAGCCACCTGAAAATGCCAAGGTCAGGGCAGGCTGCAAAAGGAGACCGGATTCTCCCAACACTGGTGGGTGACACTGAAGCCAGACTTCCCAACCAGCCATAAACTGTGTTTCTGATTCCTCAGACCAGTTATCAAGAAGCCAGTACACAAATACACACAGCCCCCTTTGCTGCATTTCAGTCTCTGGCCCCCAGTCAGCCACTAGCTCCAGTAAAGAGGCCAGTTATTTAAACTCTATGCTCTTTACCAAAAAGGTTCCTCCTGACCCCAAAGGGTCAACCACAGCACCAGATCAACACAAGTTTAGATCTTACCCAAAATACCATGCTGCCAGCCAATCCTTTAGTAACTAAAACTAAAGGTTTATTATGCAAAGAAAGAAACAAACCATAAGAGAAATGTTAAAGGATTAAAGCAATCAGATACATACAAATGATTTGAAAGTCCATATATATCAGGTTTCTAGAAGAATTGTGGCGTTTGCAGGCTTGTATAGTCCCTCTGGTATACATCCAGTACCTGGATGGGTCTCAGTCCTTTGTTTCACAGCTTCAGTTCAGTTGCAGATGAACTGATCCAGATGTAGCTAGGTGGTTGAAAGCTGAACAGGATTGAAGACAAGATGGATCCCAGGCCTCTGCCTTTTTATGTCCTCTGGCCCTGGCCATGCTGCTTGTGGAATTTCAAAGGAACCAAAATGGAGTCCAGAGTCACATGAGCAAGTCCTGGTGACTCATTAGATATATCCCTGGCTTCTCCCCCTGGGCCCCTTGCACCTGTGAGTGTCTCAATGGACCATTAAGCAGGCTATTGTTCTGCAGCCATCCTGTCTGAGGTGTTACGCAGACAGCACAATTTGAAATACTGATATATCGAACATATCCATAACTTCTATTACACATATAACACATGAACGTAAACATGATCATCTTATTTAGTACATTATAGCCTTTCTAATAATATCTGACATGGCATATCTCACATAAATTATTATGATTTTGACACACTGATGTCAAACAGTATAATAAATGCCCCGCCACCAATCCAGCCAGCGTGACACAGGGGATACTGGATATTATCTGTTCTGGCCCCACCATCAAGTTTCTGGCCCCTCTGCAGGGACCACTCTCATGATGGACTCACACCATATCCCTTTGCTGGAGGAGAGAATGCCAC
The DNA here is from genome assembly GCF_026122565.2 of Emydura macquarii macquarii. NCBI lineage: Eukaryota > Metazoa > Chordata > Testudines > Chelidae > Emydura > Emydura macquarii. Next base: position 18,383,192 of record NW_027131614.1, on the reverse strand, counting down.
CTCAACATCAAAGGAAAGGGCTCTACTCACAATATTTTGTAGTCCGTAGGCAAAAAGGATGATGGACACCTACTCTTGACTTACATCAGCTGAATATTTTTATTCACAGAACAAAATTCCACACAGTTATGTTGATATTGATAATCCCCTCCCTGGAGAAGGTTATATGGTTTGCAGCTCTCAACATGAAGGCTGATTATTTTCAGGTGGACATTCGCCCATCCCAGAGAAGTTTCCTCAGATTTCTGGTAGGACAAGAAAACTACCACCTCAGAGTACTTCTGGTTGGGCTGGCAACAGCAACCAGGATCTTCATTAAGGTCTTCTTAGTGGTGGCAGCTCAGATGAGACAAAGCAGCTACACTGTCTTCTCATATCTGGATGATTGGCTCCTAACAGGCAGATCCAGCTGGAAAGTTCAGTCAGCAATCTTACCTTTGCTCCACTCTCTGGAATCCTTGTGAGTTGATATAAACTGGAAAAAGTCTACTTTGACTCCCACAAAAATCATAAACTTTTATAGGAGTGACCCTAGTCTCTATCTTGGCAAAGACCTAGCTCCCTATGGACAGTTTCCAGACAAAGAACAGCCTGATAAGACAAGTCACCTTTAGATCTCAAACCACTGTCAAGGTCTGTCTTTCCCTGCTGGACCACATGGCCTTGTGCACTTAAGTAACACTTTGCCAGGCTTCACTTCCGTTGCCTACAGGCCTGGCTTTGGTCTGTTTACCCACCAGACAGCAACAACATGAATATCAAGGTGATGATAGCTGCCAAGATCACAGTTTCCCTTATATGATGTGTTGATTCTGGACACTTTGTGATCAGTGTGGATACCAGTGAGACATGGTGCGCCTGATTTGCAGATCAATACGGTTTAATATGCAAGGTTTTCTATAAATATACTAGTTGAATACAAAGCCTAAAATTAACTACACTATATCTCACTAAGCCTGGAGAGCTAAGCTGTCACTCAGAAGGCTGTATACAGGAATGGCTTTCTTCAGGGGCCCCGCCAGGGAGTCAGTGGCCTCTGGTCCAAATGGCAGCACCTCCCGTGGAGTCAGGTGTTGATGGAGTGCCCCCCTTTGTCTAAGTGGTGACTACTTATACCCTTCGATAAACAACCTTCACCTAATTATCTCTCTCATTATCATATATGCTAATTACCTACATTGGGTTTCCACCCTTAACTACATTCCATTCTCACCATAATAATTTGGGTCATCAAACAACATCTGATGCCAGGAGGGGCGGAGTAAAAGTATCCCCCTTGGCAATAAAACAGTGTACCCCCCAGACATTCAAGGATAACTTCTTGTTCCCATCACCATTATCTATGTGCAGCTGCAAGCATACAGTATCTATATTTTGTCTTACGTGCCGTGGTATGTAGAAAATGAGATAGAACAGTACTGGTTCAGGACTCCAAAAGCGGTGCACTTCTGCTATCCCAGACAGACCATTTGAGGCACTCCTTTCTTCCCATCATACGACTACCACGGATTCTGCAAAATATTTCTCATGACAAAGCTCAAGTTATTCTCATCCCATCCAATTGGCCCAGATAGTTCTGGTTTCTGGAACTCCTATGAATGCCACCTTGTCCTCCCATCAGCATGCAATGATTACCACATCTGCTAACTCAGGAGAATGACAAAATCAGACATCACAAACTAGAAAGTCTTCATCTCATGGCCTGGTATTTGAATGGGGGGCATTAGACCTGGAGCACTTATGTTCTGAGACCATTCAAACTATTCTCAATCACAGCAGAAAAGACTGCCAGAAAATGCTATTTAGCTAAATGGACATTTCTCTACCTGGGTGCAACATAACAAGTTGTCCCCAGAAACAGCAGGTATTCCTGCTATTTTAGACTACCACCTCATGATCAAGACATTAGGACTTTCCATTAGCTTGCAGCTTGCTCCTTCAGCTTTCCATTAGCAATAATCAGAGCCAGTAGAGGGCTTTTCTATTCTTATTCACCCAATAAAAATCATATTCCTGAAGGGTTTCACTAGGACCTTCCCACTAGCAGTGAAGCCAGCACTGCAATGGGACCTCAATTTGTACATTTAGTACCTGCCAGGCCATCCTTTTGAATCAGTGGCCATGTGCTCAATGTCCCACCTGTCAATGAAGATCGTCTTCCTCATCACTATCACATCAGCCAGAATGGTGAGTGAACTGAGCATGGGCATGGCTGACCTACCATACACCTCATTTCATAAGAAGTTTTCCCTTTGCCTCCACCCAAAAGTCATCTCTGAGGTAATTTCTGAGTTTCACATAAATCAGTCTATTCACTTAATGATATTCTTTCCAAAATCTCATGCTTCCAGTAAGGAGAAAAGACTTCTATTTCCTCATGTCAGATGAGTTCTAATGCTTTACCTGCAAAGAACTAAAGCAATTAGAGCAATCACTGGAACAAGTGTTATCTGCTCAGAGACCCTCTCTAAGCAGATATCCAGCAGGATTACTCTCTTATCAGTTGGCATGTCTCCCGCCCCCCATATAGGCTGAGGACCCATTCCACTAGACCATAGGCAATCTAAATAGCATCTCTTTGAGATGTGCCTATATTGGAGATTTGTAGGGCAGCAACCTAAAGTTCCATCCACATCTTCACAAAGCATTACGTCTTAGTCCAGGACTTTTCTGCAGATGCAGCCATTGGGACAGCAGCATTATAAACGTCTATACCATCTGCATCCTCGCACCTCTTTCCTGTTTGAATACTGTTACCCAGTACATCTACATATGGAATACACATAGGGATCAGCACTCAAAAAAGAAATGGAGGTTACTTATGTATAACTAGAGGTTCTTTGAGATGTATGATCCCTATCAATATTCCCCTGCCCACCCGCCTTCCTCTCTACTTTGGACCATATCTGTATTCCTGGTAGAGAAGGAACTGAAGAGGTGGCTGGTCTACACCTCCTTTCATACCCTTAATACTGAGCATGTGGAGCATCAGGATATAGGCACGGACCAAAGGACACTACTTGCAAACTCTCTGGTCCCAGGTGCATGGAGCACATGTATATCTATGTCTGGAATACAGAAAGGGACCGTTCATCTTGAACCTGTAGTTTCAGGTAACTAAGCTCCATATTCTTCTTAGATCAGTTTGTTGGTTTGACTGCTGAGCTGCTTGCTTCATATATGCCATTTCTGGACAATTACTCTGCTTTTAACACTAGAAGTGGGGAAGTATCAGAAAAAAGAACTCTATCAGAAGTAGGTATATGTCTGTTTCTGGCCGTGACCTGGCTTTCCATTGTGTAGGCCCACATGATCGGATTTTTGGGACAGGTCAGCTTTTAATGTAGCAATGTGTTCAGCATTTTGAAAATCTGGGCCACTTATTAGAGGTGCTTAAATAGGAGTTAAGCTCATCCGAAAATTAAGTCCTGTTTATGTGAGCAGCATCACAGTTCAGGGCAACTGCACCTGTTTTCCCCCTCTATGGTCCCCAAAGGGCATCCACTCTAGCCTCCCAGCTCCTCAGCTGTTACCTCTCTTGGGCAGATATCCACATCTGTCTCCCTTCTGACTGGGGGTTTTCCAAGCTGCACAGTTCCCTGCCTACACTGTGATATCATCAGCAAGCCAGGCTGCCTAAAAAAGCAGTGTCTGTGCTTTGCTTTCTCTCCAGAGGTTCTGAACAAGGTAATTGCCACAGTTACAAGTTATCACATAGCTCTTTCTGAGCAAGCACATTTATTTTTAAGGTAAAAGCATTACAGAAAAAAACATACTAAAACTACTAAAGGAACCTGCACACATGTTAAAAGCTTATCAGAAGTCACCCCAACTGCAACCTCAGACACTGATAGATGTCAATCCTTCAAAGCCCACCACTGGGCTTTCCATGTGGCTACAAGTTCATAACTGTCTCTGATTCAGAACCAGAACAACCATGAACAGTTCAGTCTTTCCTTCATACAGCTGGGGCCTTTGATCTTGGCCTCACCTAACAGGTGATCAACAGACAGTGACTCACTCCTCAGGGCATAGCTTTAAAAGGCTGGATTTTTTACATAACCGGAGATAGAGAATTTTGCATTTACCTCCTCCCAGATATTCCCCAGGAAAACCACCTTTTGTTCCAAAAGTTCATTCTTGTCTGTCACATTGTTCAATATAGACCTTTGAACCCCCAGGGCTCATCCATCACATCTTCTCCCTTGAGAAGTTACACACAATCCTGGCCCATAATAATACATAAACTATTTATTTAATACAATGGACCCTAAAGGCATTTAAACTTCGTTCAATAAAGTCTCCCAAGGCTATGGCAGGAAATGGCCTTATCTGTCACATGCTGAACACTTATATGACCCTGAGGTCTTCTGAAAATCTGGCCTTCTGAAAATCAGGCAACTTTTATTAAGTTATGCATATGTACATCTCTGGAAACCAGCCACCAGATTCTCAAGTGCTGACCACTCCCCAGCTTCCATTGTTGTCAGTGGAAGCTTCAGGCTGTTCAGTGCCTCTAAAAATCAGGTTACTGATTTAGGTACCTAAGTATGGGTTAATGTACCCAGATTTAGGCAGCCACTTCTGCAAATGCTGACCTTGCTGTTTAATTTATGCTGTCTGCTAGGTTTATATGCATTATACATTAAAGTGATTAGTCAGAGGTCTAAAAAGAATATATATTGGATTGAGGACTGACCACTATTCCTTAATTCTGGCTTCTATTGAACCATACACAAATATAGCAAGCACCAACCTTGTATGAGTTGATTGGGAAAGTTGTCATACATCTGATGCTAATTCATTGCTCAGCCTGTAGAGTAATAAAGAAGGTCAACAAATGGATGAGTATAATCAAAACAGAGTAGTGAAGTCTTTGCAAAAGAAAAGATTTTTGCAGCCCCAGCAATGCAAAATGTAGCATTTTTAGAAGCCTGAAAGACACTGCAATTATTTCTTTTTTCATCTACTCAGGAGGAGTGGCAATCAAACCATCTGAACCTGGCAGACAAAGAGGGCATTCCAGTCAGCTCTTTGCATTTAGTGTGACCTTAGGTATCTGCTGATCTCATAATGTAGCTCCACCAGACCTGCTTTTGTCAGACATAAGAGCTGCAGAAATTTGTGCATGTAGTAGGAGTTCACAAAGAAGTCCTTTTAATCTTACTAATAAAGCACAATGGCGGGGGGAGTCAAAACTGACAACTAGATGTCTTAAGGTTGGGCGGAGGAGGGGAGGAGATTATAAGGGGCAGAGACTAGTTGTTTTAGCTTGGAGCTAAAATAGCAACTCCTTTATTCTCTCCCCCTACCTCCCCCACCAGTGTTTAAATTATAAATGACTTCTTTCCTCTTTTGAAAAGGATTAATTTCTCATCTTAAAAAGCCCTCTTTATAGAAAGGGATCTCAAACAATCAGTATAACATCTCAGCCTCTGACATTAATTCTTTTTCCTTCATAGGCTTTTCTTAACAAACTGGAAAAGTAGAGCAAGTAATAGGATTTGAAGGGGGGAATCAATGATCCGCCTTGCTAGATTTCTGTCAGGAATATTTAGTACCCAATAGAGAGACTGTGGTATTGTTTATGCTCTTGACTTCAATTGTGGCTTGCATTATTTCTCCTCTTGATGCTGCAATAAAGTCTTAATGTGCAATTTTGGATGATATCCCATTGTAAGGGAAAACATTGTGATGTCATGTGATGAGAAGGAGAACCTAGCAGGAGAATTTCGGTAAATGAATGCAACACCCTGGCTCTGTTTCCCTTTCTTGTTCCTACAGTTGATTTAATTATCAAGGTTCTGTATATGCTGTATTTTCACATTCTGCTAGTCTAGGAAAAAAGCAGAAATTGTGTCTTGGCCCAACATATTTGTACTGGGCACATCAATGTATTTCATACGTACATATGTTAAAATATTTGTGGACAGCACAGTCAGACACACAGAGAGTTAGCTTTTCATTTCCTTTGACCTTCAAATTATATATTTTTTAGTCTACAAGTGTAAAATAATCCAGCAACATTGATTTAATACAGCAATCATGATAATGTAATTTCTGGACTTCAATTATCTTATAGGTTATTCAACTATGCAAGTGTTCTATGAAAGTGTGCTATTTTAGAAGAAAAGCATTTGCAATATCTAGCTACAAACTAAGGAGCTTACATATTCCAACCTTTCAAAAAGAATTGGCTTCAGTTCTTTAATCAGAGAAGTGGAGACACTTCCAAGAGCTTGGGGCAAGAACACACTCACAAGATACAACACATTCTCTGAATATTCTCGGAACTGTTTTGATCCTATCCATACCCCTTCCCACACAGTGTAGTGTTGGAAGCACATTCTGTAAGTCAAACGTGTGTCCCAGATGAGATGTATGAGGCTATGACTGACCTTGGACTTGCATAACAAGACAAAATAGAAGAAAAAGAAAAACAAGATTAAAGGTGCAGTGGCCTTCCTCAGAGCCTGGGCCTGAGGAAGGGCCACGACCCCAAAGCCAGACAGTGAAAGGGCCAGCAGTCCAGTCTGCCCAGCACCCAGGGAGCTGGCCAGTGATAGGTCTGGCAGACCAGCCAATCCGGCAAGAGAGGGGCGGAGCTTCCTCCGGGGCAGGAAGTATAAAAGGCAGGCCCCGTAGCTCAGTGAGGGACAGACGGCCGCCAGAGGCAGATGTGCTGTCCTTCTGGCTGCAGCGTAGGTCTGACCCCAGCTGGGCCGTTGCCCTGAGCAAGCGCCCCCCAGAGCAGAGGTGCCGGGAACAGCCCACCCAACCAGGCCTTAAGGACTGGATAGGGCCTCTGGGCCCCAGTGACTGGACCGAACCCCCTGAGACTCAGGGGTGGGAGATATCCTCAGAGGCCAGCCCTGACCTGGAAGAGCTGCCTGACGCCGAACCCCCAGAGCCCTGTGACCTGGAGGAATTGCCTTCTGCAGAGGAACCCCAGGAACCCGGTGACCTAGAGGAGCTGCCCTCCGCAGAAGAGCTCCCCACCTTGCTGCCAGTCAATGAGGAGGAACTGGTGAGCCTGCCATGGGCCGAGTACCCCAGTGACCCCGAGGACCCTGAGGATACAGTACCTGGGGATACGGGAAGCAAGTGGCCCAGGGACAGCCATAGCCAGTGGCTGAGTCAGGGGCGAAACCCCCACCATCAGTGTGTTGCGGCAGAAGCCCCGCTGACTCAGTGGCAACGCCTTTGCCACTGATATGGTCCTGGCCTAGGATGCAGTGGAGTCGGGTGGACCTGCGTCCCCCTTCCCCCTTCCCTTGCCACCCATGGAGTGTTTATCATCCCCTATTCTACAGACCAGAGGACACTGCTTGCTTGCCTCGCCCTGCTCAAGGGCCGGGGCAATAGACTGCTTGTCGGTCTCACCCCATCTGGGGGTTGGAGACGCGAGACTATCTGCCTACTGGCCTCACCCTGCCTGAGGGTTGGAGCCCCGAGACTACTTGCTTGCCTGCCTCACCCTGCCTAAGGGCCCGAGGCGATAGACTACTTGGCAGTCCGCCCTGTCTGAAGGCCAGGACTAAGACTCGTACGGAGACGCTAACCTTCCCCTTTTAGAAAGGTGCAGTGGCCTTCCTCAGAGCCAGGACCTGAGGAAGGGCCGCAACGACCAGGCCGGACAAGATCCCAGCTTAAAGGAGGAGACTGCAAAAGAAAAAGTTAAAGGGCATCACTGGCGCCCACGCTCACAGTCAAATGTCATGCCAGTATATGGGAGAGTGAAATTCAGTTTTAGAGGCTGGGAAAGTTATGGAGTTAGTTAGCATGCTCCGGTCCTGTCTCAGTTGACACCTTGTCCCTCCCTCTGTTGTGTTTGTCTGTTTATTCATCTTTTGCATATTGTGTCTATATCCTACACATTGAGCTTTCTAAGGCAAGGACTGTTTTTGTTTGTGTTAGTACAATGAGACCATAAACTCTCTTTGTTGCCCCTAAGTGTTTATCAGAATAGAAATAATTGTGGGAGGGAGTCATTTTGGGTGCTCCTCTTGATGGGACTTGGAGCAGCAGCAAAAAGCTTCAACAGAAGCTGGATATGGATAAACTGTACGTACGTTTACTATAATGAGGAGCGTTAGTTTGAGGAGAGAGAAACAAAGATTTATGGGGGAGAAAATCTGAAGTGAGAAAATGTGGGGGAGGAGGGGACAAATTCTCATTAGAGCCCTTTCACCAGCACAAGTTGCAGTTTCTATGCAAGCAGGAATTGTTTGGAGAAAGGAGAATTAACAAAAATATATTGCTTCTCGTAAGTGAAAACTAAGAATTGATGTGACAATTCAGATACTTTCATTTTAGGGTTTAATTTGCTGGAGATGTTTCTCTTTTTGATGTGTGGAGGGGTATAACTTAATTAAATATATTCAGTTTGATCAATTTGTATAGACATTAAGTTACATCTAGTGAAAAAAGATATTACTTTCCCAAATGCCTCTGTTCATGACACATCCTTATGCATTTCTGGTGAAGTGCCAAGCCTTCTGCAATAATCCCACATAATGATTAAAGATATCGAGTTGGCTATAATTCACAGCTATGAAAACCTACCTCAAGAAGCAAAGCATTTCATGCATAACAGGAGCATACTTCACAATCAGGGACTGCAACAAAGTAGCACATAGCATCTTTTACTAGTTACAGCTGATAATCAGCCTCTTAAACATGATCACTCACAATATGCACACATTGGAAAGACTCAAAGAATGAGATAATCTGTAACAATAAATGCATCTCAGTTACTGGTTTGCCTTCTTATTTTATCTGAATCTCTATATGATCCTAGCATAATTTTGACCATAATACTTCAGTTTAGATTCACATCTGATTGCAATGGCCCTAGGTGCACTGAAATTAGAAGGAATGCTTCCAGAAATCATCCCCAACAAAATAGACGTATAGAGTTCTAAATCTCCCTTCAGACTCTTTCTGGAATGTGGAAGCTGTGGGAAGGAGCCATGTCAAGATGGGAGCTAGGAGAGAAGAGAGCCATCACCAGAAGCTAGGAAACTAGTCACCTGCTGATCAAGAGAGGATCTAACTATGTCAGTGTCATAGAATGACTGGGATGGGTGCATATTAATAGCCTAATGCACTGGCAACAGATCACTATTCATTTTGTAAGTGCAGCCCATAAAGCAAACCACTGATGTGGGCATACTGATAAAACAGTGCTGGCTTAATGGACTTATAGGCCTTTTCCTGAATGCCCACTTCTGTCACGGATGTAATGTCAGATCTGTTCTAGTGTCTGAGTTTACCTCATTGGTAAACCCAGGAAAAATGCTTCTTTGGCAAACTGGATAGAAACCTGCGTATGGACAGAAGTTGAGTCTTTACCTTTTGTAGTATTTGTGTAATTGGTTGAGATGTGGTGTTGCACATCGGTCAGGAGAGCTGCCAGTGCCAGGACAAGGAAGCTAGCACCACCCAGACACTGTAAAATATCTAAAGTTCTCATTAGGTATTGCAATTAAGACACATGCTGTGTTGTGTTCTGCCCTTGGACACCAAGACTGTAGTGCTATATTTCCAAAGAAAGGGCTCAATCCTGCATCCAATGATGTCAATGAAAGTAGGGTGGGTCCCAGAGGTTGGACACTTTGTTACCCAGAATTTTCTGAACCTGAAACTATGGTAACTAATGTTTGTTTTCCAGGCAGTTTTAGGAAATCAATGGGGGACACAGCTCCTCCATCTGAAAGATGAATGGTACACACGAGTGCTTTCACCCCAAAATCCTTGTTTCTATTTAGTCTAAAGCACACATCTAAAATAACAATAGTCTAGAGCAGCAGTTCTCAACTTTGGGGTGGGCCTCTCAAGGGAGGCAGGAGCTGTGTGTGTGGTTTTTTTTTTTTAAAGAACTCTCGGTGGCTGGGGCTTGTGCAGAAGGGCCATGCACACCCAGGAGGTGGGGATAAAGGGCACAGCTGGAGTCCCTCTGCCATAAGGCTGACAGCCAGAGCCTCACCACTCAGTCCCTCCTCCCACCCACCCCCCATCCCTCACTAGAAGGCAGCCTGGACTCAGGCTCTCCTTCCCCCCAACTCACATTGGGCTGGCCACAGCAGTGCTGAAATAAGGGTGACAACAGGATGCTAAGTTTGTTGTGAAAAGTGATATTGACAACTATCACTTCTCACATCGCCACTCTTACTTCTTTGCTGCAGCTGGCATGGTGTTTCAGAGGTGGGCGCCAAGCCGGCAGTCACTGCTCTCTGCTCTGTCTTCAGAGCTGGGTAGCAGTATATGTACTTGTATTGGGGGGGCGTAAATGATTACTGACACAAAGAAAGGGGACTTGATCAAATACGTTTTTAAGAACCACTGGTCTAAAGCAACCCAGATATAGTTACCCAAAATCTGAGATGGTGTCAAGTGGACAGCGGCAGGTTTCTGGTGGCCAGCCTTCCTCCTAGCCACAGGGGAGTTGGATGTCAGTCTCCTAACTTGTTGAAAGCCCCTCTGAAATTCTCCAAACTACACATTCTAACTAATCTCTTTATAGGTTGCCCAAAACAAAGCACATAGCCCACTAGGGGTTACTATGAATTAACAATTTTCCTAGCATCATCAAAAGGCCACAAAATTCTACTTACCAGCAAAGCAACTCCTAGTCATAAGGACAGCAAGAAACTCATAGTCTAAGGTCAGCTTTCCACACTTCCTCCCATTCTCCTGAATCTGTCATTTCTCTCTCCTTAGCAAAACTGCAGCTGTGCAGCTGTTTGCCCTGCATGGGCAAAACCCAGAATGTTCCTGAATACTTGGTGTTCTCGCTTTCAGTTAATGGTGGTTGAGTACACAAAATGGCTGTGGTTATGTCTAGTCCAGTTCTTTTGTAACCCCATGACTTGGTTTAAAAGATAGGGTTCGGGCTGGGCTCCACAAATGTGAGAAAAATAAAGCTGTGTATTCTGTTGCCAGCTACAAAAAAATAAGTGTTTTCACTTATCCTGACAATTTAATTGTTAGTTATGTTTGTTTAAAGTGAGTGACCATATAGTCATATATATGTAAAACAACAACCGTCCTTGCTCCTTCTTTTCCTGGGATATGTTATATCCTCTCCTGTGGATCACCCCCTCCATCCTGTATAAGGACATATCACAATCTAGCTCTTTTATGGGGACACATACTAAATCCCAGGATTCTGAAGTTCTTCTAAATACAGAAATTATGGCAGCCTGGAAGGATGCCACTTGTCCTTTCCATAATGGAGTTAGATTTATTTGGGGAAATACTTGTTTGTTAACAGCAACTGAGATCATTACATTGAGACAAATTGTTTAATGGGGCAAATCAAGAAAATTTTATTAAATATTTTTAGACAGAGTTTTGGACATATCCTTCTAATGCTGCCTGTTAATACCAAGAATGTATGTCTGCTACATAGGCTCGAGCCATATAGAACTCAAAAATGGTGGATTGTTAATAGCTAGTGTCTATACATATCAAAATACTACGTTTACTTAATGGTAAACTAAAAGAACCTCCCATTTCCTTGCCAATTAAATAACCACTCCCATGTGTCTTACAGATCTTGCCATAGCTATTACTTGAGAGTGCCGATGTTTATAAGTGCTTTTGCAATTTACATTACCTGCTAATGGAGTATTTGGGCTACAGTATGAGGGAAGCTGTAAAGAAAAAAACACTTCATATTTGGACATGTTTAGCAATTGTCAAAGAAGTTATAATGGCAGAGAGATGTAATGAGTCAGATGTAAATATTTAAAGTTAAAATGCAATAAAATAATACAATATTAAGGAGTAACAGTACCACAGTTAAAACACTAAATATATTTTAAAACTTAGAATACATCATGGAAAAATATGATCATTATGATTGATATCAATGGAGCACATACTGTTACCAGATGACTTTACATTTTGACTTTATCAGATGCTTCAGCTTTTTGGGGCTAATGAATGTTTTCTCTATTGCACTACAAAAGCAAAACTACAAAGAGCTAGAATTCAAGGACAACTGTTCTAATTCTCTAGCAAATAAATATAATTATCTTTTAATGGCAAAGCTACATATTCAGTAGATTATGGTCATTCAGTATATTTCTGGCAGCTTGCTTATTATATCCAATAAGTCATTTGCATAGAACTTCTGGTGCACATATTAAATTTGTTTTTCATGTGGGAGCTCTCCATGGAAAGTTCTATGTGAGACCATTTCCCCATGGCTAGATGACTAATATATGCAGTGTACTGTCGTCTTTCTTTTTACAGGCAAGTGAAGTATTGTTAGTATGCCCTTCCTTCTTAAATTGTACCACAAGCATCCCAGATGCCGTGCAAAGGGGGTGAATCCTATTGCAGGATCAGAGGTGTTCATTATTATAAAGTATGCAAGCCATATTAAAATCCCATCTGCTGTTTGTTCACTGTGGCATTGTCAGTATTCTAGCCATAAGAGAGGGAAATAGAAACTACAGTACCAAACTGAAGCTGTTTCACAGGCTGAGCTTCATTAGCATAGTCTTTTTCAAATGGAGTTAGCTAATGCATTTTATACACTTCTGTCAAATCAATTACCTTAACAGGCATGAGATGTTAGTTTCTGAAAGAGACAGACATCAAAATCTTTAATATAACTTCTAAAATACCTCTCATTATTCAGTTGTGTTGCTTCTGATGAAGTTCTGTGATTAAAATGCTTGTATAACTTTCAGAGAGATATGAATCCAGGATTCACTTAAGTACAGTGGCTATTGCCCTGACAGCTGGTACATCCAAGCTTACCTCATGATTTGAGGTTCTAGACCCCTAAGGTGTGGGACGTATCCCTAAGGTAAATCTGGGACATGACCATGCAACCCTTTCTTATGTGTCACCAACAGTAAATCACACTGGTTGCAGGATCAGGAAATTGGAGAGCACTGGGAACTGGTATGGTGTTTGAGCATGATACAGAAACAGAAGAGCTTAACCCCACATGTGTAAATGTGATGTCTTTTCATGAAAACAATGTTGGCTTTAAACAAACTAAAATATGCAGTCATCCAACTAAATTATTTACTTTTTCTGCTACTCAGAGTCTGAGACAGCTCCTACAGTGAAAGGGTAGCTTATTTAATAATGAAGTGAGTCATTTCTTTTCAATTGCCTTCAATGTAAGGGAATCAAGCTGCAGGAAAACCATTAGTTTGGACAACATAAGATTCCAGAGCTGAATGTAAATGTGTCTTATACAGGAAAAGTGTGTTCGTGATGGTCCAAAAAAAACCAAAAACAAAAAATGCTGAATCCGAGCTGGAGCTCGAATGAAGTAAAACTGAAGCAACAAATATTCACTTCTGTCCCACGCACACACACACGCAGGAGACTTTTCCAATTTTTAAGATTGTGAAACAATCTAATGAGGAAGTGGAGTGCATGCTGTGAACTCTAACATAACATGATTGAATTTCACTTTTACTGCTTTATTGCTATTACTGTGCAGTGACCTGTGGAGTCTGTTAATAAACTGTTATTCCATTATTGTTACTCATTGTAATAGACGTTATCAGTGTCCTTTCCCGCCTCCTGTCTTCAGAAGATTCAATCATTTATTTCTGCCATGTGTAAGTAAATTACTGTTATAACTAAGGCATTTTATATATTTGTTTGTATCTCAAGAGCAGACTGCTTGCCTGCTTTTACTGTATAAAACAAAACACTAATGCTGCACAGTACTTGTGAATGCAGTAATTATTTCCACATGCTGTTTTGTCTGTTAAGTCAGCTCTTAATTCTCTCCCCTGCTATCCTTCTTCAAGGATAAAATTCCTCATAAACACAATCTTTAGATAATAATTTTTTGTGACCTGGATAGCATTTGTTTAAATTAGTCTTAGTTCCAAACTGTAGCATTTTATAATAGAGCAATAATTCAGTTTAAAGAGGGCTTGGGGAAGATGTAAACACTTAGTGACCCACACTGGTTTGCCAAACCTCTTACCTTGTGAAAATGATTTGGAGAAATTTTGCAGCTCCACTGTCACTGGGTGTTTAGATGGGAGCTGATGTTATGCCTGCCTGTAATTGTAAGAAACCTTAATTCTGCACTCTTTCTTTAGCAAAGTCCATCTTTCTTTGTAATTGCAGATGTTAATAAGCAAGTAGGCTGGTGGATTTCACTGATTTGAGATTCAGGAACTCTCTGCCCAACTCCCCACTCTGCCACAGACTTCCTGTAAAAAGTTGTGAAGGTCATTTATTCCCTCAGTTCCTGTTTTGTAAAATATTTCCTTTGTCTTTCTTGTTTAGAGTGCAAACTTCTCCAACATGGACACCTTCTACTATGTCTGTACGGTGCCCATCACTGATCTTGGCTGGGACACTTATGCACTAATAAAATACAAATAAATCTAGTGCATTGTAATATTGTCCTTATGCTGTTTGATTGTGTAATTAATTTTTTTTTTGGCAGGTATGCCTAAAAGGGCTGAGAGTTAAGGTTGTTATGACAAGCTAATCTATATATTTAGAAATTTCCAACATGCTCATCACTGTGGAGTCTAAATGAGAAAAACTATCTAATCTAATGATCTGCCATTATCTGTCTTTAGCCTGTGGGATCCTCTGGGCATGGACCGTGTCTTCTTTTCTATTTGGAAAGCACTTAGCACATTGTGAGAGCAGTCAGAAAAAAAGAATAAAAATCAAAAGATGCCCTTTTTACCCTCAATTTTCAAAGCAGAAAGGCACAATCAACCCAGAGAGATCAGGAATGGTCTAAATAATGCTTGGTCCTGCCTTGAAGTGCAAGGGACTGGACTAGAAGACCTTTCAATGTCCCTTCCAGTCCTGTGATTCTTTATACTTTATAACGCTTTTCTAATTGCAAAAAAAGAAACTTAGAAGCTTCAAAGACCTTGGGCCAAATTCTGCTTTCAGTTACACAGGTGTAACTCCCATTAATTAAAAGTGGAGTGTTTTCTGGCAGTTGCGATGGAAGACAGATTTGTACAGTGGGTGAAGAATTGGGAGATAGATCTATGTAATTGATGAGTGTACGTTTGGCAGTAGGGTAAGGGGTAGGGAAAGACTTGTGATTTCCCAGGTTTTGAATGTTTGTTTGGTGGATGAAATGTATTTAATATATATAAAATCTCAATTAGAGAGCTCCAAATAGTTTGTAGTAGTCAATTTGCTGACATCCAGTCCATAGGGTAAAATATAGCAATTGATAATTTATCCTTCATAATACTATCACTCCCAGAAGAGCCTTTGGAGATTCTCTGCCCAAGTGCCTTGCTGGGAAACCTGCTATACAAAGGATTTTATACTGAGCTACCATTTATCTCCATCGTGAAGTGAGACATGAATATCCCTGCCTCTTTGGTCCTTTCTTTGAGTGCACATCCAGTCCTTGCCATTTGTATATGAGGCAGTTTTCCACACCGTTTATAGAAAGGTGGCCTCCATAACTCATACAAATCACAGGCAGCTGAAGGGTGATAAGTGGTTTTATTAAACGAACTCAAATTACAGGCTTGCATTTTGTGTGTGTGTGAGAGTTTCGGTGGGGAGTAAATGATTAGTGCCTAAATAAAAGGAAATGTATGGTAGGGAATCTAACTTCCCTATTCAGTTTATTTTGGATTAGCTCCCTTTGGTTTATTGTTTCACCCAGAGTTACACTTTTATGAAAGGACATCTAGATTCCAAAGAAGAGGGTGGACAGATAAGTAGACAGGCATGCACTGCAAAAGTTCTTACAGGGGACTGTAGGAAGGGCTGTCATGGGGCAGAAAAGATGACTGCAATGCAATGGTGCCATGTGCCTGCTTCCTTCTCAAGACCATGATTTTGTGTGTGTATGTGTATGGATTGTTGAGATTTATTTATAAATATCTATATATAAGTGTAGCTAGATCACAGTAGTATCTGAGCTCCACTCAGACATCAATGAATTTCTCCTCACAATACCTGAGAGGGAGGGAAGTATTCTTATTCCCATTTTAGACATGGGCAAATAAGACGTTGAGAGGTTAAGAATTGTGATAGAGCTAGGAATCAAACCTAGAGCACTTGAGTCCTAATGCAGTTCCTTAACTACCAGACTATCCTTCCTTTATTTAAGATGTCACAATTTGCTATGGGAGTTGAATCACATACCTCACACAGTGGTGTTTCTGTTTCCTGATAGGACAATTTAACCTTTTTATATATAAACAGGAGTGCTGCCTAAAGAAATCAAAGGAGTTTTGATCTCTTAGAGAGAGGGAAGATTGGGAAGGGAACAAGCAAGTGAGCACACACAGGAGATCTGTAAGCCTAAAGAATTTTAAATCTTTTTGTGTTCTCTTTTGCACAGGAGAGAGTATTATGTTTGGCTACTTGCATGTGCTGCATATTTTATAATACCTGCATTCCTTCCTGAATGAAGGAGAGAGAAAAATGTAAGCCATATTTATTGACTGGACAGCAGATTTCACATTCACACACAATTAACTGCATTTGCATGAATCTGTGAAATACTTTTTGTAAAGGATGCTGATACAGTCTTTATCCCTTTTGTATGATAGGTTTCCTGGGAGCCAGGGTAGATCAGGGGACTGCTTTGTATTCCCCCACCCTATACACTGCACACTATTTAATATTTGCCAAATACATGGCCTCCATTTTATAGCACTTCCACCATCCATTCATGAGGATGTTTTGTATTTACGTACACAATGTTTATGAAGGATGTGGTCATTCCCCCTTTAGCTCTCTATACATGACCACATCCAATACAAGTATTCTCGTTCATGCTCAGGTACTCACATTTGCACAAATAATAGCTCCCCATAAACATTTGGTACAAACAGAAAATATTTCACATAGATTTTTGTAGCAAAGGTATCAAAAAGATATTACCTAACTGAAAAACCATTCAAATTCCAGAATCATTTGCAAATATATTTTCTCACCCTTTGCCTAGCTTTTCTAAAAGCTGTTCTTGAGAAAAGCCTTTTTTAATCATTAACCCTTTTAATTTAGCACAGGCACTGCAGACTCTAGCCTTTTAAAATTATGATACCATTCAAAAGTCAATGCCTGTGGAGAAACGTGAGACCATTATTATAAACACACAATTCTGGCAAATGTTCTTCATTCCTGATCTGTAATCCGCTATTACCAATTGTGAGTCCCATTTGAACAGACTGCAAATAGTGGCAACAATCTGTGCTCAGATATCACAGTGATGGGTGACCTTGTAAAAACCTAGACAGCTGGAAAACATCAGGCCACAAAGGAAGCAGTCTAACTGTTTAGAACACTGGACTAAGTAAGATGTTCCCAACTCTGCTACTGACTTGCTGCCTGGCCTTTGGCAAGTCATTTCAGCTCTTTATGTCTTTCTCCATCTGTAAAATGGGGATAATATTTAACTATCTCTTTTTGGAATACTAGGAGGTTTAGTTAATGTTTATAAACTTCTTTGAGATCCTAATGAAAATTTCTATATAAGTACAAGGTATTATTTATTACAGGGTACTATTATGTCAAGCTCTGTGGCAGTTTTGTGATATGTACAAATAGGTACTAAAATGGTACCACCCTTTACACTTGTGATCTCAGCAGACTTGTAAATTTGCATCTCTTGGAGTAAAAAAAAATAATGCTAAAATACCCCACTGCATCGCCTACCACTTCTTTTTATTTTAACTAAAAGTGTAAACAAATGCTTCAGTTCTATGCTACACATGGTTATGATGTTGAGCCTATCTCATCAACCAAATCATTTTTGACAGAGCTGTTCAAAATAACTCCGGGATGAATTAGATTCAAGATACTGGACAGTCTTTGCATGTTTGTCATGGAAGCTTAAGCAGAAGCTAGCTGCTCACATCATTAAAAATAATTCTGAAGCTGGATAAAACTTGAAGTTTAATCTCAAACAAACAGCAATGTGATTTATTTTAATGACGTTGTTCAAGAGCTCACTATTGTAGCTCATTTGTGCTAGAATACTAGAGTGTTGATCTTTCACATTACAAAATAACGAATTGTAATTCTGCCATTACTCAGTGCCCCATGGACTGGCAGTTAAGAGAGGCATCAATTCCTACTGAGTACAGAAAGCTGTAGAACTTAGGAAGGACATAATCAGATGTCATATCTTTGACTGGTTTACCTGTGATGAAGGTGCAGAGTATGAAAGCTTACCATGCTAGGTGAAAGTGCTTGATTTATCAAACACTCGGTCTCTCTAAAAGATGTTAAAGGCCTCCCTCAATGATTCTGGCAGTTTATTTAAAACTTTTCTCTCCACTCACTTCCTGCTTCCGCCCCATGTCCTCTTCATTTTAGACCAATTCCTTTCACCCCTAAGTCACTGCTATAAAACTTACTGTGTAAGTAAGAAAAGAATCAGGCCTTTGTTTGAATTATTTCTCTCCTCCCCTGCTCTGTTTACCTGTCCTTCATTGTTTTAGACTCACTATCTTATTACCCCACTTCTGAGCACTTACCACTCATCGTGAACATCAGAGGCCTTAATTACCTTCTTACTTACAAAGGTTTTTACACCATTGACTTCAGTGGGGGTAATTCATGGTTTAAACTAGTGTAAGCAGGAGGAGAATCACTGAAGGATAAGGGCCTAAAAAATCGCATTCTTACAAATTGCCATGCTGGAACAGACCAGGGGTCTATTTAGCCCACTGCTGTGTCTGACAGTGGCCAGTACCAGATGCTTCAGAAGAAAATGTAGAAAACCCCATCCTGGACAATTATGGAATAACCTGCCCAAAAAGAGTTTCTCCCTACCCCCCTAATTTCTCATTGTATATGACTGGAGTGCATGCAGGATGCATGACACAACCTCTTTCATAGTGATTCAGCATTAAGCTGCCTACAGTGCTTTGTGAAATAGCCATAAGGTGAAATCTGTTTTCTATTCTCTAGAAATAGGGACAGCAGATGGCTTGTGGAAGAAATGAAACTACCTTTCAGGTCCTCCTGGGGCTTGTTTAACTCATCCTTCCATATAAATAGTCAGACTGTGTTTACTTGCCAATGAAAAAATGCCTATTTTCATAACCCTTCTCCTATTTGCAGGAGACATAACTGTCAACAAAAGTTGAGATAATTTTCCAGGAGCTTTAGGGGGAAAAAATCCAACAACAATAAATTGTGAACTGGAAGAAAAAAATATACCATTATAAACCCTTTTAATGCGTCAAATGTGGTAGTTTGGGATCTATTTTATGTACTTCTGGAGATTATATTGTAAAATCTCAGTAGAAGAGATAATTCATAACTGATTCCAGTTCTGCTATATGCAAATCTGAGACGATGGTAGGCAACAAAGCCTTCATTTTCAATCACTTTGATAATTCTGTTTGTTTTGATGTGGCTCTTAAATTTTATGACTAATATACCAATTGATATTGAAAAGTTGCAGCTCTTAAAATAAAGCAGTCTATTGAGGTTTTCAGCTACCTTTTTGATGGTTACTAGAGTGGGGGTGAAACTTTTTGGTCAAAACTATTTTACCAAAAAATACAGAATTGGGTTAAGTGATACATTTCTCAAATTTTGGGTCAATGTTGACAAATTTTTTTGGTTGAAATGAAAAGGAAAGTGAGGAAATAGTGAAATGAACTGTTTCAACATTAATGAAATAGCCCTTAGTGCTCTGGGGAATTCACACAATGGAGCCCCCTTTATAACCTTTCACCTAGTGGTCAGGGCATTCACCTGGGATGTGAGAGTCCTAGGTTCAAATCCCTGCTTAGGAAGAGGGACTTGAAATCATGTGTTGCTTCTCCCAGAAGAGTGCCTTAACATCAGGGTATAGCTGTCTCAGTCTCTGCTGTTAAAGCTGTTACACTTCGTATAAATACTTTAAATAATGATTCAGATCAGATCTTCCCACTCCTAGGTGAGTGCCCTAGCCGCCAGGCTATAGAATCTGTCTGTTTCTCTTCTCCATCCCATAACTATTCAACTATTTTCATACAAGGTAGAATAGCTTCAACAGAGAGATTGAGACCTGCACGCCCATCACCCTAGATTGCCCTGTACTCGGGTGGTTAGAGTACTTACATGGGAAAGGGAAGACCTAGGATCAAGTCCCTGGAGCATTAAATCTGTATTTTTACAACTAGATAGCTAACATTGTAAAATCCTAGCATAAACAGGACAAGTTGTAGCTGTGTAGCTGGTTGAGGTGACTTTCAATGTGAAAGTACTCCTAAACCAATTAGGTGCTTTTAAAAGCTCCATCCTAAAGCATATTTCCTTCCCTGCAGAGTTTATGTGCAGCATGCTTATAAATACGTGGCTGGGAGATGCAGGGGAAATGTTAATAAAAATCTCGGTTAGTTGCAATTGTTTCATCATCACTCGGTTATTGTTTCTTTGTAACTTGGCCTTGTGCTGACTTAAAGAATCCATAAAAAGACAGACAAACAGACACACACGTACCCCTGGTTCCATACATCCAGAGTATATGGAGTTTATGACAGGAAGTGTTTGCTGATTTACTCAACAGCAATCTCAGGAACACTTGGAAGTAATCTTCATCCTTCCTGGAAAATCATAAACATGTTAAGTTATTGTCATTCTTACTGGAAGCAAGCCTGTTTATTCTGTTACCTTTTAAATATCTGTGGCCAGTAGTCTCTAGGCATTCCAGATGTCAGATGATTAATCAACAAGGTATAACACGGTGCATGTTATTTCACAATATAACTGTGCTGTGGGTGCATTGTTAGCAGAAGTGGCCAAAAAGAGTTTTGAGAAAATTGTTGACAGCTGTAATTATTAGGAATGTTAATGCATTGGTATAAGATTCGTTTATACAGTTCCTTTTAATGTGACAAAATTAAATGACACAGGCACTGTGGGAGTAATGAAATCCCACGCAGGAAAACATATGATTTATCATGGCTACAGAGAAATGTTGAACATCAGATTTTACAGTTCCTTCCCTGAAAAACATTAGATATAGGAATGCTGTGGGATTGCCTCATTGGCTGACCAGAGAGTTATGGGTTTCCCAAAAAGGTAACTCAGGACCTGGATGGTGGCAAAATATCCCTGAAGGAGAGGACAGAACAAGTCACGCCATCTTATAAGAACAGGACAGACAAATTATAGTACGAAATATCGGTAAAAATAGCCATTATGCTTTGGCACTGTATACAGAGAGATACTACATCATAGATCAGTGAGGAGATAGGACTTCTCTCCTTTGTGATATTTTACAGTCAGCTCTAAACACCTAAAAGACACCAACAAATCAGAGGGAGTTCAGAGAAGGGTAATACAAGTGATTTTAGAGACTGGCGAGATTGAAGAAAAAACTAACTAGGAATAGATAGCGCAGCTTAATCAAACAATGTGCACAGGCAGTTATGCCTGTAAACCTATGAAAAGTGTAAATACCAAGGAGAAAAAAGGAGACATGTAGGGTGATCCCTGGAGACATTAACTAAAAAGAATGCACTGTAATTTAAAAAAAAAATCTTTAAAAAAGTTAATATGTCAACATAAGGAACATATAGGTTCCCATGTTAGTACGGGGGAAAGCTTTTAGAGGTTTTTATTTCAATATTTTTCATACACTTTCCTTAAAGAAATATTTCCTAGTGGTGATGTCTATAAAACAGGGGAATGTTCTCCCAGAAGGTAGAGAGAGGGTGGATGGGTGGGTGTATTCTGTAGGGAACAATTTTAATGGCAGGGAGATTGATTAGAGCTGGAAATGCCTAAGTTAAAATATTTGAGATGACCACCAGAGGATTTATGGAGTTAAGATCCTGATCCAGAACACTCTAACCCCCATCAGAGACAGAATTCCCAGCTGGAACTGTTGGCTGTCTCCTCAAAGGTGCTTTTCAATCTTCTTTTCTCTTTATTTCGGAAGGGTATATCAATGTAATTCATTCTTGCATATTGAACTATCTATATACATAGCTGGTGAGAGTGGGCAAGTGCTTCGTAGATGTATCAGGTTTTTGTTTTGGGGATTTTTGTTTCTTTGGGTTTTTTGGAGGGAGGGAACTTTGTATAGCTGATATTTACTGTTACTGAAGTCAGATGCTTATCAGTTCCCAGAGTGAGGTCATTAATAATCTCATAAAACTGAATTTAAATAAAATGGGCAACATTCAGCCTGATAGACACAATAAAATCTTTTCTCTGGGCCTTGTTTTGCAAGCATATAGCTTTCCATACCTGCCCTTTTGATATTATCGTCTCTATTTTCAGGAAACTCAGCCTGATTGCCTAAGTGATCATTCCTATCACCAGGTGTTCAGAATTAATGGGGCGGTTAGAAAAGCCACCATTTCAAGAGGTAAACAGCAAATCATGGCAATGACTAAGAGAAATATGATTCACTCTGTCAAATTCTTCGGAGTCTCAATGCAGCTAATGATTCACTGTTTCTTTACAGATTTGGATTTGTCTCCAATATATTTTCCCTAACAGGTACTTTGTGAAAAATGTCAATTTTATATTCCTAAGGTGTCTGTTTGGAAACTATTTAATCTTAAAAACCATATTTTTAAAGATTTTACATTTAACACAGGCCATGTACCATTATCAGCAGGCCTTAAAGGTCCTCAGGTGAACAGTCGAGTAGATTAAAGCAAATTCCTCAGGAGCTGGCACGGGCAGTCAGATGGGGCTCATGGAAGTGGTGAATAAGAGAAAATAAGCCTTATATAAGGAGCCAAGATAGGCAGCATCAGGAAGAGTTGGGAATTACATGGAGGAAGAGTCTGTAAATGGGCAGCACAATGGCATCTGTTGCAGCGCAAAATTTTGGTGGATCTGGCCACAATTTAAATCCAGCCTTAAAAACTTCTTCAAACAAACCTCTGATCTCTAGGCTTTGTGGCTCTAATTTCCACTGCGTTATTGCTTTGTGTGGACTGATCCAGTTATAATTCTTTCATTTGTACTGTAGAATCTCTACAAGTTCAAACAAACACAGGAAGAACAGAGCTCTGCTAAAACACACAAACCAATACTTTGTCCTCGGATTTCAAAGATTTAATAGCAGAGTACCGTAGTGAAGTATCACTACTAACACTTCATTATTTTTACAAAATATGCCATATATATGTACTTTCTAGTTTATTAAATGTTGTTTTACTATTAACCAGACTGCACTTTTAACTGTACAAAGTAGGTTTTGTGATGCATGTACCTTGAGTTTTGTATGTGCAATTACTCTCTCATTCACCATGGGTCTCCCAGGGTATCAGGCAAATTAGTGATGTTTTATGGTATATAAATTGCAATTTTTAGTCCATTAATATTTATTTTAATGCCTGTTCTGGAAGGGGACTGTTCTTTAGCACAGTATATATAATATGGAGATTATACATCTATATATACATAATTACATTTAAAAACAATTCTATTTTAAGAGCATCAAGTTTGGTACTCAGCTCCCACCTTGGCTCCTGGCCCCCTTTCCCCTCTGCTTCTATCCAAGCCCCCATCCTCTGACTCCCCCCCTCCTTCAGGACCCATATGCCCCCCTCAACCGCCACTGCTCACTCCCCCACCCTGGATCTTATCACCCTGCTCTGTTCCCCTCCACACACAGACCCCCTGGCTCCCACAATCCCTTCTCTCCCATTGTTGTCTCTCTCCCTTACAATCTCCTCCCTTTCCTTCCCCCCACCCCCAGTTTCTATCCCTCTGTATTCCAATGTGGCTCCTTCTCTTCACAGCCTGGGTGCCAACAAGGGGAGAATTGGGGCACAGAAGAGACTTGTTAGCCAGGAGAAGCAATTGCCAGGAAAGTCTTGCTCAGCCCCTGCACTCCTGAGCTGGATCGTGCTCAAGCACTTTAATGGGAACAGTGCATGTGCAGTTTGATTTGCACTTAGGATCTAAGAATATGGTTCATGCTCAGTGCAGGTGGAATCTTCAGAGAATTTAGCTGCCAAACTCTGTCAAGTCTCTACCTAGCATGTGTGAACTCAGATTTTTTTTCAATGGTTTATAACTTGGCCAAATTAGGACTGTTTCCCAGAAGATAGGAAAAGGCATATCCCTGATAGCAGGGCAATATCTGTCAAATTTTAATTCTCTGATACAAAGCATGGAGGCTCTAGAGCGTCTCAATGTAATGACTGCAAGATTATTTTTTAGCATGGCCAAAACAATTTATTTTCCCCTTACCTCATTCTCTGAAATGACTGAACCATTTGAGCTTAGGCTTTCTAATAATAATAATAATTAATAATCAGCCCAACGCAAGACAGCCAGTATGGAAAATTTCAGCACAACTGATTATGGTTTGGTAAAGTTATGAGCAACTGAAAACAGAGTCTTGTAATGGGAAATGTTAGAAAACCTTAACTATAGGTTAAAGGCTACTAGCTCTTTATAAAATATGCTATATAAAACACTGCTAAATCACAGTTGTCATGCTCTTCCTGCTAATTTATTATCTATGGTTCTCAATTTCCAAAGTTCTGAGAAGCATCAAACAATTTAATAAAGGAGGAGGAAAACTGGCTGTGAAATGTTCCTCTCTTTCCACCAAATATGGCATTTGTCCCCCAAAATTATACTGGCCCAAGGCACAGGATTGAAAATATTCAGTCCTGGATCTACAACAATTTTATATCTTATCTTATGACCCATAAGAACTAGAAATTGGATTTTCATTCTTTCAACAGAGGGAGGGGACCTTCAAGGGTTACACAGCACTGACCTCCAATGCACTACAATGAGTTTGGAGATCATAAATTTAATTTTTCATGTTTCTGTGCAAGACTTTTTTAAAAATGTATTTATTTTTGTTTCCCTTAGACTTACCCAGTTCAGATTTAGTTAATAGTAATTAAGGCACCAGACTTCACTGGTGGAATAATAACAAATGTTATTACTTTTTTTTTTTTATTCAATAAATTGTTTTTTAAATTTTTTTTCTTCCTCCTGGTGATATACTCGTTTCAGCAAATTCCTACTTTGCAAGGAAACTTATTAGTCTCTTTCAGGTTCTGTCGAGCATATGAGCTCTTCAACTGTGAGTTTGTAACAGTGGATTTCAACAGGCTCGTCAAATTTCCTCTCAGTTTCTTGGTGCCCATTTTTAACCTAAGGGAAGTCTCGCTTCAGCAAGACATTCATGAACTCCATATAAAACATCTGTGGACGTTGAATGAAATTCTGGGCTCGGTGAAGTCAAGGGGAATTTTTTCAATTGACTTCAATGGAGCTAGGGTGTTGCCCTCTTTTTTTTCCCCTTGTGTCAGACAAAGTGGGATGTGCATTGACTCTGCTTTTCAGTGAGAAGAATGATACGTGGCTCATCCCTGGATCTCTGGACAGGCCAATTATTACACTTCAAAATGTTTCCTTCTGTCATCAATCAAATATCTGACTGAATCTAACCTAAATGTATTCCAAGGTCCTGAGTTTATTTGGGTGGTGGTTGACGATATACCATTTTCTGATGATGCCGCAATAAATTGAACTGGTTCACTAAGTACTAGAAACCTCAGTATATTTGCTCTGAATTGACATTTCGGAAACCATTCAGACTCTCAAAATGACTCTTGGACAATAGTTAAAATCCATCTTCTGACAAGAGCTATCCTAGAGGAAGATTTATCAGTCTTCTAGATGTTTTCACTTCATTTTATTTACTGGTTTTCTGATTTAATTTTTAAATGAATAACTCAAGAAATTATAGACTAACAGTAAATATCGGTTACTTCCAAATGAACCAGTTATAAACAGCCCACCCGTTCTTTGACTTAATCAGTTCTGATCCTGAAACACGAGCTAATTCAGCAGTGTTTTCTTCACAATCTGTGCTTTCTAGCTACTCGAGCTTGGCAGGCTACCCTGCCTGCCAACCACCAAAACCAGAACACCCAGTATTGTGCAGCTACAAACACAAAGCTATTGTGCTTTCTCCAGAAAGGGAACACAACTATTTAATGCTAACATGCATTTTTTTAAAGGGGGGAAAAGGTAATATTAAAAAAAAATTAAAGAAAATGAAAAATACTGTATCATGCAAGTCAAACACACATAACAATCCAAATATCCCACGTTCTGTCACGTTTGCCAAAAGCTGGGAATGGGCGATGGGATGGATCACTTGATAATGACATGTTCTGTGCATTCCCTCTGAAACACCTGGCACTGGCCACTGTTGGAAAACAGAATACTGGGCTAGATGGACCATTGCTCTGACCTAGTTGGTCATTCTTATGTTCTTATGTACATTTCTGTCATGGCATTAATATCTATTAGTGACTATGTTTCATAGCTTTGCAATACTAAGAAGAACAAAGCGCTGGCTGCAGGACTTTCCCTTCCAAGGTCCTTCTGTAATGTAGAGGTTATATTGCCCATTCAAAAGAGACTGTGGGCCAAATTCAGAGGTGATGTGTAAGGGGGTGTAACTTGCACCTTGGTAAATGGGTGTAAGGGAGAGAAACTGGGCCAGTAGTCTCCTTTCAATTACACCACAGTAGATCTGGAGTAACTCCACTGATTTGAGCCTTCAGAATATATTCCATTGAATATAACAAAATTAGGGTAATGAAATCTACATACTAAAGGGGCCAGAAGAAGGTGTAAGTTAAATTGATTTAGACTGTCTTCTGAACTTGGTCCTGTATAGCTATCTTCCTAATTCCAAAGGTGCTATTGCAAAAGTCACAAGAACAAGTTCCATATCTCAGGCAGTTTTTTCTTAACTTTCACAAATATGACTTTTTACTAGTGTAGTAATCAAGGGGAAAAGTCTGATTTTTAGGTCTTAGAGATTCTAGCTAGCCAACATCTGTCTGTTTAAATATTCTGTTTATGGAAGTCCTGTCTTCTCAGATTATTAAATGTGTCCTTGGCTGTAAAGAAGTTCAAGAATTTTAAAAGGCAATTGAGATAATTTTAATGATCTTCTCAGACTTAGTTAACCTACAAATCTGATACCAAGGAAGTTTCCTTGTTTTTATTATTGTAATGAAGTTAATGCACTTTTCATTTTCTTTTTGATACAGAAATCCTAGCTGACCCTTTATCAGACTGTCTCTTTAATTCCTGATCCAAAATCCATTGAGATTAGTGGGAGTCTTTCCATTGGACACCACTGAGCTTTAAACCAGGCCCTAAACTGTAGACACTGGGCCCAATACCTGCTTGCCCGTTAACTTCAGACGGAGTATTCAGATAAGTATGGCAAGCAGAATTTTGAGCCACAACTCATTTTCCTAGAGCAGTTGGGAGGATACTGTAGCTTTCTTGTATAATACAGTATAGACTGATGAGAAACTGTATAATATAGTTAATATTTAGTCATTTTCTCTAAAGCCCTAGCTTCTGGAATGATGTATTATCTGAAAATCTCCGCTTTCTAGTTTCTAATCTTCGTGGTTTTGGAGAAAAGAATAAAAATATGAACCCTAATAGGTCCAGAACCAGAAGGCAAATGAAGAATTATTATTTGCTAATCTCATAATTTTAGGTGTCTGACGCATTATTTTTAAACAGGTAGGATTGGCAATACTGTTAATATATCTTTTCTATTTTCTTCCCCATTTTCTTACAACTTTTAAATTGAGTATAGTTTAGTAGACTTACATATTACTTCAAATGCCCAGTTAATTTTTATAGCTTTTATTTCATCATTACTATACATCAACTTGATATTGTCAGAAGTGGTTAGAGAATCTCATTGTTGTAGTTTATTAATATGTGACTGAGGTGTAATTTTTCCACCCTTCTTGAGCTGAAATGCATTGTTTGGACCAGTGGGTCATGGAACAGCAATTAGTTAGGAGAGAATACAGGTTATGAGGTTAATATAAAATCATTTTCAAGATCGGTCTGTTTTTATTCTCTAAATTTCCTGAACAGTTTTCTGAAATTGACTTATTTTACTCAGAGAGAATTACAGTTGTATATTAACTGGAAATGTAATTGCCTTTAAGCATTCTTCATCTGGTCACCAGCCTCTTACTCTGTGTGATGTAAATTAGATTTTTTATTGATTCCATTTATTAGTAACACTGATTTTCTGGTTGTTTTTTTGGGGGAGTTGGGGGCAGTGGGAATAGGACTAAGAGAAACTACCCATACTGAGAAGGAAGATATATACTATGCCAGAGTATGGTGTAATTTAAGTGCATTTAACTGAAACATATTGTGTGTTAATTGTAAAAGTTTTTCCTGTCAATTTATTTTTCTGTCTTCAATTGACCACTTTCACCTGAACTTTTCCAAGTCCATCATTAAACTCTATGTCATCTTGCTCTCTCTCCTTCCCTCATATTTTAATATTTATAACAAAAAGTGAACTAATTATAACTATAATTAAAAAGTAAACTGCCACTTCCTGGCTTTTGTTTTAATTTTAACTTCTTACAGTTTTACATTTTTTAATGTTGACTTAGCCTGAGTCTTTTTTTCCTTCTTTTGCTGCCATTGTTCTTGGAGAGGACTGGAAGGAGGTGAGGGCACTGGGATTTTTAAGCTGTCTTGAAGCTGGTGCAGAAGTAGTGTAGACATCATAGCTTCTTTTTTTTAAATAAGATTAGTGAACAAGAGATATTGATGAATCACTATCATGCCCCTTGAGTAGTCGTCATCATTAAGCATAAAGTTACTCTTAAGAAAAAAATCATTAATTCATCAGAGAACTGGATGTGTAAGATACCTCTAGATTTAAAAACAAGTAGGTTGAAACATCTCATTGACCTGTGCTGTAGGTAGTCTTGTATTTTCATAACCCATCTGCAAATTAGCAAGGAAAGATTCAGCTTTACATGCCACGCACTGCTTAAAACACCTTAACATTTTTTATTTGTTTATTTTTTGCTTTTTGAAATATAATTTCTTTACAGTAGAAAAGAAAAATATGGGTAAACGGTATACATTCTTCCCGGAAATATCTTCTTCTGCAACACATAAATATTAGATCTCCCTACCTTTGGAGTTCCAAAAGGACACATTCTCTTTCGTTCAGTTCTCTCTGCAGTTATAGTCAACATCTACATGCAGCCATTAGAAGTACTGGTAAAATGACTTGGATTTAAGTGTTATTGTTACACAGAAGATATATAGATCCACAGGGTATTTCACCCAATATGGCAATACTACTACCACCAAGGTGGCCCTAGTGCTTGGACAAGATCATCTCATAGATGAAAAACAGGTGAACCCAAGGAAGATAAAGGTGATGCTGGTGGGCAAAAGAGAGAGCTTTTGAAGAGTTTGCAGCCACGGTGCAGTCTCCTTTGGCTAAAGGTACACAAGCACAACTGGTCAATCCAGTCCATAGTTGTTGAACAGAGTGACCGTACATCCTGTTTTGGCTGGGACAGTCCTCTTTTTAAGCCCTGTCTCTGGCGTCTCGGTTTTTTTTGGCAAAACTGGGCATTTTTGTCCTGTTTGCTCTTGCCAACTGATAATCAGGTGGCAAGAGAAAACAGGACAAATGCCCAGTTTTGCCAAAAAAAGTAGGGGCATGCCCTGCTTAGTGGGGCATGAAGGAACATTCAGGGGAGAAGGGAGAAAGCACCATCACCAGCCTCACGCAGCAGGGTTGGGCAAGCAGTGATGCCAGGCAGCTCAGGCCAACCCTTCATGCAGAAGGGGGTTTGGGTGAGTGGCTCAGGCCAGCCCCATGGAGGTGGGGAGAGTTGGAGGCTTCGGAAATATGGTCACCCAATTTAGCAAATCCTTCTGGATTCCTCACTGATACTAAGTTCTCTTTATAGAAGCACCTGTGAGAAACGCTTTCTATCATCTCCGGTTAGGAGACTGTCCTATCCTGGTGGCTGATAACTTGGCTTCAGTTATACCTCCAGACTGGACTAGAGAAAAAGCAACATACTTAGGGATGAAGCCCTTAGGAAATTCTAACTAGTATAGAACTTTGCAACATATCTCCTTAGCAACATGGGAATGCCTAATGCACATCAGACCTGTCCTCTGCTCTCTATACTGGCTTCAAGTTCAAGGTCTTGGTCCTTATCATTAGCCTGGGCCCAGCATATCTAAAAGATCACCTAAAATTCCAAGATTAGGAATGCCAACTTCACTCCTCGGGCTCCATGGAGATGTGCACCTCAAAGGTAAAACTTGTCTGTGCAAGACACAGAGCATTCTTAGCGGCAAGTCCCATTCTCTGGAATGAATTCCCCCCAAACAAAGGACTATCACAAACCTTGCCACCTTCTTCAATAGCAAGATGTGTTTCTTTGCCTTCACCCTCACTAGTAAACACACAGCAGTGTGTACATAAAAATCCTACCAAAGAAAACCCAGCACTGCACACATGCTTTCACCCTGGGCAGAGGATGAGAAAAGAATGAATCACAGATGATAGTCGTGTTGTTTAATGCACCTCTGAAAAGTGCTTGGAAATTGCAGTAATGAGAGTTGTTTAAGAACCTGTATGGAATAGAAATAGAAGCAGTCAGTAAAAATTTCATACCCTGTATTTCTCTAGTAACCTTCCACCAGTTAATTTACATGCTTTGTGGAATATCAGCATAATTGCTGCAGCTCATGACACAAAAATCAGGAGCAGCCCCCACAATAACCGACTGGTCACAGAGAACACATGTTCTTATATCTGCTACTCCCATGGCATAAGAGTCAAACAAACATGGGCCACTCTTTCCACTTTCTTCTTATTCCAGATCTGAATAGCTGGAGGAACAGTCCTTTTAAACAGATTTAAAATACCTATACTAAGATTGCTGTTTTCACTGTCACTGCTACTCCTTGCTTGATGCATCAGTTCTGAATACAAGAAAAAAGAGCTTGAGCGTCAGCACCTCTTTCATTACAAATTAAGCACTGATCCTTAAATAACTAAGAAGGTTCATAAATGGGCAAAATAATTTTGTTTAAGGACAGCAGAATCCTGTTGGTTATTAATAATAATCTAACCATTTATATTTGGGCATTTTAACTTAATCCAAGGAAATCAAAGAAAATATTTAAATGTTACTTAGAAGAAGCCTTTTAAGGAGCTGTCAAGACAGGCCAATTATGAATATAAATAATCTTAAATCAAATTAAATCCCTTTTTTGGGGGTTTGAGGGTTTTTTTTGTTTACCAGCGTTTAGCCCCTGTCTCCTCTTCAGGACTACATGGTTTATCCATTTTGTGATTAACAGGAGAAACTGTTAAGTTACAATAGCATTCCCATATTCCGATAAAAATCATTACAAGAGTTTTAAATCTCATTCCTTGGCAGTGTCTTAGTTCACTTTCTCTCACCAATCTATGTTGAAGTCTTGGGGAGATTTTCCTTGGGCTGGTTTCTTCTGGTGTCTTCACTGTTCTTCTTAGCTGTTGTGGCAGCTTGCCTGTAGAGATAAAGGGAAATTGATTAGTGCTTGATGTTTAAGCAGGATAGCAGAGGGCGGTGTGTGAGTGAGGGTTGCCCACTGTAGAGAATTTTATATATATAAAACTCTTCTTTCTGTTTCCAAGAAACCATAGGAAAACACACCTCTGTCGTGTTTGTTTAGATTCAAAGTTGTTTGCTGTCACCCTTTCATTGATTCCATGCCTTCAGGGGTTGGCTTAGATGATACTTTCAGGTTTTGAATATGCAGTCTTTTTAATGAATATGTAGCATTTCTAAGTGCGTTTGCTGTTCTTATGAAGGGAAATTCCCAGATAAACTTTAAAAGGTTAACTTTTTCTTTTTATTCAATTCATTTCTGAGATATTTCTTTAATTTGATTAGAGTTTGTCAGGAAATTAAATTCCATTTTCAAAAAGTGCAAGCATTCCTCTTCTCTTATATAAAATATTTTAGTTCTCAAAACAGTCTTCTAAAATAAATAATTCTTAAAGAGAGTGTTTATCTTAAATAGTTAGTTATTTAATAAGTTGTTGTTTCTTCATGACAGTTTTGGAGAGATGATTCTTCTTGTCGTCCTGAGTTGGGTGAGGAAGTTGTATAAGTTGCCATTTAATTAATTAATTCCCCATTATTATCAAAGTTCCATACTTTAATTGCTTCTTGTATTGGTAATCAGATTAGCAATTTAGCAATTAGCAGATTAGATTTTGAGTTGCTACGTTACCATTTACATAGCAATGATATTACATAGCAATTGCATTTAGCTAACATTTGCAAGTATGCATCTCTGAAAGGTGTTTGCCATTTCAACATTTAAAGGTTTGAAAAGTTTCCAGGTACGCATATTTCATAATGCCTTTTCTGACTGAAGTTTTTAGAGTAGTTATACAAATTATTTCAGCTGGGATACTTTTAGTATTCTTTGTGTAGGTTAACTTAGAAGTTTTTTTCTGGAAACGGTGAGAGTCCACTCTACACCTAGATTTATTGCAGTGATAACACAACCTTATATTCTTTTTTTTACAATCAGGTCTTTTCCTAAAACATGTTTTACATGGTTGATTTTCTTGAGATAAGAATTCCATTTGTACCAGACTGATATCTTATACAGAAGAGAGAAGTCCTGGTCCAGATAGGACACTTTGGTTTGTTTCTTGACCCAAGTGCCCAAGGCACTCTAGAGAATTTTGTCGACAAAAGTCACCTTTTGTCAACAAAACAATCCTGGTGTCCACGCTGCAATGACTCTTTTGTTGACAAAACTGCCCTGTTTTGTCGACAGAATAAAAGAACCTTGATGAGAGGTGTAGAGTTTTTAGCAACAAACTTTTAGCGACAAATCATCAGTGTAGACACTGCTGTATGTTTTTGTCACAGTAATCAGCCTCCAGAAATGTCCCACAGTGCCACTCCTGACCACTCTGGACATCCATTTGTATTCCGCTATTGTGCAGCCACCCACCCCTCCCCCTTTGCAGTTGTGATAAGTTTGAAATTTTTATTCCACTTACTGCTTGGTCGGCGTGGAGAGCCTGCATCTCATCTTCCCAGCTGACTATCCAGCTCCACGTAGCAAATGCTCTCCCACTTGGAGCACACTGGAGCTGCTGGAACTGATCAGCATTTGGGGGGAATCTACCATGCAGTCCAAGCTCCTCTCTAGCCTAAGGAACTTTGATACCTACAGCCAGGTTTCTCGTGCCATGGCGGAGAAGGGCTATGAACGGGACATGCTGCAGTGCTGAATAAAATCAAGGAGCTGTGGCAGAGCTACCACAAGGCCAGGAAGGCAAACAGTCACTCTGGTGTGGAGCCAATGAGCTGCCATTTCTACAAAGAGCAGGAATCCATCCTCAGCAGCAACCCCACATCACCCCCAAGACACCCATAGACACCTCCGCAGCCCCAGGGCCACTGAATACTGGACTGAACCCCGACGAAGAGGTCATCAACAAGGAAGTAGAGCTGGAGGATGATCTGGAGCTGGGGAACAGTCCTGTTGCTGAGGTTGGGAGTCAGGTGCTGTTCTTGACCCCAGAAGGCTGCAGTCAGCCCCAGCCCTTCAGCTCAGGCATTCAGGATGCAGGACAGGGGAGCTCTGGTAAGTGTTTGGAAGCTGATGCTGCTTGTGTACTGGAGACATGGGAGTCCTGAACTTGGCTAAAACATACAGGTGCTTGAAGGGATAGAAATGCACAGGAGTAGCATGTTTTCATGTGCTTTCCCATTCCCTTGTGCATCTAGGCAGTATGACTGAGAAGCATGTTGATACATGCTGAGATTTCGCAAATATCCTCCGGTGTGACCTCTAGGAAACTTTCTTGGAGGTACTCCCCAATTCTCTGCCTCAGACTCCTGGGCAGAACAGCCGTGTTTCCGCCCCATTGTAAGTCACTTTCCCACACCAATTGGCAATCATTTGAGTGGGGACCAAAGCAGCGCACAGTCATGCAACATAGGGACCCGGTTTGAAGCTGCTCGCATGGAGGAGATGCATCCTAGCATCCTTGCTGACTCTAAGGAGAGAGATATCTGCTTCTATGGCCCCTGCCTGTGGAGTATGGTGACACAATTTGAAATTTGTTTTCCCCATGTACCTGCATTTATGCCCCAAGCAAGCACCCACCCAGAACCTAGATCCACTTGTATGGTCTGCACCCCGCCCCCAACTCACCATTCTCAGGTTGATCAAGGAGCTGTAGTCTGCACAGGGGGACAGTGAGAATGAGGTGTGTGTTAGTGATTCATGTGTACTGTTAGGGCACTTGCAATAATGGTTTTGTTAATTGTTTCTTGTTCTTACACAGGTGTGACCTTCGCAGCCAAGGCCCCTACACTAGTGGACCACCTACAACTGATAAGGAAGTGACCCCAGAGAAGCAAGGAGGAGATGTTCCAGGAACTCCTCCTGTACTCTGAGGTGTCCAAGAGAGAGAAAAGGGCATGGATACAATCGATGTCAGAATCTCAGAAGATGGACAAACAGGAACGGAAGGAAAACCAGGAGATCATTTTAGCTGGCTCTGAGAGAATGATCAAGATCATGGAGGAGCAGACAGAGCTTCTAAAGACAATAGTGTCATTGCAGACCCAATTCATGCAAGCTTGCACCCCCGCCCCCTCTTCAGCCACAACAAAACTTCTTCCCCTGCACTCCACCAACTCCCCGTACACATTCCTACCAAAGTCATGGACCATCTTGCTATCCCCTTCATTCCACCCTCTCAGACAGCTATGAGAACGACATCTGGACTTACATGCAGCTTTCATTGCTGACACTGCCCCCCACTACTTTCCCCCTCTAGGATTTGTTTGTGTTGTGTGCGGTTTTGTGTTCAATAATAAAAGTAAGCTCTCAAAACAAGAAGCACTCCTTATTTATGTGTTGAACATGATATGTGCACTTACCACCGACACACATGAACAGCTGTATAGCGGTCATAGAATGTCATAGCGCAGTTTCAAAGAAAACCTGATGGTTTCTCATTCTCAAAATGAGCCCTCAATGCCTCCCTTATGCATATGCCCACCCCCCACCCCCAATTGTGCCCCTCTAGTACCCCTGGCATCTGGCTGCTCATATTCAAATGCAAGGCGATCTGCCTCTGCAGTCCACCCAGGGGCAAACATCTCGCCCTTAGCTTCACATAAATTATGGAGCAAACAGCAGGCAGTTATAATCAAAGGAATATTGTCCTCATTTAAGTCCAACCTGCCATAAAGGCATCTCCAGCACACCTTTAACCTGCCAAACACACGTTCAACAGTTATTCAGCACCTGCTCAGCCTGTTATTGAAGCACTCCTTGCTGTTGTCCAGGTTGCCTATGTAAGGCTTCATGAGCCATGGCTTTAGTGGGTAGGCTGGGTCTCCCAGGATCACTATGGGCATCTCAACATCCTCTATTGAAATCTTTTCATCTGGGGAAAAAAGTCCCTGCTTGTCGCTTCTGGTACAAGACAGTGTTACTGATGATACAAGCATCATGCACCTTTCCTGACTTACCCGTCTTGTCAATGAAATGCCCACAGTGATCCACAAGTGCCTAGAGTACCATAGAGAAGTACCCCTTCCTATTGATGTACTCTGTAGCAAGATAGTCTGGTGCCAAAATTGGGATATGTGTGCCATCTATTGCCTCGCCACAGTTAGGGAATCCCATTGCTGCGAAGCCATCCACTATTTCAGACACATTGCCCAGAGTCACAGTCCTTTACAGCAGAATGCGATTAACTGCCCTTCACACTTGCAATAACACAGCTCCAACGGTGGACTTGCCAACTCCAAACTGATTAGTGACTGACCAGTCGCAGTCTGGACTTGCCAGCTTCCACACAGCAATTGCCAGGAGCTTCTCCACTGAGAGGGCAGCTCTCATTCTGGTGTCCTTGTGCCGCAGGGCAGGTGCCAGCTCTGCACAGAGTTCCGTGAATGTGGCTTTGTGTATTCGAAAGTTCTGTAGCCACTGGTCGTCATCCCAGACCAGCATAACGATGTGCTTGTCTCACGTACCCAGAAGCGGTGGTTCACCATGTGCAGATGCTCCATGAATGACAACATTAACGTGATTCTGTTTCTCTGCATGTAACTCAGCAGGTCAGGCTCCTCGGATTCCTGTTTTGATTCGGAGTTCATGATGTACTGCGCCACCAGCCGCAATGCATTCAGAATGCTGAAAGCAACAGTACAGAGTAGAGCAAGGTCCATCTTTTCAGATCGAGATGGTGGGTGCGCAGTAAATGGCAGGGAGCTGTTGAAAAATAGTGCAAGTCGCTGCCAGCAACACAATGAATGACACCATGGAAACGCAATGAACCATTGGACATTGAGCCAGCACCCATGCTACTCTGCGCTCCTTTCCCCCATCCCAGAATTCCTAGTGGCAGAAGCTGCTGAGTTGCATGGTGGGATAGCTACCCACAGTGCTCTGCTTTCACTGTTGATATTACAGCACCAACTGTGGACGCATTTTTGTGACAAAATGCTGTGTGAACGGGTGCTGGACTGAGTGCTGTGTGGATGAGCATGAGCACTGTAATTATAGCGCTTTTTTTAATCACCGAAAAAGCCACCGTCGACAAAACTTTCTAGTGTAGACAAGGCCTTAGAATTATAATCTGTTAAATACTTTGTACAAATTTCAATAACCAATACATCTTTTAAACATTGCGACAAAAGAAGCAGTATAAAGTTAAAACAAGGTCAAGTTTAAAATAGAGTTTTCTGACTTTGGATAACACTTTTAGGGGTAATAAACTCAGTTTTATAGAGGGATTATCTTCAGGGTATTTGCTTTTCTCTAGAGTCACAGAAGAAGAACCCTCCTGGAATTTCTTGTATTAGCTGGAACATTTTGTATTACATTGTTATTTTCAAGCATCTTGGCTATAATCTACTTGTAACAGTATCTTCATATTCAGTAAAGACACAGACAAGTTTTCTAATGACCTAACATAAAAGTTAATACTTTTATTAATATTACATTTGCATCAATATTGAGGTCTCTCTGTCATACCATATTGAGGCACAACATTTCAGTAAGTGAAGTTCAGCTGCGTACAGAGCCAAAACAAAACCTATACATGCCTTAAATCACACTTAAACCCAAGGGCTTTTGCCTTGAGGAACTGAATTATGAGGGATTATGTGACATGTCATAGAGGTGGATCATCCCAGAGAAAGCTGGTACTTGGACACGCTCTTTGTGTATATGATAAATTCTGTGATTTAAACATTAAGGTACAGTAGTGATTCAAGCCTTTCACCTTTAGCTTTTATGCATAACTACAATCAAATTACTCTTTTGGCATTGAGAAGCATAAAAAAATGAATTACTTCATATTTCTGGTGCAAGGCCAATTTTGCTCAACTGTGGACCCTTTATTGTTCAAAAAAAGTCATTTTGACTTGATTTGCTAAATCAAACAAATGTACAGCCTTATCTCAGGGTTCTCTTTAGTATTCATTACCATGGAATCTAAGTGCTTCTCAAATAAACTAAATCTGTGTGGCAAGCTTCTTAGTGGATATCGAGGAGTCTTCTTTTAACTTTCCTGGTTATCAAAAGTTTTTCTTGGGGATAATGCATGTAACCTTTATAGATCATTCTGTTTATGTTGGGAAAGGTGGTTCAAGCACAGGATCCTAAAGCATGCCTGAAAGTGGTCAGGCTGGATTATCCCAATTCTTTTTCTGAGAGCTTGTTCCAAAACCAAGGGTGGTGAAGCACTGGAATGGGTTACCTAGGGAGGTGGTGGAACCTCCATCCTTAGAAGTTTTTAAAGCCTGGCTTGACAAAATTGGTCCTGCTTGAGCAGGGGGTTGGACTAGATGACCTCCTGAGGTTCCTTCCAACCCTAATCTTCTATGATTCTATGACCAAGTATGCTTTATATCTGGCTGGCAAATGCTTCATCCTGGTTTTTGAGATGCACTGTTTCAGAAGACCCCAGCTGTCTTGGAAGGTCCTGGATGGAAATTGTAGTTGCGAAATAAAATTTGGTCCTGACCCAGTGATGATTCTGAAGAGCAGGACAAAGGACATGGACTGGTAATGGAAGCAGAATAGGAGGCAGTGCAGGAACTGGAACATAAGTATGATGTACTCACAACAGTGCATCCTACTGAGGGCACAGACTCCTACATTCTGGACAAGCTAGAATATCTGTAGTGCTGTCATTTTCAGGCCCAAATACAGAAAGTTGTAGTACTCTAGTTTGGATGTGATGAATGCCTGGATCACTGTGATCAGGTTTCCATTTGGGAGGGAATGAATGAAGAAGATATTTTTCACCACTGGTGCTCTCTCATGGTGTAGGTTTAGTGAAGAATCATACAGGACCATAAGTACCATTTTCACAAACAGTGAGGAGGGGAGATTCCTTTGATGGAAGAGGCGTTCAATACATTTCTTAGTTCTTCACAGTGTTTGATGTTAGAATCAGCTTCAGACATGCCCAGGATTAGTTTGAGCCAGTTCTTCACTCAAGTGCTGATCTCTTGTAGGCATTTTAGCATTATTTTTTTTTATACCAGTCAATTTCTTTTTCTGCAGCCCTGGCATATTTAGAAGTCCTAATGAAATGCAAACAACTCCATTATTTTTCTAGTAGCTTTGCATTTTGTTATACATATTTTAAAGATTTGTGTGTGGCATTTGAGATGGAAAGACTAGTAGTGAAGCAGGAAAGTGATTAGCAGTGAGAGAGGAGCTGACACAGGCAAAAGATATGAGGCCATGAAACAGAGAGAGAGCGCCTAGGAAGAAAGAAAATAATATTTCCATGTGATTCAAACCATTTTGCAAAGCACAAAGGTTCAACAATCCTTCAGTGTATTTGGGTTTTTTCATTCATCTAATCTCTAAAGGAAAAAGAAGAGAATGAATGAGACGGTGATATTCAGATCTGGGTGTAGGTTAGTTTAGTTGGAGTTCAAAGCTGAATCAGAGTTTTGGTTTTGGTTCAGATATGATTGCATTGAAAATTCACTGGATTGCCTTCATTTCAACTCAAAATGACAGTAGTCTCATCTGCTCTTTGATATTTCCAATATCTTGAAAGCTGGAAATCTTGCAATAATCAGTTCTTGCAAAATTCTGAAGGCCTCCAAACCTCAGCAGAAAACATTCTCCTTTCTGTTTTGAGTCTAACTTTGAATCAGTAAAGTCAGGTTTGGATCCAAGGACTTCAGTCTAAACCTCCTGAAATTCAGAGGGATTCAGATTCAGGTGCCAGGTTTTAAATATTTCTAGTTTTAAAAAAAACAAAACAAAACAAAAAAAAACTATAGCAATGAAACAGTTAAATCATCAGGTGAAATAGCTACAGATATATTAATGGGAAGACAGTGTGACCCTAAGAACCCCTTGATGCTAACTAGTAAAAGGTTCACCATTTTGTAACAATAACTTCTGAGAGGTTTGACAAACTCACTACACCGAACATATTGCTTTAATATTATTTACCCAAAGAGGGTCAAGTGAGGGATCCAATAAAAGATTATGATGTCATACTGATTCTTATGACCATTGCGAGATTGTATGTAGGAATGGTAATTAAGGAGTTGTGTATATGGATTGAGAATAAGATTTTAAAATCCATATCCAAGGCAAGGCTAAGAATCAAGTTTCTTCCAGACAGGAAATAAGATCTGAATCTCTGTCAAATGTAAATTAAGCATTGTAGGCCAACACAATGGAAGCCCTATTTACATACAAGTCGATAGGAGACAGTCACCAGAGAATAAACCCCAGAGGGTGGTCCTAATTTTGGAACAAAACAATTAACTTTGGGTGTATAAGAAGAAAGCAAAAGGACGCTATTTTATCCTTCACTGAGGAAGCCAAAAAAAGGACAGCACTTTCTGCATTCTTGAAAAGCTGATCCTGGCCATGTTGGCTGGAAGTGCTGGAAGATTGTTCTAAATGAGATAAGCTGCTTTAGACAAAGGTTTTTAGTCGGTTAAAGTTAAGTTTAGATACTAAGAAGTGTGTTTATACCCTTTGTTCTATAAGTAACCATTTTTGTTTTCATTAGCCTTGTTCTCAATCTCTTAAATCTTAGCCTTTGATAATAAACATATGATTGTTTTCACTGTAACTGTAGCTCAGTGCTGAGATGTTACATCAGAGCTGAATCTCAGTGGAATCAAACTAGCTGGTGGTGCACAGTTCCTTTGGGGACAGCTTACCTGGTAATTTCTGAGTGTGTCAGGCTGGATACTATGGGGGATGCTTTCAAAGAGATTCAGGGGTTGCGGTGTATCTATTATTAACTGGCAAGGCAAAGTAAGGGCTGGCAGAGCCCCAAACAGATTGTTTGAGTGGCTAACAGATTGGTGGTGTCAGGGAGTCACGTTCAGTAAAGCACAAGCAAATCTTCCTCTTGCTAGAGGCAAGGGGGTAACAAGGGGATATGTCTGCACTGCAATTAAAAACCTGCAGCTGGCGCACATCAGCTGACTCAGCCCAAGCCCATGGGGGAAGGGTCCCAGAGGTGGGCTCCAGTTTGAGCCCAAACATTCACACTGCAATTAAACAGCCCCTTAGCCCGAGCCCTGAAAGCCCAAGTCAGCTGCCATGGGCCAGCTGCGGATGTTTAATTGCAGTGTAGACTTACCCAAGGTGACTTACAGTCACAGTCAGTCACAATTATGGTCCAGCAGTCACAGACAGAAAAGCCTTTGTTTAATTATACTGTAATAGAAAAAGCATTGAGAATATGTCTGCTTTTCACGTTGGCTTAAGATTTGATCCAGAAATGTGAAGTGAGGTTGTCAAAAGTGACTAATAATTTTTGACGGCCTAATTTTTTTGCCCAACTTAAGACACTATAAAAGGGCCTGGTTTTCAGCACTTATTGGCACTTACTGGCATCTAAAGTCAGCAATCATTTCTGAAAATCTTGGCCACAAAATAGAATTTCAACTTCATGCCATAGCCGTATGGATCAGCCTTCACAATGCACGTAAAGTGCTGCAGTAAGAACATTCCTTCTCTGTGTTATTAAAATGCTAATATTTCCAGAATGGGAAACCATTTCACTGGAGAATCACACAGTTTTTAGGGAGGAGTAAAAAAAACCCAAAGCCAAAACAGACAGACTAAAATCCAAAAGACCAACTCAAAATGCTTTATTGATGGGGATTCTTTCCATTCATAGATTCTAAGGCCAGAAACAGACCGTTGTGATCATCTAGTCTGAGCTCCTGTAAAACACATGCCATAGAAATTCTCCAACATAATTCCTAGAACATATCTTTTAGAAAAAACATCCAATCTTGATTTAAAAATTGTCAGTGATGGAGAATCCACCATGACTCTTGGTAAATTGTTTTAGTGGTTAATTACTCTCACCATTGAATATTTATGCCTTATTTCCAGTCTGACTTTGTCTAGGTTCAACTTCCAGGCATTGAATTGTGTTATACCTTTTTCTGCTGGACTGAAGAACCCAATATTAATTATTTGTTCCCCATGTAGATGCTTACAGACTATAACCAAGTCACTCTTTAACCTGTTAAGCTAAACAGACTCAAAAAGCTCAAATACTATAAGGCATGTTTTCTAATCCTTTAATTGTTCTCATAGCTCTTCTCTGAACCCTCTCCAATGTATGAACAACTTTCTTGAATTGTGAGCATCAGAATTGGACAGAGTGTTCTAGGTCCTGGGGAGAGAGAGAGTCTCTCAGTCTGCACAGTGCCTAGAAAAATGGGGCCTCCATCGTGACGGAAGCCTTTTGACAATACACAAATACAAATAATCATAATTTGGGTAGCAAACTCAATGGTTCATTGTTTTAAACCACTTGGTAAATGTTCAGACTGCACTGAAATGACTTAACAGGTCACGGTCTGACAGCATAAAAATTATTTTCAACTGTATTCAGATTGTAAAAGGTGAGATGAAAGATGGTGTAGGAATACAATTGTCCAGCTATTTAAGAGGGGTTGTCCGTTAGAGCCAAACAGTGGTGTTCTCATTTGTTGCA
The DNA here is from genome assembly GCF_026122565.2 of Emydura macquarii macquarii. Classification (NCBI taxonomy): domain Eukaryota; kingdom Metazoa; phylum Chordata; order Testudines; family Chelidae; genus Emydura; species Emydura macquarii. Next base: position 18,341,374 of record NW_027131614.1, on the reverse strand, counting down.
TCCTCACTTTATCTTGAAATATGCAGTGGGCCTCAGCTTAAAATTATTGTTGCTCTGCCTCATCCTTTCCACTGGCCACACAGTATTATCTTGCCCAAAGCCACATTTGTGATATAGACTTGACCTTTCCTGAGAACAATGCTGGACAGGAGGTTTCAAATAGAACAGTTGTTTTTTCTCCCCAAAAGCCTAGTCTGAGGCTCCATGCGATGAACACAATTCCACTGACTACTAGTTATGTTACTGTCATTAAACTGGTCCCAGTCTTGCAGGATAGACCACACAGTGCTCCATTGAGTACAATAGGGCTCTGTGTTGGCATAAGGATTAGGATCCTTTTTTAGAACTCTTTGATTTTTAAAATTTTTGAGGCAGGGAAATACTTTAAGCAAAGGCTCAAATGGGGAAAAAATTGCATCTGAAACTGTAATAAATCCCATGTCTTACCCTCTGTCTACACTACATCATTTACAGTGGCCCAGCTGCACTTCTGGAGAAGATTCTCTAAACCAGCGGGAAAGAGCTTTTCTGTCAGTTTAATAACTTCTGCCTCTGCAAGAGGTGGTAGCTATGTCAGCAGGAGAAGCTCTCCTGCCAATGTAGCGCCGTCCACCCCGGTGCTTAGGTTGGTATGATTTATGTTGCTCAGGGTTGTGGATTATTTACATCCCTAAGTGATCTAAGTTGCACCTAAGTAATATGTAATGTAGACAGCCATAGAGGCACCAGCGTAAGGTGAGGAACAAGGAAGTCTGTTTGCTTTTTCCGTTGAAGTGAAAATGCTTTCTCACAACCATCTACAATCCAGGAAGGAGATGGCAAACAAATCTATGTTGCTGCACTTCATTGGAAATAAGATTTGAGGAACAAAGTGTAATATCTGCAGGTATTCTGACAGTCAGAACATGCCAACAAAAATACTTTGATTTAAAAAAAAAAAAGGGGGGGGGGGAGGGAAGGAGATTTCATGAACACTTTTTGCAATTTCCCCTCTTGGTCCAGCTTCCAACCAGTTTTACTAAATATACTGCTAGAACAGAACAGATTTCCACTGTGTAACTTAAGGTGGGCATCAAAAAATACAGTTAATGTCATTTATGGGAGTTTGTGAATAATGGCTTCAGAATGTTTATTTTTATAACCTGTAATTTGGTGCACTTTTGCCCAAACCAGAGACAAGAAATGTTAAGTGAGAGGGAGAGAAGTCATTTTCAGCAGGGATGATAAAGTGGTATCCAAAGAGGGGGCTAGACTTCATCAGCAGCTGGGAAATTGTCCCAAGCTTCCTATTAGTGTAGTAGTGTCATTTTAACAAAAAGATCTAGGGAACCCACAGTGGATTGCTCCAGCACAAGACGTTTTCTCTTTGCTGGCTTCTGTAACTCCTACAGTGTGTGTATAAAATGAAACAGATATTGCTGTATATACCAATTATCCATCATCATAATCTACAAAGTCTGCCCACTCTATTTAGGGACTTAATGACCCATGGCATGATTTATTGATCCATGCACCTTTTCTGCCACAATAAATGCTTTAGAGTTGCATTTAGAAGTTGAACAGAGAATGAATTAATTTCACCCCATTAATACGAATCAGTTTTCCAGGGCTACTGGCTCTTTATTCAGTGCAGAAGTCAGATGTGTTTTGCTAATAATCTGGGCCCAAATGTGTTTTTATTTTAAATGTTCATGTCAGCTGCCAGTGCAATGGGGATCTGTTGCTTGATTGGCTCCTGATGCCTGTATTTATTTGTTCTAAAGAAAACGTATGTTTTGGTTTAATTGTCTGTCTTTGGATGTATACGTGCTAATGTCCTTGATCTGCAACTGCCATTGCTTTACTGTAATTCCAGAGTGTGCTTGTCTGCCATTTTCCCTGAAGGAGGCTACCAGAAGCTAGAAAGAATATTGTTAGTGTGGCCTTAGCAATCGGTGCTGAAGTATCTTTACTTGGTCTTTCTACACAGGATGACCCTGGGTAATAGGCGCAACATGCTAAGTCAGTGAGAGCAGTATTCAAGAGAAAGATCTGCCACAAGTATGTGTCTGTAGCAAAAACTCTGTGCGAGTGCTGCATTGTGGTGCATGACAATTATATAGTGGGAATAATTTTCTCTCACTTCCTGATTACTCAGTTTAGAGTTTCACAAGTGAGCAAGCTACTGACTTAGGAGCATTTTTCACAGTGTTGCTAATGAACCAAGGCATCACCAGCATGAAATATATGAGCTCCCTTTTCTCCTTTACCTACAGGTTTTTTATTTTTCAGATGTCCTTAGGGTCTTGAATTTTTGGCTTTCGCATCTTTTAAGCTTGAATGTAAAGAATATCCTTAAATCCTTTATCCTTACAAAAAGTTCTCTCAATGGGAGTCTAGACCTAACATTATCCCAGGAGCTTATTCATTCTACTTGCATCAGTAGTATTAATCAGCAATGATACAGAGACACTCTGAAGTTGGCAGTGACTCAAGGGCAAGGAGTCATTTTTCTAATCAATGCCCCTTCAAAAAATCATTTACTACCCAAGTCTAGAAACACAGTAGAAATCTACTTTGCTCTGCTCTACTTAACATCCAATCTATTCTCTAGAAAGCTGAAAACAACTTAGATTTGCTGTGCCTCATGCAGATTTGGCATGGTGCCGCATGAATTGTTAAGCTTATCAAAAACATGCCCCCGGAACTCATTTAAATAGCCTCAGCATCTTTTGACAGACAGGTCGGATTGGTTTATATCTGATTTTCATGTCTTTTATTTTACTGTGGTTTATGTTATCTTCTGATAAACATCTCCTTCACCTATTACTCTAGTGATTAACTACCGAATGGTTCCTTTATCATGGAACTCTCCGAACACGTTACAGCTCTTACAATAAAAAACTGTGTTTATCAATCACATTATTACACGTGATTTTTATGTGTATATTGACAAGATATTTCTTGTAATGACTTTCTAATTCAAAATAATTTCTTCAATAAACTAATTTTTCTATGGGTATCATAGTATCTAACATTTCCTGGTATGTGATTTTTTTTTTCTCTAGACTACTGTCTTCACTAACACTCCTCCACATATTCCTGGTAATGGGGTAACTTATTACTCTCAGACATGTGCTCATCATGTAGGATATTTCCTTTTATTGGCGGCATTAGCTGAGTGAGTCATCACTGCCTATCAATAGTGCTATTGACTTGTACAATTCTGCTGTGTCCAATATTCCTGATAAAATTGCTCTGCTATCCAGACATAGGGCATGCTAGAACACCATTCATTTTTGGACATCAGGGACTTAACTCAGAGAGTGGAAGAGCTTTAAAGATCAATTATATAATTTAAGACCTGGAAGATTTATATTGCAAAAAGGTCTGTCCTTAGTACTATTAGTGCATCGTTATTTTAGATAAATAGTTCTATTAAGAGCAGATTTGTAAGATGATTTCTCAGGGAACAAAATCAACCTCAATTCACTTATTTAGATGGGACTAAGATGGGACTAAGATGCACATGATGGAAGTAAACTAAGGTGTAAACTAAGGTGCCAGCAGGAGCATGGTCCAAGGGGGAGCTATTGCTACTTTTTCTGTCAGCACTGAAAGCTGGTGGGGTCTATGAAAGGGATGTTGTCCCCACTTTGCCCCCTTTTTCTTTAGTGGAAATAGTCTAAACTGCTGTTAAATCGTAGAAAAAACATTTTCAGTAAGCAAACTTTTATTCTACTGGTCACATTTTCTCTATATTTCAGCATCTTTCTTCTCTTGTTCTCAGTGACTCAGCTTTCCGGCAAACTCACTTTCTCTCATATGTTTTATTTGAATTTGAGTGGGTAGGTAACTGAATCTATACATGTAAATGGGGATTGGACAGTGAAACTTCACCCCTTTCGATATCAGCAGGCAGAGGTGATCCTTTGCACATGAATCATACAGAACAGGGCCTAAGGAACCTCCATGGAACCATTCCCCTCTTCTCCTACATCCATGGAGTGTGCTCTGCAGGGATCCCAAAGAGCCGATGGGGCTTGTGTGAAGATCCCACAACCTGTTGCATGTGAAGCAAATGCCACTCCATTGACAGAACAATGTGGGGTAATCTCCTCAGGGATTCTTCAGAGTTTATGCCCTCCAGCTAGATTTATCATAAGAGGGGGCCATCTGGGCTAGTCTGCATGATCAGCTAGACCAGTGGTTCCCAACCTTTTTGAGAGAAAGACCCACTAGTTAACATTACATAATACACAAGCACCCCCCTGCCTCCTCACCGGCCTGCCCTGCCTCCTCACCGGCCATAAACACATATAACCCCTATAAACACATATAATGATAATAATAATACCACTAAATTACTTAAATAATAATAATTAATAATAATAAATTACTCTTACCTGAATAAGAAGCTAAGCCTTTCCTGGCACAGCCTCCGCACGCCCTGTATGGCTCCGCCTCTTCCCATCCGTCATGGATGGAGGGTAATGGAGGTGGCTGGCGCTGGTGGGCTGGCTGGGGCTGCTCTAGGCCTCCACCGGCATGGGGCTGCTCCGCTCTAGCCAGGCGCTGGGCCAGCTTGGGGCTGACCGGGGGCTGCTCCTCCACTCTAGCCAATGTGGAGTTCAGGGCCGCTGTGCCCAGCCAACACAGGGTTTTAGGAGATAAATGACCTCAATATTACTGAAGCCTCACAGACCCCTTTAATCTTTGGTGTCCCCCTCCCCCAAAGGGGGTCGCACACCCTGGGTTGGGAACCATTCAGCTAGACTCTGTAGCTGTCTAAACACCTGTTTGATGCGTATGTATGTGCCGGCAAAAGTGCGCACGCACAAATTTGTGAACTTAGATGCTATTTCTTAAAACTTAGCCCTCCAAAATTGGAATCTGAGCCTGATCTGTAGAAATCTGACTGCAGTGAGATTTTCTGCGCAGGTGTTTGAGGTGGCAATTATCTGCTGTGACAGAAAGTGGCTGGTAGTGACAAAAACTATATGGTGGCTCAAACTAAAAGGCTACATAATTAGCATTTTTTCTGACCATTCGAACCATCACTGTCACTTGAATGCATTAGTCAGAACTCCAAGCACGTGACTAAATTAGTGACTTTGGCCTAGATCTGCAAAGGTATTTAGGTGCCTGTCACTGATGGTGACATAGCATTAAAACTGTCCTTTTGAAGGTTTGCAATGATATCTTACTGCAAACCTATAGAGGGTTTACATTATAGTTTAAAACTACTTGACCCCATCCTTTGAGTAATTTAGACCAGAAACTGAGCTGTCTTACCTTGCTCTTTCTTAGTGATGTCTGCCCACTTCCCTACCTTAGGCAGGAATATCCCACATTAGGGGAATGTTCTCCCATTCTGCCTTCCAGCAGTGCATTAAACCCAACAAGTTCCAGTTCTCTCCCATCAGCTCCTGCTTCCCCCATGATCTATTTTAGTTTTCTCCCTTGCAGAACAGTTCCAGAAAAGTCTGTATCTTTCTTGCTGTGCAGTAAGGACTTTGTAAATTCAAGGGAACAGAGCAGAGATGTGTGCACCATAGGGGAAAACCTACCAGAGCAAGTCAATTTAACTTGTCCTGGAGACTCAGCAAAATGGGGACTCTGCTGGAAAAGCTGCAGGAGTGGAAAACAGAACAGGGCTAGGGAAGAAAGAGATGAAGAAGGCAGGGAGGCAGAGGAAGAGGACAGCGATAAGATAGAGGAAGACGCTATGGATTAAGAAGAGGGAAATGTGTAGAAAGAAGGCAAGTCAAAGGGCAGAAGAAAGAAGAAAACCAAAGTGTTCGTATCCCTGATACCTATTGTCCTCCCTGAAGCAGTAGTCCCACCAGGTAATATGCACATTGCAGCCTACTCCTCTTTTTAATACACTGCAAATGTCAACACGGCCTGAACCACACTGGGCCAAAGCAGGCAGCCAAACCCCAAGAGGGTTCCTCACCCAGTTTAACACTGGGTAGTACTACTCTAAAGCCTGGTCTACACTGGCAACGAAGGTCGATGTAACGTCACTTACGTCGATCTCCGAAAGCCTGCGTCTACACTGGAACAGTAGTTCGACTTAAAGCATAGCAAAAGTCGATGTAATGAAACCACCTCTGCAAGTGGTGTAGTGCCTAATTCGATTTTATTGGGTCGATTTTGCATCAGAGTAGACAGAGCATAACATAATTCGAGGTTAATGGCTTCCAGGAGGTATCCCACAATGCCCTGTTGTGACCGCTCTGGACATTCACGCTCTGCTGTTACGTGGTCATGCCAACCGGAAATGGCCCCTCCCCTCATGCCCCGGGAAAATTGGAATTTTCATTTCCTGTGCAGCCAGCGTGGAGGGAGCTTGTAGCTGAACTCGTCATGGCTACCGCAAGACCCAAACGCGCTCCAGCATGGAGTCGACCAGAGGTCTTAGATCTCATCGGTCTGTGAGGCGAGGAGTCCGTTATGGGTCATCTCAGAGCCATCAAAAGAAATTTTGACATTTACGGGAAGATTTCACAGGGCATGTTGGAGAAGAGGCACAACAGGGATGCTTAGCAGTGCCGCATGAAGATCAAGGAGCTACAATAGGCATATCAAAAAGCCAGGGAAGCTAACAGCCATTCTGGCTTCTGGCCCAAAACATGCCACTTCTACGAGGAGCTGCATGTAATTCTTGGTGGGGACCCCACCATGGTGCCGCCACGCAGTATCAATACCTCCGCTGCATCCCAGTCCAGGGAGAATGATGAGGACTCCATGAACGAGGAGGAGGAGGATGAGGAGAGCAGGGTGCAGGAGAGTCGGATGTCCCTTCTCCCAGACAGTCAAGACCTATTCCTCACCTCAGAGCAGTCCAGCAGCACACAGGACAGCAATAATGATCCCCGGGAAGGCACATCTGATGAGCTTTAATTTTCTTCTTAGCAGTTATGTCCTTTTAAAGGGGCGGAGAAGGAGATTTCAGGGTTTAGTGGACTTTCCTGGAGGGGTTACTTCCAGTACAGATTATTTATGTGCAGAGGTATGCTCCGAGAATCAGCCGTTGATATCTCAAGGAAACTTTCATGTATGTGATCTGTTATCCTTTGCACAAGGTTTCGGGGGAGGGCAGCCTTGTTCCTTCCTCCTTGGTAGTATACTTTGCCGTGCCACGCTGCAATCAAGTGAGCCGGAATCATGGTGGAACACAGCATAGCGGCATTAGGGCCAAGCCGGTACCCCGCTGCGTGCAGCAAATCTTCCCTTTCCTTGTGCGTTACTCTCAGGAGACTGATATCGCTCATGGTCACCTAGGGAAGACGGCGCATGTTTTAAATACCCGAGCTTTACAGTCAATACCTTATACCTCTCTATTCCCCATTGTATTGTCCTACGGAGTTACTTTAATTATTTTGTTTTGGTTTCTGACGAGACTATTAACCCCCCTGTGCTGTCCTCAGATCCCCTGTGGCCACCTCGAGTCAAAACGGTCATTTTAATTATACCGTGGGGCTCGGGCACCCCTCTCATACAGGGCATTAGAAACTAGCTTTTTAGAGATCATTAATCCTCTCTATAGCAGATTAAAGTGTCCCTGGCTTATCTCTATAACAGCACAGTGAGCCGACCCTTCTGAGATGTTCAAAATGGAATGAGGGTCTGGCTTAGCCTTCTGCACAGTAAGGGGAGTATGTTATACATTGTTGCAGTTGTTTCATTTTCCTGGGTCTGCTAACAATGGCAACGTTGTGCATTTCTTTTAGTTCTGTAGACACCTTGGCACCCCCCTCTCTAAATGCTGTGGAAAGACTATCACAGATTAGAAAGAGGGGAAAAAAATCAAGAGATGACATGTTTGGCGAGCTCATGAACGCCTCTGCTGCTGCAGAGGCAGAGCTCCGAGCGTGGCAGCTAACTTGTCCCAGAATATGGACACGGACAGGAAGAGTCAAAGAGCAATGCAGGAGCATGATCGCAGTACCACGCTATGAATCATGCACGACTAGGCAGACATGTTCCGGTGGCTTGTGCAGCTTCAGGAGAAGCAGCAGCAGGATAGAGTCCCACTGCAGCCCTTCCAGAACACTCCTCCGTCTATGGCTTTGCTGCCCTCCCGTTCCCCCACCCCCAAGCAGTCTCGCAGGGGAATGGCCAGGCTGCAGTACATGGTGCACTCCACCCTGATGGAGGCGAGCAGAAAGCATTGGCGGCCCCGCTGACAGCTGTCCTGCAAGCAACCATGCTACCACCTTGAGACTGAATGAACACTAGCCCCCCGCCCTCACCAACTTGAATGTTCATAAATAAAAGATTGCATCATTTCAATACATGTTTCTTTATTAAATCATATCTTGTTTGGGAGGGATTTGGAAGGTACTGATATCGATAGTAGGGGGGATGTTAAGCAAAGGCACATAACATACAGGAACAGAAATCAGTACTGCATCTCATTGCAGAACCTGGTTTTCAATGCTTCCCTCTAAAGCAAAGCGCTCCATGGTTAGCTCTCTACATATTGCTGGCATCTGGCTGCTTATAATTGGTGGCCAGTTTTTCTGCCTCCACAGCCCAACCCTGGGGGAATCTTTCCCCCTTTGCTTCACATGCATTATGAAGAACATAGCACACAGATATAACTGATAGGATGTTCTTTTCACTCATGTCCAGCCTAGTAAGGAGACTTCTCCATCTGGCCTTTAAATGCCCAAAATGCACATTCCACAACCATTCTGCAAGTGCTTAGCCTGTTATTAAAATGTTCCTTGTCGCTGTCAAGGTGCCCGGTGTATGGATTAATTAGCCAAGGGAGCAAGGAGTAAGCAAGGTCCCCCAGGATCACTATTGGCATTTCCACACCCCCAATGTGAATTTTTTGGTCCGGGAAGAAAGTCATGTTAGAGAACAGCCCCGAATTCTGAAATACACGCATGTAATGCACCTTCCCAGACCACCCCACATAGATGTCAGTAAATCGACCCCTGTGATCCACTAGGGCCTGCAGGATCATGGAAAAGTACCCCTTGTGGTTTATGTATTCGGTTGCTAAGTGGGCAGGTGCTAAGATAGGGATGTGCGTGCCATCAATGCCTCTCCCCCTCCCCCCCCGCAGTTTGGGAACACCATCACAGCAAACCCATCCACTATATCATGCACATTTCCCAAAATCACTAGCCTTCATAGCAGAAGTCTATTTATGGGCCTGCACACTTGAATCATGGCAGCTTCTACTGTAGATTTACCAACTCCGAACTGATTCCCAACCGAGCGGTAACAGTCGGGGGTTGCCAGCTTCCACAGAGTGATGGCGACTCTCTTCTCCACCGTCAGAGCTTGTCTCAAGCGAGTATTCACGTGCTTCAGTGACGGGGCCAGCTCTGAGTAAATTTCAAGGAAAGTGGCCTTCTGCATATGAAAGTTTTGCAGCCACTGGTCATCATCCCACAGCTGCATAAAGATACGGTTGCACCAGTCTGTGCTTTTTTCCTGGGACCAGAACCGACACTCCATGGATTGCAGATGATGCATTATGGCCTGCAGCAATCGGGAATTGTTCTGCTCGATGACTTGTAGCAGGGCAGCTTCAGTGGCCTCGCTGTTGCCTGTGCTTCGGGTTCTCGCTCTACTTCAAAAATGCTCAATGATAAGCCACGATGTACTTGTGATGCTCACAATAATAGTGCAGTGTTGAACTGGCTCCATGTCTCCACAGCAATGGCAAGTGCGCGGCATAAACAAATGGCATGAAAATCGGTTTCCTGTTTCTTTGGGGGAAGAAGGGAGGGGGAAGGAGCGTTGCATCATGGGACGATGAAACTGGTCCCAACAGCCACCATGGCTAGTTGCACTGTGGCATAGCAATCCACAATGCACTGCTTTGGCTGCCGAAACAAGCGTGGTGAGTGTGGACGCACAAGCCCAGCGGAAGGAACGTGGTGTACACGATCCAGCGACTTCTAAAAATTGGCAGGTGAAAGTCGACTTTAAGTAAGTCAACTTCACTCTGCAGTGTAGACATACCCTAAGCCTCTGCAGGAGAACCATTGTGCGAGATTCTGATACCTTCCTCCATGGTCCCACTGCAGCCAATAGGATAACTCATGAGGAAAGGTGTTACCCTTCATAACTAATGGATTAGAATCTGGCCCAGTGCGAATAAGGCTGGCAGAATCTTGCCTTAAGTGCTAAGATATTTGGAAGTGCTTCAGGGAACCAGACAATATGGGCTACACCTGTGCAATGAATGATGAGTTAAGGCATGTAATATATAGAACACGGGTCTATGCAGGCCAACGTTAATGGTTTTCATTGTCCCTTAAAGTTTCCTATTTCTCCAGTTTGTAAAGGACTAAAATACAGTTTCCTAAGATATAATGGCAGTTGAATAGAATGTTGTCACAGACAATAGCCTCTGACTACTAGATAAATACCGATAGAAAGTAGAGGAATTTGTTAAACACTAACAAGTTGGCAAAGCCAAGAAAGTGATGTTTAAAGGTAGCCATTTTTCCCTGTGATACATCTGTCTTAAAGATGTGGGGACAGATTGCGACCTCTTTATTCATGTTGAATTCAATGGGACTACTCCAGGTGTAAGGCACTATGTGAATAAGGGTATCAGTATCTGGCCCTTTATTTGTACTGCATCAGGAATTGGAAGGGCGTTGTTTCTGTTTTTCTGCAGGTGTTATGATTTTCCTTCCCATTATTTGTAGTATGTTCTCAGACACTCCCAACTTAAACTTCATGTCCCACCAAATTTCTCTTTGCATTTGGTGAATAATTTTCTTCCTTTCTCACTAATGAAGCATAAGCAAACAGAGCTCTTTGCTGATCTTCATATCTCTAAACAATGCAGCCAGCATGAATGTTCACAGCTCTGGAAACTATAAGGTTGTTTTCCTTGAAGTTGTCATGTGCTTGTTTTGATTTACCCCACCAAAATGGTGGTGTGGTTTATTTTATTTTTCTTACTGGAATTTCTCAATCACAAAGTAACGAAGAAGTAGGCTATTTTAAAACTGGCAATAAATAAGTTAGCCACTAGAGGATAACATGAGAATAAGAATGCACAAACACACTCACTCATTCTGACTTAATTAAAAAATGTCAGTATTATAGCTGTGTAGTGATATGTAGCCACAACAGAACAACATAATTCTCTCTTGAGCAGATCACAGTAGAAGGCAGTGGTGCATAGGCACGCTGTGTAGGATATCAACAGATACTCAGATGTGAAATACTGTAGATATTACAGAATCCAAAAAAAAAGAAGAGACTGTAAAGTGATCACAGGAAAGCAGACTGCAGAGCAATATAGATTGCTTGTAATTAATTTCTGGGTGAAAAGGATAGTAGGAACAAAAGATGAGTTGTGGAACAGAGGATAAAGTGGTGGAGGCTGCAGATAGGGAAGTTAGTCGGAGATTTAAGGATGAGGTTCTATAAGGTTGGACAATGGGAGAAAATATACAAACCTATTACAGAAAGTGCACAAGCTGCTTGCAGCCAAAAGAAAGGTGGAAAACTTCCTGGCAAGGAGTCGTGATGGCAATGCAATGATGTGCAAGAGGCAGTAAAGAAGAAGAAAACATTTAAGCAATGATGGAAGGTGATGAGGAACACAAGCTGGTAAAGAAAACTATGAAAAGAATGATTGCAGAAGCTAAGGGTCAGGCACTTAAAGCCTTTATACACAAGACTACTAATGAAAGAAAGGGAAAAAGGCAGATTAGCCAAAATTAGAGAAAGAAACACAGATGAGTTTGAAGCTCTGAAGTGTGTGAAATATGAAAACTAGTGGAAGATAGTGAAATCACTAGGAAGTAGCAGTGATTTTATGAGAAACAGCTCAATGAGGAGAATGTGAAGAAACTATTGAGGGAAATTATGTGCAAACTGTCACGCTGGTTGGCTTGGGGGGACATTTGTTATATTGTTTAACATCAATATGTCAAAATCATAATAATTCATGTGAGATATGCCATGTCAGGTACTGTTAGAAAGGCTATGATGTGCTAAGTAAGATGATGATGATTATGTTCATGTGTTATATGTGAGATGGAAGTTATGGATATGTTTGATATATCAGCATTTCAAATTGTGCTGTCTGGGTAACAACTCAGATAGGATGGCTGCAGAACAATAGCCTGCTTAATGACCCATTAAGAAATTCCCAGGTGCAAGGGGCCCAGGGGGAGAAGCCGGAGATACACCTGGTGAGGCACCAGGACTTGCCCATGTGACTCTGAACTCCATTTTGGTTCCTGTAAAATTCCACGAGCAGCATACCTGATGAGGCACCAGGACTGGCCCATGTGACTCTGGACTCCATTTTAGTTCCTGTAAAACTCCACAAACAGCATGGCCAGGGCCAGAAGGTATATAAGGCAGAGGCCTGGGGAACCCATTTTGTCTTTCAGTCAGGATTCAGCTTCTGATTGCTCTAATCCTTTAACATTTCTCTTATGGTTTGTTTCTTTCTTTTTTTAATAAACCTTTAATTTTAGTTACTAAAGGATTGGCTGGCAGCGTGGTAAAGATCCAAACTTGTATTGATCTAGTACTGTGGCTGACCCTTTGGGGTCAGAGGGAACCTTTTTAGTAAAGAGCATAGAGTTTAAATAACTGGTCTCTTTACTGGTCCTAGTGGCTAATTGGGAGCCGGAGACTGGAATGCAGTAAAGGGGGCTGTGTGTATTTGTATACTGGCTTCTTGATAATGGGAATGGGGAATCAAAAGCAGTTTGTGGCTGGTTGGGAAGTCTGGCTTCAGTGCCACCCACCAGTGCTGGAAGAATCTGCTCTCCTGTATACAGCCTGCCCTGACCTTGGCATTCTCAGGCGGCTGCCCTAGGCACGGAAGGGTCACACAAGCAACAATCTCACAAGACCTATTACTATGGTGGAGACTCAGATAGCGCTAAAAGATGATGAAATGTGGAAAGACAGAGGGACTGGACAAAGTAGCAATCAAGGCACATAAAGTATTAGGCCATGAGGGAGTGGTGGTGATGATGATGGCTAACTTTTTCAGCTTTTCCCACACTGGAAAATGCCCAACAAGCGGAGGAAAAACACACTGGTGCCTATCTTCAAGCATAAAGGAGATGTGCAAAAATGTAATAATTACCAATCCATTAATTTAATGAGTCACGTGATGTAACAGTTGCACAAACTTATTGAGAAAAGACTTCAGGAGGAGCTATATCATCTAGTAAACAACCCCCAAGTTATATAGTCTGGTGATCGGAACTATGTGTGAAAATGTGACCATCTTTTTGCTGGTTTATTAGTTGAAATCTGTGTTCTGACTGAGTCAGAAAGCAGGCTTATATTTTTCAGCCAGTCAGAAACTAGCTTATTCATGAAAGCTATCTCTTTAAACTATATCTACTGTACTTTTTTGAATAAGCTACTTTGGCAGAAATTTTGTTTTTGTAACTTAAGAGATTCTTACCAGTGTACATATACAAACTCTGAGAATAATGTGGTGTAACAAACATTTTGCAAATCAAAGCTAACAACCACTAGGAATTCTCAGGCCTATTATTATCTTAGCTCTAGAGAATACAGACTCCAAGATGCACTTTTGCTCAGCTATAAAATGACTGCAGATATGATTTGTATTGTATCAGAGCTACATTACAGATCCAAGGCCAGGCTGTGATACTTCCACAAGGAAAATCCATGGAAGGAGGGGATTAAGAACAGGAAAACTCCACAAGGGATACCAAGCAATTCTTTAGTCAGTGGGAGTGAGGTTTGCCATCCTGTACAATGGGCTGAGAACACAGCTTCCAGAGTCTGAATTACTGGTTGTAGCTACTAGAAGTCAGGGTCATCTACCCAGAGGCCTTGTGCTTCTGCAGTGCTTCTCAGCCCTCTATGGTTCATCCCCACTTCCCTGTCAATGTGATTCTTGCAGACCCACTCTTGCCACACAGGGGTTTGCACCTGATGCTGTATTAACTTCTGAGTGGATTCCCACTGTTTTCATGCAGTTCCGTGGCTCTTCCCCTTCTTGCCCCAGCACCGTTCCCATGCATGAATCTCAGTCCCAAAGGGGTTGGGGCCCAGGAGGATGGTGCCACGAAGATAACACTGTCTCCTTCCAGTTGCACACGCCCTCCTCTGAAGGTCCTCTCCCTGCACAAATCTGGATGGGACAATCTACCCCCGCAATTATGTGTACAACTGCTTTAGGGTTCAATTCTAGAATGAGCTGAGCATTCTGGCACTGATCCAGCTAAGCACTTAAGCATGTGCTTAATGTAAAGCATGTGAGTAATTCTGCATGAAGTCCATGGACCTACTCATCTCCTTCAAATGTTCGAGTACCTTTCTGTATCAAGCCCAGAGTGGTCAGCACCTTACAGTATTGAGCCCCTTATTATTAATGGTGCCATTAGTATTGTAACTGACCCCACTGCAGGATGTTGGCGTGAGTGCTGTGGTATCCTGTCCTCTCTAGGGGTCAGCAAATGGGCTAGGTGTGCCATGGAGGCAGGTGCTGTAGATACTTCGAGCACTAGGATCTTCAGGCCCTGGTCCTTTGTGGGTTTCCTCAACCACTTGCACATTCTGAGTAATGCAGGAGTGCTTTACCAGGGCTGCCTGAAATGAAAAGGTGTAAATATCCTGGGTACATTGATTGCAATAAAAGATCAAACCAACGTTTCCTAATTCAGACCCTTGGTTCAGTACTGTGCAGGACAGGAGTTCAAAGATAAGAGTCTTGGTACTTCTCAATGCCCTCTTGCCTGTTTTCTCTTACTGTGGCTACTGCTGGTTCCTGCCAGCAAAAGGGATGAGTCTGTGCCCAGCTTTCAGCCTTCCAGCCCCAACTCTCAGCTTGCCTGCTGTCTGACCTTCACTGCACAGCCAGCTCCCAGGTTGTAGCATTTGCCTATTGCTTGCATGTTTTCTCAAGCCTAGTGCCCTCTGACTTCACGATATTACTTCCTTCACTTGTACTTTGGGGATTATGGTGCCCTCTATTGGCTGGATATTGGACTGGATACCACTGGCCAGATCCTTGCCCTCTAGCTCAGTCAGGGCAGGGGGAAGTCACCCAACAAGGAACTAGCAGTTTCATTACAATATTAATGTTAATAAGCCCTTGCTCCAGCCCTTGCTCAATATAGAGGTAATACTGATCCCAAAATGGGTTTCCCATGGCAGAACTGCATGGACACTTCTTCTTTAGTGTGAGTTTGCCACTTTCAATATATTATTGGTGTTTCTTTTCACTAGATTATGCAAAAAAAACAGGTGAACTAGAGAAGGTTTTGGATTTTTTTAAAGAAGTTTCTAAACAATTTTAGAATGGGCACTTTAAAAGACTTTGTTCCCTTTGTTTTCTGCCTGGTCTACCTAGAGAGACATACCTGAAAGGGTCCCAAATCAATTTAATTTCTTATGGCACACCACCAAGCTTAACTATTAATATTGATCCATTTCTATTATTTTTCCTTTGCTTAAATTACTTTGTATTCTTTAGTAATATGAGTACTAGTCTACTAATCAATACACCAGAGAGATCCCCATTGATTTTTCAGAGAACTGTGTTCTAGTAAATTACCAGTTGCAGCTATCTAAATTGCTCCATTGGATGCATTTAACTCTAACAGAATAATTTCATATTGGTTAAGAAGAAAAAGCATTTGCATTTCAGTGTTAAATATATACACATTCTAGTAATAAGTCCAACAGGAATTGCCCCATACCTACTGGAAAGAATGTCTGAAAGTGTGCAGGTCTCCGAGATTTCATTGCCACAGTAACTAGAACTGTAACCCATTTCCTAGGCTGTGTTGAGCACACTCATGATTCCCTGTCAAATTTAATAGCTTGTGGTTTTGATAGCTTTGTGGTTATAATTTGCATGCCTTCCATATTGGACAATGTTTAAAAATCTAAAATTGGTGGAGTGGGGGTGGAAAAGTCATTTCTTAATTGTGGGAACTCCTTTTGAATACAAAACATGATTGCTAGGAGTGCTCTGGGAAAGACCACAGACATGCTGGGAGGGAAGATCCTGCAGGAAATGCTTGCTCCGTTGCTGCTGTAGCCCTTTCATCCACTTGGAACGCAAGAACAAAACCCATACATCTTTCATGCAGTAGCATGAGATGTGCTGCTCAGGGAGATCTGATTCTAGAGAGAATCATAGGACAGGAAGAGACCTCAAGAGGTCTTCTAGTCCCGTCCCCTGCACTCAAGGTGGGACTAGGTATTATCTAGAGTCTAAACAATTCCTGACAGCTATTTGTCATATGCAAACCCTAGTCTGCATCTGCTACTGGGGGAGAAGGCTTGTAAACTGAAGAGATGGAAGTGATGCTAGCTCACTTTGTGCATCTGCAACCCAAAGAAAGAGTTCCTAAAAGTATATAGCATTGCCAATATCACAGGTTCAAAAATCTTGTCAGCTTCCTCTCCCCTCCCCTCACCCCCCAAAAAAAAATCATGAAGGTTTTTGGGTTTTTGTTTTGTTTGGGTTTTTTGTAAATAAATGGGGGTTTCCTTTATTTCTCTTCTCATTTCTGCAACTTTGAGGTTCACTTACTTTATGATTTTTTGCAAAACAGGAGGGCTAGAAGCCTTTTTAAAATAAGAGTGGAGATTCTCATGCAATCTTTTGAGTGCAGCAGCTGGGGCTTTAAGAAAAACAATGTGAGACTTTCAATAAAATCATAAGCAACGCTGATGCTTGTCCAGTGAGAGGGCTAAGTATCTGAGGTTACAGATGGCCGGACAAAACAAAGCCAAAATCTGAATCTTGGGAATCTGTGCATACGCTACAGCTGTTTATATTGTATCTGTTTGGATTAATAACATTGTGACCACATCACACAGCATTAGCAATAGATCCACTGTAAAGTCTTCCCTGAACTTTGGGTCTGTTTACCTACCAAGACTTTATACCCTGCTCCTCATTGTGATATCTGCCATCTTTGTTGCATTATACAGACTTCAGATAACACACACAAGACTGATTTCAATAACTATAACATAATCCTGTTTTTAGGCCCTTTCTTATCTGTTGAGATTACTTTCAACTGTGGTGAAACACTAGGGCTGATCTAATGCTTCATCAGAGTGGGAGAACAATCTTCAGTGCCAGAGGCAGTAGGGTAAGCATAATGTTATGTCTTGCTCTAAGGTTTCACATGGAAGCCCTGCTACTGGTACCTCTCACAGCAGCATTGTTGTGGACAATATACTGCACACATTTGTTACCTGCCCTGGGAGAGTTACAGCTGAAAATTAGTTGTGTAGCTTTTCCAATTAAATGTAACTTTTTTTCCTGAAATGAAAGAGTTCTTTTACAAGTAATCTGAAAGTTACACAAAGCTGAGGAGCTGGGAGTTCCTTTAAACTCCTTAAAATTGTCTTTAAAGAAAAAAAAAAAAAGATTCCCTTTATCTCACCAAGCCTAAGGCAAATGTGTCTAGTTGTGGGTTTACTTAGATCTAATGAATAATGATCATATTACTTCAATTCACTGCCAATTGCATTTAGTAGTAAATGTCAATAGTAAGAATATCACAATGGAATTAAGTCTGCATTGACACAGAGTGATGATACACAATGCAGTGCATTGATGCTGGCTAGAATACAAACCACACAAAAAGTATTCCACCATCAGACATAAAGGGTATATATGAGCTGCCTATAATACCAATAGCAAAGCACACCATCAAGTCAGTGGTGCTGAAAATAGTATAATTTACATAATGAGAGTAGAAATTAGGGCAACTTTTCTTTGTATTACTATCAGAATGACATGGATGCCAGATAGCATTTCAGTAGATATTTCTTCCTTTATCATTCCTGTGAGACAGCTCAGATTTATCCTTTTGACTTCAGGAGAATCTGGGAGATTTAAGATGAACACTCATCATGGTGTGTGAAACATGCACTACGTCTCATAAGCGTGACAAATTCTGATACGTTCTCACACAGCACTCCATTTAAATAATGTGAAATCTGGCGTAAGACAATGAAGTGCAGGGAATTTAGAGTTAGACTGTTACTCCATCCTTCAGCTCAGCCTCTTGTGCCTGGGTAGTGCAGAGCTCAGCTATGATGCAGTGCTCAAGGTCTCTGAAATTGCAGTGCTAATGAACAAAGGCAATCATAGTTTGTCTTCTTCTAGTTATCCTGGCTTTGGTCATTTTAAGGCAAGGATTCACCTTGATCAAAACATTTGTGAATGTATGGGCCACACATCTTTGTGGCGACTTAAGCAATTTCTTACATGGGAAAGTAATATTAGGAAATAGAGCTGGAGTGGAGGCCATGTATGGGATTTACTTGACTCAGCCAGTGAGACTAGTAAAGGAATACTATATCCCGTTCTGGTGTCCCAATTTTTAAAAGAATATTGAAAAATTGGAAAGTGCGGAGAAAAGTCAAAAATTATTTGAGGCCTGGGGAAAAAACCTTTACTTACAGTGAGAGACAGAGCTCAGTCGGTTCAACTTGTCCAAAAAAAAAATCAAAAAGTGACTTGATCACAATGTAGAAGTACCTTCAAGAAGAGAAATATCAGGTACTGAAGGGCCCTTTAGTCTAGCAAAGCAAGGCACAACAGAAACCAATGGCTGAAAGTTAAAGACAGACTAATTCAAATGAGAAATGGGCACACGTTTTAGCAGTGAAGGTGATTAACCATTGGTACAAACTGCCTCAGCAAGTGTAGAGTCAAGTCCGAATTCCTTTCTGGAAGATATGCTTTAGTCAAACCTAATTTCTTGAGCTCAGTAGAGGAGTAGCTGGATGAAATTCTATACCTGTGGTGTACATGAGATCAGATTAGTTGATGTAATGCTTCCTTCTGGTCTTAAAATAAAGCCTGAATCACCTCTGCACTGAAGGAAAAACTGAACTTGAAACATGAAAAATAATTGATATGAATAAGGAAAAAACTTATATAGAAAATATTTGAATAGGATTTTTGGTGGACTCTTTTTCAAAGTAAGTCAGAGGACGCCACTGGAGAAAGTAGTGATCATTCCCAGGGTATAAATAACTCTAGCTCAGACCATAACAAAGGCTCTGTCTATGCTATTGGCAGAGTGGAACCAATACAGTCTCTGTGAGAAAACAAACTTTTCCAGCTACATTTGCCAGCTGAAGATTTATTCCCTTGTTTCATATGGTTTGCCTTGTGCTCAAGTCAAAATATCTTATGGTTCATCTTTTTGACGAAAGCACTTTTGTTTACAGTAACTGTTAACTTCTTATTGCAATAACAGGGACTGGAGACCATACTACATTGTTCTGCATGGTTTCATGCTATTAGATGTAGCCAGACTTTACTGGCAAAGTGACAATAACCAGCTTGGCAGATATTAGATTAAAAAATTCTGTGATAAACTGAAAAGTTCATTTACTCACTGGCAGATACCTCATTCAAATCAGATATGTTTCATAGCCAACATATTTTTTTGCATTGTAGTAGGACCCAGGGGCTCCAAATGAGACTGGAGCTCCATTGTGCTAGGGACTGTACAAACACATAGTAATTGACAGTCCCTGCCCGGAGGAGCATATAATGGAATCAACACATACAGACAATGGAAAGGAAAGGAAAATAGAGGCAGAGAGGAGTGAGGTGACTTGTCCCAGGTTATGGAGCTAGCTTGTGGTAGGGCTGGGATTCAAATCTAAGGCACCTGACTTCCAGTCCAAGGTCCCATCACTGGATCATAGAATCAATATATTTTTCTCACAAGACTGCCTGTTGTTGTGATCTTATCTGACATGCTAGGGATTGAACTAAGGACCTCCACAGTTAAAACCATGAGTTGCTATGTACTATACAAATTCTGAATTGAGGACTTCGGTAACTCATCCAGAGGTTATGGCTCTATTACAGGAGTGGGTGGGGGAGGTTCTATGGCCTGCAATGTGCAGGAGGTCAGACTAGATGATCATGATGGTCCCTTCTGGCCTTAAAGTCTGTGAATCTGTATCCTCTGCTGACTGAACACAGAGGGGGAGAACTGTAACATTTACTATATTATCATCCTAACTTTTAAAAATGATGACTTTTTCCTCTTCCTGCATCTTATGTATTTTGCCTCTCTCCCCACTATAGGTTAAGTTCTAGTCCACCAGAAATGTATCCTCACCCAGATCTGGAATTTTGGATTGCCCATTCCAAAACCATATTCTGGTTGAAAAAATAGTTTTATAACCACGACATTTTCTTTCCCATGGGCTGGCTTCCTAATGACCTCAGTCATTTCAAGAAGGACAAATTAAAGTCAGTCATAGAACCTGAAATAGAGCTAGCCAAGACTTTTCATGAAGTTCCACTTGCTGAAAATGTCAATAGAAGCTATTGCTATGTCTGATCTTAAATTTTAGTCTGAACTTCTCCGTGCATTATAGTTTACTTTCTGGGTATAAGATCACTGTACATGGACAGACAGGGTACTTGCTGGTTGGCATTTTACAATACACTAACACTAGCTACATCTGGTACCAAAAAGGAGGGCACATCTCTGGTTTCTGTTGAAGAACAAACCTCTTTATTCAGAACAAATGAAGATACTTGTAATTGTTTGCTCAACTATGTTGGATATGTGCTGGGATCAGTTCAACAGCGAGACTTCCTTCTAATCCCTATCTAATATATTTGCACAAGGAAATATCATCTGTCTCCCCCACTTACGCAATGGTTAAAACAACAGTTGACTGAGCCTTTACTAGGGAAGCCCCTTATCTCACTGATTGACTGTAGCCCGTAGGCCTGTAAACCCAGTTTCTTCTGGGGATGTCTGAAGTTTCAAACCAGAGCAGCCACCTCTGAGGCCTGCCTCCACCCCTGTATATCTTCTTCATCTTGGTTGTTAAATCCCTCCAAGTTGGACACATCTGATACACGTTGCAGCACAGGGACAATTAAGTTTGTTTCCAAGAGAGACAATTAACACCTCCATGCTCTGGCCCAGTGTGTGACTTGTACATCCCAG
The DNA here is from genome assembly GCF_026122565.2 of Emydura macquarii macquarii. Taxonomy (NCBI): domain Eukaryota; kingdom Metazoa; phylum Chordata; order Testudines; family Chelidae; genus Emydura; species Emydura macquarii. The sequence goes on along the minus strand of NW_027131614.1, from coordinate 18,320,432 downwards.
GAAAGGTGGTTCAGTGTCAAAATGCAAGCATCACAGCACACTTTTCCATGTGAACTTCCGTCCCTAAGTCCAGGTCAAATATTGCTTGTCAAAATTAATTATTTTTAATGTAATGAACATACCCCTTATCAATATTTCCAGTATCTTAACACAACAAGTCAGGTTTACTGCTCCACAAGCTACTTGCTGAGAGCCATATTAGCTGTTTGTCCTCTAATGCTGCCATCCCTGCCTCTTTACTGAACTATCAAAAAAACCATTGCCAAAAGCTTTCTATTAATCTTATTGCTTCCTTTTAAACTCTTGGATGTAAATCATCTTGTCCTCTTGCCATCGTTTAATATTTCTAAGTGTTTAATCTGGTGTGATGCAGCTGCAAAGTCTCTTTTAAACATTTCATTTCCTACCCTTGGGGAATCAGATCCAGGTTTCTGAGATGTTACCATTTCCTGAATGCATTCTTCAACTCAGTATTCATAAAAGGAAAAAAGTAACAACCTGCAGGCTTGGATCCATTCCTCCAGAGATAAGAAATGAAATATTTCAAGACTTTACGATTGCATCATGTTGGCTGAGCAATAATGACCTCATCTGTTACCAGTAGTTTCTTGCCCCACTCCCCACTATCAGCAGCAGTACAGTGTCTTTACATGTCTGCCTGATTTTTATGGCTTTAAAGAATTACTCACTCTTTATCTTTATGTACTTTGCTACTTCTATTACACATGTTGGTTTCGCCTTCTTTATCAATTCTCTTTCACTCCTTTAATTTTTTGCCCGCATATGGTATGCATTTATTATCTGCTCTACCTGACATTTTAGATACCCTAAAAACTGACTTTCCTTCCTCATCCACACTGCAAATCTTCTGATTTATCCAGGTAAGTATTTTTATTTACACTCTGTTTACTAACACACATAAAGGAAAAGATGCTTGTCTGCATTGCATGGCCATGAAGTGGAGTAAGGGGGAATAAGACCCACCCTTAAAGTCCTCATAGCTAAATAGAACCTACCCCAGATCACAAGTCCAGACATGATAGGCATGTTCAATACTCTCACCAGTAAGCAAGTGGAGGAGGTGGGGGAGACAGGGAGCAAGCAGAGTCATGACTCAGCCCTCTAACCCCATGCCAAGCAATAGGAGTATGTTGTGTCTGGTAACAGACTGATGCAGTATATGCCTCTTGTTTTGTGCAGTTGAACTGCACTGGGTTGTGTGAGTCACAGTTCCATTCTAGAGCACCTCCTGAGGCAGCACAGCTGTGCACTGAATCTTACTCAGGGATGAGAGTAAATTCTCAATCTATCTCATAGTATGATGTTGTCATTGGACACACCTCATAAAATCTATATCCTCCTGCATCTTTGTGAGTGCAAAAACTGGTGTTTGTGACTCAGTGTTTGACACTTTTCCATCAGAACCAATGCCCCAGTGTGATACTATGGAAACTGTGCTCCTGAGGTTGCTATCTTTCAGCTTAGATGTAAAACCAAGGTCTTTTTTCTTAAAGATCACTTGGGATCTTTAATGTCCACAGGCCTTTTCATAAGGGCAGGTTATTACTGAATTACTGCATATAGCTCTTTGTCGAATTCTTATGAATTGTCTGGCTCCAAGAAGTTCTAGAAATCTCACAAGAAAACCCAGGTTAGTGAGAGATTAACCTGATTTTTAGGTGACAGAAGTTTGGAGAACCATTCATACTTTGGGGTACTTACCCAAAGACACCTAACTGAACAGACACTCTGAGCCTGCTCATCAGTGACTAGGATGCAGTATTTTAGATACCTGGTTCTTTATGAAACTAGTAACAAAGTCCTCACCGTGAATACCATCCATTGGTCAGGGTGTGCTGTAATGTGGTTTTCAATGACTTCTAGGCAGTAAAAGATGCATATTCTCACAACAAATTGTTCCCTCTTATACAGACTTTCCATGGGGGATTTACAGTGCCAGATTATTTCCTAAAATATCTGCACAATTATACTTTAACTCCCAATGGGAATTGGGTGCATAAGTGATGGCAGGGACTGACACGCAGTTCTTCACATAAGTACCTTTCTTTATTGTCTCTATTCTGTTCAATACATTTGTAAATTTAATAGCTAGTGAGGCATCAGCTCTGCTCCAACACACATTTTTATATGAGGGTATCTGCAATTTGGGCTGCCTTGTTGTGGGGAGAGCCAGAAAGGCCTTATTTTGTGAGGTTTTTGAGCTAACATAATCCCGGAGGCCATTTTACATTTTCCCCTTTAGTTATCACATTTGATTTAGTTAACATTTTAAATCAGCCAAGCAGCCCTCTGACCATAACTTTTCTCTTCAGTCTGTTCATATTCATTAAAATAGGCAAACCATTTGAATGTCCTGTATGACCATTAATGTACAGGCCCATGCAGACCTGGCTTCGTATCCATAGTTGCAATGGTCTGATTTGAGCCATCCTTGCTACAGTGGTGGCATTCTGCTCTACCTCTCCTGAGCAGCAAGTAGGTCAGTATTATCCTAATGAAGTTATCCTGTTAATAGATGTGCAGAAATGGATGCCACGTTGTCTTCAGTTTGGCACTTCAGGGCCAAATTTTGTGCATGTGTAACTAATTGAGGCTCTTATGCCCAGAGGTACTGCTCCTTCTCTTAGTTACTCATTAGTTACTGCACATATTTTATCATGGCACTAAGCTGATGTATCACAGTTTAGAACCAGCTTTCTGTTTTGGACAAGCACAATATAAACCATTCTTTATTTCTTATTTCTACCACTTAGGAAAATGTCTGGAGACATCTGTAATGGTGATCCATGACTTCAACAATCAATTGTTGTAAGACTATGTTAGGGGCTTTCCTGAAGGGGTTTGTACAGTTATGGATAATTAATGATAGCTTGTGCCACATATTGATGACAGGGTACCTCTCCGTGCTAGGCATTTTCATTGTTCACCCTTTGCTATAAGATTTTTGCAATGACTATTAACAAGAAAAGTCTCACATTGTGTTTACATTCTAGCGAACAAATCACTGCCTCAGCTCAATTTGGATTACCCTGTATTCTGGGTAAAATAGCCACTATAAGCAATGTTCATGTTAAGGGCCAGGGTTAAGAAAGGCATTATTGATATATGAGACTAAATAACTGAGGACAGCCATTGGGGACCTATGGTCCTAAAGATATTCACCAAAGTTTGCTCCCAAAGGTGGCTTCTTCTGTGGCAGTCAAAATACTTCAAATTAAGTGGGTGAGCATAGGTCTAAGTAAATCACTGTATTCAGTCACGGGATGTCAGGTGTGCTCCCTTCCCAATCAGCCCTAACTTTTTTGTCAAAACTTGACTTAAAAAAATGACCAGCTCTACATACATATATGGAAAGAAACACTGTCTTATTTTCTGCTTATAGATGGTTAGGGGAGAATTCTCTCTAAAAGATACATAGGCTTTGCTGTAGTAGATTGGACCATTGGCCTATCCATCACATTAGCCTATATATTTATGATTGTTGCCAATACCTGATGCTTTCAAGGAAGATGATGTGACCATAAAGCACTTAACAGCTCTGCGCATGGTGGGAAAGCGTGTTCCTCATGCTGCTCAGTTAACACTCTAAAAATGAGTTTTGTTTACCCGTATTTTTGCATACATAAGTACAAATATTATTCCGGATATCAGGAGGAAGGGTACACATGTAGGCATATCTGATCATAGCAGAGATCTGCTGTGCAGACCTGAGAGCAGAAATGTGTGCTTACCCTTTACAAAGTGAGAAAGAGAAAGCAAAATAAATAATTGCCAAGGTAATCATCCCTTCACATCACCTATCAGTTTCTTAACACTCAGATGCTTACAACTGGGGGGAGAGTTAGCTAGTACAATCTTCAGCGTTATACGAAAAATATAAATCCAAAGCGTTAGCACAATTACAGAAAGGAAAATTCGCTGCCTCTTTGTAGAGACCATTTGTTTTAAAACAAACATCATTCATCAACAATTATCAATGTACCACAATAGGAGCTTGTGATTACTTCTCTGGCTTGAGACCCCTTTTTTGCTACAGATCTAAAACAAACAGCTGTGGAAAGGAATGAAAGGCAAGAAAGAGAAAGGAAATCTGAATCTGCAGCTCCATTTCAAGTCTCTTCAAGGTGTTCTCTTCCCATTGAATATGAGTCATCTCAGCACTTACTTCACTCCACCTTGCCTTTTGTGCCGTCTTATCTGCAAAGTGGCACAAATCATCTAGGTAACAGAATCGCAGCTTCAACAGAACCTCAGAGCTATATTTTCTTTGATTGCTTTCTGCACTGAGGACCTTAAGCTCCCCTTGGGTCTTGTGGCCAGCAGCCTAAATTGGGCAGAATGTAGAAGGAAGAAAGCACGAACGTGATTATAATTAACTGCTGGAGTTCCTGAAGAATATATTTCTTGATCCCTTGACTCTGATGATTTAAATCTCTGTCCTGTGTAGATCATTTGAAAAAAAATTGTATGAGTTTCATATCAATTGTACATGTGGTGTTCATCTCTTATTCCAGTTAATATTACACTGAGCAGAGGTGAAACGGGCAATTTAATTTTTACATACACTGGGCAATCTGTTGCTTCCATCCCTGCCACCAGTTACCTATAATCTTTCAAAGTAATCGTGCCATTATGCACAACAAGATCACTATTGCAGTTATAAAAGAGAGAAATCAGATTAATGTGTTAGATGAAGAATAAAGTTCCTCTTAGTGTGCCATGTGAAATGTCCCCCAGAGAATTCAAGCCTGTATGCCATAGTATTCATGACCTTCGCCTGCCTCCTATCCTGGTCTTTGGAAATACAGCATGACTTTAGTTGACTTCTTTCCATATTCGTCCTTATAAAATTAACATCTATTCTGTTATTTCTATTGCAAATGTTGCAGGTCATTTATTGTAACTTTCCTTCTATAAGGATTTTCAAATATCTTTCTCCTCATTCTGTTTTATATAGATTCTTATGCTGCACTTATCACCATAGCATTTGAGTGCCTTCGAGCAGTGCATTAAGCAACAGGACTAACATCTGGCATGTTTGTTCTTTTATCTTCTCTTCAGAGGGAAAATTAGGCATGGTGGAGTGCCTTGTTTTAGAATTTTTTAATTTTATACCCACAAAAACATTCTGTATGTTTGTTAGGGAAGACAAGGTCAAAGAAATGTGATCTTGCACTTGGAGCAGAAGGGGGTGAGATTTGTGATGGTCCTTATTTTCTGGGAGAGTTCATTCCACAGTCTGCCCGGCTCCCAGGAAAGCTCCATCTGTAATTTATGATTTATATTGCAGTACCACCCAAAGCCATTGGTTAAATTTGGGGCCCCATTGTACAATCTGTAAGGAGACAGATTCCTGCCTTCAAGAGTCTAATCTCTTTATTTCCAGTATGTACATACCTCTTTCTTCCCCGTGACCTAGCTTAAACTCCTCACAAATCTGTCCATATTTCTCTCATCCTACATGTATTCAGAAGCAGTTAATTTCTAGCTGTACAGTTTCTATCTGTTCCAAAATGATTTGAAGAATCACACTTGTTAGCTTCTCCATATCATTCCACTTTTCAAGGTAGTGAGTGATGGGTTTTAATATATTTCCTCTCTGGTTCAAAAAGAGGCAGAAGCAGTATCCTGCTGGTACTGTACCCTTAACTATTGTCTATATAGGAATGTGTTACTAGAGGTGGTTTGGAATTATTTGAATAAACATTTTTTAAATCCAAAAATGCAGGTTCATCAAAATTAAAACTTTCTATGAAAGGGTCGGTTTCACCAGGAAGCCTGCTCAGGTCCAGGATGGAATTTTTATGTAAGAGATCCTCCCCAGAATAGTCAAGAATCCAGTGGTTAGAGAACTGCTGTGGGAGACTCTGGTTCAAGTCCCTTGTCTAAATAAGACAGAACTTCAATGTAAGTCTCCCACATGAGTGATCTAACCACCAGGCTATTGACTAGCTTAGGGTAGACACCTCTCTCTATCTCTGGTTTTGAAAAGGAATTCCATCTTCAAGCTGAGAAACCTTCCCAACAAAAGCTTAGACCAAACTGATAGATGGGTACTTTGCCTAATTCGGAATATCACTATCACTAAATCCAGCTTGCCTGGGTGGATCATATGGATCTGCCATATGCTTGCCCTAACCACAGAGCTATTGGCTAGTGATTGTGGGGTGTCTTTCTCCCCTCCCACAAAAAGATTTCAAAAGCTTTTGGTTTTCTTCCAGTGCAGAATGAAAACAAATGTCAAATCTTGCAATTTTTGTAACAGTTGTTTTCTGGTCAGACCTACTTGATACTTCAAGATTCTGAGTGTCACAGTTCAGGGCAACTGCAACAATATTTTTTCTCAGTGGCCCAGCAAGGGCACCCGCCCTCAGGCTTCCAGCTCCCCAGCTGTTGCCTCTCTTGGGTGGAGACATACATCCCTCTTTCTTCTGACCAGGATATTTCCAGATTGCACAGTTCCTTGCCTTCACTGTGTGTTGGCCAGCACAAATAAGTTGCCCAAGGACACCCGCTTGCTTTCTCTTCAGAGATGGTTAACAGGTAACATTGCTACAGTTATAAAGGCACCACTGAGTTCTTTCTATACAAGTCAACTTTATTCTTAAGGTAAAAGCATTACAGAGAAAACATATTACAATCAATAAAAGATGCACATGCCAATAAGCTTAGCACAGTTAAGCCCACCCCTAACATGGATTCTCACAAGAGCAGTCCTTCAAACCCACACTCAAGGGCAAGTCCTTCTGGTTATGAGTTCATCACAGCTTCAGCTCAGAACATTCACCCAAGTCCTTCCAACCCTACTCTAAAGACTGAAGTGCTTTGTAGACCGGGGGTCCTGTCCCTTTGCTGGACCAGGAAGATGACCATAAGACTATTTATCCAAAAGCCCTTTCTTGGTCCCTGGGGAATACAGTTTGGACCACAGGCACTGAGAATAATTGGCCAGGGGAGGCTAAGCCTTCCCTGGCACAGCTGCCACTGCTGGAAGCCTGGGCCAAGAAGGCCCCATCTCTTCCTTCCTCCACTCCACCCCCACTCGCCACATGCAGCCCAGGGGTTCAGGGTTGCACCAGCAGGCCAGCCAGTGAGAGCAGGGGGGACAGAAGGGGCACAGGGGGGGCTTGGGCAGAAGGGGTGGGAGGCTAGCCTCTCCGAAGAAGGGGTGCACGCGCTGCCCATGGTTTCAACTAATATAAGGACACCTTTTTAGGCAGATGGCTTCAAAGGATTGATAAGGGAGGAAAAGTAGATTACCATCACCCTGCCTTACTAATGAAGGTGCTTACAATGCCACAATAAACCATACACAGTTGCATGCTTAATACAGTGTATCCCAAACGTATTAACCCTAATTCAGTAAAGTGTAACTTAATTCAAGAAAGTTCAATTAGGATATTGCAGGAAATTGTCAGTCTGTCACAGAATACAGATAAGTAATATTCTTTATTCCATTGCTATCTCTTTTCTTTTATATAAATGCTTCATTAATTATGGTGCATATCAAAATACACACAACTCACAAATACTGGCAAATACTAAGACAAAAATGCTAATAAAGACAAATATGCAAAGAAACATTTTCACCTACTCAGCAATAGAGGTAACTTGTCAATTGATCATTACAATTTCTTAAATGTTATATATTCTTTTTGTAAGCAAATCAAGCTCACCACCAGAAATCTTCCACAGCCATTGGTTCAGTCATGCCAGCCATCTGTTATTCAGCTGCATGGGTTTTCTATTCATATTTTTGCCCATTCATCTATTTTTGTTTCTTTTTGTCCATTTTTCACTTAAGGCAAACAAGAGCCTGCCAATATACAACTGCAGCCAAAGCACTGAAGTCAGTCAGTGCTAAGTGATGTATGTATTTATCAGAGGAGGAAAACATATTCCTGCTTAATATTGGCAGCTGGAAACAAATTTTCAATATGTTGAAATTATGCAGTAATGCTCAATTGCTAATGAAGTCATAAGTGCAGTGGAAAGGAGGTTCTGCAGTATAATCAGCTGAGGGAGGCAGCTATACCCATACAATTTCATGGTTTCCAGCTATGTTTCCTCCTGAGCCCTTTGTCTTATGCTATTTGCACTTTCAAGGAACAGGCTCATAACAATGAATTTGCTGTCTAGTAAAATAGTGTTACCAAACCCTTCCCTACACCACCCACCAAAAACAAACAAACAAAAACACTCACCAAAAACTCATTGTTGCACAGTTAACATCTGCAGACACTAACTCTTCCTGGTAAATAGAGTCAAATATTTTAAGAATTAACTTCTCTCAGACACAAATTTTGGGAAAACAATGAATCTTTTTAATTGCAGTAGGTGAAATTTGTTTCACGGTAAAATACTGAAGATAATTCAGTTTCACAATGTGATCATAAAGATAATATGCATGCTAAAACAACTGTAATAAAATTTCATTCTTCAGGCTGTAAACTGATCATTGCAAGGGTCAGGAACGATCTGGGTTTTTTTTAACCTCTGCAGGTCGCATTGATCAATTGGCTCAGAATATTACGGAGGTTTTATACTTTCCTCTCATACATCATTATTGACCTTTGCCTGAGAGAAGATAAGTCTTGTTTCGATTATCTGATCTGGTATAGCAAATTTTATGGTTCTTTCTTCAGTGGCCAGTGTCTGAGGATATAGGAGAAATAATTTCACTTAGTTTTATAATTTACCCATTTTCAAAGTAGGAAAGCAATTGTGGTGTGCAAGTTTATTAAGCCAGGCAGGAGGAATATATATTCCTATTGAACTTGTGGTGCATTATTAAGGGATCTATTGCTTAGAAGAAGGGATCTTCTTGCCATGGTACATTGTGAGTATTAGAACCAGGGAAAGTGGGATGTAGTTTAGACTGCTAAAATAATGTACATTATGGGCCAAAATTTCAAATGTGAGGGCAAATGCCTATCTGCTGTCAGAAATGCTCTTTTGTATGCATAAATAGGCACATGTCCAAAATTTCAGGCGCCAGATTTGGAGTTCTGTTTGAATGCTTGGTCCTTTCTGTATGTGAAGCTCACATCTGCACAACTGAAGTCAAACAGGACTTTTGCCATTGTCTTTGATAGGAGAAGACTTGGCGCTGTATCAGGCTCTGACCAACTGGAAGCCAGCAACTGTGTCAGCTGAGGAACTTTTTATGTGCAGAACAATCACACATTCCAAAATACCAGACATTAGCCAACAGCATAAAAAAAAAATCATTCTTTCTCTCCAACCTAGGATTACAGGTGGCTCTTGTCAATCACTGCTCACAGGTGCTGTTGCTGAAAAGCCTGGCATCCTCTCTGTGTTACTTTAAAAGTTCCCACATAATGGTTGAGAGTATGTTTGGCCACCTTCCTGGAGCCAACCAACAGGTAAGAATTTATCTGAAGAATGACATCATCTGAGAAGAGAGTTCTTTTCAAGTGGGTAGGGGACTGGACTTGCAGTTAGGAGACCTAAGTCTTATTCGGCTCTAGTTGAGCAAGTCACTTCACCTCTCTGTATCTCTGTTTCCTCTCCCATTCTCTGTCTCGTCTATTTAGATTGTAAACTCTTTGCACAATGGATGCCCAGTGGCAGTTGACACCTCAAAGGGTACATCTACTTTGCAACAGAAAACCCATAGCACCGAGTCTCAGAGTCTAGGTCAATTGACTTGGGCTCGCAGGGCTCAGGCTGTGGGGCTAAAAATTGCAGTGTAGATCTTTAGGGTAGGGCTGGAGCCCAGGCTCTGAGATCCACCCCACACACACACACGGTTTCAGAGCCCTCGCTCCAGAATAAGCCTGAATGCCCATTGCAATAGTCCCACAGCCTGATCCCAAGTCAGCTGACCCACACCAGCCATGGCCATATCATGAGTCTTTTATTGCAGTGGAGACATACCATAAGAGCTACAGTAATGAAAATCTAGACCCCATCACTGAAAGGCTAGTACTACATGGGTTGTCAGCAGTGTAAGCAACCTGAAATCTTCACTGATGATGGGGGGGAGAGAGAGGGAGTGCGCCTCAATGCAAAAGCAGATCAGAAGATGCCTGACATTTTTTCCAGTTATGATCTTTATTGAAGTTTTCTGAATATACAAAAAATCCCCCCCACAACACTCTTAAGTATTACGCAAGAATAATCTAAGATATTGGTAATAACATTTAAAAATATAACAGCATATAGATTACAATAAAAAACGGTTTTCTAAACAGATGTTGTTTCTGTATATATGAAACCACTAAGTAAAATTTCAATACATTCTGACATTATGAAGGCTCTTAGGAAAGACAAACATTTCACAACCTACTATAGAAATGTGAATGCCTGCCAAATGAACCCTGATGTACTAAAGTAATTTTGTATCTCTGTATCTATTTCTGCAATTCAGGCATATTACCCCAAATGGGTTTTTTTCCAGTCCATTCTATACCCCTGAGACAGTTTCAGTGTGAATGCTGTATTTGAACATTCTTTTAGACATTCGCAATACACAGGCACAATCTCAGTTTTCCATTTGCACAGAATAATCTGTTTAGCTACTACCAGTGCCATTGACACCAACATTTGCCGTTTGTTAATGTTTGTCAGTCAATGGTATGAAAAGATAGACTAAATTAGATATTCAGCTAGGAGCTTTACTAAAGCAAATTCTTCCAACACTGTTGTCATGAAACAAGATATTAGGAACTACTGTGGTTTTGCCTAGTTTTAGTCCCATATTCACAGCTGCCATAAAGTGGGCAAAGTTTACCTCTGAAAATTGAGAAGGCTACTCCTGTAGTCAAAGGGAGTATTTGTTAGACACCAAGCTGATTTCACACCCATTTGCAGTTGGAATGCCACAGGTTCAGAGCCTGACAAGACCATACTGATGTGTATAGCATCTTCTAAAACAATGGGAAAAATTCCATGGTAATTTCAGATGTCTTTTCATCACGATGTAGCATGATAGCATGAAGACATTTCATCAGTTCATGTTTTTATGTCACAATGTGACGTCATTATGAACCCAAGCACCCCAACATTCACACTCTAAACTAATGCAATATTTGTACAAAATATGCCTTTTGAGCCATCATGAAAACTAACACATTATTTATTAATATAACTGTAAAATGCATATGTTAATCTTATATGTGAAGTTATGAATTCCCTCTCTCTGATGTTACTACGACATGTTTAAGACAAGATATCCTCACCTAGATAAAGGTAAACAGGTCTGTTCTAGACAAAAGAATGTGGGTTTACATCAATTTGCATATTAGCAGTAAACAAAGCTATTGAGCTAAACTGGTGGGTGTTATCCTGTTCCTGAACTTGAGAGACAGAAAATTATCATGGCTCCTACACCCCCAGAGAGACTGAGTCCTCAGGAAGTCTTCCTGACTTGTAAAACAAAGAAATCCTTTTGGGAATATAAAGAACAGAAAAAGATTCTTTCTTTATCCTTCACCTTAAGAGACAAAGAAACCAAGCAATCTGATCACTGTGATATGTCCTGGTCAGTAAAAAAATTGAAAGAAAACTGTGGGTAAAAGAAATCATCTTGAACAAAGATTGTACCTTGCTAGATTAAGTTTTAGACTTTCAGATGCATGTTTTTACTTTTATTTGCTTGTAACTCTACTTTTATCTCTTTTACTTGGTATCACTTAATCCATGCTCTTTTGTTAATAAACTTGTTTTACTTTTAATATAAACCAATTCAGGGTGGAGTTTAAAGGGAATGGTGTATTTACCCCACTTAATTTAATAAGCTGTGATGTACTGGCTTTTTAACAAAACAGTAAATTTGATACCTTCTGTGAATGCCCAGTGATAGGGGCTATGCACTGCAGAGAAACATCTCTGAGGAGCTGTGGGGCGAAGTTCACTGAATGCTGCCTGGTACCTGCTGGGCTGTGAGAGCCTTGAGGAGTTTGCTGAGGCAGAAGACAGTCTGGTGTGGCAGGGAGCTGACACACAGTCTAATTGCCAGCAAAACTCATTCTTGCTCAGGCAGAGAGGTAACACAATGGCTCACAGCTCTGGGTATTCCCAGCAGGGCGCTAATCATCAGACCCTGATATAACGTCATAAGACAATTCTCCATGCTGCAACTAAAGCTGTGTTAAACTCAATTATTTTGGTTTTCAGTGGGATTTTTTTTTTTTTTTTTTTTGGGGGGGGGGAGTTGCTTCAGATGAGTTTGCTACCCAGTCTGGGGTTAAAACACAACTGAAACTCAGTGATACACAGCGAAAATCCACAAGTTTTGCCTGGTTTTGAATCAAAACCATGTAAAAACCACATTTATATCATGGTTTCTATGTGAAATCATAAATTAACCCCAGGTTTGCTCAAAACTTTGGTCCAGGTTTACCAAAAGTTCTATAAACCGTGGGGAACTTGGCTCACATTTTGGGTCAATATGAAAACATGAAGTGAAGACTGAGTTTAATCTGCTTTTATATTTGTTAAAAAGTTTCACACACCTCAAGCTTCAATAAGATTATTTTATCCTGCAGGAAAAATATAAATAGGTAAGAAATCTATAACCTAAAATAGATAGTACCTTTAGCATGAGGGATTCAAAATATATGGTGGACTAATAATATATTTCTAAAGATTTTTAGAAGATGTTCTCTATCTAGCAAGTATTCTCTCTGCTCATACTTCTGGCTTTCCTAATTAGAAAATAGCAAGTAATTTTTCTTATTAAAAGCAATGGCTTTACTTTAATCTTGAATCCATGTACTTGCAGCTTATTTATTTCCATTCTCTGATGTACTCTCCAGATAACTTGCATTGTTTCAGGATGGCATCAGGAGATGTTCCTTTGCATATTTGGAACTGTTTGACTGTAAAGAAAAAATGCTTGCTGCCAGACCACATGAGCGGCTCATTCTATAAGACTGTGGTATAACTTTCCAAGGGATGTGGTAGAAGTCCCATTTCTGATTATTAGACTAGACACAGAATTAGAAAATATACCACTGGAAAAAGTTTTGCATTGTCAAAGGAATACATTGGGATAAAATCCTGACTCTACTAAGGTCAATGGGAGTTTAGCCTTTGATTTCAATGGGGCCAGTATTTTATCTTAGATGGCCTAATGCATTTTTTCCAGCTGAGTTCTAATTTCTATGGGCCAGATTGTGACCATTTTACTCATGTGATTACCATCACAGACTTTGATAGCAATACACATCATGTAAATATAAATGCTCAGCACTGAGGAAGAGTACATCAGAGTCTAGGACATTTGAAATACTTTATTACTGAATTCACATCTGAATATTTGGCACATTAGTGACCCAAGAGAGTGGAGGTTTCCAGAAGTTAGAGGCAAAACTAGCTAGCTGTTCAGTGAGAGCCAACTCTGTTCTCTGAAAAAACACTGCTCAAGAAAAACACCACATTATTCTGTTGTAATGGACTGTTCCAATTATAAGAAGCCTTTAAAATGTTAAATAGGATATTGACAAACTCAACCTAATAAAAATTATTTACACTACATTTTTCTTTTAGCTACTTATTGTCACTGATCTACAACAAATACAAGAGAGAAAACATTTATTTCTGTTTACATTTGTATTCACTTTGAAATGCTGATAATTTTAGCAGTTGTTTAAAAAAATGCAAATAATCACTTTGTCTTAAAACCATTGTTGTACTGAATACAGATAGGGTATGTATATATTAATTCTGCCCATGCATATAATTAGGAGGTTAGTTAATTAATTAAAAGCAACTGTTATGGACAGATTTTGCATTGGGCTAATTCCAGTTCAGTAAAATGGAGATCCTCTAAACGGGAAGCTAATGGCTGTCGGAGATTTTTCTATTTGAATAATTAATTCTGCCACTTTATTTGCAAAGAGACTGAAGATTCATTCTCCCAAAAATAATTCCACTCAGTTATCTTATGGAGGCAGGTTCTAATGCTCTGTGCCAGTTCTCCATTGATGTTTCCTTGCTGGATGGCAACTTCCTCAGTTGAGTTACATGCAGTAATTATGCATCAGTCACAGGGGACTTTTTCATAACCTGCTTCATTAATAACTAGATCACCAACATATTTCTGGAAGCAGAACAACAATTCTTTGTCAGAGGTCTGAATATATTTACCCAGAAGTAGAAGAACTCCTATTTTGCAAATAGGAATTCTTGGATAAGCGGGATTTGGTTCTACAATGTGGAAGCTTTAAAGATTCAGTTCCATTTAACAATGAGGACAGTGTGTTAAGGTGCTGGATGTGTATATCTGAAACTTTTCCATAATCTGCAGCTCCGCAGATTTTTGTTGATATCCATTCCTAATTTTGTGCCAGATCCTGCAAACAATTATGCATATGTTTAACTCTACGCCCATACACAGTCCAGTTGACTGCAGTGGGACTACTCACATGTGTATTGGTAGGACTGGGCCCTTTGTTAGTTTGGAAAAGGAAGCAAGCACTGAGCAAGCCCCAACTTCAAATCTCTTCATCCTCACAGCCCCACATTACAACCATTATGCTTTCTAATAATAGGAGGTATCTTACTAGTGCTGGACAAAGGGTTTCCTTTGAATCGCACAACAATGGCCTTCTTGAGCTGATTAAGAGACAGTTTTGATGAACAGAAATTTTTCCCACTTCCATGACTGGAAAGATGATGCTTCTAAGATGGGCCTCAATGATGACAGATTTACTCTGGGGTGGTGGTGTGATGGAATACACCCCTGTATTCACACCCTGCACACTATTGTTATAGTCTTTTTCCAAGGTATGTCGAGTAAGGCATCATTTCAAAACTCATAATTTGCTGATCACTATTGTCCTGATAAAATATGTGTGGCAACATTATATGTGAAATTATAAGATTCCTTTGTATGATGCTTTTAACACATGATTCAAACCCCACAGCCCTTACCAAGCAGAAGACAGCAAACTGTTCTGTCCTAAACAAAGGAATGTGTGCTTGTCTTAATTTGCATTTAAACAGTAAACAGAGTCATCAAGCAGGAAGGGAAAACAAAGAAAACTCAAACAGGTGGAAAAAAGCCAGCAGAGAACATCATTCCACATAGACTCTTGTGTCTACACTAGCACTTTTGTCAGTAAAACTTATGTCGTTGAGGGGTGTGAAAAAACAGACCCCTGACAGACATAAATTATACCAACAGAAGCACCGGTGTGGACAGTGCTATGCTCTCCTGCCGACATAGCTACTGCTGCTCACTGGAGGTGGTTTAATAGAACTGTCTCCCGTCGGCATAGAGCAGATACGCAGGAGACCTTACAGCAGCGCAGCTGAGCTACTGTAAGCTCTCTAGTGTAGACATAGCCTTAATCTCTCTCTGAAAGGGAACATGTCCCTCCCATTCCTCAAACCCATTACGGTTCATTTCTATTCTTGAATGGAAGAGTTGACAAGTGTTTGCTGAATGATGTCATAGCACTGCTTACAGCATCCACTTACTTTGTACTCCTAAAACTGCAGGCTTATACCTCCCCATCTATATAATTTGATGTTCTGTGCCCATGCATGTTGTTTTACCTTAAGATTCCCCAGGCCCCGAGATTCAAATTTCTTGCTCCTCAAGACTCGTATTCTCCCAGCATTTGAGTTGCTTGATGGCCCTAAAGTTAAGTGCCTGGGCTCAGGCAGATCACTATAAGGGGAATTCTCAGTAAAGTAGAATTGGAGTAAGCCATCCTGTTCCACCGCCCTTCTGTTTTGTTTTGTTTTGTTTTTTTCACAGTGATAAGCATTGTGCATTGAAGATTATAATTTGCCCCTTAATTATAATATAATAAAAATATACTTTTGCTTATAGATAAGGCTGGGTGAGCTAGTTCACCTGAAATAAGAGCCAATGCAAGATTTATGTAATGTTCACAGCAATACATAGAGAGAAATTAGGTAAAAACACATACAAAAATACACTCTTTGGAAAGTCGCAACATAACACCATTTTATTTCTTAAAAATCCAGAACCTTAACACACAAGACCAAAAAGCAGAGAGAGACGAAGCCGACTATTCTCTGAAGCAAAGAAACACAACTTACCCCATACTGCTGTATGGTTGGCTCTTTGCAGAACAACTGCTACAAGACTCAGATTGCATGTTTCCTACAGAGCCCCCTAGTCTGCAAGCAGGACCAGGAAAACTCCCAAGAATTTGAAGTGATAGATTACAATTTTAACACAGTTTTCAACACAGTACATTTCAATTAATACTTCAAAAAGAATTGTGAATCTCTGCAATTATCTTCAGCTTGGACAGGTCTCAGAAGTAATGAAAAAACTAGTATATATACAGTGAATATACTTTTAATGACCAGCTGGTTTTTAACATACCTCTATTATCCTCATTACAATTAAATTAAATAGGAGACCCTTAACTGAAAGCATGAAACATTTCAATATGTCAGAGAAATACCAATTTTAATATTTGAAAAGTTAAATCAAATCAAGTGCATTTTCTTAGCTGTTATAAAAAAATGTTTAACAATGGAGCATTATTTATAAATATAGCCCACCGAGAGATCAAATGAAAGATAGACTGAGAAACATGATTTGAAGAGCTGAGCCATCGATATCTTGAATGACCAGTGCACTTTTTATCTCTGCAGACCAACTATCTAATAATATATGTGTCAAGCTGACACTTAGATCTGATAGTGCTGCCAGTAAGTCTGAATGTGAAGGGATTAAAGCATTTTCTTTCTGTAAAGATTTATTTTTAGTTACAACGTGTACATGGATAGCCTTTCCCTTCAGTTTTTTAAAGGTGAATGCCAGGTATGTAAAGTTGGAAGAAAGAGTCAAGGAATCTAAGCACATAGCATCAATATTAAACTTCCAAAAAGGACAAGACCCCAGCTCTGCCTTCTCCTTTACTGGCTGTTGAACCAGCACCGACGCAGAGAAGTACACACTGTACCTTTCAATCAGTGTAGCAATTGCTGTTCTGTTTTACTGTCACCCAGCATTCCTAGAGGGATTCTGGCTGCCTCAGCTCTAAAGCTGTGCAAACAACTGATTTTTCAGCTTGCTGACAGGTCTCAATTTCTTTTTAAATCCATTTTGGGTCAACCTGTTGTGAAAACTGTTAAAAAATTTTCAGTGAACCAAAAAGGTAACCATAACTAACTAAATAATCATTTTGAGTCAAACAAAACTTTGAATCAAGCTTTCAAGAGCTTAACTTCTATCTTGTAATAAAACAGATTTCTAAATGAAAAGTCATTTTGAATAAAAAATTTGAAATATTTCAAATAGAAAATGGCAAAAATAACCATTTTGACTTCTTTGGATGTTGCTTTTTTCCTCACATGCATGATTTGGCAAAGCTGATGCAGATTCACAAAACATTAATCTGTGTTGCCAAATCTGCACTTTTCACACACACCCCCATCTCCACCCCCACAAAAAAATTGAGCTGAAAACTTTTGGTCAGTACTACTCAGAACTGCTCTGTTCTCTTGCTGTCTCTTGAATCACAAAACTATCTCTTTCATAGAAGGAATATCCACTAGTGATCAGCAAATACCATACGGTTTGAACAAAATCAATGTGTACAGCTGAAGTGAACAGGCTAAGTCCTCAGAAGGCCTTAATCAGGATAGACCCATTGGCTTCAATTAAACCGCACTGAAGGATCCAGCCCCTTGTAATGTTTCAAATTTAGCATAGACCTGGGTCCCAGTACGCAAGTACATTAAAAAAACAAAAGAGACAGAAAGCACTTTCAATGGGTGATAGTACCAGAACAGTGCACTCTCGCAGAAGTACTAGAACAGCATTCCAGCACAACTTGAGCCCTACTGTGTCTGTCTTTGAAAACTTTTGTAAACTCTGCAGTTTATAATCTATGGCATCTACTGTGCATACAGCAATATCATGGCAGTACATTTTACAGTATAATATGTCATGTATCATCCTTGTCCATTGGAACAGAGCATACGTATCTAGTAATGGATTAGCGGATTGTCACATGGACCATCTTGGGATGGGGACCACAAACTGCCATCTACCTGCATCAACAGTTGAACAACTTGACTGGGCTTGCAGGGTGATTCTGAGGAGAGAAAAAAAGGTGAGGAGGGGCATGCACACTGGAAGAATCCATAGGTGGCCCCTTCTCCTCCATGATCTCTCTGCCTCCCGTTGGCCAGCCAGAGGGAGATGGGAGCTGATAGGCTCTGTGGTCTCCCCCTTCATTAATTTAAACCCATGCCTGAGGATTTTGGAGCTTTGTCCTCCCATTTTTAGCTGCCCCATCCTCTTTCCCTGTAGTAGCAATATTGGAGCAGTATTTATTAGTATGTTGCAAGTTTAACCAATGCCATATTGGGCGTCAGGAAAGAATTTTTCCCATTCGGACAAATTGGCAGTGCCATGGAGGGATTTTTTGCCTTCTTCACAGCCTCATGAAGTCACAGTTACATTAAATAAGAATAGGACTTTTGAATGTAATATTAGTAATTTACGTGAATGTTTAGTTTTGTCTCAAATTGTGATTGGCATCCAGTGCAGATCAAAGGCCACAGGATCAGCTTCCAGAAATAAAATAAATCTGGGATTTTGCTGGAGGACCTTGGGCCTTGGGAAAAGAGGGGACCTGAAGCCTTCACGAACTGAGGTCCCTCTTTTGGTACAAGCTACCTCCCTTACAGGAGGGGAGAAGGGTGAGGGGTTTCAACAGAGTGACCTAAATCCTAGAAGTAGGCTGAGGAAAATCTATCATGAGTTATGGGTTACATGGGGGGAGCCCTGTAACCCTGCATTGAACCTATGCAAATGCCTGGTACAGGGAAAATGGAGCAGATAGCTCACTTCCCCGGTGTTAAGTTAGTAAAGTTGAAGCCTGGCACTTAAATCCATTAAGGTGCCTGTACCCATTTACCTCTGTGTCCTGATAAATGAGCTTGACCAACCTAAAAAACACTGAGGTGTAGAAATTTTTGAGGGATTCTTTCACCCTGAATTGCCAGAGCAAAAATGCTCACAACAATTCTGATAGCTAGCTTTTCACATTTGCAAATGACACGTCTTTCTCTAAATATCTGTTTATTATTCCCTATGTGTTTTGACTTACATGTTGCTGGATTTGGGGATTAAATTGTCTGCATCTGCTTACATGGTAAGTAAAGACCTGCTTTCTTTTCCACTGAGACTGTCGTGAGGTACAGCAGTGGAAGACATTCCAAGTCCCTAATCAACAGTGTTTGCACTTCAAGAATTGCAAAAATCATCATTACAAGCATTTTATACACGTTTCCTCTGTCAAGGACTACAAATATGGTTACTATAAAGCCTTCTTTTTGGCCCTCCATGCAAAAGGGGAAGTATTAAGAATTGGGAAGAGAGTTGTCAACTTGTTTCAGGAGAGCATGCTAAAAATCTGTTGGAATTCCACAAGTAATGTCCCATGATTATGGATATATTATATTGCTACCATCATAATCCAGAAACTAAGGGTGCCTGTTAGCAGATCCCTGGCAGACACTTACAGCAAACTTCTGTGGTTCCATACCAAGGCAAATGTGTTGTGATGTTGTCATCCAGCCTCCTAAGAAATGTGTTGACACCATTTGTTCTTTTGGTACATGCTCAATTGAATCCTTCTGGCATCATAGGTATGGGCTACTTTCCATCAATGGGAATGGAGTAACAATTAGTTTATATAATGTGGTTGTCCAGGGGATGAAGCAAAAAGACAGAGATCTTTTCTCCTATGTTAGGATTAACTCCACAGCAACAGAGCTGTGGAAACCAGCAGAGACCCTGCTGCCAGAACTGCTTACTTTCTGCCATGTAAGGTTCTTTGTTTTTGAATACACTAAGTGTTTATGTGGAAGAAAAATGTTCCATTAAATGTAATGTTTCCCATAAGATTAAATCTTTCTTTGGCCCCAGATTTGTCAGTTTCATTTATTTCCCACAGTTTGAATTAATATTGTGATTTGGAGAATGAAGCTGCCAGAGGCTGTAGGAAAGAAATTTTGTTATTTATCTATAGACTCTGTCTGCAGAAAGACAAGGTGGGTGAGGTAATATCTCTTATTGCACCAACTTTCAAACTTACACAAAGCTCTTCTTTCAGGTCTGGGAAAGGTACTCAGAGTGTCACAGCTAAATACAAGGTGGAACAGGATTGTTTAGCATAATTAGTGAGCACATATTGTAGGAAGTCTCACTGTAAGTCCTCCCATGCTGCTGCACCAAGTTACACAGGTCATGCCTTCAGAGTCCTATTCACTTCCAAAGAAAGACCAATTAATCATAGATTTAACATCCTCATGAGGTCTCCGCCACAGATACCATACAAGGGTCTCCCAGTTAACTATGCTTTCTTGTACATGTTGCTGTATTGCGAGCTGCCCTAATGACAGAAAATTGCTAGGTTTAACATGGCTAATCAAGAAACAGCAGCATCTAAGGGACTGTGTTCAGGACTGAACAGCAATAGCTCCTGATTTGGAGTCAACTGGAACTATGAATGCTCAGTGCTTCTGAAAAACAGGTCATTTCTTTAGTTGCCTAAATGTGGACTTAAGTGCTTTTATATATTTTCACCAAATTTGAAAGACTTGGCTTAAGTGACGCACCCAAGGTCAGTCAAATCAATGGCACAAGCAAGATTTCAAATCAGGAACTCCTGGCTACACTGGATAATGTTAGCTATGTTAAATTTAAAAGTTGCCTGTCATAGCGGTAAGGATTGCTCAGCAAAACAAAATGTGTACTCAAAAGCTTCTCTGGACAAGTCTTGTGATATCTGTCGCTGAGACTCTGAGCATGTAGAGGAACTAACTATTTGGCAATATACATGTCTGACTTAGGCACCAGAGTTTGAAAATGTTGGCCTTAGTCTCTCTGCATCGTTTACCTTATCCATACAATGGGGATAATGAGACCTAGATATCTCACCTAGGTGACCTGAAGGTTAAATAGCTAACAGTGTCTGTACAGTTCTCTGAAACTGTCAGGTGCTAAGTATTATTATTTAATAGAAGAACTAATCTTGAAAAACATTACTTGTTCTGATCATTCATTTTCATAGCTGCAGTATTTAAATCTCTGCCCACCATAATATAGCATCCCTGTTTATTTTTGCCCCCATGTGAATTAAATAATGTAATTGTGACAGTTAAATAGTATAATAGCTATTCCAGGAACAATTTATCATAGTAGTTACAGATATGCTATATTCATATGCAGAGTAAATAGTGGTGTAAGCTTCATGTTAGTTGATAGTGCCTTGATTTCATTAGTCATTCAAGGATTTGTATTGGGGTTGTTAGGTTCAGAAAGGGTTTGATCAAAGTATTTTATTTCTTTAGATATGCCCATTAAAAAGAACACCCATTCAAAGGCTCAGAGCAGCCTGACAATTGTTCAACTTGCAATAACTCCCCAGCAACATTATTCCTAATACAAAAATAAACTACTCTGCCAGTCAGCAGCCTTCACTTATCAATGGAGATCACAATATACTTCATTCAGATGGCAAGAAAAACTCTCATCCCCAAACCATAGTGTAGTGGGACAGAGAACCTTCTCCTCCCCACCAGTCAAAAAGGGTAAAAAAAAACTTCTGTGGTCACACTCAGCCCCAGTCCACTGCACCTGTTTGGCTTCTTGGGCCTGAGGGAGGGCCCTTAAGAGAGAAGAACTCAGCTCATGTGGGGTGGCATTCTGAACCAAGCAGACCTAAGGCTCCCAGGCCTATATGTTGAAGAATGGTTTGAGAGTACCACTAGCCTATGCCTTCTGAGGAAAGAAGCTTGGCTGGCTTGTTTCTTTCATTGGAAGCCCTGCACCTCAGTCTTGGCCATTAGCTATGCAGAAGGGTGGGAACAGAGGCTTCCTATGCAGACTGCTTCCCTCCTTTACTTGAGGGAGGGGCCTAGACCTTGTCATGCTATGGAAGTATTTTCCTTTTGTTTTATTTGGAGAGTCTTATTACCTCTGCTCCCCATAGCTGGAGGCTATTCCCCATATCCCAGGACTGCTGTTGCCCAGAGAACTGCATATGAGGTAAGTGAGGGGCCTGCTTCCTCCCCAAGGAAATGACCTTGAGTCATAACTTTTGACCCACACCTTCCTTGCCCCCAAAACCCCAAACAGAAGCTCTTCTAGTGCCAAGAAGAAGGTCTCTCTTAATTCAGCAATGGTTGAAATGGCTGAGAGCAAGTAAAATAAAGAATCTGTCTGGTTTTTAACACCACCCTACCTGACTTTAATATCAACCTGCACCAGACAATTGCAGTGTATCCAGCAGTACATACAAACCGCCTCATAAGTCCCTGGTCTGTTGTTGGACATAACAGCCTGTTAACACCAAAACAGTGTTTTCAAACACTCTCAAGCTGGGAAATGTTTAGCAGCATATACTTAAAACAGGGAGCAAAGGTGTGATCTGACAACCTTCACTCAGGCAGGCAATCCCATTGCCTTCGTTAGGAGTTACCTGCCTGACCAAGGACTGCTGTTGGAATGGTTGCAGGTTTGGTTGTGTAGGGACAATATGTAAAATCTGTCGGTGGCATATTCATATATGATACTGGTGTAATAGCATTTTCTATTTCCCTTTACTTGATTTAATTAAATTGTAACATACTTACAGCAAATGCTATCTGTTATACAATTTAATATCTTGTTTATCAATAGGAAATGTTTATTTTTTCCAAAATATGTTTCTGCATAGGATGATTTTTAAGGTAGTCTACATATTATGTAAAATTAGAACCTTTTACAATATTTAAATTACATCAATATTTTATATGCCTCTCCCTTACAGGGGAGAGTAGGTCCTGAACCATATGTGTGACCCTCTGGTTTCTTTTTTTTTTTTTCCCCTTTATTTCCTGAAGAGCTTCTAGGACTGCCTTTTCTCTCTCTCTCTGCCTCTGTTCCACTGAGTTATCTGCTGCCTCTTCCAAGTCTTGCGGCAATAAGTCGCTTTCCTGAAATTCCTCTGAAATTGGGCTCTGCAACACTCCCAGTCTGTCACACGCATCATTCTTGCCCACTCACTCACTGTGCCTTGGACTTCATTTGCATATTCTGTATCACTGAATCCCAGCTGGGATTTACGTGCTTGTAAATGAGTCATTTACATGTACAGGTTTATTTTTATGCCATTATGCACCTCCTGTTCTAGATTTTGGTCCACCATACGTCGTCTGTTCTCTTGGTTTCTAAAGATCCCCCTCCCCTTGCCTCTTACCCACACACACAATTGTTTCTGCATAATATTTTCCCCAAGGGTAAGTTTCCTTGGCTCGAAGCCTTGCTAGATCAATATTTCCTTGCGCACTGCTTCTGCACGATCTCCCAACCTAGAGGGAGAATGTCACTCCTCCTTACAGACCGGTGGTGAGGTGAGGTGGCTTAGCAATCTCTGCCTTAAAAACACAAGGCTGATCCTGTGAAACACTCTTGGTAACTGAGGGTGTCTAACAAAAAGAATCAAGGATTTCTTACCTTGATCTCAAGGTAACACCTGTAAAGGTGAGAGATGGCTTGACTGCTGGCTACCTACCCTACCTTGACTCCGAGATGCACATGAGCAGGGGATATTATTTAAATATTGGTATGGAACCAGCGGTGTGTTAGGCTCGTCACAAACAATTATGAAGACCAAGGGCGTGATGTTTGTGACACTGTGGTGGCACAAATCAGTCACACTGAGGACTCAGCCCCCTCTCCCTCAGAATCCCCCCAGAACAGTTGTTGCTACTGGATGGCATAGAACTGTCACAGTGGTTTTATACTGCAATCTCCCTGTCATAGAAGACGTGGTAGAGTGGCGGGGGGGAAAGGCATGGCTGGAGTGCCTCTGGAAACCCCTAGTTGCCTTAATAGTCCCGTGCAGTCATCAGTAGCTGGGTGTGAATTAGAACACCATTCAAGCAGTTGCAGTTTACACCAGCCTACCCTCATGACTGAAGGAACAGAAAGAAAATGTAAAGTACTGATTACAACCAGTCAGACCAAAGAAAGTGGGCAAGGTCCTGGCCTCTGGGACTAGCTTAGAATCTAAATATGCCCCATACTCTCCCTTCCCACTTTGTTTGTCCTAACTTTAGTCCTAACACTTTTGTATGGATTGTTTTTTTGCACATCTTTTTCAGTAAATTAAAGAGAAAGGGGGGTGAATTTGGGTTCTAGGAATAGGAATGTGTTTTAAGGAGGCATGTCAGAGTGGATTTTGGGGGGAGGGAGGCTAGGAAGTACAGGGCAGAGAAGCGTGTGAGAAGGACATGTAGAGTTGGTTTAATTTTTGTATTTGAGCGGAGTGATGTGAAGGTGGGGTTCTGGAAAACCAGTAGAAAAAAAGGTAGGCGGAAGCACGGGAAAGTGGGATCTTGAAATAATGCCTTGCATAATTCATCACAACCCATACTGTCTATACATCACTAATTATTACTGAAGACTGAGTGCAGCCATGCACTTCATTTCAAGCATCACAGTTGGCGTTTAAAAGGGGATTTCATACTGCAGGGTATGTATAGGTGGATATGTAAAATTTCTACAAACTCTGATTTACTTTGCTTGTAATTGTGTATATTGCTGTTTTTGATACAAGCTTTCTCCCTCAGAGCCCAGCTTCTCCCTCTCTTTATCCTGCAGCAAAGCCATAATCCTGTGTTTGTAAAATAGCAATCTGTTTCCATGGAAATGAATGGGATATCACAAACATAGCCCTATGACATGGCTTCAAGATCAAGTATGAGGAGAAGATACTCTGCAAAGGGGAGAGCTCAGATATGTTCAGTCATTTACAAATATACACTGTAAATCCCATCTGATGGACAGATCTTTGGGGTAGGCTAAGGTTTGTGGGGGTTGATTCCTTTTGCTGGTGTGGGTTAGGGTTTTGTGAGAGCTGATGTTTGCAGACTCTATTTTTGTGGACTGACTTCTTTTGTGTAGAGAGAGGTTGTTGATTTTTGTTGCAGTCTGTTTCTTAGTTGGATTGCGTTTTCAGTTATTTGCTAGAGCCTGGGATAGGTAGCCTGGTTATACTGTGTGTTGAAATCAAAATAAATGGAATAAATTAACTAAGTGTAGCAAGAAAATTAGGAAGGTAAGTGGAAGGTAGATTTGGGTGGGGAGGGGAGATAATATTTATACAGAAAGTCTAGCAGTAACCCAGGAAGTAAAAATTCATATACTACAGTTGCCAAGATGTGCAACCCCTTCGCCCATTACATGTTATGAATTGAAGCAGCACAGCAAGCTCTACTTGAGATAGGAGCTGCTTTTGGTCAAGTACACATGCTTACTTCGAACCTGATTTTTTTTCACAAGACAACACTGTCACAGTTGGGGATATAGATGCACCTCCATCCGCACTCTATTCTGACTGCTCCTCCCCTCTCCCAGGTGTCAGGCCTTGTGCCTTTAGCCCTCCTGGAGTGGAATTCTGCCATTTTCACACTTAGACCAGGCCCTGGGCTACAGTATCCTGTGTCCCAGCAGGTCCAGCTGGGTTCAGCACCAGTAGCTCTTCCCTTTCGGAATCTGTGCCCAGCGGTGAAGATTGGTTTCAAAAAGGCTGTTTGATCACGAAGTACTCTGTTCGTTTTTAAGAGTAGGAACAAAGCATTAAGAGAAAAAGGGAGGTTAAAAACAAGCCATGTCTATCTTACCGTGATAACCTAGGCAAGCCTAACTTCTTCAGACACCCCCATCTGGAGTCCTGGGTCTCAATCTAGTCCACCCAAACAACTCCCCTCCACTCCCCTGCCCTCAAGTCTTCCTTTCTAAACCTGCCACAGTTCTTTCTTCTGGTTCCCAGGTCTTTTCCTGTCCTGGCATTGCTCTTAACAATTCTCAAGTGTTTGCTGTGAAATGCAAACACTCGTGAGCTGTTAAGAGCAATGCCAGGACATTATCTGATGCCAATGCCAAGTGCATTATCTGATCCATTCTTCTTCCCTTCCTGCTTGTTTAATACAGGGTATGTAAGGGAAAAAAACCTAAACCAATATTTTTATGCAGTGACATGTTTGTTGCAATGTTTAACATGTAATTCAAAAGTGTGGGGGGGGGAGGTTTGGCGGGTTTTTTTGTTTGTTTATTTGTTTTCATATGTGGGCAATGCAAGTAGCTGTCTTCTGTGCTGGAATGTAGGAAGGCAAGGAGAAAATCATGAAGCCTTTTTTGCTTTATTAGTTTCTCTCCTTTGGAATGTTCAGACAATGCCAAAACATTTTACCAGCTTTCCTGGGTGCTTCTAAACAATTCTCTTACATTGCTATCTGATGCAGCAGCTGGGAACAACCTGGCCTCTACTTGTTTAAAGTATTGGGGAAGTATTCGCTACAATGAGGGGGAGAATCAACCCTTTATTTTTTTTAAAGTATGTGGCTAAAATGTATTAATACATGTAAAAAGTTGGGGTAGCTGAGGTTTCATTGTTGGTACTGTATGCTGCAAATATATCTGATTTATGACATGATTGTCAGAAAGCAGATATCAAATTCTAAACTTTATCAGGATTTCTGGTCCATCAAGGTAAATATTAGTCACTGACACAGATGTAATCAGGTATTCTGACTGCTTTCATCAGAAATATCATCCGCCAGGGATGTTTTGGCCATGGATGGCCTAAAATTAAACACTTTTAACTTATGTTCTGATGGGCTTTTTTTAAAGTTCAGTTGCAAAACTATTATATCTTTTACCTCAGATAAGCTACTCAGAGGGCAGAGCCCTCGATACATTATGTGATGGACTGCAGCATGAGTTCAGTTCACCTGATGAACCAATTCAGATGTAATTAATTAACGTAATTGCCACAAGGCAGGATTTTCTACCTGTATGTAACAATTTCCAAACCACACTAACAACTATCAGTGCTGCTCCAGAGTAGTGAATTTCTAGAACTACACACTAACAAGTTGCATCCATTGAGAGGGGTTTTTTAAATAAGTCTGAAGTGTAAATCAATGCAGCTTAATTGGAAAGACAAAGGCTCAAAACCGGTTGAAGCCATAGAAGAACACTGCATGGGGAATATCTGATGAGCCTCTAGAGAATGCTTAGCGATTCTCTAGAATAGAAATACTCCAGCCACAGGTCCTGAACCATAGAGATTCACTCTGCTGACCACCAGTGTTCTGATATGGATGCCCAGCACTCTTCCGTACCATCACCTTCTAATGTTTCTGAAACATGTCCATTCCATCTCTAACCGCAGTCAGTCACCAGCACTGCTAAGCATGCAGCCATATGTTCTGGTCCTTCACAGGTGACAGGAGCTGGATGAACAGAGACCATGAGAGCTGAGTGCATTTGAATTCTCTGAATATCCAATTCATCAACAAATTAAAACAAAATGTGGCTGTGTCTCAGCCCTCCTATTTTGTATGCATGTGTCAAACGCAGCACTACCTCAGACAGGCTGCCTACTCATTGCCTCCTACTCTTTTTCCTGACTCATCAGTTTGTTTAGAGACCACATTTCTTTCCTCTGTTGTTTCTTGACAGGGGAAAATTTCTGCTGTCATGCTGTCCTTGTGATTGCAACCTTTGGTTTGAAAATTGAGGAGTATGAACCACTACTATTTACTCTTCAGAGTATTCCCTCCTGTTGTCTGCTCTGTAAATGGGGGGAGGAAATGGGAACCCATGTTCCATTTTCATGGGGACCATGATTTTTCTTTCTTTTTGCAAAATGTGGCAAATAAAGGGTGGGAAATGAGTTTGCCACATCATTTTTAAATCCAATCAATGTAAGTAACAAGAATACCACTTCTTGTTCAACTGCCAGCTGCAATTAAGCATCATGTATCTTTTTATTATCCAAATATCTGTGATCTCAACAGTGTCTTGTAGGATGGAATTTTTTCACTCTAAATTTGGACAGATTCCATTCAATTATGAAGCATCTCATCCTGTGCACGATTTATCTTGCACTCACTACACCCCATTGTTTATCTTACTTCTAACTTTATTTTTCAGAAAATGGTGACTGTAATTTTAGTCTTACTGTTTGAATCTGTCTAATTTTTTTTTTTTTTTTAAATCTTAGAATTATTTCAAACTGTGAGAGGCTGAATTGCCTGAATTAATTATTTGTTCTTTACCATAGAGATTGTTGGAATGTCTGGTTTGCTGAACTGAATCTTTGAAATTCACAAGGGTTAATGTGCTATGCGAGCTTTCCCACCTTCACTTCTGCATACCTGGCTTCTGGTCTGTTTTAGGTGATTGAAGTTAACTGGGGTGGTTAATTAAACAGCCATGGTTTATTAGCCAAGAACTAAATACCCTGACAGCAGAGTCAGATACAGTAAAAGACAGAACAAACTCACTCACAGAATTCATTGTTATGCAAATAATCCAAAATGCTGGTTACCTGCCTTTTTTAAATAGTAACAAAAATCCTACTTTTTGTTCATGTACTTTTTTCTACTGTTTAGGAAAAATACAATACATTTAGCTGTGACATAATAGGGTGACTATTATAATACATTTCTCATAGATCATCCCACTTACAAATATTAAACCAGGTCCTCAAATGGTGTAAATCTGTATAGCTCCCTTGAAGTTAGAGGCATCCCAACTGACCGCCCAGCCTGCAGGTCTGACCCATCTCTCTGTCCTCCACAGGTATTAAATAACAAAATCCACTACAAAAATGAGACCATTCTTCTGATGACATAGTATACATCATCCAAGTGTGAATAGCAAACTATAATAAAAACATATAGGTGTTACTGGAACCCCCAAAGTGTTCATATGCCAAAACTGATAACTGCATATTCCTATTACTGGACTCCTTGTCCTTCAACCTTCCCCCCTGCTCCCATTGATTGTAGGGTCTAGTCCAAGTTTTAGATGCAACACTTACTGAGTATAGTGCCTACTACCATGAGTAGACCCATTGATGTTTAGCAGTTTGCAGAATGGATTGTCTCTTGTTTTATGCATATAATGTAAAGCACTTAACAGAGTTCTGGGTACAATAAAAATAATTAAGTATAACAGCATATAGATTAGTAAACTATACTTAGGCAAAATAGCTAAAGCTGCTTCTAATTCACTAGATAAAGCACATTCTTTGTTTAAGCAACTGAGAAGATTTAAAAAAGAAAACTTTGGCTTGAATGAAGTAATAAAATATAAGTACTTTGTCATCCTTAATCTAAAGTTTGTTATGATCAGAGTGAAGTATGGAAGCCAAAAGACTAAAATTCTGCCTGTAGAACCAATACCATATTTTGTTGCACGGTGACTTTTAATCACATCTGAGAAGATGCACATCTCTACTACTGAAAAAAATATTACTTTTAAGTTTCTATATTTGAATCAGGAGACTATCACAAAGAGGTACAGCGCTTTCACAATAACCTAGAATTAATCCTAGTATCCTAGAATTAATAAGCATTGAGATAATTTCTTTTTTGTTAAGGTTTGAAAAAATAATTCTGAAATATCAAATTTGATAGCACAGTCTAGAGAAGAAAGACATGGCCTGTGACTCAGAACACCTAAATTCTATGTCTGAGTTGGCTGCTAACTTACTGTGTGGCCATGTTAGTTCACCTCTCTAATTTTTCTTTTTCCTCCTATCTTTTGTTTGTTTTATCTATCTACATTGGTCAGGGCAGGAACTGTCTCAACTGTCTAATGACATAGCTACAGTAGTGCAAAATCATGCCAGTATCAAAGTTATGGGGGCACAGCCAAATGATCAGCGCTCTGGTACTTCACCTGGTGCATGGGGTTACAAAGGCACACACTCAAATTTGGCCTGGCTGCTTATCCATCTGACAGAGGGCTAGCTAGGCCAAATTTGACTGGCACTGTGACCAGGTGTGGGTGTTGGCAGGGTCACAATGCCACTCAAGTATAGGTCACCCTTCCATCATGACACAGGGCAGCTGGGCCAAACCTGAATGGTGCTGTGACCCCATGCAGCCAGATTTGGCCCACACTGTCAGTGCAGGGCTGGTGATGGGAATGTGCAAAGCCACTGTATGGCTGGGATCAGGTAGAGTTGCCCTAGCCTGGGATGGGAGCGAAGTACTGAGGCAAGGATGTGTTGGTGAGTGGGGAAGAAGGTCCTGGGGGCAGTGGGTGAGGGGTGAGTTGTTGGTGGGCTATGAGGTGATTGGTGTTGTGGTAGTAGGGCAAGGGCTTGGGGTAATCTGGGCACACGTGGAGCAATGGGGTGAATTGTGCGGCCCATGATTTCAAGGATAACCAACATTTCTGATTTTGGAATCTGGAAGGGAGATCCCCAAACTATTCTTGCACCAGGGCCCACTAGGCCCCAGGCAATGGCATAACAGGCCCCAGTCTCAGCCCCAATACGTTACTGTAAAATAATACTGCAGAAATGATTTTGTGTAACTCATCATCATTACGAATTTTAAGATTTCCAAGGTTGCAAATAATGATAGACTTTTTTTTTTTTTTTTTTTGGCTCTTATATATTAATATCTTGTCTTAGTATTCTAGCAAAAAAAGTCAATTTGAGGTGTGCAGTTTGAAAGTCTTCTCTTAATTTGACTAAGATTGTTTAACTAGCTTTTTGTTGCTCTAGATTGTCGATGGAAATTAATCGCATCCTGATTCTAAGGTGTCAGATTCAGTCTGTAAGGGCTGAACTGCAGAAAAAACGATCTCTAAAGAAATCTTAGTAGAACCTTCACTTATTGATCTAGAAGCATATTCTTTTTCTGCTGACTGTACAACTTCCCTTACAATTAGAGAGAATGGCAGATGCAAAGGGGGCTGGGATGAGACAATCTCTTCACATTATCAATTCCCTTGGATAGCACTGGAGATTTTGTAGATCAGCATTTGCATCTGTCTCCTTATCCCTCTGCCTCCTGCCAGAAAATAAAGGTAAAGGAAAGGAGGTGCAAAAGATCACCATGAGAGGAAAATAACTGGGGGAAGGGAGAGGTACTTCAAACCCCCACAGTCAGAAATGTCACCAGGTGAACTAAGCAACATAACACAGATCCCAGACTCCAGCAGCCATGTTAGCAAAGCTTTCTAGTTTGCTTTTGCCAGACCAAACTCAATTACAAAGAGTAAAAGAAAATAAATACAGTATCCCTGGCAATGGCAGCAGGGGCATACAGCTTTCAACTGGTCCTCTTGCTCCTGTGAGCTCTGGTCAGTGAGTTTATAGGAAAGAGGCGGAACAGTGACCAGAAGTAGGGGTAATAGGCAGCCTCAAGGCCTAATTAAAGTAGAGCCTCTGGGCCATATTTACAAAGGTATTTATGTGCCTAAAGGTCTACAAGGAGCCTAGGTGATGTTGTAAAAGTGCCCAAGCAGGGTAGGCCCGTAAATCCCATCTATTCAACAACATACAGCAGCCCTTCTGATGAGCAGGCTGCAGGGCCTAGGTGATGAAGCTGCAGAGCCATGTAGATATGAAATTCACCCCCCCCCCCCCACAAAGTCCATGGCCCATTCATGTCTCAACTGCTTTTGGCCCATTGCTAGCACTGACAGCTTCTAACAGTGCATGCTGGTTTAGTGGCTCATTTGAAATCAGTTTCATGGTGTTAATCCAGGTTTCAGAGGATAGAGGGGAAATATAACAAACATGATAACTGCCCCCCTTATTGTCAGTCTCAGCAGAGATCCCACAGCTTGACTGGGAACAGAGTGAATTGGCCTTATAACCTTTAAAGTTCTGCTGCCAGAGCATATCTCGTATTACAGTGGTTGCACAGGTGCTTAACATTTCATGAGCAATAAGTGACACAAAGGGGGAAGAACATTTCATCAAACACCAACTTCAGTTTGGATCTGATCCTGTATTCTGTACTGGTGTGCACACACACTTCTCATTGACTTCAGTGGGAATTCTCTTGGGCAAGCACATGCATGAGGAATACAGGATTACTGTCTCAGTGACAAAACAGAAAATGTCCTCTCCTCTTGTTTCCCTGCACCTCTCCAAACCTCATATAGGTAGGAAAATAACATTTAAATGAATACCTAGCTTTTATCAGTAAGTGAAGGAAGAATAAAAATATTTATAGTATTGGTTATACCTGTGCATTCTCCTTCCCCCACTGCTTTTAATACAGTCACACAAGTGCAAATGATTGAGAATGAGTTACAAATTCAGTTAGTGTAGAGAAGAGATTGAGTCAGCTCCTAGCTGTGTTGGGTCTCCAAAACTAGCAGGAATGAATAAATCTGTAAACCCTTTTTTGTCAGTAAGATCAACAAATGTTGGTTCTTAATATTTATTATTATGTAAGCACTTGGGGACCACAGTCAAAGTCAAACCCTCATGTTTGCTACTAGTCAAACATATAAGACACAATCCATACCATAAAGACTTTATAATGTAATGTCTCTGAATACAGACACACACACTGTGTAAGAAGGTACCATGTTTTATAGTCACTTTTCTGAGTAGCAGTGCATTTCATGCTGGCTTTGATGCTGGAGAAATACCATCCATCTTGCATGCGTACCATTAGAAAATAACCCCTCATTTTAAAGGAGGAAAGTCAGTGGGTCAAATTCTTCTCACAGTCGCACTGGTCTGAATCCAGAGTAACTGTCCCTAAGCATGGTCATACACTAGTGAAACTGAAACCAAACTTCATGTGAAAAATTATTTATCACCGCATTAACAAATCCATCAGCCAATATGACTCCTGGAAAGGCCACAGGATACTCTGCATTCAATGGATAACAAAATATTCTTCAAAACATGTGGTAATATAATGAAAGCTATTGCAGCTAATCAGAAACTAACCACAAAAATGTTGATCATACTGGTTGGCTGAGAATACACTGTGCTCTAGTATGTCTATCTCCTCTCATGAATAGATTAAAAATAAAAATGACACATGCTCTGGCACAAATAACTTCTTGTTTGCAATTCCTCTTTTTTTATATAGTTCTCTATATTTACTTTGCATAAACATCTGTCACAACTCATAAACAGTGAGGCCCTTGGTCTGCAAAGACCTTTATTGCCTTATGATAATGATGAGCTCTTAAACAACCTAAACAAAACATTGCAGCTTTATAAAACAGGTAAGAAAATTGGAGCTTTAAAAAAAAACCAACAACAACAACAAAAACCGCTTTTGGCTTTATCAATACAAAAAAACCTCTATCAGGCTAAAACTACTAATGAAATGTAGATTTCCACAGCTAACATACTGATTAGTCAGCCCAAACAAGATAAATGATTTAAAGGTGAATAGAGGGGTTTTTTTATACATTTTTTGCTAGTATTTGCTAAAACTTCTATGGACACAAGGACCACAGCACTCGCCTATCACAGTGAGGAAAATGGCATACATGTCTAGATTTAGGTTTGATTGAAATGAAAGAAGCCGTTATCGTTATACACCATCTAGCAGGTATTTAGCAGGAGTAAATAGAATAGAGGGGTAAACATTTCTCAACTAGTGGTATATTCGTGTGTTTGGTTGTTTCAACCCTGCTGATTTATGTGAGCAAAGGAGAGTAAAGCGCTGTCAAAGAGCAAGATGTTGCATAATAAGGATGGGAGAAAATATATGCCCACCCACTGGATGGGACCAGGAAACCCAAAAGGAAGGTAGCATTGATTATACTGAATTCTCTCCTCTGCCATTTGAGCTACTGAAAGTGTTCCTGCACATATGAAAATAAGTGTGGCTGTTCAGGGAGAGACTGGGCCCAAATAGGGAGGTGCTGGTGAGTAAACTTCCTCTGTTGCCTGCACTTGTAGAGATTCACTCAAATTACACAGTACGTTGCAGAATTAGGTCCTACTCTGCAGATTCCACCTTCTACAGCGGCAGGAGATAGTACTTAGTGTTGTATGGGTAGCCAGGGGCAATATGGGCTAACAAGCCATACAGACTGGCAGAGATGTTTGGTCCGGGACAGCATATAGAGGGTCAAGCATTACACATACATGCCAAGAGGTTTGCAGAGTTGAGCCAGCACCATTGCTATTACCTTCCCCAGGTGTTAGACTGAAGTACAATTTCCATGTCTTCCTGGCAGACTTTACCCCTTCGGCAAATTCCCCACCCCACTTGGAATGGGGGAATGTTATCTGGAGTAGTATTACAGTGTGTATGGGGGGGGGGGGGAGGGGGGGGTGCAAGGGAATGCGGAAAGACCAGATTTAAAAGATTGGCACATCCCCTAATCTCATGTATATTCTTTCCCTTTCTATAGATCAGATATAATTCTGCACCGCCTAACACAGTGTGTAGTCATTGCCACCTGTGCAATGTGGGTGTAAAATGCTATGAGAACATGATGGTATAATTTACACCCACCTGGAACAGGTGTTAATGACTATTCAAGGTGTAAGGCAGTGCAGAATTAGTGCTGGGAGAATTGAACCAAATGTACAAGCAAAGCTCATAGTTTAAAAGTCTGCCATCTTCTTCTTAAAAGAAATACCAGCTACTAGATAGTCAGATTTTTGCATCAGTTACACCAGAGAAAACCTGGAATTGCTCCTTTCACTTTAATAGTTACTGCTGATACACACCTATGAAACTGTGATTGGAATCTCCTCATGTAAGAGTTGGGGAAGGGTTTTGTATCTACTCAACAAGAAAAAACACCTGATCCAATTTTCTGTAGACTAGAAGGAAGAAAATCTCAATGGACTGACATGCATTGCAAGCTTCATCTCAGCATATTTTTAAACAAAGCCATTTATAACAGAAATTACAGCAGACACAAATGGATAGAGAGCAGAAGACAATACTACTCTATCATAGAGTCTGTTATGTAGGAAAAAGAAACAGAACCTATTTAGAGTTGGCAGGAGATAATATTTCTGCATGTTGAACTGTTTCAGTCTGTGGAGCCCTTCCAGGCCACATGTAAGTGTAACCCATGTTGCTTTATACAGCAGCATTTGACTTTCTTTCTCCAGGGAGGAGGAAAAGAAACAGAAGGGAGGAGACCTGGATCTTAGTTGGACAGTGTGTCTCTGCACAGATGCTGTGAAGCAGAGCACAGTAATCCAATTAGAAAGACCCAGAAACTTCCAGACCAGGGCATGGTATTTACCAGACAGGCTCAGTAGTTGTTCTGTGGCTTTATAGGAAGTTTTCATTGTGGGCAACCCACCTGGCAAGTCACAATCTAGTCACCCTCTGAGAGGTAAGTTAATCAGAGAGGAAAAAGAGCAGGAGAGAGAGGAATAGGTTTATAGATCAAGGAATTAAACACACACACAAAATAAGAACAACCTGTGTACTCAGCAGTTGATCCACACAGGACCAATAGATATGTCTGCTGTGAGGGCTGGGTCCCAGTCCTTTTAGCACTTTGGATACAAATGAATACTATTTTAACTATATTTACCAGTGAAGCCCTTCATTAGGATAATATTTGGTCTATCATGGTGTGTTTTGTGGGCCTGGGTGGGGAAGCATTTGTCACCCCCTGGAAGCTACAGAGCCTGTGCAATTTATATTTAGCTGTCAGCTAACTACTTTTTCAACTGAAATTCTGTCTAAGTTAAAGAGAGGGAAGGGAACAGCACTTAGTTAAGTGAGGGTTTGTGAATTCTTGCCTGACTTAGCTGGGCTGACGGGGAGGAGATGGTGTCCCATAGAGTGAGAGCCTTGTAGAGATCCAAGGAATGGAGCTTTTTATATGCTGATCCCAACCCCTGTACCACTTTGGATACAGGCTACAGACTTCTGTTTCACCAGCAACTGAGAGGACCAATTAGCTATTAACCCAAGGGCTGGAATGTTGCTAGCGTAGAGCTTTCCAGATTGTTTGAAAAGGACTGAGATGCTGCCATTTGATGCCATGGGAAGTTTTTCTAAGAAGATATGTTCTAGGAGTTATTTTGGGGCAATTCTGTCTGACCCAGGTTATACAGGAGGTGAGACTAGATGATCTCCCTGGTCCATTCTGGCCCTGGAATCTATTAATTTCTCAAACTCTAAATAGTCATCAACTACATATTATGATCACACTGTAAAGATTGAAATTATCTCTGAAAGAAGATCACGGGGGAATGTGTTTTGATGCGTCTGCTAAAGTACAAAAAATGTTGTGGTGAAACCCTATATCTAAATGCTTGTAACAGAAACAAAAGGGATAAGGAACACCAGTAGATTTTTCTGTCTAATAGCTTTTGTTGAAAAATTATTCATTGTAAATAGTATGTGGAATACTATGTTTATACTATCTACAATCTGTTTTGTGTGCATTAAATGTTTGTTTTATTAAGTGTATGGTATTCTCTTTGAAACTGACTGGAAATTATTAACATCCATTTATCAGGGCTTTCCAAACAACAGTGCTGAGGTTTAAGTCTGTATAATGTTTTTTGAAAACACGCAGCTCTGACTTGTGCTTCAGCAAAAAGTTATGCTAACATGCAGGAAGAAGAGGGGTTCAATAAAGTAATACAGAGTATTGCTTGAGTATCCCCTTCCCCTACATAAAGATCAGTGCTGTGATACCAGCCCCACCCTAGTTAGGTGGGGACGGGGCAGAAAGGAGGAACTGGCCTCTTCATTTCCCAGACCTCTGGTTGGCCACAGAATTAGCAAAAAAATCACCCTTACTCCCAGCTCTCATCTTACTGGAGAAAGGGAATGCCACTCAAAGAGACTGCCCAGGCTGCAGGAGTAGGTATTTGTTGCAGTTGCAGGGACACAGTGAGTTTCGGACTGGACTGGGAAATAGGCTGGGTCCATGGCACTGCACACAAAAACTGAACTGAGCCCAAAGGGAAGGCCAGGTTCTGGACTGTGACTTAGGGACCAGGAGTGGAAGGGCAACGTAGTATGTTTGTTTCTTGTGGAGTTAGAGCTTAGAGAGTCTCGGATTTATTTAATTATTTTTGAGTTAGTTATTCTGTTTAATAACACTGTGGGTTCTGTCTATGGCAGTCAATGCTGGATTGAGCCTTTTCAAAAGTGGTAGGAGGCTTCTGGGAACTTGGAACCTCTTTTCAAAAGGGGAACCCTCCCACAAACTGTATTATCATTTGCTAGGAAAACCAGATCCAATATGGTTACTAGGGGCCTGATCCTGCTTTCCTTGAAGTCAAAGCCAAAAGCCCTCTTGACTCAATGGGAGCAGGATCAAGCTCTGAATTCTGCACAGAACAAGAAACTACTAACAAAAAATGGCTCAGCAATAACTAAGGAGCAGTCAAGGGAAAGATTTGCATATTATCATAAATGCCTGAAGGTCCAAGATTCTTCCTTGATCATGTTTAATTTAGCAGTTGCAACACAAAACACAGATAAAGCACTATCTATGCAGAAATAAATAACTCTTAGGCTGAGGCTTCATTTTCACTTTACTAGATTTCCTCAGACTCAGACAACAATTATCAAGAAAAAAGACCATGATTATCAACTCATTCAATTATAAAAAATGAACAACTGGACAAATCCTATTGCAGTGTGCAACTTTCTGCACATTAGCAAGAACCCCTATGGGACTAGCTTTTCCTCAGATGTGGGGCCCCAATGTGAGAGAATAGCTGGTTGTACCACCCTATGCGAATGAGGGAATAGCAATCCGTGATGCAGACAGTCCACAGTTGGAAGCAAAATGTCACACTTTGAGTGCTTATGGAATATCAGCCAAATCCTCATTCTGTGCTGAATGGAAGCCATATTAGTATCTGCCTAAATATATTTTTGATGAACTGAATACTTGCAACCAGCTTAAGTGCAAGCTGTGTAAAACTTGCATCCCACTTCATAGAACATTAGTTCCCCTAATTTCTGTTCAGTTATAAACATGTGCTAGACATTCACCATGTCTCTGCTCATAATACATTATTACTGCCATTGCAGTACCAAATTGGGAGATTATTGGCAACAAGATTTGGGGCCTATTTTGCTAGGCCGTGGGCAAATACCTAGTAAGAATTAGTCCCGGCCTCAAACAGTTTGCAATCTATATAAACAAGACTGACAAAAGAAATAGCATCATCTCTATTTTACAGAAGGTGAATGAAGCATAGAGAGAATAAGGGATGCTGCAAAAGAGCCAGGAATTGAATCCAGATCTCCAAGCCAATTTCTTAACCAAAAGATCATTCTTCTTATATTTCTAGTGGAAATACTAGAGAATTAACGCATTCAAAGCTTCGACTGCAGGCTAAAATTAAGCTAAAGAATGTAAGCGAGGGAGCAA
The DNA here is from genome assembly GCF_026122565.2 of Emydura macquarii macquarii. Classification (NCBI taxonomy): domain Eukaryota; kingdom Metazoa; phylum Chordata; order Testudines; family Chelidae; genus Emydura; species Emydura macquarii. The sequence continues at coordinate 18,282,280 of NW_027131614.1, read as the reverse complement.
TTTGAAAATACAACTATCAAAAGGAATTTGTTTTGCTTTTCATTTAAAGTGCAAAAGTAGGGGCTATACACCCAGTGCTCCCCTTTGCACTTAAGTGGACCGTGGTGGCGGTGTAATGAAAAGACATAATTTGCACCCTCCAGTGTGCTGAGCAGAGAAGTTGGTGAATCACGAAGGGAGGATGATGCAATGCCCTGAGAAGTATTACTGCAAAGTACTTCCCACTCTGGAGCAACCAGGGAGGAACGTTATCTCCAGGGCACTATTCCTCCCTGCCAGAGCTGTACTGAAAAAAGGAAACCGTTTCATAAAAATATTCACAATTTCAAGGTAATTTTCATTCTGAAATGGGACAACATATTTTCAGTTCTTTCAAACTTTTTCAAACACTTTCCTTATTTGAAATGTAATCTTAATGTTTGTTTCCCTTCTCTTCCTTCTTTCCTTTCTGCCACTCATTCCAACAGAATGAACGTTGACAACCTTCCCGCCCCCAAACATTTCCATTTTTCCTTTTGCCATTCCAACTTCTCAGAAGTTGAGGAAGATTTAGAAAGTTAGACTGGCAAAACGGTAAACTTTAAAAAAGAGAAAATGAAAAAGTGAGGCAACTCCCTCCTCTCCCCGTATATCATCCATTCTGCTGCCTTTAATGGGGAAAGGGGGAAAAAACAAGATCCCCAAAACTGAGCTATCAAAACTACAGCTTTTGACAATTAATCAGAAAATTATGGAAGAAATTGAAACTCTGTGCTATAGTTCCCCAATTTTGCAAAGGGGCCACTTTTCATAAAAAACCAAAAGGTTAGAATGCAGAATTTTAACCAGTTCTATGCCACCCTTACACTGGGCTGAGTCTGAGGCTCATTCTAGCCCAAAGTGAGGTTCAATTGCTCATGATAATTTGAAAATATAAATAGTCAGCTTCAGAACTGACTTTAGGCTCACTGAAGGACTAATGAGAGAGAGCTAGTTGAGCGGTGAGTACGCTGCTCCCTTGCAAAGGATATTGCAGCCACTGTGCTCCCTGAAACTTCAGGCATCACTGTGCCAGCTTTGGGCCATAAACCTTTCAAGAACTCCCAAGGGGACAGTGACTTAGGGGCACAATATTGCCCAGTGTCTGATACTGAGTTTTTTTACCATCCTCTTTGGTAAAAACAAATAATGATTTGTTCTCTACTGTATAAACCTTCCATTGTAAGGAATTTAAGAAGAGCTATTCTCAAAAGTATACAATGTTTTTTATTTGTATTGATTTAGCCATGAACCTTAGCTACCTTACAGGGTTCTGATAGCACTTTTTTGTTCTTTGTTAGCCAGAAATAATAGCTCCCTCAAGCCTTTGGATAATGGATTCTATTCTTGGCTGTACTGTACCATTCCACATCACCTTGCTATTGCTCAGTACAGTGCACAGATCACAAGATCTGCTTCTAATAAAAAGAAGCACCAGAGCCCAATAAGCAACTAAACTGATGTGCAAAGAACCCAAGGCTGTAAAGCCAGAAGGGACCATCATGATCATCTAGTCTGACCTCCCTGCACATTGCAGGCCACAGAAACTCCACTACCCACTCCTGTAATAGACCCATAACCTCTGGCTAAGTTACTGAAGTCCTCAAATCATGATTTGAAGACCCCAAGTTACAGAGAATCCACCATTTACACTAGTTTAAACCAGCAAGTGACCCGGGCTCTGTGCTATAGAAGAAGATGATAAAGCCTCAGGGTCTCTGCCAATCTGACCCAGAGGAAAATTCCTTCCTGACCCCAAATATGGCAATCAGTTAGACCCTGAGCATGTGGGCAAGACCCAGCAGCCAGACACCTGGGAAAGAATTCTCTGCAGTATCTCAGAGCCCTCCCCATCTAATGTCCTGTCACCAGCTTTTGGAGATACTTGCTACTAGCAGTTGCAGATCAGCTATATGCTGTCATAGGCAGTCTCATCATACCACCTTCTCCATAAACTTATCAAGTTTAGTCTTGAAGCCACGTAGATTTTTTGCCCCCACTATTCCCCTTGGAAGGCTGTTCAGGAACTTCACTCCTCTGATGGTTAGAAATAATTGTATTAGGAGTCATTAACTGTATCTTTGTAGAGCCACTATCTAAACAAATCCACATACGTTGCCTTCAGAAAGGCTGTACTTGTATGTACATCAACTCCAGTTTGGGTTTAGTTACATCCCCAATGACTTATACATACCTTTTAACTTTTATTAAAGCCTACAGCCTCTTTGCTGGCCCAGTTTTGCTGCTTTTACCTACTAGAAAACCACTGGGAGCACACGCTAAATTATGTATCTCTTAGGCCTTCTGTCTCAAATAGGACAAAGCAAAATGCTAAAGAACAGCAGACACTAAAGAGAGAACTTAATTGTAAAATGGCTTCTTAATGTCTTTCAAAGCACTTTCTTACCACTGATTTAACTGGTTTAAAAAAGACCTATTTGATGTCATTTTTCCCCTTCAAAAAAATCGTTATCAGTTCTATTTATTTCACAGAACCTTTCCCGTACCATTTAGTATCCATGTAACAGCCTGAAAGAAGGTAAAAAAAAAAAAACTGGTTCAATGCACACCTCTGCTTTGGTTTTTCTGGATGTAACCTGGATTGTTCTCCCTTCTTCTTTGTATGGCTGATGTAGATGTAGAGCAACAACTATAATTTTACATTCAGCTGGTTAAGCCAGATAATTGCGTCAGGAGTAGCGGAGTGTATTGCTGTGATGCCTCCTACGTATTTGTGAATCAGGCGTTGAGTTGTTATATATTTCATGGTTTCCAAGCTTCATCGGAGTTGAAGTTTCATTGGTGAAGGTTAAACGTGGGTGCAAAATTGTTTACATGACTTCAAGCAGTAGTGAAAGACGTTGTTAAGGTCCTGCTGGATGGGAAGACATTTGTTTTCCATGATCTGCTGGAATTCCCAAAGGGTTGCGGCATCATGGCAAAAGGATGGAGGAGTGTAAAGGTTCCCTATTGTGGGTGGGGCCATCAATCTCCGAGGGATGCTACACCTCCCATCACCTGCGCCTTCTGGGGAGCCCTACCAAAAAGGGGACAGTCTCTAGCCCTTAGTAGGGCGAGCAAGCAGTTCAAGGCCCTGGCCCTTAGGCAGGGTGGTGCAGGCAGAAAGGAAGCGGTCTCTAGCCCTCAGAAGGGCAAGGAGATAGTCCAAAGCTCAGCCCTCAGGCAGGGTGGGCAGGCATCAGGGGAACAGTCTCTAACCCTCAGAAGGATGAGTAAGTGGTCCCAATGCAGACCCTTAGGCACGACGGGGCAGGCAGTGGGGAACAGGCTCTGGCCCTTAGTGGGCAATCACCCCTAGGTTGGGGTAGGAAGGGGGGAGGGGGACACAGGCCCACCCGACTCCACTGCATCCCAGCCCAGAGCCCTGGCAGTGACGGGTTGTCCTGTCACTGGGTCAGCGGGGCTCCAGGAGAAACGCATTGACTTGGTGCAAGCGCAAGCTCAGCTTAACTATAGTTGGCTGCCCCTGGGCTACTTCCTCCGACCCTCTCCCTAGAGTACCTGGTCCCTTGAGTCGCTCTCCATTTCCTCAGGGTACTCTGCCTGAGGGAAGTTCCAGAATCCCTTGACCTCATCGCTCAATGGCTGTTACGGGAACTCTTCAGAGTTGTCCGTGGAGGGCAGCTTCTCTAGGTCGCAGGACCCTGGGGTCTCTTCTAGCTTCCAGGAGGTTGGCAGCTTGGGTAGCTCCTCCAAGTCGCAGGATCCAGAGGTCTTCTCCAGCTCGCCGGGCTCTCACAGTTCCTCTAGGTCCTCAGGGCCCCAGGCAGTGGGCAGCTCTGGCAGCCTCTCTTCTGGGTAACAGTCAGGGGCAGGCCCAGGCCCTGGCACCAAGGGAGAGATGTCCTTCTCCCTCAGCCGCCTTCCCCTTACCGAGCAGGAAGGCCTGCCTTTTATGATTCCTGCCCCGTCTACCTGCTTCCAGTCAGGTGGTGCGGTACTCCCGATCTCCACCCCCCAGAGGGGGTTTGGCTCTCCCTTGCCGTCAATCTCCAAGGGAGGCCACACCTTCCAGCTACTGGGAGCAATAATCAACAGCGCTGGCAGCCAAGATGTTGGGGTTGACTTGAGGGTTCCAGTGATGCACCACATTGCAGTGTTCAGTTGGACATCAACCAGTAGAGTGATGCTACTTCTGGTCCATACTAGTGCCCAGTAACTGGCTACAGAGTACACAAGGGCCATCTCTAATGTCCATAACACTAATGCTGATGCTCTCTAGATTATGCTTGCCAGTTTCTGGACCAGGTTGACCCATCTTCAGCTTGGTGACTACCTTCTTCAGATGGTCATGGAAGGTTAGCGTGCGATCCAAGTTCACTCTGAAATAGGTTGCAGGGGGGGTCATGTCGCACAGTGTTGCCGCAGAAGGTCACTCTCGGGGTGCGCTTAGCATTCCTCTAGTCAAGATGGAATGCAGTGACCATCATTTTGTGGGGGTTCGGCTTGAGTCTCCATTTCTGGAAATATTCCTCCATGGTGTTAGGGTTCCCATTCAAGGTGGACTCTGTCGCTGAAGATGGCCACTTGCGTTGCCAGGGCAAGGTCATCTGCATATGCAAATTTGTGTGACTTTCTTGGCAGCATGTCACTCGTGGACATTGAAAAACGTCAGCCAAGCACTGAGCCTTGTGGCAGTCCATTGTTGAGGGACCAGGGCAAACTGACTTCGTTGCACAAGTGGACATGTAGCATCCTATTTCTCAGCATCATCCATAGCAGGTGCAGTGTTTTGAGGCAGGGGATGATTCTTGCAAACTTCAGCATCAGGCCTTTAATCCCTAATCCCTTTTATCCCTAATCCACCAGGGCATTCTGCACATGAATCCTTCCCATCTGGCTTGGTGAGTGGGTCAGCCGCTTCCCTCCCACCCCTTCCTTCAGTTCCCACTGAGACTTTTGCATGGATCAAGAGGTCTGCATAGGGGAAAGCATGGAGCCTAGGTATGTGGGCCCTAGAGGGGACACTTGAGTCCCACAGAAGTTAAGCACCAAAGCCCTACTCTGTATTATTTTTGCCACAGAGCATCCAGCCTCAATCCTCCCTGGGTCTCAATAGCCACCTTGACCAGGCATATCCCAATAACATGGCTGCACTGAAGCCATGCTGCCAAGGAGGCATAAAGTCCTTGATCCACAACTGATCACCCCCCCAACGCTGAGTGGAGAACAAAGAGGGGGGGGATAAACCCTAAAACAAGAGAGTGAAAACGAAGAACAACTAAAAAGCAAGAATAAAGAACTGAGAGAATGGAGAAAAATAAGGACGGGAGAGAGAAAGTGAACAGAAAGACAATGGTAACCATTGTACAGGAGGAAGCTCCATTAGAAAAAGACTGGGAATCATTGGAGTAGGGAGAAATGGAAGTTCTGTTACTATATCCAGATGATTTTATTACACAGATGGAACATTTTGTCCCATTAGTTTGTACTGTAAGTCAGGACACTGAACAGAAAATGAAAATCTGAGGATCTCTTACGTTATATGGGACAAAACTCCTGGAATCCCAGAGTCTTAGGGCCAGATCCTGCACTGCATTCACCTTCCACTGAAAATAGCAGAGATGGAGTGCCGAAGGGGAGCTTACTACGTAATCTATCAAGACTCCTTAATTCTCTGTTCAGACCCTAGCCCCAGCATAATCATCGGCTAGAGACGCTTAGGGGCGGTTGTAAATTGAAGCAGCTGGTAACGGTCCCTAAGAAGCATTATGCTCTAGGCACTCCTATCCACCTGTCCCTGCCACTAACACATACCCCTGTGCCAATGGCTGTTGGGAGGAAGGCATTGGAGCCATTTTAGCCAGCTCTGTGTCCATGGAGTACTCCTCACACAAGTGTATTCCCATGTCCCCAGCTCCCTCTTGCATCCGCTGGAGTAAAGCAGGCCTTGATCTCTGGCCCTTAGCACTGTGATGTAATCTTTGGCATTACCCGCACCATCATGCCAGTGTAATGGTGTCCGTGACAGCGGTGGGCTGAATTAACTTTTATTGTTAAAGGGCTAATACCAAGGTTTGTATAGATGAAAGGGTATTTTGACCCTATCTTAAGTTTTCTCTGTATTTTGCCAAGGTCCATTTTGATATTTTACGAGGTGCAATGACCTAAGGGTAGCCTTTGACACAGTTCAATTAAGAAAACACACAGGCTCAGTGAATATTACTGACATTACAATAAAAAAAAAAAATTAGTGCACAGCCCTTATTCTAAATCTGGTCCACAGCCTTTATGGGTACGGCTACGTAGCCTGCATCAGCAAGCCTCTCAGCGCAGGCCCATAGACTAGGGTTTGCGGCATGTGCGCTACCACAGTAAAAAGAACTGTGTAGATGTTGCCACTTGGTCTGGAGCTCAGGTTCTGAAATCTAGGGAAGGGGGTCAGCTTCAGAGCCTGAGCCACAGCTTCCAAGTGCTGTTTACACAGCTATTTTTTTAGCGTAGTAGCACAAGCCAGTCTGTCAACCCAGAGTAGGAGGGCTCAGTGACATGGGCGGTGAAGACATACTCTACACGGCTGTAGCATGGTTACATGATTATAATACAGTTTGGTCCTCCATGGTCGGTAACATCAAACATGGCTTAAGGCACCACCATATTGAAACACAACACCCTGACTGGGAATCTGCTGTAGAGCAGACCGTTCCTAACCATGCTTTTCATGCATCATACACAAAACTAAATGGTCCGTAAAGTATGGAAAAGGGCAGTTGCAGAAGACCAGTGTGGACCTCCTTATAAAATGTAATTGAATATTACATCATATCTATTGTGTAAACATCACAGCACTATTTGAAAACAAACCCCAGATGGGCTTGTCTGTCCTTTTCAGTCTGTTTAATAGGCACTTTGCCCATCCTTCTCAATGCTCGTTGGGAATGGATTATGTAGTAAAAGTTAGGTTGTTAAATGGACTCTTCTCTGCTCAGCTGCTGCCAGATAACAAGCCATTCAGTGGCTTGAGCGAGGGAACAGCAAATAAAAACTCATTTCTCAACAAACTGCTGCCAAAAAAAGGACAGAGAGAAAACATGACCCAACAGTCACCTTGGCCTTTTGCCTTCGATACCCTGGAACAGCCTCCAGGCCTGCTTCCTCCCTAGTGCAACTTCTTTAATTTCAACATAATTGCATGAGGGAGGAGTTTCACCCTCTCCCACTCTAAGTGATTACATGACTATTTTCTAAATGCACTCTTTGGTTTACTGTCATAAAATTAATTGAATGAATACATTCAGAGTTCCTTTAGTTTTCTCATGTGATGCATAATTTTTATTGAGTTGTGCACTTTCAAGACATAAGCATTACATGGTTTCCCCTAGTGACTAAAGCATTGTGTGCATGTCAATGGCTATTCACTATTTGGCTTGCTATTCCTATACCATGTAATTAACTTCTCAGCAGAGAAGAGGTGGGAAAGTATAGGGCTGCGGGGAAGCTGGTTTCAATTCACCTTCTCACCTTCTATTTGTTTCTACCTCACTCTTTCTTGAATTTGTAGAGTAACTGAAAAGGCTGTTATCAGCTATCATTTCACCAGGCACCTATCTCCCTGGCAACGGCTATCAGCCTGTACCAGGTATGGTGAGGGAAACCTGTTTTGCCCCTGCACGGGCCCTATACTCTTTTCGGCTACACTGGTTGTATGGCTGGGTGGGAGTGGGGGGGGGCCCGGTCCCGCCCTCTATCCCGGGCCCCAACCCAGGGACCCTGTGAGGAGTAGCCTCAAACCGCTTAGTTCATGAGGACTACTACCTTCCCTGGGGTGCCTGTCTTTGGCCCCACTGCTCGTGGTCCGCTCCCTGGAACCGGGGTGAGGGTTTTCCCCCTTCCACACCGTGGGACTCTGTCCATGTGATCCTCCCCCTTACTCTATCCATGTGATCCACCCCACCTCTACTCCTTTGCTCAGTTGTCTTAGCGACCGGGTCCTCCTTCAGGCCTCCTTGCCTATGACCCTTGGCCCTGCCTGGACGGGCTTCTCCTTCATCCAGTACGTTCGATGTTGTGGTAGCAACAGTAATCACTCTAAGCTCTGTAGCGTCGCGTCATGTCGCAGCGCAGCGCAGCTCCTCCTCTCAACTCCCTTCCAGCTGCCCCTAGCTGCCTGATAGGGAGGCTTTTAACTGCTGGGGCAAGCTCCTTAATTGGCCTCAGCTGGCCTAACTGACTTAGAGTAACCCCAGCTGAATCACCCAGGGAACAAGGATTTGTTGATTCTGGGACTAATATATATCCCCTCCAATACTCTCCTATAGCCATCAGGTCTGGCCCTGTCACACATCCTCCCCCCTATACTCAATACCACGGGGTTTGGCAACTTGTGAGGTTATGCACTGAACCCGGGACAGGCCATCCACATTTCCATGGCGACTTCCAGCCCTGTGTTGTATAGTGAATCAGAAGGGCTGGAGGGACAAGAACCACCTGGTCACCAGTGCATTTTTCTCCCTGTTCTGCTGCATCCACTGGAGGGGCACATGATCGGTCACAAGGGCGTCCCAACAGGTAATAACAGAGGGCTTCCATAGCCCACTTGATGGCACGGCACTCCCTTTCTACTACAGCTTATCTCTGTTCTCTCAGGAGGAGTTTCCTACTGAGGTACATTATCGGGTGTCCATCTCCTACCATCTGCAACAGGACCACACGCAAACCTACTTCACAAAAGAATTTATACTGCAGACTGATGCCTCTGAAGTCCGGGGCAAGTAGTATGGGGTCACTTCAGAGGGCCATCCATAAGTCTCTGAAGGCTTCTTCTGCCACGGGGGTCCATTGCACCATGTCTGGGCCTTGGGCCTTTATCAGGTCTGTCAGGGGACTGACTCTGGAGGTGAAATGGAGGATAAATCGCCATAGTACCCCACCACTCCTAAGAAGGCCCAGACCTGCTTCTTTCGGTTAGGCCGGGCCAATTCTGGATTGCTTCCAGCTTGCTTAGTTGAAGCCATACCACGTCCCTTCCTATGATGTATCCGAGGCATTTACCCTCAGCGAGACCTATGGCACACTTGGCTAGATATGCAGTGAGGCTGGCCTGTGTTCAATACCCCTTCCACCTTCCTCATATGGGTTTCCCAGTCTGGGATGTGGATGACCACATTGTCCAGGTATGCCACAGCATATTCAGCATGGGACCGTAGCAGCTTCTCTGTTAGGCGCTGGAAGGGGCCCCATGTAGTCCAAAAGGGAGGACAGTGTATTGGAACAGCCCATCTGGTGTGGAGAAAGTGGTCTTTTCCTTTGCCTCCTTAGCTAGAGGGATTTGCCAATACCCCTTGGTCAAATCGAGGGTAGTCAGGAAGCGGGCCTTGCCCAATCGGTCCACAAGTTCGTCCATACGGGGCATGGGGTATGCATCGAACTGAGAAACCTCATTCAGTCAGCGAAAGTCATTGCAGAACCTCGTAGTGCTGTCAGGCTTAGGCACCAACACGACTGGGCTAGACCACTGGTTATGAGATTCTTCTATGACCCCCAGCTCCAACATCTTTTCCACCTCACCCTTAATTTCTTTCCTCTTAGCCTACAGAACTCTGTAGGACCTCATCGTGACCCTGGTCCTGGGGGTTGTGATAATCTGGTGAAAAATCTCCGTGTTCAACCCGGTTTAGTCGCAAAGACATCTTGGTTCCGATCTACCATCTCTGACACATCGGTCTTTTGATTTTGTGTTAGGTCAGGGGATCTCCTCACTTGCTCGAGTGGTTCTACTGCCTGCAGTAGGATCATACATACTTCTCGGGCCTTCCAGGGCTTCAGTAAGTTGATATGGTAGACTTGTTCTTGCTTACAGCGCCCCAGTTGTTGTACCTTATAGTTGGTTTCCCCCACAGGTTCGATCACTTCATAGGGCCCTGCCACTGGGCCAGTAGCTTACTTTAGGCAGTGGGCACCAATATCATAACCTGGTCTCCTGGCTGAAATCGTCAAACCACTGCTTGGTGGTTATAGTGGACCCACTGGGCCTCCTGGGCTTTCTTTAAATGTTCCCGTACAATGGGGGTGACTTGGGCTATCCAGTCCCTCACATGAAGCACCTGGTCGATTACATTTCTCCCCGGGGTGAGCTCCCCCTCCCAAATTTCCCTGGCAATGTCCAGGATGTCCCGGGGGTAGCATCCGTATAGTAGCTCAAAGCGGGAAAACTCTGTGGAGGCCTGTGGAACCTCCCAGATGGCGAACATGAGATACGGCAGCAAGGCGTCCCAGTCTCTCGACTCACCACCTTCTTTATCATGGCCTTGAGAGTCCTATTGAACCTTTCCACAAGGCCGTGGGTCTGAGGGTAGTAAACGGAAGTTCGTAGGGCCCGTACATGCAGCAGAGTGCATAAGTCCTTCATCAGTTTGCACATAAACGGGGTCCCCAGTCCGTCAATATTTCCTTGGGTAGCCCCACCCAGGCAAAAATCTTCACTAGCTTGGTCATGATTACCTTAAAGGTAATTCCGCATGGGAATGGCTTCTAGATACCTGGTAGCATAGTCAAGGATGACAAGTATGTGTTGGTGCCCCCAGGTCGTTTTTTCCAAGGGACCCACTAAATCCATGGCAATCTGTTCAAATGGGATTTCGATGATGGGGAGGGGCACTAAACGGGCCCTTAAGTGGGGCTGGGGGCTTGTAGCTGGTACTCGGGGCACCTCACATAATAGCGCCGAACCTCTTCACGTACACCTGGCCAAAAGAACCTCCTCAGGATCCAGGCCAGGGGTTTTTCTATGCCTAAGTGTCCTCCAAAGAGGTGGCTGTGGGCCAAGTTCAGCCTGGCCCTTTGGTGCTTCCGGGGCACCAAGAGCTGCGGCACCCTCTCTCGTTCACCTCCATGACCCAATACATCAAGTCCCCCTTCATCATAAAATATGGCCCCGGACTCAGAGTTTTTCCCTCTACGGACACTCCATCTATCTCTGCCACTTCTACTTGGGCATTATCATATCTTGGGTCCTCAGCCTGATCTCGGCTGAAGTTCTCTCGTATTGGGCTTAGCTGTCCAAGATCAGGTAGGCCCAGCTCCGCCCCTTCCTCTCGGCTGGGGAGACCTGGCTTGGGGCCTGCTTCGAGTCCTTCCTCTCTCGGGGCAGCTTCTCTAATTGTGGCCCGGGTCTGCCTACTACCATGGCGGGCTTTAAGCCCTGGATCAAAATCCTGGTACCCAGAGCCTTAGCTACCTTCCTTTCAGCCCTGGTCTTTCGGTCCTGCCCAGGGCCCGGGAATAGATCCTGGGCAATCTTGGAAAATACCAGGGGGTGGCTATCGAGGGGAGGTAGTCCAGTAGTTTCAGGGTTCTCCCCTTCACCCTAGCCCTCCAGGGGAAGTAGGGTTCCAAACCTGGGAAATCTTTTCCTTTGAGGATAGGATATGAGAGCCAGGGAACCACCTCCGCTGTCACCGTTGTGACCCCTTCCTGAACCTCGATATTTACTGGGACAGTTGGGTAATAGCTGACTGATAGCAAGTTACCCCTGTGCGCTTGGCCTGTGTCAGTTGGCTACGCTTCACAAATTTCCCTGAAATGAGCATGATGGTGCTCCCGGAGTCCAACAATGCCAGGATCTCAACTCCGTTGAGTTTTACGGGCCTCGTATATTTATGTGGGGTCAGTGCTACCCCCCGAAGGTGGATTTGGGCAGACTCCTGCAGCCTATGTCCCAGGTTACACTGCATGGGCTTCTCTGCTTTGGGGCATTGAGCTGCCATATGGCCCCACTCCCCACATGCATAGCACCGGTAGGGAGCTCAAGGTACCACTTTGTCCATTGGGCTAGGAAGTCTTCCCCCATTCTCCCTGCCCAGGTGGACCCATCCCTTAGTAGCCTCCAGTGGGCCCTCTGTTTCCCTCGTCTTCCACCTGGTCTTCCCCAGGCTCTTGGTCATCCGGACCCCAGGAACTGAGGTAGGTCATTTGACCTGGGGCAAGTCCTCTCTGGCTTGTCAGGAAAGGTCCCTGGCCATTACCCATCTTTGTACTAGGGCAACCAATTCATCATAGGAAGAGGGGTCATTCTGACCTACCCAAGCACAAGGGTCTGGCGATAACCCCCTCATGTACCAGTCGATAACGAGAATTTCTAGGACTTTCTCTGGCCAGTGGATCTCCGGCTGCAGCCACTTCTGTGCGAGATCGAACAGCTGCAACCTTGGGGCCTTGCCTTCCTGGTACCTCCAGTCATGGTACCTCTGGGCCCGCACAGCCACTGTTACTCCTGATCAAGCCAGGATCTCTGTTTTCAATTGGTGATAATCGGCTGCAGCTACTGTGGGTAGGTCATAGTAGGCTTTTGGGGATTCTCCATACAAAAAGGGGGCAAGAATACCAGCCAACTGGGCATGGGGCCAAGACTCACGTGCAGCTATCCTCTCAAAGGTAAGGAGGTATGCCTCCACGTCGTCCTCAGTCATCTTTTGCAAATAACTGGTGGCCTGTAGTGTTCACGTCCCGTTGGGTCCTGGGGTCTGGGAAGTGAGGGTCTTCAACTGGGCCACCACCTCTCGCAAGAGGGCCCGATCCTGGTTGGCCTGGTTGATCAGCAACTGGTTGGTCTCTTGCTGGAGCCTCACCGATTCTTCTTTGGTGGCCATCTGGGCCCTGTTGGCCTCTTGCTGGGCTGCCGTAGCCTGTATGAGGGCCTTGACCACATCTTCCATTATGGCAGAAAGAGGGAAAGAAAAACTCCCCTCTCCTTTTTTTTTTTCCTCTCTCTTCTCTCTCTTAGCCGGTGCGCACAATACAATCCCTCCCTTGTCACCAGTTGTGGCGAGGGAGGCCTGTTCTGCCCCTCTGCGGGTCCTGCGCTCTTTTCAGCTACGTTGGTGGTATGGTTGGATGGGAGTGGGGGAGGGCCCATTTCCGCCCTCTACCCCAGGTCCCGACCCAGGGACCCTGTGAGGAGTAGCCTCAAACCGCTTAGTTCATGAGGGCTACTACCTTCCTTGGAACACCTGTCCTTGGCCCCACTACTCACGGTCTGCTCCCTGGAACCGGGGTGAGGGTTTTCCCCCTTCCACACCGTGGGTCTCTCTGTCCCTGTGATCCTTCCCCTCTTTGGGTGAGGTCACCCCACCTCTACTCCTTTGCTCAGTTGTCTGAGTGACCAGGTCCTCCTCCAGGTCTCTGTGCCTATGACCCTTGGCCCTGCCCAGATGGGCTTCTCCTTCATCCAGTACCTTTGATGTTGTGGTAGCAACAGTAATCATGCTCTGCTCCACTCAACTCCCTTCCAGCTGCCCCTAACTGCCTCACTGGAAGGTTTTTAACAAGCTCCTTAATTGGCCTCAGCTGGCCTAATTGGCCTAATTGACTTGGAGTAACCCCAGCTGAATCACCCAAGGAACAAGGACTTGTTGATCCTGGGGCTAATATATATCCCCTCCAATACTCTCCTATAGCCATCAGGTCTGGCCCTGTCACACAGGTTATAGCTGTGTGAAAGTTCCTCTAGACCTGTTAACATGTAGAGGCATCAAATTATTACTATCTGCAGGCATACCTTTTCACATAATGCCAGAAAAAAGCATGAGTTTTGTTTTTAACACTTGAAGCATGATAAATCCTAGTTGAGACCCGTATTACTACTAATTTAAAAAAAAAAATCCATTACATAGGAAGAGAAAAAATATTTCTCAAAAATTTATATTATACATAGGGCCTATACCTGCCCACATAGAAGCCTATGGGAACAGGATCATGGAATCAGTAATCATAGGTCTGTACTTTCAGAATGAATTTAATAACAATATTATAGTACTTTTTTCCTCTACAGTGTGTTTTCCCATTGTCTGCTGGTCTCATACTGAATTCTGTGGATTACAAGTATGTAAGAAGTACCATACATCTTTTAGAGCCATTTGGTAGGCAGTGTCTCAGCGCTCTGTCATTCACATACTGGACTGATTAGATATGAGGGGTAAATTCATGGTTAGGATATTTTTGATATAGAGGCTATCATGGAGAAGCTTATGAAGTTATCTGCAAAAACCCCACATACCTGTATTTTGAGCAAAGTTTTCTTTTCATTCATACTGATATAAATACAGAGTAATTCTATTGAAGTCAATGAAGTTATTCTGTATTTACACTACCATAGCTGAAGAGAATTTAGCCCATAATATTACAGCAAGTGATTATGAGCATGATATAAATACATATATTACATCCCAAAAAATTATATTAAAGAACATTAAGGTTGCAAAGTCAAGCTCTCCAAAGTTAGGAAATGCCAGAATTAAAGTTGCCCATGCAACATGGATGGTGGGTATAACAGGCCAGGGTAGACTAAGCCTCTTCCTCTCCCTGTTCTGCCCCATCCCTCACCCTGCCCGCAGTATTGCTCCTTTTGCTCCCTGAGGTTTAGGACTGCTCTGGGCACCGGCTGGCTGGTGAGAGTGGGGCAGCCCTCAGGCAGAAGGGGTGGAGTGGGACATCAGGCGAAAGGGCAGGGGGCTAGCGTCCATGACAGGGGGGGCACACTTCACCCATGCCATGCAACCTTAATTAATTCCCCTTGTTTATATGCATTACAATACCATCATTAGTTACATGATCTCATACTTTTTTTTCCCACAGGAACTCTGATTTATTGAGCTGTCTGTAGGTCACTTAAAGTGTTTTATAGACAACAGCTTCATTCACTATACAACCTTCATTTATCCCCAGAGCTTGGTCCATTCTGTGCTCTGGAATGAGGAATCTGTAGGGGAGATGGGGTAGTGGAAGAAGACCAGAGTGGGGCCATAAATAGAGAGAAACAATCTGCAAAATGAGATGAAAGAGGCTTTGAAAAGAGAATTGTTGTGCAGATGAGCTGCAAGTCTGTTCATCCAGTTGTAAAGTCAACTGCTTAATTCTTGAAAACATGATGCCTTGTGTCAAAGCTCTAACATATTTTATAAAACAAAATACATTCCATTTTTCCTTTTACATTCAAAACTTTTTCACAAATTCAGAATATATTCCCAAATGCCTTACATCCTTTGGGGTTTTCCTCTCCCCAGTTTTCAATGTCAGTGAACAATGTGTTTTCTCAGAGGCCAGCCAAAGGGAAACTATCATAAGAGAGGCATGTGAGAAAGCACTACCCTGGACTGTCAGACCAGCCAGAAAGCTTTAAACAGACTCCATGTCCTAGTTTAACTCTACACAGTTACCAATTGACTTTATTAAGTTTTCTAAAGTGCACTGTTTGTTATTGTGAATAATTTCTTTTTTTTTTTAAACCTCTTTGTGATGACCCAACTTAGTTACTGTGTTCAAGTAATCCCAGAGTATGGTCATCAAGACATTTCAAACCAAATTCTGGTGTCATTAATCATGCTAAATAGTCTCACTGATTTCGATGGAACTGTTTGAGGAATAAGGTACCATTAAATATGAGTAAGAATCAGAGTCTAGTCTTTAATTCATTCTTCTTCAAAGGCTATTTTTGTTATGGTACTTTTGAATGGAATAGAATCATAGAATCATAGAAGATTAGAGTTGGAAGGGACCTCAGGAGGTCATCTAGTCCAACACCCTGCTCTAAGCAAGACTAACCTCCACTAAATCATCCCAACCAGGGCTTTGTGAAGCCACAGCTTAAAAACCTCTAAAGATGGAGATTCTACCACCTCCCTAGGTAACCCATTCCAGTGCATCACCACCTTCCTAGTGAAAAACCTTTTCCTAATATCCAACCTAGACCTCCCCCACTGCAACTTGAGACCATTGCTCCTTGTTCTGTCATCTACTACCACTGAGAACAGCCTAGCTCCATCCTCCCTGGAACCCCTTTACAGGTAGTTAAAGGCTGCTATCAAATCCCCCCTCATTCTTCTCTTCTGCAGACTAAACAAGCCTAGTTCCCTCAGCCTCTCCTCATAAGTCTTGTGCTCCAGCCTCCTAATCATTTTTGTTGTCCTCCCCTGGACTCTCTCCAACTTGTCCACATCCTTTTTGTAGTGGGGGGCCTAAAACTGGACACAATATTCCAAATGTGGCCTCACCAATGCCGAATAGAAGGGAATAATCACTTCCCTCGATCTGCTGGTAATGCCCTTATTAATGCAGCCCAATATGTTGTTAGCCTTCTTGGCAACCAGGGCACACTGCTAACTCATATCCAGCTTTTTATCCACTGTAACCCACAGGTCCTTTTCTGCAGAACTGCTGCCTAGCTCATTGGTCCCCAGTCTGTAGCTGTGCATGGGTTTCTTCCATCCTAAGTGCAGGACTCTGCACTTGTCCTTGTTGAACCTCATCAGATTTCTTTTGGCCCAATCCTTCAATTTGTCTAGGTCACTCTGTATCCTATCCTTACCTTCCAGGGTATCTACCACTCCCCCTAGTTTAGTGTCATCTGGAAACTTGCTGAGGGTGCAATCTACCCCATCCTCCAGATCATTAATGAAGATGTTGAACAAAACCGGCCCCAGGACCAACCCCTGGGGCACTCTGCTTGTGACCAGCTGCCAGCTAGACATGGAGCCATTGATCAGTACCAGTTGAGCCCGATGATCTAGCCCACTCTCTGTCCATTTTATAGTCCATTCATCCGACCTATACTTCTTTAACTTACTAATAAGAAAACTGTGAGAGACTGTATCAAAAACTTTAGCAAAGTTAAGGTATATCACGTCCACCACTTTCCCCACATCCACAGAGCCAGTCACCTCTTCATAGAAGGCAATCATGTTGGTCAGGCATGACTGCCCTTGGTAAATCAATGTTGACTCTTCCTGATCACCTTCCTCTCTTCTAAGTGTCTTAAAATGGATTCCTTGAGGACCTGCTCCATGATTTTTCCAGGGATTGAGGTGAGGCTGACTGGTCTGTAGTTCCCTGGATCCTCTTCCTTCCCTTTCTTGAAGAGGGGCACTATATTTGCCTTTTTTCAATCATCAGGGACCTCCCCCAATTGCCACGAGCTTTCAAAGATAATAGCTAATGGCTCTGAAATCACAGCCAACTCCCTCAGCACCCTTGGATGCATTGCATCTGGCGCCATAGACTTATGTATGTCCAATCTTTCTAAATAGTCCTGAACCTGTTCTTTCAGCACTGAAGGATGTTCACCTCCTCTCCATTCTGTGCTGCCCAATGGAAATGGAAGTCAAGTTGATGTGGTCCAGATCCATTTGGTACAGAAGAGATTTTTCTCCAGGCTCTTTGGTTATCCTTATGTTAGGTGTTTACACAATATGGAATACATAGAGTTGAACAGACTTCACGCAGAATTTCATCCTTCATATCTGCCTTGGTAAAATATTGACCCTGTTTTTTAGTGCTAGAATAATATCAAAGATAGGATAATTATTTTAGAAATCTACAGCAGTATAGACCTTTGACTTGCTACCCGACAACAACACATAAAGAGACATCAGACAGTTGTCGCCACTGTGAACTTGATGATCTTCTAATTATCCCCTGGTGCAGATGTCAGCAAGCTATTAATACAAGATTTATTAAGACTGGTGACAGCAGCAGTAAATGGAAGGTCAAAAATGGATACTTCAAACAGATCTTTCCAAATGCCTATAGAAGTCACGTTAATTTGTCAGTCTTGTCTCCCATTCAGAATAGATGTGGAAATGAATAACTTTTTAATGGTTCTCAGCAAAATTAATTTCACTAGGTAATAATGGAATGTGCTCACTCTTGTTCTACTTATCTTGTCTTCAAGATGTAGAACAGAGGAAAAAATAAGAGTTGGAGAGATTCTTAAAGTAAGCTTTTTTTTTTTTTTGTTTCCGCAAATTTTAATGAAAAAAAAAGTTAGAATGAATCAAATATGTTATGCTTTTGAATGGTAACGAATAACTTCCTGACAACACTGGTGTACTGGAAAATGTTCCAGGTGTCACTACCTCTGTCTGCCCTGGGTCAAATTCAGAGGTGATGTTTAAAATGCAGTACCGGAAATTTAGATCTTTGTATAATCGAATTTCCTGAAACCTAATTATATCTACTCTAAGAAAGTGTAGGGAAGAGAAAGTTTTATGTAACTTTCATACCAGAGAGTTGGAAGATGTAAAGAAAAATATAGTGGGAGCTATATGAACATATATCTTCATATACCCTTTTTCCTCTTCCTGTGTTCCTTCAGGTTTCTGGCACATTGTATCATCATCATCTTCTTAATTATTTAGTATGGTGGTATAGGTATTATGGTAGCATCTAGACTTCCCAGGAGAGGGGGGTCAAATTGTGCTAGGCAATGTACAGACACACAGTAGGAAACTATTCCAGCTGTAACGAGCTTATAGTCTAATCAGAGTTGGAGGGAAAATAGAGGCACAGAGATTTGCCCAAAGTTACCCAGCATATCCATGACAGAATCAGGAATAGAAACTGCGTTCCAATCCAGTGCCCTATTCACTGGACCATGCAGTCCTTTGTATGATAATGTGCTGTGAACACTTAGCGCTTGTCTACACTTAAAACGCTACAGCGGCACAGCTGTGTTACTGCAGCTGTGCCCCTATAGGGCTTCAGTGTAGACCCTGCCTACTCTGGCAGGAGGGATTTTCTCATCGGCGTAGGGATGGGAAAAGAGGACATAGGGAGAGGTGATAGCTAAGTCAACACAAGAATTCTTCCGTCAACCTAATGCTACTTACACAGGGACTTAGATCAGCTTAACTATGCTGCTCAGGGATGTGGAATCCACATCCCTAAACAATGTAGTGATGTGGACCTAATTTTCTAGTGTAGACCAGGCCTTAGGTTTTGGCAATGGCAGGAAAATTAGAACCTGCGATTCTGCACCAACACAGTTCCAGTGGTGAAAGTGACCATGGAGGCTGAAGTGTTGACAGAACTCAGCCATTTTTACCAGAGTGGTGTCATGACCCTCAGAAGTAGAGATTTAGGCCTTGTCTTCACTGCTAAAAAGTTGTTTTTGTCACTTCTCAGTAACTAACACACGTGAGCTGTCCCAAGGTAAAAACGCAGTGAAGACAAAGAATTCTAATTTTACCACAAGATCAGCATTATATCCCTGCCGGGGATGACCTCACCTAGTTTACCTCCGGGTAAAACTATTGTGCATTTCAGGGTTAGCTCACAAGCACTAATTTACTCCTGTGGTTAAAAAATGCACTTTTTTAGCAGTGAAGACAAGACTAGAAATCAGAGTTTCTCAAATGCAGCCTCCAGGGGATTTTTCTGTGGTCACCAGAGCCTCAGAGATGGAGATGGGGGAGGGCAAAGCAGTGGTCCCTCCCTGTAGCACTGAGCTGTTGCTCCTAGGTCCCCTGCCTTGGTGTCTGCTGGTGCTGCAAGCAGGGGATCAGCGCCCTGCACCTCACAGCCTCCTGGGGGCTGTGAGCAGCGCTTCTGCAGACACATGGGGCCAGTTTGTGTGCTCGGCAGGGGAGAAATCTTCAACTCGGCCGGTGAGTTCTCGACCCACCTTCCCGGGGGCGGAAGGGTTTCGGGGGTGGCCTTCAGTCCCACACCCAGCTTCAGTTGCCAGGCTCCAGGGGCAGGCTCTGCGCTTAGTCCCCCTCCCCAGCTTCAGCCACAAGGCTCTGGCAATGGGCTTCAGCCAGCCCCCTGGTCTCCAGCAGCGGGCTTCAGGCTTCAGCCCCCCCCCACACCTGGCTTCATCTCTTGGCTTCAGCCTGGGGCAGCAGGGCTTCATCAGGGCCACTGTGACTGGGTGCCATGGTCAAGAGGCAAGAAGTGGCTGCAGAAGAGAGCTCGGGACAATGAGGGAGAATCAGTGGGGCCCAGGGGCAATGGGGGGGGAGCCTGGGGAGGCAATGAGGGGACCTGGGGGAGGCAGCAGGAGCCAGGGGGGATGAATGGGAGGGATGGGGGAGTATTTTAGGAAAATTTGTCAGAGCAGCCACCAGCAAGAGTTGGTGGCTGCACTCTGAGGTCACCAAAAAACTGTTGTGAGAACCCCTGCTATAAATGATGTTTTGCTGTGTAACTGATATCCAAAGATAAGTGGCAGACAAAGGGCAGTAGATGAGGTGTTAATCCCTTGGCTGAATAGTTTCTGCCCCAAAAGCTGTTATATCTGAGTTGTACTTCACAATAAACACAACACAACTCCATAGGAATAAAGTGGAAAAAACCTTCTCAGCCCTTGTCTAATGACAGTTTTTTTACTGGTGTAACTATTTTGGTTAATGGCATAATTTTTTTTTTAAACCAAAATTGTGCAAACCCTATTGTGCCTTACTGTTGAAGATTCTTCCCCTTCCCTTATGGGTAGAAGTTGTACCAGTATGTCACCATATACCAGTATAACTGTGTCCACACTAGGGAAAATGTACCACTTTAATTATACCAGCATAAAGTGGTACAACTTTTGTGTGAAGATAAATCATCAGGTCAAGTCTACACTTGGAAGGCTTTGCTGGTATTGATATACTGGTATGCTATCCCTACAAAACACTCCTAGGGTATGTCTGCACTTGAAAGCTACAATGGCAAGCTGCAGCTGTGTTGCTGTAGTGCTGTAATATAGAAACATATTACAACAATGGAAGGGGTACGTCCATCACTGTAATAAATCCACCTCTCTGAGAGGTGGTAGCTAAGTCAACGGAAGAATCCTTCCATCAGCCTAGTAGTGTCTACACCAGGGCTTAGGTCAGCTTAATTACATTGCACAGGGCATGACATTTTTCACAAGCCTGAACAATGTAGTTAGGTTGGCTTAACTTTGTAGTGTAGACCAGCCCATAGAGTGGACACAGCTTAGGCTGACAATAAACTACAGTAGAGACCCAAGGTGGAACCAACTTCTGTTGGTCAGAGAGAGAAGCTTTCAAGTGACACAGAGCTCTTCTTCTCTCGCCAGCAGAAGTTGGTCCAGTAAAAGATATTACCTTCCCCACCTTCTCTCTCTAAAATACTAGGATGGACAGGGTTAAAACTGCATTGCATACAATATGCTATATTGCCACTACTCTAACTGTGTGTAAACTAGGGGCTTTTGCTGGTACAGCTATGTCAGTCAGGGTGGGACAGTCATACCCCTGGCTGATGTAGCCACGCCAGCAGAAGTCTGTAGTGTAGACTTGGCCTTGGTGGCAGGATTAGCGTGGGAATGCAACTGCTGCCAATCCAATGGGTGAAGGAAAGAAAGGGTTTGAATTTAAATACTATTTTCAGCAATGAAGCTAGCTGACAAACTGAATCGAATCGTGTTCAGTATCGTGTCAGCATGATGGAGACACTGTCCCAGAGTAGTTTAATGACATCATGATGATGAGCTACATTGACCAGACAGCAGCATGTCAGCTAAACTGATTGTCAAAAATCAGCCCAGCTGTGTTTCCTAGGGAAGACAAAGGGGCTAATAGCCCTGGGATGTGAATGAAAGAGTGGCTGAAAACTCCAGGAGGCACTCAGACTCACCTAACACTGCTGCCAA
The DNA here is from genome assembly GCF_026122565.2 of Emydura macquarii macquarii. Taxonomy (NCBI): domain Eukaryota; kingdom Metazoa; phylum Chordata; order Testudines; family Chelidae; genus Emydura; species Emydura macquarii. The sequence continues at coordinate 18,260,868 of NW_027131614.1, read as the reverse complement.
AGCCCACTGAGCCTCCTGTTTGCACATATAGTTGATTAGTATCAAGTGATCACATGCTCAGAGGTCTGTGGCACCCCAGCCAAAGTTCGAGAAGAAGCAGTGATGGAAGGCAGTCTGAAAACAGAGGCTGGAAGCAGCTGAATTTTCTGATACACATGCAACGACAAATGTGGAGCTTCAGCCCAAGGAGCGGGAACAAACTGGTTATCTTTAAGCTCACGAGGTGATCTCAGCACCCCAGGGGAGAAAACAGTTTATGGCAATGGTGTGAAACAGACTTCTTGTCCCTTGAAATTTTCAAGTGCTGCTTTCCAGACACTTCTTTCCTTCAGTGTAAATAAAGAAGAGCTGAGCAATCCCCAGGGCACCTTTTTAAGCTGGGCATGGCTCTCAATCCCACTAAGGGTACGTCTACACAGGGATAAAAAATCCTGTGGCTGGCCTGGGTCAGCTAGCTGAAAAATTGCTGTGTAGCCTGAGCTCTGGGATCATGTGAGTAGGGAGAGGCCCAGGGCTCCAGACTCAGCCCAAAATTCTACACAGCAATTGTTAGCCCTGCAGCCCAGCCCCGCAAGCCTGAGTCAGCTGACCTAGGCCAGCCGTGATCAGGCTGTAGGTCTTTTATCACGGTGTAAATGTACTGTATGTGCCATCCTCTAAGATGGTTTACAGTCCAGTATGGAAGGGGAAGTATATGGCACACATACCAGCAAGGAAAATAACTGCCGACAGTTTTTATGCTTGTTCTAGAAAGGCTTTTCTGTGATTTATTTAAGGAACAATGTAACTGAAATATGCACCAGGCACTTCTGAGTGAAGCAGACATGAGTCTTCGCACTGCGAGGATGGATCATGACTCCCCCGATCTGATCATGGAAGGGACCTTCATATACCTAGATCTCTCTCTTCTGAATGGGAGGGGCTAAGCTACCACATAGCTCCACTGAGGGCTTAAATTCTCATAAAGTATTTCCCATTCTCTGTGGGAGGCATCGGGGCTCAGGGCTTCAGCCCCTCAGGTGGGAGGGGCCTGGAGCTTGGAGCTTCAGCCCAATGGGTGGGGGGGTGGATGCTGGGGCTTGGGGATTTAGCCTCGCAGGGGTGATGCGCCAGAGCTTGATCTGTGGAGCAGGGAGGTCTCAGAGCTTTAGCCCTGTGGGGCTAAAATATTTACCGGAAGCTCAGCTCCGGACAGCTCTGGCTGAATTTAAGCCCTACCTCCACAGCTGTACCTGGATGTTGCTTCTCCAAGCATATGGGGTCCCTGCCTTGGTGGGGGAAGAGACTGCTTTAGTCAGGGAGGGAGTGGTTAGACTGGGGATGGGGTCAGGTAGAAGAACATTGCTCCCTTATGGCCACCTGGAGAATCCCTGGAAAAAGAAATACAACCCTGTATAAACTTTCCCACTTGTTGGTCCTGGAGACAGTGATAACTGGGGTCAGCCTCAGGTGGTGGTGCTGTAACGGAGGTAAGCTGCTAGGGAGTCGGGAATTGGGGAGTGGGTAGTTAGCATCAGGAGCCAGATTCAATATGGAGGTAACTGGGAGCTCTGTAGCCTTTTCCATGGGGGCAGGTGGGGACAGGCAGACCATATTGGAGGAACTCCACAGGGGGATCCTCATGGAAATTTTCTCCTCAAGAGCCCCCACCCACATATTTTAATGTGCATGGGCATGACCTGACCCTTGGTATTTATTTGGCATCATATTAGTTCTGTTTCCTAAAGTACAACAGAAAGCTCAGGGGACTTCTATACTCTATTTATAAACCTAGAATGATGATACCAAATTAACAGTAGACGGGGTCTGATATTGTTCGTAATGGCAGTAACCATACTGAGCATCAATGCTGCATTAGTGCTTTTCAAATTAACATTTACTAATTAATCTAGTTATCATAATTACAGAATCAAAATGGAAGTGACAGCAAAAGTTAAAACTAGCCGGTCACATAGCATGTGAGACCTCATTCCAGTGCTTACCTTAGGAGCCCTAGGCTCCAATTATGTACACAACATGCTGCTGTGTTTTTAGTCAAACTGTACATATAATGGTATTGTGCCACTGGAAAAATCCTGTCCTTGAGTCCTAGTCACAATATTCTAGGTGGCTGATATTAAAAATAAAATAATAATGAAGACGTTGCAATGAGTAGTGCTATTCGTTGCAAACAATTCGTCACACATTTAACCCTTTTTTCTGTTTTCAAAATATTCATGATCAGTTTACTATTTTTACTAAATAGTTCATGATTTATTTTTAGTTTTAATGAGCTAAATTTTTAGTGTAGTTTTAATCTCAGAGCAATGGATTTTGTGAATAGTTGGATTTTGTTGAATTTTGTGAATAGTTGGATTTTGGAGTTTGTGAGTAGTTCATAGCGAGTTTTCAGCCACGTCTTTGATACTTGGAAGTTGCTATAAAGCACATGCAAAGGACCAGCAATTAGGATTTGAGTGGCCTTAAGTGCTACACATGCCCCATTCTGGCTCTCTGCATATGGGTGAATTTCACCCTTAGAGCTCTGTGGTTGATTATCAGAGTAATATTGTTGTGTTCTGATCCCTGACTGGGTGACCTAACTACCGCACACTACTGTTTCCACCCATTAAAACAAATCAATTTGGCAAGTTAGGGACTTAAGTTCTTGATTAAATTAATCTTGGCTATGGGCCTGAAATTCACTTTTTACAAAGGTTCATACGAACAAAACTTGGTTCATACAAATGTTGTGAAAAGCTAACAAAATGCTGTGTGAACTTGCTGTATCTAACTGCAACTCAAAATTAATTAAACAGGTTACCCTTTTCCCCACTCCTTTTTCCCCATCCTACTGATCTTCTCAGGTGTATGCTGTTAGAAGGGGCAATGAATAACTGTGACTTACACGCTAACCCTTGCACCATGCACAACTTCTGTTTCACACTGTATAATAATGAATGCCTCATGTTTAAATTAGTCTAAATTGGAACTTGGCCATGTTCAAGTTAGAGAAGAAAGATGAATATCTAAAGAGTGATTTAGTATTGGGGTGTATTGAAAACTGCTAAAATGATAAACTGTCACTTTAATTTGCAAAGTGTTTCCTGGCCCTGCTTAAAGACTAGGGTTGTGTGGGATCAGAGACAGTCTGCAGAGAACCAGCGTAGAGTAAGATGGGGTGAGCTGTGCCTCTCTGTTTTAGGAAGCAGCCTACTTTGTCCCTCGTTTTTTTGCTTCCTGTGGTGGTGGTGTTTTGATTTTGAAGAAATAAAGCAGTGTTGTACTGCACCCCTCCAATAGGAGTATTTGATGTTTTAATCTAGCATCTGTGAGTTTCCTGTGAACATAACAAATAGGATATCAGGAGGATGCTATTTATAAAGGGCAACATTTTGAAAGGGTAAAATAGTCCAAACTGGGCCCATGAAACATTTTCACTGCTCACAGTGCTAGCTGAACTCCCCCACCTACACTTTGTCAAGCTTCCTAGAGTGCACAGCCATTGAGTTATGAGTCCTTGGGCTCTGGGGCTTAAGCACTTCCAAACTTCAATTGGCGTACTATGCAATGTAGCACTGGGAGAGACATACTCCCTACTCTGAGATTTCGATCAGCCCGTACTGCAGCATACAAGTAGGATACACCTAGTTTTTAGTGTGTCCTGCTGTCAAGCTATGTACATCTCTCTTGAAATGCCTGACGCTCTTGCTGTGTTCTCTCTCTGGCTCCTGTGCTCTTGTCTACAATGGTCTTTACACCACCATTTTTCTGCAAAGACTCCTTCTGCTTGGCATCCACCCGCAGCAGGCCTATCCCTATAGAACTGGTGGGAGTGCTGGTGTTGACCAGCTGATCCCAATTGTCGCTATGTGTGTCTAATCCTCTTAAAGTCAATCTAAGTATTATATAGTATTTTGTCTAGGACTTATCCTTGGTCAGAAAATGACAGCTTGCAGTATTAAAAGGGTACAATTCCTTTTATTATGTGGATGAACTAATGTGTCCATATCCAAATGGAAGTAAAATTAAAACCTGAACCAACACTGATCAGCTCATTGTTAGGATTAAAGTATCCCTATGCTGCATTGCAAGCAGTAATTCACTTGACTCAATGGCCAGTTAGAGTCTTTGAGGGTCAAGCCTAATGTGGAAATGTGAGTTTGTAAATCAAAGATGAGCGGAGACCTATTTAATTGTACCTGGCTTTCTGGTTTTGCAACAGTGATGTAGTGGGGTTGCCGTTTACTAGGCACACCCTGGTGGCCAGAGGTTGCATCACAGGCATCTTGCCCTTGTTAGCCCCGTCTTGCAGGCCCCTCACAAATCTGAACCAAAGTATAAGTACTGCATAGGACAAGCTTGGTGAATGCCCTTGAGGGCCACAGTCTCTCAAAATAATTTGCTGATCAAAGGCAAGGGGTATCTGTTCCTAATGGTGATTCTATTTAAGGCATGATAGTTGATGCAAAGACATAGAAAGCCATCTTTCTTCCTGACTAATAGGACCAGGACATCAGTCAGAAAGGTCAATGGATAAATGAAATGTTTTGCAAGATTGTCTTGGAGGTATTCCCATAGAACCTTGTGCTCTGGTTCTGATAAGATGTAGATTCACACAAATTGGATCTTGGATTGTTGACTAGATCTTGGTATTTTGCTGGGTTGGGATCTTCGGGCTTAGCTATTCCAGAGATGTGGTCTCGAAAAGCACTGGTTAGGAGTACCTTAGTCATTATTGCAATCATGGACATCAGAGGTGTTTGAAGCATTGGATCAGTGTTGACTAACACATGTTGGGAACAATGCACAAGAGATCTCTCTGCATCACCTTCTTGGGTTTCAGTACTCAGTGCCACAAGACACAACTGGTGACAGTATCTTGAATTGAAATGCATCATTTGCACATCCACCCCTCCATTTCCTAAATATGTGGATTGTGCAGTATAATCCAAGTAATAACTGGCAATATGACTGAGCCAAACTGAAGGATTTCATGGTGATCCTAAATCACAACTTCAAGAGGGACAGTGTCATGGGTAACTGGGCCTGAAGAAAGCAGGGTGCCATCAATGGACTCAACATAATCAGGAGCAGGTTTACATTGAATTGGGACCCTAAGGGTGTTAGTGAACTTTATATCCATGAAATTATGAGAAGTACCAGAATCAACAAGTGCACATTATATAGGACTAGCATCAGGTCTGGCTGGGTAGTGAAGACTAGTGAAACTTAAAGGTGCAGATGGGGTTATCTCAACGTAAGGAGAGTACCCAGTGCCACTAGAGGGGTGCTAGATGTTGAATTATAGAACCACAGAAATTAGGGATCTTTATAGGTCATCTAGTCCAGTCCCCTGCACCAAGGCAGCACTAAATATTATCTAGTATTATGGTGAGTTGCTGCATCCAGTCTCGACCCCTCCATTGAGAGTGGACATTGGCATTTTTTGAGCTCATCCAAGGTTTGGATTTTAAGAGACAGGTAGCCACCACGTGGCCAGTCCCATCACAATGTGATGATGCTCTTCCCCTTGACCAGTGAGACAAGTCTGAATCATGTTGACCTGCACAGGTTCAATCACAGGATTAACTGGTGACGGCTGTGTAAACTTCATGGCATATGAGCAAATTTGCTGGGATGATCTCTTCCTCTCCTGGCATTGTTCAAACAAGTGGACATCAATCTGGATGCACAAATCTACAAAGGAGTTGAAAACCATTGGGGGTTCCACCCGGGCCAACTCATCCGTAATATTGTCATTCATCCTTGGATGTGGTGAACCTGAGCTGCTTCGTTACATTCAGCATTGGCTATAAGTCATTGAAAGTGGGTGGTATATGCCAAAATGAGCTGACAACTCTGTTTTAGGGACTGAAGGGAAACTTCGGCTATGCAAGTGCAGTTCAGGTCACCAAAAATAGTCAAGCAAGCATGGATGAAATCATCCAAGTTATTCGACATTGGACTAGGTTTCTCCTGCAGCAGCAACATCCAAACCAGAGCTTTTCTGGTCAGCAGGCTAATTGTAAACCCTACCTTGGTATTGTCCATAGGATACCTAAGCATCAGAAGCAGAACATGTTGATGGCATTGATTCAGGTAACCACGAAATTTCCGTCTGTCACCATCAAACTTATCCGGTAACTGAAGTTCTTAGGGCTCTGGTCAGGAGAAACTGGGGTTTGAAAGGCTTGTGCCCGGAGAGCGGCACTCTGTACCTGTAGTTACGCCACTTGATTTTGCAGGCTTTGTATCAGGTTCAGCATATCAGTCACAGATATGTTAGCATTTTCCATTCCCTGGCAGAAATCACAAAGGGTTGAGTGGGTTAGTCAGGAGCCTGCTCAAACTGTCAAAGAACAAGATAATATTCCACACAGACTCAGGTTCAGCTGAAGCAGCATCAGGCTTTATTCTGAGAACACAACACAGCGCCTAGCGTGTGAGGAGCCAGGTAGCCATTACATTGAGCAGACGCTGGCTGACACTTGCTGAGTTCTTAAATAGCTGACATAGGCAACCCCTGATGAGCAATGACCAACAGGGGGTAAACTGTACTAATTCCATTACAGCTCTGCACAAACTGTGTGAGTTCTTTACCGATTCTCAATAAAAGATTCCTGCATCAGTAACATATGTTATACAAATTGTACAAGTCAGCAGATCTCTTCTGCCTGGAGAAAGTTGGTGAAAATTAACACTAAAGGGCAAGGAACTTTACTGAACCTTTGGCATGTTCCCCCTCTGAAATGTCATAGAAATCTTGTTAGTGCAAAGACAATAAAGCAGGCTTGTTGAAATAACCCATTGGTGTGCTTCTCTGATCCAGGCCACATCAGTAAATAAATGACTGCTCTGTCTATCTTTTTGATCAATCCCTCTTTGTTCCACACTTCCATTGAGGCTTTCCAGATTAACTCCCAAGAAATAAACTAGTCCCTGCTGAATGAGCCCTATTGAATAGGCACTCGAATAGTAAACTATATACCTGCTGAAGACACAGAATTCTATAGACTGCTGAAGATTTTAAAACACTAGATACAAAAATGTTATTGTTAATATAATAATGAGCACTACAGTTAGAATGTTAATATTGATAAATAACATCTTACATTTTTATGGAGGTGGAGGATGAATTAGACATTAGAAAGCTGAAGTAGATAGAGCTTCAAAGTGTCAAACAGTTCTCCTCAAACTTAACCTAATTTTACAGGGGGAACTGGAAGCCTCAGAGTTGCTCTAAGTTACCCTGGCAGAAATAGCCTCACTGGCCCTAATTTCTAGAGTACAAGGCTTCTCTCATCTTCTGAATCCTATTATATTTGTGTGTTATCCCATCTCCTCCACCCCACTCTTGCTCACTTGTTTGTCTCATCCACATGTTAGTCTTGTTTTTTAGGCTGTAAGTCTTTTTGGAAATGGACAGTTATTTATATGTTTGTACAGCACTTAATACAATGGGTCCAACCTGGTTGTGGCCTCTAGGCACTACTGCAATGTAAGTGTTAAATAATAATAATAATGAGCTACATGGACTCTGCTTTAGTTGGAAATTTCCCTACACAAAACATAGTGTCACAAAGGGGCTAGACGGGGGGCTGATGATCAGTCCCATAATTCTTAAATGTAGATACCTTATTGATGGCAGTCCACCAAAAATGTAAGAGACAAGGCTCATTCTCTGCTGAGATATCTGTAAGGAGGAAAGGCCATATTCATTAAAGGAATAATATGAAGATGCATTTCCTTAATGTTGATAAATAAACAGCAAACCCAGAGCCATATTATCATTAATTTTTAAGCAGATTTCATTGATTTAAAGGGAGAGTTCTGCTTAAAAAGCAATGGCATGATATGCCCTAAGTCAGTATGTATCCATTTGTAAAGCTCAGTGAACACCTTCAGTAACATTTATTGGATGTAGATATTTATTGAGAAACCCCATATATGAAGATATTAACAAAAATCTGTATATGTGAAAATGCCACTTGAAGCAAATAAATAATAATAAATATTTGTGAAAATTCACAAAACCAAAATCTTTGTTCCCAATACCTCTTTGATGTGTGTAATATTCAGAGAAACTCAAACTCAGTGAAACGCAAAAATTTTAAATTTTACCTTTTAGTGTAGCTAAGAATCCAAAAATTCTGGTGCAAAGTTGAAGTAACTGGGACACTGGGGCCTAACTGTGATATCACCTTACTGTAAACCAGGAATAGTTCTGTTGAAATTAATGGAGTTGCAACAGTGGAAAACTTGTGTTAATGAGATCAGACCTGGACATCAGGAGTCAGCAAAATTGGCCGGAAGTCTCCTAAAATTATCCTTTCTTACTTCTGCATCTGAAGAGAAAAATTGTGAGAACAGGTCTTTCTCGTGGTATTTTGGAACTTCTAATTCTAGTTTTGGTCCTGGCTGGAACAGCTGTGTAAAAGCATTCATGCTAACATTTTATAACCTCAGAATAGGTTTGATTTGAATTCAGAGGGAGGTTTGGAGCTGGAAAGGACCTTGATTTATCCCAGCTGGTTTGTCTGGTCCCAAAACAGATTATTAAAGATGGACCAGAATCTCTAAGTTGTTTATTTTAGTTAAACCCATGATAGGCAGTAAGGAACCAGCTGTGAAGATCTGATTTGAATTTGATCCAGTTCATAACTGACCTCCCCCCAAAATTCTAGTTCTGGGGTATTCACATCTGGGATAAAATCCTGGCCCTATTGAAGTCAATGGGCGTTTTCCATTGACTTCCTTGGGGCTAGGATTTCATCACTGGAATTTTGATTCATGACCACTTCGCTCTGTAATGCACATATGTTTGATTTCTTAGAAAATCTTAAATTTCTTTCTGCTTCTTTTCCACCAACCCCTGCTTACAAATGTCAAATGCTAACAGAGCACTGCATTATTGCAACCCTTTAACTGTCTTTGTATCTTATATGGTGGTCTTCATTAACTGGTGCAAAAATTATAAGTTATTTTTAAATGTTCTCTATTTCTAATATAGACAGAAGACTAGAGGGCAGGACAGTAAAATTGTTGTAGAAACTAGTGCTGATATTGACTACAGTCAGCAGAGTGGTAGTTCAAAAAATACAAGGCTGGCCTGCAAAACTGCTTGTTTGGCATTCCAACTAGTGAGTAGATTTTCATTTTAAAAAATGCATAATAACATAGCTATGAATATCTGTTATTGATACTAGGGATAGCTGAACCAATTTGAATAATAATAAAAAAAAATTTCCCTGAACTTTCAACTTATTTAGAACCTTACCTGAATTGACCCTTTGCTGAGGTTCTAAGCGTCCAGGTAAATTAAATGAGGTTGTTTGTTTGTTTATTGTTTTTCTTTCAATTCCAGAATCACAGCTGCAAATTGTATAATATTAAGAGAGAAGTGGTTTGTTGGGTTTTTCTGGTCATGTTTCAAGCTGGGCCTGGAAGTGGGTGGGTTGGAAATTTAGCAAGATTTACAGCCCAGTTTTGCAGTCCTAGGAGGTTGGTATTCTGAATAAGATTACATCCAAACTATTCAGTGGTCATCTGAAGTGTTTCTAAGTTCCAAACTATTTGCCATTCATCCATCACTACATGATCCTTCCAAATGTTAAGAGCCTCTGATGCCAGTTGGAGTTGAGGGCTCTCAGTATCCTGCTGAAGGCAGTCAACACCACATATGGCCATCCTTTAAACGACATTGCATTGTTTTTGTCACACATCTAAAATGTGTAATGTTTTAGTCTGTACATTTGTGTTGCAGTTCACTTGTAAGTAAAACAAATTTTACACACTGAAGAACTGCAAGAACAGATTAGTACTCCACCTCCCCTGGTATTCTTCCTCTGAACCTTTGTGAGAGTTAGTGTATGCCCTGAAACATGAGGGCTTGTATGCCTTCTTAACTGTCAATTGAAGTAGTGTGCTCAGACTTGTTACACAGTAATAAAATTTATTCACAACACTGATCTCATATGCAGGGCCACTCCAGTGGAAGACAATGTCTGTCCCTAGCATTGTGCAAGTATGTAAGTGATATGTATTTATAGCACTTATGAATGAACAAAATGACTTTGTTAATAAAACATGGCATCACCATGAAGTATTGTCTGGCATCATGAGTTCATACACTAGTGCCCCAAAGTATTGGAGTCAGGGAACTTTGTCATCTTCCTGCACTACGTCAAGACTTGTGGTACAAAACTAGTCGCAGAAAATGTGGAATGTGACCTTAATACTCTTTATATTACTAAAAACAAACTGATGTTCATATGACGGAGAATTTCATAATGTCAGCTTTGCCCCTGGCAGAAAATGTTCCACCACTCACTCTAACAACTTTGCATTCTGCAAAACAAGTATAAAGGAAATGTTTTCTATAAGTTTTCTAAACAAAAATATTGTGCAAAGCATTTTGTATTGCATTAAACAATTGATCTGGTGACTAGTAACCATTAACTTAGTTGAATTTCAGGTGGAGGGCAAAACTAACAGAGGCATGTATTCAGGGCTTGTGTGTGTGTGTTCTGGGGAGGGAGAAAGGTTGTACCGGTATAGCTGCTTTTCTACTAGCATCCATGCGTTACATCACTGTCAAAAGTGACTTGCACCTGAGCATGCCATTCCAGAAAAAATCTTTTTACACCCAAACAGTACATAAATAAATAAGCCAGTGAAGACAAGCCCTATGTCATTTTTACAGTGACTGAATACTTTTCTAATGACACTTTCAGATTATTTCACTTTGAATCATATCATCTGCTTCCATGTAAACCAGCATGAAAGGGGCAGATATTCACCAAAAGATTCAGTGCAACAAAGAAGCAAAACCAGCATGTTGCCATGTCCTCTGAAAACCACTCTTCACAAATTGCTCTAGGAAGCGTAAGAGGAGCTTTAAAAAGCCACAGATGAAGCCATTATGTGGTAAAACTATTACAGCTCTGGTGTAACGCTGTCCCATGATGCACCTCCCATAAGTGTCTGGTGCATGTCAGCATCTATTGTAGCCACATTAACCTAACATATATATGTCACTCTCTTGTATATACTATGGATAAAATCCTGGCCCTCTTGAAGTCAATAGCAAACTCCCACTGACTTCAATGGGACCAAGATTTCATCCTGTAATTATAATGACAATCTATTTCATGGGTCCCATATAAACTTTCTCTTTGTGTGACTGTGCCTGATGCTACACACAGTTGTCATATGCAGCAATTCTGCAGGAGGCATCAGGTTTCCTGTATGCTTGTTTATTCTGTAAGTATCTATAACCAATGGTTTCTACAGCTTGCTTTCTAGGTCAACAATTTGTAAACAAACTTTCAAAGCTCTGTTAAAATATTCAATTTCCTCATTGGCCTCAGGACGATAAATGGAAGAATGTCTGTTTTTAATATTTCTTCAGAAATTCTTCAAACTGCATTTGTGTGAACTGAGGTCCGCTGTCAGAGACTAGTTCTCTAGAATTTCCTTCATGCTTGACAATGGCTAACCCAAACATCCTAGAGTTGCTGAAGAAACCTGGGAAAGGTTTCTTCTGGTAAACCTCTTTTGGTGGCAAAGGATACTTCTGTGCATTTGCTGAGCTACTCAATTAAAGTAAGAATTGAACTATATGCTGGCTCTCTTTCAAAATGCCTTATTATGTCAATAATAAACTTTTCCCATGCATGATCAAATAAGAGACCTGGATGTAATGGAGACATGGATGTTACAGCTGTTTTGTCTGTCTCTGGCAAGTCACACAGGAACTTAAAACACATTAATCTTGTGCAGCCATTCATGGCAACCAGGATAGATCTCTGACCTTTTGTCAGGTTCTGAGAAATCCCTGGTAAGTTTCATGCGAGATTTAACAGACCTGGGTTAGAGCTCAGTAGAAACAAGCAGAGGCACATATCACACAGTGATGCCCTCCACTTCAGCCATACAGCCATATTCCTGCCTATCTTTAGGGTAACATGCTGCAACAAGACTGGAACTTGAATGATGCCACAATGGAGAAAAACCTTTCTCCACCATCATTGCAGCCCTGACATAAATTTGTAAAAAATCTTCATGCTATGATTGGCTGAATTCAGACTGGAATTTCTGCCACCAGCATTCTAGCCTCATTCTTTCATGCTTCATCTGTCCAATTATCAAATCCCCTGTTGTACAAAGACACAATTCAGCTGTTCTAAGGTCTTAACTGTGCCCTCAGATACAGGGATGTGCAGTGCTCTGCATCTTGTAAAATCAAAATATGCAGCCGCCAGTTGTCACTGGCTATGCAATGATACATGAATTTGTGTACTTGGATATGTCTGCTCCTGATGATCATCAGAGAATACAAAGCACAGCTACCAATACAACAAACTTCATTGTTAGGCACTTATCGGATCAATAGCATGTTCCATGTTTGCCACTGGAACATGAAACCTGGGGAAATCCATAGGCTAAACAGATGTTCATTTGGACTGTCCTGAAAGAGTAGGATAGTCTGGATGTACCAGCTGTGACTATAAAACAAGATTTTTATCCAGATACCAATATAATCAGCTTGCTGAACATCTGGCACTTCCCAATGTGGGTTCACAACTACTTCCCTTCCTCTAACAGCTTCTACACCCTACTTTAATGCTGACCACAGGAGCAACTATCCTACCTCTCTGTGTGTCAGTCACTTCTATCAGTTCTAAAACTCTGAGCCTGTTACCATACAGCGGATATGGAGAATGATCTGGGATGTTTTATGCACCATTGCAGTTTTGGTATCACTTAAACTTTATAAAATCAGGATTGTTTCCTATGCTGCCATAAGAGCCCCTGCATTCCCCATTTGAGAAAATACTTTAATAGAAAACAGAAAAAAGGGCAAGCGCAAACTGAAATAATAAATTTTTTTAAAAGAATATAATTAACGATCACCAGTGTAAATCTGATCCAGGCCAGTAACAAACATCTTCAGCTATTTAGTGATCTATATGAAATGAGGTAGGGTTTCAGTTCCATTCCTTCCTCATGGAGAAGAGTTCTCATCACAAAAATTCACCATCAAAACTGGCACTAGCTGGCACACGTGTTGATATAAGTAGAGTCTGAATGGACTCTCCCCTGCCACGCTAGTATTTGTATGAGCACACCCATCCTGCTTAGATGCTCAGCATGATGGGACTGCTTTGCCGAAATGGTCCCTTTGCCTGGTGTTGGGTTACAAATCACTTTAGTGTTAAATGCAGGGGTAATGAAATGTTGTCCCCCTTATTGTATGAGCAAAGGGCAGCAGAACTGTGCTTGACTGTCCTGTCCTGTCCTGACTGAAGGGTTGCTATCATCTGAACCAAACTGGCTAAGCAAGGGGCTAGGATGGCAGAGGCCTTTGAAGGTGGATAGGGGATGGGGACAGGTATTCCTGTCTGGCACTGTGTGGGCTCTGCCTAAGAGCCCCAGGTGTGGGTTAGCCTCCCCCTCCCACTATTCAAAGATAGAGCTAATTAAGATTCCATTAGGAGTCTTCTGTTTTGTTAAGTACTTGCTAGAGTTGAACTCATCTACTGGGGGACAGCGCTGCTGCCAGCTTCAGCACTGAGGTTCACCCACTGAGAGCTGAAATCACTGAGAGCAGAGAATCAGAGAGCTGGGTGTAATCTCAAGAGACTAACCCGCAGAGGTCCTAATGGAGAAGCAGGCGGTAGCAGAAGATGAAGGTGGCTGGTAGATCATCTAGTAGAGCAGCTGGCAGAGTGGCCTGTGGAGCAACCAGTGGCCAGCTGGGCAGCTGGCAGGGTGGCCGGACCAGGGAACGAGCCAGGTGCCTTCTTTCCCCCTCCCTCCAACCAGGGTGGCAGGTAAACTCCGCAGCTGCACTTCTAGATTCTGGGTCGGCCCTGACTAAGGACACACCTATGAGTGGGGTGCTGTGAAGGGAGGGGCACATTAAAGGAATTTATTGTTGCTGGACTGCGGTAGATTGCACCATCAGCAAGTTTGAAGATGACACTAAGCTAGGGGGAGTGGTAGATGCTCTGGAAGGTGGGATAGGATACAGAGTGACCTACGCAAATTGGAGGATTGGGCCAAAAGAAATCTGATGAGGTTCAACAAGGACAAGTGCAGAGTCCTCCACTTAGAATGGAAGAATCCCATGCACAGCTACAGACTGGGGACTGACTGGCTAGGCAGCAGTTCTGCAGAAAAGGATCTGGGGGTTAAAGTGGATAAGAAGTTGGATATGAGTTAGCAGTGTGCTCTGGTTGTCAAGAAGGCTAATAACATATTGGGCTGCATTAGTAGGAGCATTGCCAGCAGATTGAGGGAAGTGATTATTCCCTTCTATTCTGCATTGGTGAGGCCACATTTGAAGTATTGTGTCCAGTTTTAGGCCCCCCACTACAAAAAGGATGTGGACAAGTTGGAGAGAGTCCAGTGGAAGGCAACAAAAATGATTAGGAGGCTGGAGCACAAGACTGATGAGGAGAGGCTGAGGGAACTAGGCTTGTTTAGCCTGCAGAAGAAAAGAATGAGGGGGGATTTGATATCAGCCTGTAACTACCTGTAAGAGGGGTTCCAGGGAGGATGGAGCTAGGCTGTTCTCAGTGGTGGTAGATGACAGAACAAGGAGCAATGGTCTCAAGTTGCAGTGGGAGAGGTCTAGATTGGATATTAGGAAAAAGGTTTTCACTAGGAGGGTGGTGAAGCACTGGAGTGGGTTACCTAGGGAGGTGGTAGAATCTCCATCTTTAGAGGTTTTAAAGCTATGGTTTCATGAAGCCCTGGCTGGGATGATTTAGCGGAGGTTGATCCTGCTTAGAGCAGGGGGTTGGACTAGATGACCTCCTGAGATCCCTTCCAACTCTAATCTTCTATGATTCTATGACTTAAGAACCTGAAGCAAAAGGAAATTGCCCCACATACTCTGTGGTGGGTGTTTTGTTCATGGTTTTATGCCTGTGAATCCTGCTTGCTGCATTTTCCCAAGTTAATACCGAGTTACTTTTCACCTTTTTATTAAAAGTCTCTTTTCTACACTCAGTCTCTGTGTTTGCGAGAGGGGAAAGTATTGCCTCTAGAGGGGCGCAAGGGGTGGTGTGTAATTGTCCCAGGTTACTGGGTGGGGGCTCGAGCTTGTTTTGTGTTGTATTGTTGAAAGGAATTCCTTTAGATATTGAACCCAGTCTTTGTTGCTGCCGACTCCAACTGGCAGAAGAGTTACATTGGTGACATGAACAGAAAAACAAAGGACTGTTTTATTGGTATAGAACTACTATTTTATCCTTAGTGGTGTTCCCTCAGGGCCAAGGTGCAGATGTGCTGGTGGGAAAGGAAGACTGTATTGCCATTACCATGCTATAGCCACTGTAGAGAGCCAGGTTCTGACTACTTTATAATGAGTAGTACCAAAGAGATGAACCATGGAATAAGGTACTACACAATGTGAGTAAGGTGGGAGAATCTGGGCCTCTGTAATTAAAGAGAACAGCCTGTTCTGCACCATGAAGAGTTATTAAATTAACTCACATTACACATGTAAGCAAGGTCTGAGTGTCTGAATGGCACTCCCCCTGCTCAGTCAGCTGAAAGGGGGGGGCACTTTATTTGCATGGGCTTTATATTTGCGTGAGTATAATTAAGTACTTAGCATAATTTCACTGTATATGGATAAGCACACATAGGTACTGAGCATGATGGGAAATGGTTAGCATGGCTGATTTGGGGCTACAAACCACTTTTGTTAACTGCTGGGGTAATGAAATGTCCTTCAATAGGATGAACAGATGGCAGCAGAACTGTGCTTAGCCTGTTCTGATGAAAAATTCACTCTCAACTAAACAGAGCCCAACAAGGGTGGCGGACGGATGCCACAGTATTGTAAGAGCAGCAGGGAGGGGGTGAGAAGTCTCCTGTTGAGATTGCACTAGCCTTGGCAAAGGGCTACCCTCAGGCGTGAATTGACTATCTCCTTCCACTGTTAGAAGGTAGAATTAATGATTCCTCTTGGAGTCTTTTGTGTGTTAAAAGCAGAGACATTGCTCCTGTGTCAGCAGAAGGTTTTCCCATGAGCTGAAAGCTGAAATTCACTAAAAGCTGAATCACTAGAGAAACTGGGAAACCTTGACTGACAACCAGCAGAGAGGAGCCAGCAGTGGGCAGTGCCTACAGACATCAGGATTGGTTGGCGCCTGCAGATGGTGGGCGCATGTAGACTGCGGGAGCCTACAGACGGTGGGCACCAGCAGTGGTCGGCACCAGCAGATGGCGGGAGCCAGCAGCGGGGACTTGGCGAGGCCCGGAGGTGATAGGAGACAGCAGCGGAGGGGGAGTCCTGGTTAAGCTCACGTCCGGCAGGAGCCTGCAGAAGGGGACTGGCTCAGTCACAACCAAGAGGGGGACATTGCATCTACAACCGTCAGTACAGGGGAAAGCAAGAAGGGAAAGGTGAAGGACATGCCCCCATACTCTGGGGTGGGTTTGGCTCATTGAGTTCATGAATTCTGTTTGCACTGTTTCCCAAACCAGTGCTATGTTACTTCCTTCCTGTTATTAAAAGGTTTTCTTTCTACATTCTGATTCTGTGCTTGCGAAAGGGGAAGTATTGCCTTTTGGGGTATTGCCAGGAGATATTGTGTGATTTTCCACGTGACTGAGTGGGGGCTCAAGCCAGTTTGGTGTTGTATCATTGACAGGGACCCCTACATATAGAACCTGGCCCTTGCTGCTACCGACTCTGTCTGGCAGAAGGGTTACACACATTTCTTTATTATAATATTTTGTAAATTATAGCATGTACAAGTGGATTCAGCTCCCTGATTAAAATTTTAGTCTTTTATCATGTTTTTAGCCAGGTATTGCGTGGGAAAGTATAGATCTTTGCTATTTTTAATGCAACCTTCATTTTCACTGGCAGGTTGAAGTGTCAAAACTCATTACCCATACAGTTAAAATCAAAATGTAAATCACAACAGGAATGAACACCTATAGAGCCAAGGTGCTGCTTTGCTATGTGTACAACTCAAAAAATGTACCAGAGATGGGCTCACTGAAGAACTCCCATTAAAACAATAAATAAAAAATAATGAACATGTGGGATTGAAGCCTTTTTGAAAGGTTTCATTAAAGCCCGTATCATTTTGGAAGTGCTAGGTTTTCCCTTGGAGCCTAGCAAGAGGTTAGTAGGCTCCAGAGAGTATAAATAAAATGGAGACGATGTTCATTTTTCATTCTCTGTAAAATATTGATGGAGCACCACTGTCAAAATCTATTTGGCAAACTGCAGTGTGCCTTGAATTACTACGTTTTATATTTCTGGACACAAAGAACATCATCTTTCAAGATGCTCCAAAACAATAGGTGTAGTGAAACAAGAATATTGAATTTTTGCTTATTACAATACATTTGGTAATAAAACAGTCAGTGTTAAATTTAGACAGTTTTACTGAATAGAATAAATACTCATAAAGGTCAATGTTTTTTCACACTGTTGTTTAGGTGTTCATTGACCATTGGATGCCCTTTCTACTCTTCTCCATTTTAATGTTGCAAAGATCATTGTATAAACAGGGTTCAAACTGTTACTAAAATGAATTTTCTACCCTGAATTATAGGATCGGGTAGTCCCCAGGTTAAGGCTAAAATAAGAAACATTTTTATTTTTAAAAAATGATGTATTTGAATTAGTACCCATGCAAAGGCACATCTTATTAAATTAAATCTATATCAGAAAGATATTAGATGGGTAGCTGAGACAAACAGGAAATTCACTCCTGCGGGAGAGAGGAAGCAGAACCAGCTAGAATTTCTGGTTTCACAATAGGGTGACCAGATAGCAAGTTTGAAAAATCGGGATGGGGTTGAGGGGTCAAAGGTGTCTATATAAGAAAAAGCCCCAAATATCAGGACTGTCCCTATAAAATCGGGACATCTGGTCATCCTACCTCAGGGATGCCCAAGATATGGGCAACAGCATAGGCATCGCCATACAGTACTGCTGCCATATACGGAGAGCTTCAAGGATCATTGAAAAAAGGTTGCAGCCATTGATGCATTTTGCCAATATAGACAAGGCTAATGCAGCTGACCCCTGTGCAGGGGCAAAAGGAAAAAATATACCATTGTCCAATGCATTATTCACAATACATAATTTGTTGTCTAGTTTCCAGTTTTAATCAGAGTTAAAGATGGAATATATTTTGACTACAGTGTCAGGGCTCACTTGTGGCTGGTCCTGTGTGGGTGTGCCAGATGGGGGAGAAAGCTTTGCTACTTCCTATTTTTCATGGAACAGTTTCTCTAATTTCTAAAAATTACACAACATATTTAATAATATAGTTTGCTATAGTATTTATTTGCTGCTATGTCTAACATAGACATTCTTAAATAATTAGTCACAATTCCTTGTTAGACACATACTCACTGAGTGTTATCATGGAATTGAAAAAAGGAAATTATTTGGGCAAAGTACAGTGTCTTCTTCTCCCATCTTGCACATCCACATAGGACCAGACACAACTGAGCCCTTATATTGTAGTCAAAATACATTCTATCTTTTGCTTTGATCAAAACTCAGACTGAGAACTAAGCAAATTATTTATTCTGAGTAATGTATTGGACAGTATTAGTCATAAATCTGAAACAACTCAGTCAATTGGACTGTTGCTCCTAAATCACTTAGATGCTTTTGAAAAATTCCTCCTTTTAACTGTTCAATGTTCATTATTAGTGGTGTGTAATTAGTCAGTAAAGTTACATGGCATTTTTTCTGATCCCCAGCTGGAAGACTAAAGCATTTTAAACAAGAGAATACCTCTCTTTGCATATAGGTGTTTGTATAAAGAACACACACTCTTCAAACATTTTTTAACAAAAAGCTCATTTGTGTGTGTGTTCATGGACAGTGAATAAAAGGAGGTATGAACGTGGTCAAAGCGAACAGCTGTTCAGAACTTGCACAAATGTTCGCAAATTCTGTTCAGCAGTATTCTTCCATCTCTGCTTGAAACATGTGGGTACTTTTCTTGCAAATATGGTCTGTAGTTGTGTGGCTTAGCAAAATAAAGACAGATGGCAATGGATTATCTCTAACACTTCATTAATTGCAGAGCAGCCATTACATACTTTTCTAATGAACTCACTATGTCTTTGCCCAACACAATTTCCTTTTCTCATTCACATGACACCACTTAGTGAGTAGTGACCTAATAAGAAATTGTGACTAATTAATTAAGAATGTCTATATCAGACATACCCCCTAATACATTAGCAAATTATATTATTGAATATGTTGTATAATTTTTAGGAATGGGAAAATGTGTTTGATGAAAAATAGGAAATAGTCTAGCAGCACCCAAACTTCAGATTGCTCATTAGGATTTGCTAATATGGACCCCTGCATGGATCCTAGGAGATCTTGCTTTCATGCTAGAAGGTCCTGATGCAGAATCAGGACATAAATCCCGAACAGAACCAAACCAGATCTTTTCAGTAGAGTTTAGGTGGGAAATGGTTTTCCCGACCTGCAAAAGCTTTTGAGATTTTGACATTTTGTTCAATTCTGAAAGAAGAAGTCAAGACCTGGAAATATTCACCAACCGAATAATATGTAAAAATAAATTGGATTGGTCAATCTAAATATTTTATTGGCATTTTAATCTTTTTATTTATTTATTTATTTTAACCATAAACTAAAATTTCAAAACAAAGTCATTATGAACCAAAAAATGAAACTTTTGTTTAGAAAATTTTAAGATGGGCTGTTAGACACCTATATATTTTTGAAAATCCCATTACGCCCTATTTGGGCCTTTAGATAGGTAGATAACTTCAAAAATCTGGCCCTTACACATGTAAAGCTCATTGAAAGTCAATAGAATTTAGTATGCTAATGTGCTGAAAGACCAGATTTTTAAACAGTAAATTCCATCAACAGTTGATGTTGCTCCTAAATTCCTAAATCCCTTTTGAAAATGAGATTTAAGATCCTGAATTAGTTAGCTGTTAGTAATGCTGAGTACAGCAACACCTGAATACCTTTACAAATCAGGGCCTTAGTCACTTTTGAAAATGGAACTTAAGGTTCTAACCACTGTGACACTTTTTTGAAAATTTTACCCCAAATCTGAAACTTGGGGCTTGTCCTGCAAATACATATTCAAATACGTGTCCTTGTGACAGTTCATGCCAGAAGTATTCATGTACTTCATCCAGATCCCCCGGAAGTCAATGGAGGGATTCCCAACTGACTTCAATAGACTTTGGATCAGGCCAACTTGAAATCTTTTTGATTTCTTTCCTTTTGTTTATAAAAGTTTCAGTCATCCAGTCATGGAACAGAAACAACAGCCGGTGACTTAGGTGACAAATCACATACAGCTGATAAGGAAAAATGAAAAGTCAAAATGAATAGTTCTGAGATTGCCCATAGGCTGAAATATGTTAGCATAAAATGTCCATCCAACAATTCTGAATAACAAACACATTTTAAAAAATGAAGTCTATGTGGGGATGATTGCAGACAGAGAAAAGGGCTATATTAATCAAATGCATAGACTGCTCAGTTTTGAAAGAGAGCAGTTAATATTAGCATTGTTTAAATATTCATTAAAATTATCATAATGTTGACTATTTTTTCTGTTTGAAAAAAATAATTAATTCATTTTGCCTTGTGAGCATACATCACAGGGATTTTGCAACACTGAAATTCACATTTTAATAGAGTTGTGAGAGCTTGGGAAACCTGCCTGGTAAATAGCTCACTTTTTATAACTAGAGTAATGAAAAAGGCTTTTACATCTAAAGAGAGGTTAATTGCAGTAACTGGAGACATTAAAACTGTGTGCTGGGTGGTGGGAGAAAAATAGGAAAGCCGAGACAAAACAGAAACAAAGATAAAAGATTAAATGAGAATAATAAGTAAAAGATAATGTAGGAGCAATATTGTAAGATGTTTCTTAATCGTAAGACTTTTTTACAATGTGAAATATCTCCTAATGAAAGTCCCGTTGCTTGAATCAGTTAAAACACTTAACAAAACATTGCAGAATACAATAAAAAATAACTGTTCATTGGCCCCCTGAGGAATGCAGTCCTTGGATTTTTAAGTGGGGGAATATCAAAAAAGAGTAGGAGTGGGTA
The DNA here is from genome assembly GCF_026122565.2 of Emydura macquarii macquarii. Lineage (NCBI taxonomy): Eukaryota > Metazoa > Chordata > Testudines > Chelidae > Emydura > Emydura macquarii. The sequence continues at coordinate 18,239,772 of NW_027131614.1, read as the reverse complement.
TTGTCTGTGTACATATCATTAGTGTGACCAATACTGGAATACTGTGACCAGTTCTGGTATCCACACTTTCAAAAAGATATTGAAAAATTGAAAAGGCTTCAGAAGAGAGCAACAAGAATTATTCAAATCCTGGAAAATATGTCTTATAGTTAAAGACTTAAGAAGCTCAATCTAATCTATTTAGTTTATCCAAGAGAAGGTTAAGTGTTAACTTGGTCATGGTCTGTAAGTACTAACATGGAAAAGAGAGAGCTGATTGTAGATTACTTTTTAATTTTGCAGAAAAAGACATCTTGTGATCCAAAGGTTAGATACTTTAGATAGACAAATTCAGAGTAGAAATAAGGTGCAATTTTTTAACATTGAGGGTAACAACCACTGGAACAACTTACCTAGGGAGATGGTGGATTCTCCATTGCCTGAAGTCTTTAAATCAAGGCTGAACATCTTTCTAAAAGATATGCTATATCTGAACAGAAGTTATGAGCTTGATGCAGAACTTGCTGGGTGTGGTTCTTTGACCTGTGTTATACAGGAGGTCACACTAGGTGAACATAATAGTCCATTCTTGCCTTAAAATTTATGAATTTATATATACACTAAAAGACCTTCATCTCCAATTTTAAAAAAATGTAAAATAATATTTGTGACACTGGCTGGATTAGGGGGACCATTTATGATATTATTTAACATCAATATGTGATAGGTCATGTCAGGTACCATTAGAAAGGTTATAATTTGCTAAGTATGATTATATTTTTTATGTGTATGTGTCATATTTGTATTGGAAGTTATAGATATGTTTGATGTATCTGTAGTCCATCTTGTGCAGTGTTTCTGGGCAACTCCCAGGCAGGATGACTGAAGCACTAGCTGCTTGATGGCCCATTAAGGGAACTCAAAGGTACAATAAGCCCAGGGAAAGAACACAGGGACTACACTTTATGAGTCACCTGGACTTACTCAGGTGACCCTGGACTCCATATTATTTCTGTAATTTTCCACAAGCAGCATGGCAAAGGCCATGGGACATAAAAGGCAGCTGCACCACATCCATTTTGTCTTCAGTCAGTCTTTAGTCTTCAGCCTTCACCTACCTCTGGATCAACTCATCTACAACTGAAGCTGTGAAACAAAGGACTGAGACCCAGCCAGGTACTGGATGTACACCAAAGGGTACTGGATGTACACCAAACTCCACAATTCTACCGGAAACCTGATACATACAAATGATTTAAAAGTCCATATATATCTGAAAGCTTTAATCATTTAACATCTCTGTTATAGTTTGTTTCTTTCCTTTTATAATAAACCTTTAGTTTTAGTAACTAAAGGATCAGCTGGCAGTGTGGTATTTTGGGTAAGATCCAAACTTATATTGATCTGGTAATGTGGCTGACCCTTTGGGGTCAGGAGAACCTTTTTGGTAAAGGGAATAGAGTTTTAAATAACTTATCTCTTTACTGGACCTAGTGGCTGATTGGGAGCCAGAGACTGAAATGCAGTAAAGGGGGCTGTGTATACTTTTATTTTAGCTTCTTGATAACCAGTGTGAGGAGTCAGAAACATTATTTGTAGCTGGTTGAGAAGTCTGAAGTGTCACCCACCAGTGCTGGGAGAATCTGCTCTCCTTTTGAAGCCTACCCTGACCTTGGCATTTTCAGGTGGTCTACCCTAGACACGGATGGGTCACAATATTGTGTCGGCTTTTATTATTTATTATGACAACTCTCAAAGGCCCCAGTCAGGACCAGGGCCCTGGTATATTGTACATTGCTTAATTATGTAGTAAAAAGGCAGACACTGTTGTAAAGAGTTTACAGTCTAACCTCCCCTGATACTGCAGTAAGAACTATGACTTCAGTAGGGCTCCGTGTGAGTACAGAAAACTGCCCACACAGGAAAAGCACCTAAGTAGGAAAAAAAAGCAACGGGTGCAATGCGCCTTGAATGAGGCAGAAGTCATATTGAGAAAAATATGTAAATATTGTCTGAGAAAGCTGACAGTTCACTTACTGCCTTCCCCACACCAGTTTCTTAATGATTTTGTACCTATCTCCAAGCTGCATAAGACCAGACCCCACTCAGGAAGAGTTTGTCCTTTGATTCCAGTGGGAGAACAATTGGGCTGTTAATTTGGTTGCAAGTGGAAATATATCATGGTATTAAAATGTCAAGGCTTCCATTCCTGCTGCAAGCTCATCAGCTTTATCATGCCTTTTCCCACAAGGTTTCTCATGTTGCTCTTTGTGTACTTGGAACAGTCTAACGCTGTACATGCACCAGTGTTCTCTATATCCATATTCAAAGCTCTTCTTAGAGATCACCAATTTCATAGAGTTTCTCATTACTTCTTAACTACCGTGTCTTCCCCAAATCTCTTGGCGCAATCCTCTGCTGTTTCTATTGCACATGTCTAGTCTACATTGTAATCTCCTCACAACAGAGAGTGGTCTAACTGTATTTTGTAAATATTAAATAACAAACGTAATAATGAATAATAGGTCTTGGAAGAGGGACATTAAGGATTTTTGTAGTAGAAAAGAACATTCTTATTTCTGTCGCAAGGTATCTCTGCTTTTCTGAAGTTGGAATTCAGTGCTTGAAAACATGCTGCTCTTTTGATGAAAAGAGGAGTTGCAAAGAAACTATGAGCAAGACTACACTATACTTTTCAAAGGAAAGTCTTTAAAAAAATCTTTTTACTACTGGATTTGTATGTAGGAAGGCTATGAGAAACATTAGTTTCTCCTTCTGTTCTTTTCCATTTAATGTTCAGTCAACATGGCAACATAGGAATTGCTGTGACTCATCTAGTCTAGTATTTTTTATCCAACAGTGGCCAGTACCAGGTGCTTCAGCAGAAAGAGTAAGAACAGATGTTGGGATAATCAGCTCCCACATTAGGTCTCATCCTGACCTCTAATAATTAAGATAATGGCTTAACCTCTGAAGCATGAGGTTTAATATCCATTCCACTAAGCATTTATCACTAATTATGGGGATTCTGTATCTCTTTGATATCCCTATAAATGTCCCAGCCCTTTTTTAATCTTGCTCAGTTTTGTCCTCAATGGTTTTCTGTGGCAGAGAGTTCCACAGTTTAATTACACATGTGAGAAAAAGTATTTTCTTTTATTAGGTTTGAATTTTCCACCTTCTGTTTTCATCGACTGTTCCCTTGTTCTTGTATTATGAGACATGGAGAACAGAAATTCCCAAATTACCTTCTCTATTCCACTAATTATTTTATATACTTTTATCATGTACCCTCTTATTCATCTCACTTCTAAGGTAAACCATCCCTATCTTTTCAGTCTCTCTTCATTAGAGAGTTTTGCATTTCCTTGATCATTGTCACTGCTCTTCATGGAATCCCCTTTAGTTCTCCAGTGTCCTTTTTGAGATGAGTTGACCAATACTTCTCACAGTATTTCAGCTGAGGCCATGCCATTGATTTATATAAAGGCATTATAATATACTTAGTATTAGTCACCATCCTATCCCTTATGCAATCTAATATAAAGTTGGCTTTTTTTTTAATCACAGCTACACGTTGTACAGAAGAGTGAATTATTTACAGTGATGTTCAGGAACCCTTTTTGGGTTGATACAGCTAATTTAGAACACTGTAAGGAGTTTGTTTTTCTCACCGATGTGCATTACTTTGCACTTAATTGAGTATTATTGAATATTATTAACATTGAGTATCATTTGACATCATGTTGTCCATGCACCTAGCTTGTTTAGATCTCTCTGAAGTTCTTCAGTTCTCTATTCCTAACTAATTGAAATAACTTTCTCTCATCTGCAAATGTTGTACCTCACTACTTACTCCTGTTTTCAGATCATTAATAAATATATTAAAAAAACAAAGGACGTAGTACAAAATCTCAAGGCACCCTACTATTAATCTTTTGCCAGGATGAAAATTGACCATTAAATTCTACATTTTGCTTTCTGTCTCTAGTCAATTTTTGATGCATGACAATACTTCACCTCTCACTCCATGACTACTAAACTTCTGTAGCCTTTGGTATGAAACCTTGTCAGAGAACTTTTGGAAGTCTAAATTTATGTCAACCAGTTCTCCTCTATCCACTGCTTTACTGGCACGTTCAAAACATTCTAAGACATTAGTGAGACAATTTCCCTTTGTAGCAACTATGCTGGTTAGACCTATAAGATCATGATCTTCCAGGTATTTTCCTAATCTGCTTTAATTTGTCATTTCAACCAGTTTGCCAGGTACAGATGCAAGGTTTACTGCTCTATAATTCTCCAAGTCATCCACAGAGTCTTTGGAACAACATTTGCTACCCTACAATCCTCTGAAAGAGTGCCTCTTTTTTAATAAGAGATTGTATACAGGTCCAGCCCTAGACCAAATGGGCAAAGAACATCTTCAGCTTCCCCCTCCCCTATTTGTTAAATTTTTGAATACCTTATTTTTTATTGCATTTGTAGCCTATTTCACAACTCTGAGGCATGATTTATATGCATGATTTATCCTGTCATATAAGACAATACATTTTCACCCTAGGATCTGTAAATCTGTATTTTATTTTCCCTTTCGTCGCTAACAACAAAAACAGCACCTCGAGCCCAGTGCCCCCTAAGCCTGGCACCCCAGGCATTTGCCTGACCCTAAATCCAGCCCTGATTGTATATGTTTGTTAGCAGCTCAGCTACTTGATAAACTCCTTCAGAATTCTTGGATGTACTATGCTGGCCTGGTGATTTATTGGTTTTTTTAATTATCAGTCTGCTTCAGCATCTCTTCTTCTGACACCTCAGCCTCTGAAATTGCCCCATCTTTCTTTGCAGAAAAAAGCAGGTCTGGGGTAGGATTTGATAAGATGCCAGGAACAACATAGCAAAAGCTTTATTACAAATCAATTATCTGAACTTTCTTCAGTTCTTATTAGGCATTTCTATTATATCAATGAAAAGTACTACATGGTGTTTTGTAAGGCCTGTGGTTTCTAGTCTAGAGACAGCTCTTAATTCCCTTTTACCTAGTGCTGACCTTTCATTTTAGCTACGTTCTGCAGTTTGCAGCAGCACTAGCATTTCCTGCACAACTTGACAAAATCTACTTTACATCGTTCCCAAGGAAAAGAGCTTATGGGATTCATGGTGGATTATTGTTCATGAAATCCTATTATCAAAGTAATGTTCCTCACTTTCCACAATAAATATTCACTTCCAAAAAAGTCCATGTCGTGCGGTGTACCAGCCATTTGCTGCTGTCTCCTGGACACCCCACCACCTTGGCACACCCTACCAGAAGGAGGAGTCCTTTTGAAGAAAAGTAGCACAGAGTTTAGTTCTCTAGGAGCTGCCTAGAAAGGCCACCCAGGAACAGTTGCAGGTGGAATCAATCAGTATTGGTCCTCAAATGGCTAGAGGGACTTGGAGTAGGTAAAAGCCAATTGGAGCCCAGCAGGCAAGATAAAAAGGGCTGGCTTTTTCTTCCAGGGGCCAGCACTGAGTGACACTGGGATGGTGAAGAAGGATCTCCCCCATCTTAACCCAAGAAGCATGGCTTGACGACTACACATTTTTGCTTGACTCAATGAAAGACTATTTTGTTTGTTTTGTGGAAAGTAAAGCCCAGGTGGGCCATCCTGAGCTGAATATCAATTTGACTTCTGTAAAACTAAGCAAGCTCACATCACGAGATGCTCATGAGATGTGACAATCCTATTCAGTTAGAGACAAAATTGGATTTTTCATTGATTATCATACTTAAGATAAGTATATACAAAGCAAATGGGTAGGTACTTGTAGTACTGTTTTACAGTGCTGGAGGGATGGGCAAAAAAGGTTCAGATAAAATAAACAATGACCCAAAGCTTTACCCAACTGATCAATACAAACAAAACATTTTTTTAGATTAATAACATTCAGCTACATTTTTATTATTATTTTTCATTTTGCATGCCTCGTCACTTATTGGTTTCAGTGAACACGGGTCTCAGAAGTGTAAAAATGGCATTAGAAAGACTACTTTCTCAAGATTGCAGGAAATGCAGGAAGTCTCATGGGAATTTCTGCTTTCTAGAGAGTCCCAGCCCAGTTCGGTTTTGAACAATTTCAGGTAAGTTTGCAAAATTTTGAACATATAGCCAAACCTAACCAGTGGCCCTTTTAAGGTTTGTCCATCACCACTGTGTAAGCAAATGCAGCAACCATTATGCACTGATTAGTACTTTCCACAGAGCTTTGGATGTTAGAATCTATTTCAGTGAGTGAAGGGGTATGAGGGATCTGGGGTTATCTCTGTCCTTCTGGAAGAGTGTCCTTAAGTTTGAACTGAATAGCCACCAGAAGTTTAGTTTAAGCATCTTTAATAGAGGAGCCCTTGACTAGTGTTCCACTGCTTTGCAGTATTATAATAAGGCATGAGCCTGGTGAAGAGACTTGAATGCACAACCTTTTCCAAATGTAAAACTCGTCAAATGAGCTTTACTAACTCAGTTTGTTTCCAGTGTTGTTGTAGCCATGTTGGTCCCAGGATGTTAGACAGACAAGTTAGTCCGATAAAAGATATTACCTTACCCACCTTTGTCTCTCTAATAATAACTTTACAACACTAGTTTAATATTACCATGAGAGCTGGGCAGGAAATTATTTTCTTATCTAAGGCAATTTTTTGAGATTTTGAAAAATGTTCCCCATCCCAAATAAGGATGAAAAGTCAAAACCTCAAATTTTTGTGAATTGACAATCAGGAAAAAACTAATTCAGGTCAATCAAAACATTTTAATCATTTTGAAATGTTCCATTTTAAATCAGATCTTTATTATTTTTTAATGTTTTATAAATTTTTATAATTATCTTAACATTCAAAAAAGAGTCATTTAGAATTGAAAAATTAAATTTTTTATTTTGAAAATGTCATAATGGGATATTTTAACAATTTTGAAACTTTTCCAACCTTTGAAAATGAGAAAGTAGTGGAAATGGACCCTTTCCTGCAAACAGCTTTGGTTTTGAAAAACTGGCATTTTCTAATGAAAAAACATTTAATCAAAAATTTCCTGATCAGCTACAATTATAATAGCTTTTGAATCATAGTAAAACAGGCCTATTAGCAGTTACATCTTCTAGAATATTGTTCTTCAGTATCAGACAGACCCATATTTTGTATCATGATAATTAAATGGGTTAAATCCCATCTACACATGCACATTTGCAACTTCAATTGACTTCAGCATCAATATATTTATCTTTGTCTAGGCAGAATTTGGCCTATGTATCGCTCTCTAGATTTGTGTTGCCTTGTGGAGATTTGCCAGGCAGATTAATACAAGGACTGAATGCTGCTATCCGTACAAATTAGTTCAGTTTCTATAACAGTAATTTTTTCCTATGTGACATTTGATTAAGCTTGTTAATTCATTCCCGTTGCCTTCTTCAAAGTCAAAAACCACTTCTCTAACGTCTGTCTTGAACTTATCTCTTATGTTCTATTCTCTTCCTGATAACAGTTGGTCACATAAGGTGATTGATCATTCATAAACAAAATGGTCATTCACTATAATGACTAAAAGAAAAAGACATTACTACTTAGTGTAAATTTAATGGGGTGTGCTTTTCCATGGAGTCTAGGTAAAAATGGAAAATGTCCTAGTTTCTCATTGCTGAATGTATAAGGACCCATTTATTGAAAGGAGGTCTGGAGTTCCCACCATTAATACTGAAGCATAATGCATTTGTACGTCATATTAAGAAATCACTTGCTAACCAGAAGGTTGGAAGGTTTTACATTGTTAATCTAGTTGATCTGGGAATAGTATTTATGTATCTTTTTCATTTATTATCTGTAACAAATACCTGGAGATTATTGCTACCAAGGAGTTAAAAAGGGATACTCAACTTCTTAGATGTTCAAACTTGTTGTGTAATAAATATTGCAAAAATAACTTGGCTTAATAAGTGAGAGTAAAATCTATTTATTAAAACAATGTGCTTATTTCTTCTATTTTGATTTATTACAATAAAAAGTGCCCATACTCAGGCTCTGAATGCCTTGCCATCCATATTAAATTATATAACTAAATATAAATTCAATAATTTTACCCCTTCTCCCAAACAGCAGCTCTAAATCCAAATCACAGTACCCCAACATATTTTCCAGTGACGCAGTCTCCCCTAACTTTCTTCAAAGGCCAGGAAAAGCAAATGGGTCCTACAGCATGTTCTGAATATCAGCAAAGCAGCGCTCTGGGCCCTGCAGAAGACTGCCTTGCTGGCCATCCACTTTCTATTATATCAAGAGGGATATAGTATAAGCCACTGTGTTCTATCAAGAGGGACATAGCCTGGGTACCTCCACTGACTGTAGCCATGTCAATGTGTTATGAGGAGAGATGTGATCTGTCAGGCAGGCCAGGCCAGGGCCCTTAATATAATAGCAATAATTAATAATACCTAGCTCTTGTATGGCATTTTTCATCAGTAGATCTGAAAGCACTTTTCTAAGCATCTCATAATTTCAGTATCATGATCCCCATTTTACAGATAGGGAAGCTGAGCTACAAGGAGGTGAACCTATTTAGAGCTTAATAAGTTAAACTGCACACCATTTGTGATGTTAACTATATTACCACATGTAAGACAAAAAAAAAAAAAAAAGACCTGTCCAAAACACATAAACAGTATCTTCAATAAAAGCTTTTTTTAATACCTGATGATAAAATGTAACCTTATAGTCATCCTCAGTGCAAAAATGCAAGACAATCTAATCCCAACCCCTATTTGTCCAAGTCCATTCTCCATTTATTTTTGGTGAGAGGGAAGTTTCAAGGGCAGGTGCTATGAGAAAAGTTGGTCACACAGGCATTTTCATTTTTTAAAATCAGCATTGTTTTTTCATGGTATAAGCCAGATAGTCAGCCACCACAAATATAGAAGCATGATGGTAAGAAAATAAAACATTCTATAACTGCGTCAATAACTGTAGAATTAACTATGGGCTTCTATTTTGCTTTACAGAGATGATAGCATATACAGTGTGAGCCCAATCCTGACAGTGTTGAATACCTCCTGAAAGTCTGCTGAGCAACCGCATTTCCCAATGACTTCATCCCAAAGGTGGGACTATGGTTGGGGCAAGTGCACACACATATCAGCCAGTGGAACAGGGGATGCTGCACCCTACTAAAGGAACTGGTGGGAAGTCAGTGGGAATTGAGGCTGCTCAGCAATCCAGACCCAGTGCTCATATACACAACATCTACATAACACAAAGGATAGCAATTCAGACCTCAAAGAATTCTTGTTATAGGTCAACAAGAGAAAAGGGGGTTATACTGGATAAAAATGGATTTCCCAAAGCTAACATAAAATTCAATAATATTTCTCAATTGTTCACAAAAGACAGAAACTTCAGTCATGATAAATTATTTCTGAGTATTTATGAGCATTTCCACTGCTCTGAGGAAAGAGGGGAAGCAGAGTCAGGATTAGAAAAACAGTAAAGGAACTGCATGTATTAACAGAATTCACTTTAGCTTTGGCTAAATGTATCCATTGCCTTTCGCTACTTGTATCTGCCCTGGCACTTATTCCTAAAGGATGTCATTCACCCCTGCAAACCACCCACAAAAAAGCCCATGCAACACTATATGAAGTAGTTGATGTAGGATTTAAGTAGTGCATATGCCTTGTGCAGGTCCTTTGCTCAGGGATCTGTTTCACCCAAAGGGAAGACCTGGACTGTCTGAAGAGGAACAATCCCTCCTGGAGCATCCAGGGTCACAGGGAAACTGTGGAAGCTGCACCACCCTTTAGGATGGTGCACCATGCTCTCCACATGAAGCCAGACAACTATGCTGGCCACTGAATGGGGTGTGCGGAAGAACCATGGCACCACTTTTTTGATTGACTTGTATCCCAGGGGTGCTAAGAAGGAGTAGTCTCTGCCCTTCTAAGTGGGGCAGTTCCTTGTATTTGTCTCCTGCTGAAAACTTAAGGAGCAGACAGAATTTCAGCCAACATGATCAAATTAAGTTAATGATGAGGCTTGGGAAAATCATCAGTGAAGCTGTAAGTCCAAGGACCAGATCACATTTTTATATAAAATAAACAATAATTCATAATTAGTGATTTCTTGTTGGAGGGGAGAATCTCAGTCTGATTTATCCTAGATGGAGCACTCTTAATCTGATGTCTAGTTCTGTTCTTCTCATATTAGGCCAATATTAAAGCCAATAAAATACATGTTTTCTAAACTTCGGGACACAGTGGTGTTAACTAAAGCTTGTGCTCCGTACGTAAACTTAAAAATTAATCTAGAAGGTTCTTTAATTATTAGACTGTGCAATCTTCTGATTTCTTGATACAAGTGTCTACACTAATCTCATAGACTATAAATTGCTGTTCACATTTGTTTTCTTTAGGGTCCAAAAAAAAAATGGTAACGATGTATAGAACCTCATGCAAGATTGCAAAATTACATGGAATTTGTCCCTGAAGAGTCACATGTTTAAACAGAACTGACTTTATCGTTAATTTAAACATCTTTCCCATCAGCTAATCAATTTTTAGACTTCCAAATTATGGCCACTTGTCCTCAATTAATCTAATAATCTGCATCAATTCTGAGAAAAGTCAGTGAATTAAGCATATGATTCTTTCCTGCTATTATTTTAACTGTCAAATTCAAAAGAACACAGATTAAAAGATATCAAGACTCTCCTCTCATTTAATACAAAATTAGACTATTGTAGCTCCTTAGGCTATCTTGCACCATAGTATTTACTCCAGTTTTGTGTAATTCCAGTACAGTTAAAAAGCCATAAAACTGGAGTAACACAGGGTGAATCAGAATAAGGCCCATTGACTTCAGGGGGGTTACTCCAGATTTATACCAGATTAAATGAGATCAGAATCAGGCCTATTCAGTTACTGCATATGACTGCCTCAGGTAATGGCTTCCTAGCCCACTCCCTGCTGCCAAGAGCTGCCTCAGAAAACCTGAACAAAAGCAGGAAGTCAAAATTAAAGTTATAATATCCAAAGATAGATGGTGATTTCTGAAAAAATGAAAGCAGTGTTCTTGGTCCTGCAGGGCTGAAAAGACTGGAGTGAAGAGTGAGTGAGGAGTTGGTAACCACGGTAACAAGACTAATGCAGGCTTCTTTGCTTGAAGAAATTAAATGTCTCCAAACTATTAGGAATTCCTCTGTAACAGAAATAGAAGAAGAACTGGCAAAAGAGAGGTCAGGTTGAAGCCTAGGGTGACCAGATGTCCTGATTTTATAGGGAAAATCCCAATATTTGGGGCTTTGTCTTACATAGACATCTAATACCCACCCACCCCCATCACACTTGCTGTCTGGTCATCCTACTGTGTCCTGGGCTGTCAGACATGGATGAAAAAGTGAAGATTTTGGAAGATATTGTGACTTAGTTAGAAAGCTGTAGCAAATCCCAGAAGAATCTAGTAAAAGAGGCAAAAGCTGGAGAAGAGAAGTCAGCCTCTGAATTGTGGGTCTGAAAAAATATGCTAAGGAAGAAGGAAGTAATTAAACCCCTTATTAATCAAGATATATAAGCATAAGAAGTCAGTTGGTGACACTCATGTGTGTAAAGTAAACACATGCTTAAGTACCTTGCTGAACTGAGGTCTCAGTTGGTAGAAAATTAGGACAGCAGATTTTTAAAGCTGCAAGTGGTATGGCCTCATAGAATACCATTTTGTCTATAACTGCAACAGCCTCACACCACTTATGTTTAGGAATTTTAAAAAACTCCAAAGTGTTTTAAGACATTAATACAGTGATGAGCACCATAGAAATGCCTATAAGTAAATTAAAATTCAGATACTCAAGAAACACATACTCATGCTTCTCTTTACCTGATCTGGACAAAAAATCATTATCACAACAGACCCAGAGAAAGATATTCCAAAATAGGAACCTAAAGTTAGGTTCCTAAATCCATATCTAGGTTTCTATGTAAGTGATCTGATTTTCAAAAGCACTGAGCACCCATCAGGTCAAGGGAATTTGAAGTTAAACACATACATAAGTGCTTTGCTGTATCACAGCCTGCATCTTGCAAAACTGACCCTTTGGTGTTCAGATGTTAGATTCTAACATGGCTCTTCTAATAAGAAAATTCATTATTTATTTCAAGATTATTTGTTGTGCAATATTTAAATCTAGTTATGGGCTCCCTGAGAAAAATTCTAAGCTTAAACTTAGTAGTTCAATGTCCTGTTTGGCACAAGTTTCTTCTCCTTTTCTGTAGCACAGAACAGCCTCTGAGAAATTGTTGGGTCATAATCAAAACTAGATTGAATTAGAATTCATGCACACAATGCCTCTTTATCTGTTTTCTTTAACATTGATCAACAGAAATGATCCCTGGAACTTAAACCCATACTTGAAAACTACAGTTGATGCTTTAGAAGGTATAAATAAATTGAAATCCCCAGAAATTCAGAGAGATGAATACACTGGTGCCTGGAAAACCTGTATATACCTACATATATAATACATAGCAGAAAATAACTGGAAAGGTGAAACTGGATAGATGCGGGGATCCAATAAGTGGAACTTCTTGGAGGGAAAGGATGATTGAGTGGTGTAGGAAGGCGCTGTGGCCTTCCTCGGAGTCTGGACCTGAGGAAGGGCTGCAGCAGCCTGGCTGGACTGAAGCAGGCCCAGCGGACAAGTCTGCCCGGCAACCAAAAGGCTGGGCAGTGATAGGACCGCCCAGCCAGCCCAATCAGTGACAGCAGGGCGGAGCCCCTACAGGAAGGGGCAGTATAAAAGGCAGGCCCCAGAGCTCAGTCTGGGAGAGACTGCTGCTGGAGGCAGATGTGCTGCCCTGCCAACTGAGGCCTAGGAAGCTTGCCTCCTAGAGCAGAGACTCTAACCATCCCCGGACCGACCCGGGCCTGGAGACTGGGTAGGACCTTCATGTAGCTGGACCAGGCCACCCGTCCAGAGGGACTGGACCGAGCTACCAGAACCCCAGGACTGGACTGAGCCCCCTGAGCAACCCAGGTGGAAGATACCCCCTGAGGCCGGATGGGACCTGGAGGATCTGCCAGATACAAAGCCCCCAGAGACAGGACAGGACCTGGAGGAGCTGCCTGAGGCCAAGCCATCCCCCTAGCCCTGTGACCTAGAGGAGCTGCCCCTTGCAGAGGAGCTCCCTGCTTTGCCACCGCTGGATGAGGAGAGACTGGTGGGCCTACCCCGGACCAATCACCTCAGTGACCCCGAGGACCCTGATGAGCCAGGTACCTGGCTATACGGGAGGAATTAGCCCAGGGACAGCCATAGTCAGTGGCTGGGACAGGGGCAACCCCCATTGGCGTGTTGCAGCAGGAACCCTGCCGACTGAATGGCAATGTCTTTGCCACTACTAGGGCCCTGGGCTGGGATGCAGTGGAGATGGGTGGGCCTGTGTCCCCCTTCCCTAGCCATCCTGGGAGAGCATCCTCCTCCCTACCACTCCAGAGAGCGGACCCACTGCTCGCCCGCCCTGCCTGAGTGCCGGGGCGATAGACTGCTTGCTCGCCCGCCCTGCCTGAGTGCCGGGGCGATAGACTGCTTGCTCGCCCACCCTGCCTGAGTGCCGGGGCGATAGACTGCTTGCTCGCCCACCCTGCCTGAGTGCCGGGGCGATAGACTGCTTGCTCGCCCACCCTGCCTGAGTGCCGGGGCGATAGACTGCTTGCTCGCCCGCCCTGCCTGAGGGCTGGACTATGACTCATCCGAGGACGCTATTCCCCCATTTAGGAAGGCGCTGTGGCCTTCCGCGGAGTCTGGACCTGAGGAAGGGCCGCAGCGACCAGGCCAGATTGGATGGCCATCCAACACATGGCTAAAACCCAAGATAGTAAGTCAAACTAGTTGTGTTCTATTCATGGCTCTGCCATGAGCTTCTTGTGTAAGTATGAGCAAGTCACTGAACAGCCCTGTGCCTTAGTTTTCCCATCTGTGAAACCAGGAAGATGATACTTTATGACATCATGAAGTTGTGAGGCTTAATTCATTAATGTCTGAGATCCTTAGATGGAAGGTATTGTAAAAGAGCAAATTATAATTTCTATATTTAAGGAAATGATTCTCTCCCTTGTAAAACTAAAAATCATTGTGTATGTAGGTTTAGCCTCATAATTTTCCAGCTCCATTCAGTCCTTTTGAATCATCTGTGAACAAAGGGACACATGGTAATTTGATTGTACATTATTTGTGCTATTATTAATGTTATAGTAACATTTATATGTACTTTGGAAAGAACATAACACATTTTTATTACACAAGTACTTTATTTGTATTGAATGCTTTTATATTTATGCATGCACTTTATTGCAGTGGAAATGTGTATTTATTACGATAAGTAAAAAAAAATATCAATTTAAAAAATGTGATGTTACACAAATGTTGTAGTCTAAATGAACAAGGCAGGGCAGGGCATTTTTATTGTCTAGATATGTTGACATATTTAGGTGTCAATATAAGGAGACTATACTGGTAATAAAAATTTTATTGTCTAAAGACCTCCATAGAAGCCAGCAGACTAATGTCTTAGTAAAAAACAAACAAAACCCGCAACCTCTATTATATTCAGCATCTTGCAAAAGGTAAGTTTCTTTATATGATATCTTTTATGCCCTGAATGCTTAACAAATTTAATAAACCAGTAAACTTCTTTAAGGCCCCAATCCATCAAAATAATTAATTATATGCTTAACTTTAACACAAGTAATCATGTTAATGTCAGTGGGACTACTTTGCTGGGTCAGGGCCTTAAGAAAGTTGACTACATTTGCTGCAAGAGGGAGTTAAAAGCTCCATGACTGTGCATTGGTTCTGCTGTGGACACTGCAGCATAGATAATATCATGTATGTCGTTTTAGTGGTATTAAAACAATAGGGGAACAATGATTTAGTTTGTTTGTTCTGCAGCATACACAGTAGAGTAATTAAAATGATATTTGATTAATAACCTCCCTTTCCCCACTCATATATATCATAATCATATCATATATCATATATCAATATACCACTAAACATATCAGACAAAACTCAGAGACATGGCTCTGTCCATTATAAATATTTTGGTAATTATTTTTCTTAATAAACATTGAGCTATTTAGTTATCAGGCACCAATCACTGTAGTATGTAGGCTGAAGTATTTATACAGTATCATGACGAAGGAAGGGGCAGGTCCAGCTACTACTTGCATTTCCCATGGGGGCCAAACTCTCCAGGAATGAGCTGCCTGCTTGCAGATGGAGAATCTTGTTCTGCAGGCCCAATTAGTGAAGGGCACGGACAAAGTGCTGGCCCTACTGGCTCAGTCACAGAACCACTCCCTGCATCTGAAGTACAAATCCTCTGAGAGGAACTTGTGCATTCATAAGGAGAGGCAGCTGCCTTACGAGTTTGGGCACTGCATCCCTCTCCTGACCGGGACCCCACAGTGCTGCTATGCGAGCAGTTTGATGGGGACCACCAGAAACATTGTTTTCCTAAACCAGCATCATCCTGTTACATCCTCAAACCTACCCAACGGGCCAAGCAAAGGAGAGGGCTAGTGATTAGCCTGCTCACAGAAGAAGCACTACATTGGGCCTCCACTCTGTTAGAAGGAAACAGCTTGGCACTCTCCAATTGGGACAACCACCTGCAAGAATTCTTAGCCATCTCTGATGACCCAAACCATGTCTGCTCAGGAGAAGTTGTCCTCTGGAAGCTTAAACAAAGGCAAGGACCAGCCACTTCATAGGCTGCACATTTCCAACAGATGATGGCTGATGTCAAGTGGAACGAGGCAGCTGTGGGAGGAGGAGAGAAAAGGAGGCGCAACTCCATCAAGCCCACCGCCTGTGCCCAGGCCAATGGAACCAAACCCTGAATCAGTGCAAGTGGATCAGGATCACAAACATCTGACCTCAGAAGAAAAGAATGCATCTGCAACTTCATCTCTGTTTCTACTACAGAACACTACTTCAGGACACGCACTTTCCTCCTGTACATCCAGACCAAAATCAGGAAAAAGACCATCTCAGGTCTAGTAGGGGGCATTGCCTGGACATCTACAGGTCACCAAGATCTAAGCTAGTTCCCCCCGCCTTTGAAAAGAACCCAACGAAAACCTCTCAGGACCTCCCCACGCTTACAGATACCACTGAAGTTACATGTCCTAAGGGGTTCAAGGTTGATTCCCCTACAGTCAGCCATGATGGACTCCAGCACTGCTGACAATTTTACAAATGCAAAAGTGACTCAGACCCTACAAATTTCCGTAAAGCCCAAGCCTTCACCAGATCTGGTAGAAACAACTCATAAGCCAGACCTGTCATTCGGTCCAATAATAATTCAGGAAACTTCTCTTCAAGGCCACAGTGGGAGAGCACTGCGAGTTACTACACTTTAATGTGATCCACTCTCTGCACTTCCCAATAATACTTGGCATGCTGTGGTTGGAGCAGCACAACCCACAAATCTAATGTAGGAGGAAGAATGTTGACTTTTCTTCCAATTACTGACAGAAAGTCTGTCTGCAACCCCCGTGTGAGCCAATCTTTTTCCTCAGGAAGGGACATTACCACCTAAGGGGACACCCTGGGCAGTGTGGGCCAGCCAGAAAGAAAGCATCTTAAGCCCAGAACATCATGTACCAGGAGCACACTGATTTTTTTAAGAAAAAAAATGAGCACATCCTGCCCTCACACTGGGACTGATTGTCTCATGGACTTGCAGCCCCAAGTGAACACCCCATATGGATGAATATACATCATGTCCGAACCAGAACTGGAAGCACTATATCCAAGAAAATTTTGAGACAGGCTTCATCTGCCAATCTAGCTCCCCAGCAGGGACCTCAGTCCTTTTTGTATTGGAAAAGGACAGGTCACTATGCATTTGCATGGACTATTGAGCCTTAAATCAGGTTGCAGTCTGCAGTTGGCATCTTCGGACTCTTATTCTGGAATTGCTAGATCATGTGCAAATGACCAGGAACTTCACAAATTTAGACTTTCGAGACGCTTACAACTGAGCGTATATAAGAGCTGGTGATGAGTGGAAAACTACCTTTCATACCCACTTAGGGCACTTGAATACCTAGTATTGTCATTTGGTTCCATTAATGCCCCCACAACTTTCCAACACTTTGTGAATGATCAATATGTCATCATTTATCTCAACGGTATTCTAGTATTTTCAGAAAACCAAAAACACTGTTGTCGCATCCCATCTATTCTAGAATGCCTGCAAAAGAATGAATTGTATGCCAAATTTGAAGTGCTTCTTTGATCAGTTTTCCACCAAATTTTTAGGCTTTATCATTTCCACAGAGGGCATTCAGATCGATTCCCCAAATGATAGTAGCAACCTCTGACTGGGCAGCTCCACAGAATCCCTATGAATTACAATGCTTCCTGGCCTTTGCCAATTTTTACTGGTGGATTATCACCTACTTCTCAGGAAAAATCTCTCCCCTGACTTTGCTCCTATGCAACACCATCTGGTTCACTTGGTCATCTGAAGTCCAGCATGCCTTCACCCAGCTCAAATCTGCCTTCACAGTGGACCCCATCCTGGTGCATCCTGACCCAATATGCTCATTCATGGTGGAGGCCGACCCATCTAACATGACCCTTGGGGCAATACTCACAGAAGCTCGGATCCCAGCAAGTCTTGCACCCCTCTGCATTTTACTCCTGCAAGCTTGGCCCAGCAGAAAGAAACTATAAAATACTCAATAAGGAGCTGCTCGTAATTAAAAGTGTATTCGAGGAGGAGTGCCACCACCTTGAGGGGGCTTGGCACCCTGTACAGGTCTTCACAGACCATAAGAACTTTGAGTATCTCCACAAGGCCCAGAAATAAAACCAAAAGCAGCTTCAGTGAGCCCTGTTTTTCTCTTGGTCAAGTTCATCATCATCATCATCTATTGACCTGGGTCCGATAATGGGAAGGCTGACACCTTATTGTGAAAAGGACAGTACTAGTAGGAGGGCAAGAAACCAAGTGTTTACCCATCATTCCTCCTTAAACCCAGTAATTTCCTCAATTCAGTAATTCACCAAGATCTGATCTCCCTTATTCGATCCACCTCAAAGGAGGACCCTTTTGCCCAGGAACCACTTCCTGAGTACTCAAGGACCTGGATGCACCACTCCAAACTCAGTGGAGTAACGTATTTCAATTGGCACATGTACATCCATTCAGGGGGCCACCATGTCAAGGTACTACATCTTTGTGACAACACCCCACTGGCAGGACACTCCTTGCTTCTACACTCCTGGATCCCAGACACCGGGCCTGCAACCCTAGTCTGGCTCCCGATGCTGGTCTTGGTTTACAGTCTTCGACTTAGGACCATTACTGACCCCAATGCAAGACCCTGGCCCAGCCTGACCCCTCATGTCACCTCATGCTCTCAATTTGGCAATGGACTTTGACTTTGCAGTTTTGACCTGGCCTGACCATGGACTGATCTTCAACCCTCCAGCCCAAACACTGAGCAGGTCGCTCCGTGCCCACATTATGGCCCTGTCAGTTTATATGTATACATTTCTTTTTTTAATCACTGCTCAGAGGAATGGAGGCTGTAACACTTATTTTTGGACTCTTTCATTCTTGTGTATCTTTTTAGATAGCACAGTAATAGGCTGGCTGGTTAAGCTGGCAGTATGGCTACTCTGTGCTGCTAGAGAGGTTCAAGAGACAGTTGCAGATCCCAAGGCTTTTCAAAAATAAACCAGGGCCAGTCTGATTTTCTAGTTGCAAAAGGAGACACCGGTCTGTAAGTACTTTACTGTGGAAAGGGTGGTAAGAGATAGGGTCTAAATTCATTTTAGAGAATTGAAGCTAGCACACTCAGCTCGTTGAGAAAGAGGGAAGTCCTTTATGTTGTTTTTATCAGTAGCCTCTGAAAGTGGTGACGTCGTGAAAAGGCACTGACAGAATCTGGAAAGAGCTTTATCTACTCTCTTCTCGGTTAAAGGAAAGGTCAGCCTGATGGGGGACCCTCAAGAGAGGAGAGACACAGAAGCGGAAGCAGTGTGATTCTCAGTGGTCCAAGAGATTTCAGAGGTTATGTCCACACTGTGATTCTTACTCATTATATCTCAGGTCAAAATGTTGGTGCTCTGAATCTTATCGAAATTCTTCTTGGAATTAAGCATAAATGTGTCAATCACTGTATATGGGTAGGCAGTGTGTTTTATTTCTAATTAACTTTATTCCTTACTGGAAACCCAGTGAGCAGAACTTTAAAGGCTTTTTTTAAAGAAGAAAATAAAAGCTCACCTTATTTCACTGGAAATTACATAAAAGCTATACTATATTAACCATCAGTGTAGTAAACTATATAATTTCTGACCCATTAGATCAAATGAGATGGATTTATTAGCAAGAAAAACTTTTAACACAAAACATAGCCCTAAGATATATTAAAAATTCAATGAAATTTCCTCTTTGCTGGGTATGTGGTATTTCAAGCATTTTCAGATTTAGTAGTTTTTTTATGAACCACTTCAACTCAAGTGGAGATAGTTCCCATCAGTCTTCATTAATCAGCTAATTAGTGGTATATACTATACAAAATGCCTAAAACTTAATACTAAAAATATGGATTATTTAAAGTCTGCAAATCTTCTTATGTCACCAATAGCACAAAATACTTTGAAGTTTAAAAACTCTCCAAATGTCAAGATTACCATATGGCTGTAATGTTGGGGGAATACCCAGAGGGAATTGATGCTTTCATATTAAGTTTTATGATGCCTAGAAGGATAACTGTTTACACTATAAACTCTTTTTGAACAGTTCCAATTTCTACCATAGACTCAGGACAGCAATGCAGGGCAAAGTAGCTCTTCCCATAGAGGGATTGTGACAGGAACATTCTATATTACCAGCAAAAACACATTTGAGGTTTCATATGTTTTATGTTTATCACAAAACAGTGGATAAAGAAATAACTAAAAACCCAAAAGTTTATTTTACCAATGTAAGACTGTTTTCTTCCCATCAGAGTACCCATAAAATGGAGCAACCTAACACTTTGTTCCATTATAACTAAGGGTTGCTACTTCCACATTAGGAGGCATTTTCCATAACAAAATGTACTTTTGCTATTTGCATTATTCTTATTAACTTGTTTACACTATTCCTGCCTTGAACCACTCCTGAACCAAGGAACTTGCCCTGTGTTAGTTTTCAAAACTGCTTTGGAGTCAGAATGGAGCATATGTCTTCTACATGTTTGGCTATCCAGACAGAAAAAGTGATGTGGAAAATATTATGGATATCTCTGAGTGGTCATGTGAGGGCAAGAGAAGCAAGAAATACACTGGTCTCTTTTGAATCAAGGGAAATTTTGCCACTGACTTCAATGGAGCCAGGATTTCACCCTTACTATCTAAACCAAAGAAGATAGCACAGGCAAAATGAAATATATTACTATCACTAGTAACAGTAATAAAAAGAGACAATCAAAACTAAATGAAATATTAAGAATGTCAATAGCTAAAAATATCAGATAAGGGCATATCCATACTTTATAAGTGTATGTATCATTTCGATTTGGCTGATAAATATTCTTTGAAAAAACTGTTAACAATGACTGTTTTTACCTGTTTTCTGACTTGCTAGGTTGATGTTTATAATGGATAACTGCATTTATTGATAACTAGTTCTGGAACCAAACTGTGTAGCTCAGTCCCACCTTTACTCAAAATAATTTGTAAAAAAGATAGATATTTCTGGCCAGTTTCCATCTCTAATCCACCAATAGCAGTACTGGAATACTAACTCCTTTTCACCTAGGAAAAGGAATTATCAGAGTTTCAACAAATCTTTTGGGTGTGCTTATTATGCATTTTAATACTATATGATTTAGGCTTCTCAAAACTCCACAGGGGACTAACTGCAGTACACTTGACAGTCTTGCTGAGTTTTCCTGGATGGTGTATTTTCATTTACTCCAGAGAAAGAAAATGAGTGTTGCTGCAAGCCAAACTCCAATATTTTTTAAGAAAGACAAAAGAATATGTTCTGTGCATCAGCCTCTTGTATTTGTTACTTTTGTTCAAAATCATGGGTGTAAATTGTTGGGGGATGGGGCGTCGTTACCCCAAACTGCAAGCATCGGACCAGTGAAGAATTTGCCCCCACTCATGGCCCTGTTGGCCTAACTGGAGCTTCTCCCCCCCGGCCAAATATAGAATTCAAATTACACCTATGTTCAAAACCCAACTGGTTTAAGCAGGATTGTGGCCTTTTATAGGAATGTACATTATTCATGCTAATAAACTTTGCAGTTACAGCGCTCACATAAGTGAATCCCTCAAGAGATCTGAGTTTTTTATAAATGTTAATAAGATTTGCCATTTTTTTATGCTAAAGAACAGCTGTTTCATCTGGGGGCATTTATCATAATCATAAAGAGTTGGAGTTGCTGAGCCCAAGGGGATAAAATGTAGTGAAAAGTATATTCTGCAATATTGGAAATGTGTATTAGAACAAAATAGTAAAGATTTATTACTGAATCATGAGGATTAGCAATACAGTTTTGTCACTTTCTTTTATGAATAAATCATATTAATAACACCTTTGTAAAACACAGAAAGGTACAGCATAATATTCTAAGTCACATAATAAATCAGAAACGTTTGGAAAAAATTTAAAATCTTTTTATTAAGAACGTCCAGATAAATGCATCCTTCATAATTATTTTAGAGATCTATGAAGAAGCTTACCCTGGTGCAGCCGTGTATCTAATTAATGCTTTTTGTAGCTCTTGAATTTCTGCTTACTTTAAAAATCTGTAGTATTAACAGGAAAAAAATCTAATAGTATTCTGTTTAGATTTTTTTTAATTAATTAAAAATACATACCCTTGTCCACAATAAAGGAAAACACTTAAGCATATGATTAAGTCCATTCTTATAAGCATGTACTTAAAGTTTAGTATGTTTTTAAGCACCCTTCCTGAATAGGGATGCCTTTCTGAATTGGGGTGCTGTATAGTATCTAGAATAAATATTTGTATAAACAGGAAATATGTATGTAAGTAAAGTCCTGTGTGCGATTTGGTGAAAATATGCTAGCATACATTATACCATGGTTTTTCCTCTAGCCATGGATTCTATTAATGCTATTATAGCTGTGTATACAACATTCCTTCATCCCCTGTGCTCCTCCAATACCCACAAAATCATTCATATCAAAGCATAAAAACTTGCCAGAGTCAATGGAATTTTGGGTGAACAAGAAAAATAGAATCTGTCCCAATATATGGTAACTTTAATAAAACACCTCCCACTTAGAAAAGTGGAAATCAGATATCTCATTCTTTTTCATGAGCAATTCCTTGAACTACACAGAGCAAGAATAAGTTAACATTCTTCCTCTTTCAGTTCCAGGCTTTCTTCTATAACACTTTTTGGACACTGTAAGGTTTTTCATTCAAGACAGCTTATTAATTACAATCAGGGATCCTAGAAATCTGTTTGCCACAGAAAAACTGGAATATGCATTTTTACAAAGAATCTTTAGTTTTTACATTTTGTGACCAAATAAAAACATATACATTAGAACCCTGTTTATGTGGGGCTCCATTATCTGCCTCTCCGTATTAACCGAACTGGGGCTGACAGCATGAGCCGTGTTGTGCAGGACTGACAGCCCGAGCCCTGCCATCTGGGGCTGAAGATCTCTGGATTATCCAAATTTTTGATTATTCGACCTGGTCCCAGTCTGTTAGATTAGATAAACAGGGTTCCACTGTATCAATAAAACATTGTGTTCAACTGATACCTATAGACATTGTGGCAAGAGAAACTAACGTCTAGCAATTCATTTTAATCATGGAAAAACGTGGATTTTTATGGGTTTTTTTATTGGAGAATTTTGGGGGTTTTATCATGGAAAACTAGAATCCCTGATTATAGTATAATTAAAATCTGAGGATTTTATTAGAAGAATACTGAGTATCTACCAAGTAACTACATATAACCTCTATTCTGATGTGAAACCAAACACCTTTACTTTTATGCCTCCTTGATCTTCATAATATATCTTCATAATATAAAAGTGATCATGAACAGTGGATTACTTATTAGTCAATCTTTTATACAATAATAATACTTTGTACTTATACTGCATATCACCTTCCATGCAAGGACCTCATAGTGACTTACAAACATTACTAAATTAAGCCCTGCATTAAGACCTGTGAATTAATGTAATATTTATTATGCTTATTATAAATATTGGGAACAGCAGCACAGAGAAGTTAAGGCCAAAATTTTTTAAAGCGGTCACTAAATTTGGGTGCCTCACTTTTTGAGTGCTCACCTTGAGAACACTAGAATCTGATTTTGAAAGGTGCTTAGCAACTGTACCTCCCATTGACTTGAAGTGAAGCTGTAAGTGGTCAGTACCTCTGAGAACCAAGCCTTAGATATTGCAAATTGGACACCCCAAATTCAGGGCCACTTCTGGAAATTTACTTATGGGGATATTCCCATGGTTTCAGAACAAGTCTGCAGTGGAGCCAGGAATAGAATATAGTTTGCCTGACTCTCAGTTCTCTGATTTAACATTAATCATCCTTCTCTCAATTATTTGCCTCCTAAGTGGGCTGCAGATGAACAGAGAAGCCTTTCTATTATTTACAATAATGTCAAACATGGTGGCTCAGATATTTCTCATCTTGCTTTACTGTTCAGTCCACACATATTGAAAGTGTGGGTTAACTAATCTAAAGAATCTTATCACACAACAAGTTTTCCTAAAAACTCCTGTTTAAATATAATACTGTATCACATAACCACAGAGGAGCTGGTATTGTCTCAGTGCATTAACTTATTCATATGAGATGTGTCCCATCTCTCTGCCTTCTGGTTTTCTAAAGCAAGGATTCCAATTTTGATGATCCTGTCAAGTTTATAGATTTTCAGCCTGCTACATTGTCTGTTCCTGGTGATGGAGACAGTAATTGACATAGTGGGAAGAAAGAACAATATTCTGTAAATACAAGTGTCTTCAAAAGCTCCCTACATAGTTGTATATTTTGTTTTTGTCATCAAAACTTTAAAGGACTATGGCTAATCTTAGCAACAATGCACGAGAGTCTTTGCTGCAAGACTTCCCCAGTGACCCCAATTTAAAATAATTTCCCCTCCCACAATCTCACACCCCATAAATAATGGCACCAGGTCCCATGATGGTTCAGGCTATGCAGGAATTCCTGGCAGAAGAGGAGTGTGACTCACTCTTGCCCAAGTGTCATTCTCTTTATGTGCGCACACTCACTCCTGCTGCTGCATTAGAGTTTAGTGTAATTTAAAGTACATCCTTTGAGTAATAGGGAAGCATCTTTGAAGTCAGTGGGACTATTGATAATATGTAAAGTTAAGCACACATGCAAGTCTTTGTGGGAGCAGGTCCTTAGTTTGGAGATGTTTATAGACTCTTTGAATGCTCACTGGTTACATACAGTAAATCAGAATAATTATGCAAACATATTTGTTTCTCCTTAATTTTTCTCCCCTATTTGTCATGGTAGTTCTCTCTCATGCTCAATCTCTCTCTTGCTCTTTCACAGTTTATCAATTTGGACCCGTTCTTATATCTACCTTATTTTCCCCCTCTTTTCTCTTTGTTAAATCTCTTCACTTTCCTGTTACACGAGCCCTTCTACTGCTGTTTTTCATTTCTCCATTTCTCTGTTTTTCCTTCTGACTTTCCTTTCCTTTCTTTCAAGATAACTGAGATGTGAACTGTATTTTTTAAGAATGACATACTAAAGTCATAATACAAATATTACTTATGCTTGATGTCAGTTATTCATTGCTTGTCAGTTCTAATGTATCCCTCCTGAGAGAGCCTCAGTTGACACTCTTCCCCAAAATAAAAAACTCCTATCACTACATTTGAGAGAAGAATAACAAAACCCTTTCATGTATGAACTGCCAAAAGAAGTTAACAGAGAATGTCACTTAGCAAATACAACACGGACAAAGGAACACTGATGTCACCCACTGAAGGAATAACATTTAGACAGGTTACACACATTCCTCATGATAAAGCTGAACCAGAACACGATTAACAGCAGCGGATAAAATCAGCAGATGCCATACACCAGCTCAGAAATCCTGTCCAAATAATGTTGAATGTTTTAATACTTTTTATCTGCTCCTACATGAATGGGTACTTGCGGCACTGCTCAAAATAGTGACATTGGAGGAAGTGTTTCTGAAAATGCAGCCCAAGTTCCAATGCAGCAGCATTTCAGGTGAGATACTTTTGAAAGAAGTACTGGCAATCAAATGCAGAAATATGAAGCCAAGTCCTCGGTTCCAGTTGAGATGTGACTGGTGCAGGACCCCAGGTGGGGAAATAAAAGTGGCTTTAAGTCACCTTTTCACTCCCCCAATTCCTGAAGTTGCCAAGGGCACCGTTTGAGTCCTGCTGCAATATGGAGTAGCCTCTGGGCTGTTCTAAATTGTTCTGTTCTAAATTGTACTGCCTTTTAACAGCCCTGAGGAGTCATTGCACCAAAAGGGATCGCCAGAGTACTCTGATCATGCCCCTGCCCATCCTGGCATGTCCCTATCCCAGCAGGACCAGGCAGGGGAGTTGGTACAGAAGCACCTATATCCCAGCTCTATCCCAGATGGTGAAGCTCTATCCCAGATGGGGCACCTCCCACACACAGGAAATCAGTAGCTGCCTGATTAGTGTAGCTTTCTGGCCTTTTTTCACCACCAGAGTTGCACAAAGGGGGCAGGATCGGCCAATGACAGGATCTCTTGCAGATAAGTACCCTGAGAAGATAATATTTACACTATGTATTAGTAACATAATGCATTCATTAAAATAATACTAAGAACTAACAAGATCTGTCCATAACAATAAACATTTTGTGATCTTTCACTGTTGTAATCATGAGGTTCTTATGTCCCATACTTTATCCTTTGTTTAGGATCTTCACTTGCCATGTTACTTTTATTTAGGTTGTAAGTATCTTGATATTATATTTGTGGTTGTCTCCAAAGCACCATGAATACTTATAATACTGTACAAATAAAATAAGTACCAGGTCATAACAAAATTGTTATTAATATTATTGTAATATATTCTTATTCTGATCTATCAGAGTTTATTTAGATGGCAGTGCATTTTTGGCATTTGTCCTCACTGCAGTCTTCACTCTCCTGTAAGTATTCAATCTGGAGTACATAGCATCTATACGTCCCTCTTAGTGTTTCATTATTTTTCTCCTTGAAGATTGTTTCTTTAATCAGTCATTCATTTCATCCTACAGCTGACTTCCTTTTCTAGAAAGTTTTACAAACATATTTTTTAAAAATTAAACACATGCACTTTTCTGAATTGGTTATAGTAAAACATTCCAGAAAAGCAAACATGGTTGGCTGGATTAAGGATTTATCAATCCAAATGTTTTTTAATTCCTGGGAACTGTAAAGAGTTTTTCCAACCTGATTCTGATCTCCAATCTGATACTCTTTGTGGCTAAGATAATAAAAGCTCTTTGATTTTTTTTTTATTCTGGCATCTACTAATTCACATCTTGTGAAAATCTTTTGTCTTAAGAAATGTTTTTTTTTTCTTGATAGGTCCTTACTGACCCTGTATAAAAAATAAAATGTACAACATTATTAAATAAAAACAGACTATATTTAATAACATTAAGAATTTTAATAGAATGCACAACAGAAAAGAAATTCAAAACCCTGCTCTTGATTCACACTAAATATTTCAAAGAGTTGAGTTAACAGAAGGCCATATTCTGATTTTATTTACACCCGTGTAACTACAAAGTCTGCTGGATATTGGGTGGTACCCTAGTACTGAATTCTTGATACCTTTATGCACAAGAAATCCTACGCCGTTGACATGTTTGTCTTCTCCACTGTAGTAGACTATATGGCCTTCTTCCATTAGTGCCTCTCCAAAGTTCTTCCATCTGACCTTGGAGATTCCTAGGAGGTACCAGGTGTATTGTTTCATTTCATATGTGAGTTCTTTGAACCTCCCTATTTTCCTCAGTATCCTTACATTCCATGTGGCTATGGTAATGTTATCTCTTCCACAAATCTTCTTTGTTGAATCATTCAACATCACAGTGGTACAAGTCTATGCCCCTACAACAGATAATGATGATGAGCAAACTGAAGATTTTTATAATCAGTTCCAAGACATCATCGATAAGGTACACAAGAAAGATATCATGATTGTACAAGGAGACTGGAATGCTAAAGTGGGTATTTATGCACAGGCAGATTGGCAAGATTATTGTGGCCCTTTCTGTAATGTGGTAACTGAGAGAGGACTGAGACTTTTTTGGAGTTTTCTAGTTACAACAATCTGACTCTTGCAAACACACTAGGAGCACATAAAGCATCCAGATGATCAACATGGCATACACCTGATGGTCTACACCACAGTCTGACTACAGATTGACTACATCATGGTGCAAAACCAATTTAGTTCTGGGATCAACAGAGCTAAAACAAGGAGCTTCTCCAGTGCTGATATTGAAAGTGATCACGACCTTGTGATGCTAAATTTTTGGCTGTGGTTAAGGAAGATCGTCAGGCCAAAGATCATCAGAACCAAGTTTGATTTAGAAAGACTCAATGACCGAAGCATTGCAGAGTCATTTCAAGCAATGATCAGTGGAAAATTTGCCCCGTGCTTGCTCTGGAAGAAGACATAGAAACACCGACCAACAATTTTAATGCTGTAACGAATGAGGCAGCAATGGACATCCTTGGGAAACACCGTAAGAAGATAAAACCTTGGGTCACAAGTGAAATACTGCAAATGTGCGACATCAGAAGAGAACATAAGAGAGATAAAAACAG
The DNA here is from genome assembly GCF_026122565.2 of Emydura macquarii macquarii. NCBI lineage: Eukaryota > Metazoa > Chordata > Testudines > Chelidae > Emydura > Emydura macquarii. The sequence goes on along the minus strand of NW_027131614.1, from coordinate 18,211,885 downwards.
CACTGAGGGAGCAGACAAATACAGAGGGATTGGCAAAAAGATCAGGAAAGGAATGAAGGTGGCCAAGAAGATATGGATTGAAAACAATGCTCTAAAATTGAAGAGTTGCATTAACAATAAAAATAGCAAAAGAGCCTTCCAGATTGTAAAAGATCTGACAAAGGAAAGATGGACAAAGCCAACTCAATTCAAGACAAAGAAGGGAACAGTCTCACAGAAGAAAGAGACATCATCAATAGACAGACAAACTACTGCTTTGATCTGTACAACCACCAGATAAATGGAGGTTCTAGTGCCCTAGATGCCCCAGATTCAACAGACGAGGATGATTTTCCAATACTGCATGAAGAAATGGAGGTATCTGTGAAATCACTCAAAAACAGAGAGGTTACAGGTATTGACAGCATTTCAGCCGAACTGATGAAGTTTGAAGGAAAAAGAGTAATAGATGTACTCACCAAGATCTGCAGCAAGATCTGGCAGACCGGTGAACATCCCTCCATGTGGACAAAGTCATTATTCATTACTCTGCCAAAGAAAGGCAACCTGCAATTGTGTCAAAACTATCAGACTATAAGCTTACTCAGCCATCCCAGCAAAGTGATGCTGAAAATTATATTGAACAGACTGAAGCCACAAGCAGAGAATATCATTGCTGAAGAACAGGCTGGCTTTCGTGCTGGAAGAAGTACCATAAAACAGATTTTCAACCTTCATGTTCTATGTGAGATGTACAGCAGGACATCTACCATGTCTTTGTTGACTTTAAGAAGATATTTGACAGAGTATGGTATGAAGCTCTCTGGGCAACCATGAAGAAGTACAGCATTGGTCATCAGCTTATTTTTACCATTTAACAACTGTATGCCAAGGCCAACAGTGTAGTTCTCGCCAATGGCACAATAGGAGAGTGATTTTACACCACTGTGGAGTTCAGCAAGGCTGCCTTCTTTCACCCACACAGTTTAACATCTACTTGGAGTGCATAATGACTCATGCCCTAGAAGATCACATATGTACAGTCAGTATTGGGGGCGAAAAATCTCAAATCTTCAATTCGCTGATGACATTGACAACCTGGCAGGTAGCAAAGAGGAACTTGCTAAACTTGTGAAATGATTGAATAAAACCTCTGCAAAATATGGCATGGAAATTAATGCAGAGAAAACCAAGCTGATGATAAATGTGATGGGATCAACTTAGACATCACTTGCAATGGACAAGAGCTGGAGACAGTGAAACAGTTCAAGTATCTGGGGGCAATCAACACCGATGAGGGATCAAAGGCAGAAATTCTGGCACAAACAACAGCAGGACTGGCAAATTAAAGCCAATTTGGAGGAACAAGAACATCTCCCTAAAGTCCAAACTGAAACTACTGCACACACTGGTCATCTCCATTTTTTGTATGTGTGCGAGACATGGATCCTTATGGCAGAACTTGAAAGGAAAATACAGGCAGTGGAGATGAGATACTTCCGTAAAATCTTGGGCATCTCCTACCTTGACCCATGTCACTAATAAAGAGGTTCAGAACATCATCATCCAATGTGCTGGGTCATATGAAGATCTCCTGACGACCATGAAAAAGTGAAAGCTGAAGTGGTATGACCAAACAAGATCATCTGGCCTATCCAAGATCATCTTGCAAGGGACAGTACAGGAGAAGAGACGAAGAGGAAGGCAAAAGAAAAGATGGATTGACAACATAAAAGAGTGGACAGGAATGGACTTCGCGGAGACTCAGGCACTGACACACAATCGTCACGGGTGGAAACTATTGGTTGATCATTCATCAGTGATGGTGCCCCAATGATCAATGCATTTATTGGAGCGATAACAATAACTACAAAGTTATTTAACTAGTTTGAATAGAGTTAAACGAGAGATTAATCTGGAACAGGATGTGTTATTCTTGAATGTCCTCTCTCGTTCATTGAAGGTAAACTTACATTAATTAATCAATCATCATTTTTATATTGTTCCTTGTGTGAGGTTTTAAGAAGAAAAATAGTCATATTATTTTATAAAGCTAGCATTGCAACATTTCCCTAGAAACATTTCATACTTTCTGGTTCTATACAAATCTGTCCTATAATTATTCAGGTTCTGTAGGATTCATTTAAAGTAGTTTTTTTTATTCGATATTTCTTATTTGAGGTATTAGAAAAACTGCGTAAACTGTTAATTTTGTGTGACATTTACCACAAAAGGCCCATGTGAGGCTCCCCATACTTCATAACTCCTAAAAAGAAAATATATTTCACCTGCATAAAATCTGAACAATTGTGCTTTATGCAGGTGAAGTGGGGTAATCTGGGGAAAGCAGGAAACATGGATGAAGAATGAAGCACTTCTCCCCTGTGCCTTCTCCCCTAACCTATACAGAAGCAATCTGTATCCTGTTGCTCCTCCCTGGCCCATCCAACCCTCACCTGGTACTATCGTGATTGCTGGCCTGTTTGGATCTGATACAGAGACTCCTACCATGGTGTCAACGGTAGTATAGCATGGCTTGCAGTCCCATCACAGGACATAAGTGGTGTGGAAGGTCTTACATGGCCCTTCTATATGGGGGTACATTTTTCTCTCTACAAATTAGTGCCATCAGGTTACCAGGATTAGACCATATATGGGTATTTTAAAATGTGTTTGTTGTTATTGTAATAAATACCGATATATACACAGTCCTGGCCCTCTGAGAAATCTAAAAATGGAACTTTTAATTTACTTTTTGTATATCTCAGTTCCTGTTGGTTTTGGGGCTAATAAATTAAATAACACAAAGAATTAGACAAAGGAACACAAAAGGGCAGCCTAAAATTACAATATTTAGTCTTATACAGCACCTTAGATGTTTAAAGCACTGTGCAGACATTGACTAATTAATTCTCACAACACCTCTGTGAAGTAAGTAATATTATTTCCATTTTACAGAAGGAAAAATTGATGAAGAAATTGAAGTGATTTGCTCAAGGTCACAGAGTAAATAAACAGCAAAACTGGGATTAGAATTCAAGACTTCCCCTCTGTTGTCAGTCCTTCAGAAAGCACAACCATTCAAAAAGCCACTATTACTGTTGTGGCTAGAAAGTATACACAACTATAATTTATTAATCTTTTTCCCTTAAAATGTTTACAGGAAGAAAATCACCTGAAAAACAACCATAGCAGTTTATATTTACATTTTGTATATAAAACCACGGTTTACATTTTTGGGGCTACCTCACAATGAAGAAGGTTAGAGACTTAGCCCCTGATCTCAAAAACATTTACGCACGTGTAACTCTGCTCAAGTGAATAATCCAATTAAAAGGACTAAATACTTACAGCACATAAAATTAAGTGTATGCATAAGTCTTATCAAGGTAGGTGCTGGTGTAAGTCTCTGCAGGACTGGGGCATGAGGCACCAGAGTTGCAAGTTGTTCCACGTAGGCAGACCACAGCTGGTGGATCACAACTGACTTCAATGGGGTTCTGCATAGGCACATTCTGTAGAGGTCCATTCTTATGGAACAACTTGCAGGATCCAGGCTTACATAGGTTTCTGTTAAAAATGTAAAGCTCACCAGCACCTGAGTGAATAATCACCTTTTCAAATATCCACAACCAATAACTAAAGATGGCTGGAGAAAAGAAGTTGAAAACTATCCCCCCAAAAACTTAAAAACTTTTTTTTAAATTAAAAAAATAATAATTTTGGAAAAATTTAACTAGTTCTATATGCAGTCAAAAAGATTAAGTAAATTTTTTAGAAATCTCATTTTTTCAAATCTTGAAATTATTAATTTTGAAATGTCATTGAAACTTAGAAATCCTAGAATTATCAACCAGCTTTACTAACAACTCAATATATGTGCACCCATCTTTATAAAAATTAAAAGATCTTTATAGAGTTTTTTTGTACTAGAGACCATCAGGAAATAAAATAAATTTGAAATTTTTAGACCAATGGTCCGATCCTGCAAACATTGATTCACATGTACAACTTTATTCACAGGAGTAATCTATTTAGAATCATTGGGATAACAGACTACTCACATACGTAAATTGACATATGTGTAAGAGTTTGCACAGTTAGATTCAATACTATTTTGGATATAGAACTTGACCTTAAAAAATACAAAGCTTTTTCAGAAAAAAATCACTGATCTTTTAGCCTGAAATTTTCCATAAAACATCTTCTCTGAGTAATAACCACCCATACACCCTTTCTAAAACGGATTTATTTTAAAGAAGTTGGGGTTGGCATCATCTCAGAATCAAAATTCACTCTTAAATCAACCAGTTATAAATCCAGCTTGAGAACCTTAATTCTCATCCCTGACTCATACAAATTATTGCTGCTCATGTGAATGTGCCCAATTCCAGTCAATAAAACTACTTGCCTGGATAAGAACTACTGTACGTGGCTGAATACAGTTGGCAAGATCAGGTCCTTAATTATATAGCCACTACTGTGTATGTCCATTTATATCTGGTAATGAGAGAGAGAGTGTGTGTGTATAAACTGCTGCCCTCTTCTGGATAGAATGGTCCCCCTCACCTGGGGGCAAATCAGAACTGCCCATTATACATTGATAATAGCTAACAGATTCTCCTTTAGTTCAAGTGAGAGGGGTCTGAATTTTGGAGGACAACAATTCTAGCCACATTGTTAACAGAGGCCTCAGAGTGGGGTGGGAGAGTAGAGATGCACTTTCAGAGCCTGCCAGAAGGGATCCAGTCCAATCACATCCACAGGGGCTTCAAGATTGCTTAGCACTGTTGTTGATCACTGTCCAGGGCCTCTGGACTGCTTCACTTTTCAGCATGATTGTTTGTTGAGGCCTGCCCTGCCCTGCCCTGCCCTGCCCAGTGAGGCTTCAGGAGTGCTTTGCTGTTCAGCCTGGTTGCTGGGCCCCCACCGCACCAGGGAAGCTCTCAAAGAGTTGTGTTATGGGTGTCTGAGGCCAAGCACAACTCTTTGGGGCCTGCATGGGATGGGAGTTGAACTGATTTCCCCCCCACACCTCTCTGGGGAAGCCCTAGGCATGGTTTGTCACAATGAGCCACAGATTTGTGGTGTGTCTCCTCTATTACGTTGTGTTAAAACATGACCTTGAAGAGTTCTGTTAATTAACCTGATGTTATAATCAGTGAGGCCAGAAACAAGTTGTGTTTAACACCGAGTAAGCTGGTTGTGGGTAAACCTTACTGGAACCATAGATTTAGAAGAATAAGTCTCTCACTGTTCTTATGCTCAGTTGCATTAATACAGATTTAGGATATGTGTTTTGTACAGGAGAATTCTGAAAAAAAGAGTATGATTAAGAGCAATAGTTGGGTTTTACACTTTTTCATATCACATCCTTTTTTCAAAATATCAGAATACTTCAGACCATAGATAAAACTAATCCATATTTTTTAAACTGACTCATTTTTAGGTAAATGCAAATATTTCTAAAATCAGTACATTTTCTTATTTAAAAGGGTTTTTCACTTACCTGAGTCCAGATGCTGCAAACACTTATGCACGTGCTTAACTTCATTCATGGACAGTAGTCCCACTCATGCCAAAGGGACAGCTCAAGTGCATGAGGCCAGGTCTGCATTAGAAACTTGCTACTATCGCAAAGTTGGTTAGGGAAGTGATTTATTTATTTATTTAGGAAACATTGTATACCAGTAAAAGTCCCATGTGCAGTTATACTGGTATAAAACATGCTTTTGCCAGGTATAGCTTATTTTGCTTGCCAAACCAGGATAAGCACTTGGTTGCCAGTATAAACTGCATCTACGCTAAGAAGGTTTGTCAGGATAGCAATAGCAGCACACTTTTGCTGTAGTCTTGTAGACTTGACCTAAAGTTAAGCATATATATGATTACAGGATTGGGGGTCTTCCATCACATAATGTTTTGAATACCGTGCTTATAAACTAGTTATTTATTTTCCATAAACAACATTTCAAGGCTAAAATATAAATTGTTAGGTTTTTTTTGGGTGGGGTGGGGGGTTGGTTTTTCTTTCTTTTTCTTTTTTTAAACAAATACTTTCAAAATAATTGGTTCTCAAACTGAGATCCTGCATGTCAAGTTTGAAGTAAATTTCATAGCTGAAACAAAACTCCTTGAATATAGGGTACTAACATTTGAAAGGAAATAAATGAGACTCTAAAGTTATTCAATAAAGAATGGCTACACTAAAATAAATAAGGTGAGACATTAAATGTAGTATTCCACACCTCTTCCTAGAACAGGGTTGGGCAAACCATGGCCCATCTGAGCTTTTCATCAGGCCCTCCAGCTCGACCAGTGGGTCGCAAGCTCCACTCAGGTGGTCTGCGTAAAGGTTGAGAAACAAGCTGTGTGGTGCAGTGGCGGCCACTCCCACCCTCACACCTTTTCCCTGTCTCACTCCCACCACATGGGCCCAGCAGTGCCCTAGACAGAACGGGGGGGGGGGCTGCTCCCCCCCTCCCAGCCTCACTCCTTCCTCCTCCTGCCCTTCTCCCACCAAGTGAGCCCAGCGGTGCCTTGACTGGGTTCCTCTCGAAGCATTAATGGCTCGCCATACAATTTCTATACCCAGATGTGGCCCTCAGGCCAAAAGGTTTGTCCACCCCTGTCCTAGAAGCTCAAGGTGGAATTACTTACTGAAGCTATCCATCACGTGAAGTTTGGGAGTAAAAATTGTCAGTGAATAGTATAAGAAACAATTTGATGGACAGCTCTGTTTCATTAACGAGGACATGACAACAAAGGTACAGTACATGTAACTGAGCATTTAGAAAGATTTTGGCATATCTGGGTAGAATTGTGGAGTTCTGTTGGTATCTTTATACACGGTTTGGTAGAGGTCAGATTAAGGTAACAAAGGGCTTTTGGCACTCCATGTCATGTGGGCTTCCCTGTGGTGTCTCCCCTACAGCTGTACACCTGAGCTTTGTTCCTGTCCCCAAGTGGAGTGGTGTGGCAGGGAAACCCCCTCCCCAGGAAGGTAGTGGCAGTGGTGATACTTCCACTCAGGAGCAGCATCATAGCCCTCCTTCCAAAGTCTGGACAGGCAGAAAGAAAGCCTTAGTATTCACCCCAGCAGGCAGTGTGTATCTAGTTGGGTGGAAGGGCTGGGTACAGTGTACTTTTCTCCCCCTGTCACAAAGTTCTTTATAAGGGTGTTTTTGGCAAGACTCCCAGAGCAGCGGGTCTTGGACTTAATACCCCATTGAGAGACATGATGTGGCTTTATTATTGTTTCAGGCTCTCTGCTGAGTCAGTCAGATTACCTGCATCTATTATACTAGTTTCACATTTTTATGCTTTTTCCCCCCCAACCACGAGGACTAGAAACCTACTCTTTTTTTTAATGAAAGCTTAGGTTCTGGTGCAATCAAATGGCTGCAGGCGCTGGTCTCTGGACATAAATTTGTATCCCCTAGGCTTTAATTCAACCCTGCTTACTTTTCAGGTATGACAACATTCATTTCTTGTCACATAAAGTCTAAGTAATACTGAGTTTTGACATTGGGTAATGGAATACATACAAACAACCTGTGATCAGGCTGTTGGTTTGCAGTACTGATACTTTGTATCCTCAGTCAAATATATTAGCTAGAATAATAGCTGCTGCTCCTACATGGGTTTTTAAAGCCACTGAATCTGCTTTTGGAGCTGCTGGTTCTAGATGCCCCCAACCCTCTTCCTTTGGGCCAGCATGTTCAGGGCTTAGGGTGACCAGATGTCCCAATTTTATAAGGACAGTTGTGATGTTTGGGGCTTTTTCTTATATACATGCCTATTACCCCTCACCCGTATCTCAATTTTTCATACTTGCTATCTGGTCACTCTATCAGAGCTCCTGCTGCCTCCTTCCCCAGGGAGTGTGCAGGAAGTGCAGCGGCCTCTATACATAGCCATTCTGCTTGTGCTCTTCTCATGCAGGAGAAGGTCTGATATGGGCAATACACACCTGGATAAACTTCACTTCTAATTAATGGAGATACGTTGTCATAGCAAAAGGGTAAGAAACTGTGTCAAGGGACAATAAAGAAAACTCAGCCAGGGAACTGGGTCAAGGACTCAGATTAGGAAAGTGAAAAAACAGGAGAATGCATAAGGGAAGAATGATTAAGTATTGTGAAAAGGGGAAAAAAGTGTGTATGAGCAATCATGTGCACAGCTGGATGTGTAAATGAATAGGCAAATGGGAGTAAGTAACTAAATGAGTGAGTGAATATGTGAATAGTGAAAGTAACAGTAAATGTGTGCTGGCACAGATGAGAGGATCAACAGGTGTCTAAAAGAGCTTCAACTTTTGTGTGTATCAGATTTGCATTTGCTATAGTTTTTGTACATTCCAAAAATGGCTGCTGTGAATGCAAAAGAAATATTCCTTACCATCTCTGTTACTAAGAGTGACAATTATTTAATACAAAGCTTAGTCTAAATTAGGAGTCACTGGTCAGCTCCTCAGTCAACATAAATAGGCATTGAAGACAATGTGGTCATGCTGATTTCCAGCAGCTGAGGTTCTAGCCCACTGTGCCAAATGCAGCTTTCAGTACCACGCGTAGTCAATTAACTCCACTCACTTCACGGAAGTTCTTTAGATTTTTTTGCTGATGCACAAACCGATGACTGTAGTTTAAGCATGCCACCTAGAACAATTAACAGGGATCAGAATAAATGAACTTCTGTAAGCAAATTTCTCGTGTCTTGTACAAAGGGAAAGTCAACAAGGCTTTTTACAGCTGTCCAATTTTGGAAAGAGCAATCTCTCCCACGCTGCTTGAAGTATCCCATCTTCATCTTGCCTTAAGGGGTATTTCACCAAAACCCTGTATTTTATGATGAAATACATTTTCTGAAGCCCACTTTCAAGGATCCCATTGGGTGAAATCCTAGCCCCGGGCCCCACTTTCAAAGATCTGGGTGAAATCCTGGCCCCATTGATGCCAATGGCAAAACTCGTGGCTGTAATGGGGCCAGAAGCTCGCCCATTATTTCTACGGCGGTCACTTTTTAAATCTAATGATACAAATAATCTTTAAACGGGCACACCCCCCATCTCACATCCTGACAGGTTAGCGCTGCCAGGGGCTGCTAATCAGCTTCCACTCCAGCGTAACAAGGGAGCCGCGTGTGTCGGGGTGGGGGGGAGGGACTGATGGTACTTGCAGAGCCCGTGCTTGCCGATAGATAATCCGCCCCCCGGGTTGCTCGGGGCTAGTGACCCTTTGCCCGCGTGCGGGTTGCAGAGCCCAGGCTCACGGCGCTGGCTGCTCAGCCCATTGTGTGCGAACGAAGCATCCCCCCCTCGCTCCCTCCCCGTTTCGGCGTGGACCAAACCATTGCAGGCCGGGCCGCGCCGCGCCGCCAGCCGCGCGGAGCCGTCTCTGGAGGAGCGGCCGCTTCCCCTCGGCAAAGGCCGGGAGGCGGGCGCAGCCCGCTGGGTGCGAGGCTGGGGGCAGGCGCGGGGCGGTGCAGAGGCAGTCGCTCCGCTCCGCTCCCCTCCGCGCGCGGGGGCAGTGGGAAGAGCCCGGCTGCGCTCTGCGACCCCCAGCGAGCAGCAGCAGCAGCGCGGGGCCGGGAGAGTTTCTCTCATTCAGTGCCTGGAGGAAGCGCTGCCTGCACGGGAGGCGCCGGCTCGCCGGTCCCCTCCTCTCGGCGGCTGCTTCCCCGCAGGCAGGAGGAGGTCGGCTGCCCCCCGCAGGCAGCCAGCCGCAGCCGCCACCCCCCCAGCCCCGGACTCGGAGCAGAGGCGCCCGCGTGAGGCCGCCCGGCAGGGAAGGTAAGGGCGCCGCGCGGGGAGGCAGCGCCCCGCTGCACGCGTTTATTGTTGTCTAAAGTAACTGCTGCTCCCGCTGCCTCCCCCGCGTTATAGCTCCGGGGCGCCCGGGCTGTCGGCACATAGCCCCGCACCGGGGGGGGGGGAGGGTTGCAGTGCGCACCCCTCCAGCAGCCTATTCTGCAAGAACATCTGTGCGCCCCGGGCTGGTTCTGTGGTTCTCCCCACGCTCCCCCCTAATCCCCCCAGGCGCCTGTGTCCCCATCTCCTCTTGCGCTGGAGGATCTGGTTCGGGCTCGTTGGGGCTGGCGACGTTGTGACAGCAGGAGATGGAAGTTTCCCCAGCCACTCGGGAAGCGGAAAGCTGTTTTTCAAGGGCGGGGGAGGCGAAATGGGGTGTGTGTGTGTGTGTGTGTGTGTGTGTAGACGGAGCTTGCAGCTGCAGAGAGGAGAGAAAAGTTACGGAGCGGTTGGGCACACAAGGCTTTCGGAAGGATTTTCTTTGCAGGGTTAGATACTCGCTGCTGCAGGGGCTTGGTAGCTGATACTGAACTTAACAGGGCAAATGCACTCAGCAGGATCCTGGGGCGTAGTTGGGAGGCTGCTGCTGGAAGTCTCGAACTCTGGTGGAGCTCTGAAAGTGTCTGCATGCATTTGGTTTTAATGCCATTGTTGCCCTTTAAGGAACGTTTCAATATACTGTACTCAAGTCCCTCAGTGTTTGCAGGATCGGGGCCTAAGCAGCGGTGGTGGCTTGGGGGGTGGGGAGGTGACAAAGACAAGTGAAAGGATTGTTTCACTTCTCAGAATAAGATGCAATAATGTGGTTGGTTACCCCTGCTGTTGGAAAGCACAGCTGTCTCTCTGCATAGTGACTTATTGCTGTGCCAAATTTTTATTAGTTCTTTTTAACTTAAGACCAGGTTATTGTAGGTCCAGTAACAGGACAACTCCTCCAACTATATTTTTTTTAATTTGCTTTCCTCACCATAAACTGCTCAGAAATAAAGTGGGTTGGTTGTTCCTAAATTCCTCATTAATATCAAGGGAAAACACATAGCCCAGGAGACAGAAACTGAGAGTAGCTCTTTAACCTTTTGGATGTGTTTTTCTGACTCAGAAAGAAGTATGGACTTCCTTCCTCCTCTAATTCTCTTTCTCTGTGATGCAGAGCAAAACACAAGGCTTCTTCCTCTGGGTCAGGCATATGCCCTGTTCAGAATCTGGTACACATCTGTCACAACATTACATGAAATTAGGCCTGTCTTGTGACAGGCTTTTTAAGGACCACTGACTGGCTTTGTTTCAAGGGAGGGTTTGACTCTAAAGGAAACTTTAGGTGAAGGGAAGAGAGAAGACCAAAAAGAAATGTACTGGGATGTTTTTCTATATTCCCTTTCCTGCTATTATTGTGATATAGATTATTATATTTTGCTTAGAAAATGCTTGCTCAGAGCCATGGCTCAGAGTTCAGTGAAGTCAATTTGTTTTACATTACAGTTGAAAAGGTCATATGTGTCATATGGCCTAATATGTGATCACCTGCAGGGGGGGGATGGTCTGTGAAGGAATTAAGTTTTTCAAAAACCTAGTCTAAGCAAATAGAATATGCAATAAGAAATTCTGTTACAGAATCTAAGTATATGCATTTAAGCTTTTAACTTTGAAAGTTTTAATTAAAATGAAAATTCATGTAATTTGCATCTTGATCCCTGTTAACTCAGTGTTTAAAGTAAAAAATTGATCATACATCAGACATACTGAAGCTGATTGCTGCTTTCGCTTCATTATATGCAATTGTCCCTTGTACTTAAAATGACAGTGTTAAGTCTTTAGGCAAGAAAACAAAATGAATCTTTAAAGAGCTGGGAGTGTAATTCTTTTTATAACTTAGTTACAGGTTTTAAAAATCGGTTGTATTCATAACTCTTACATAGATTTCCTGGGTGATCTTGGGAAAGTAATCTAACCTTTGCGCTTCAGTTTCCTCATCTGTAAAATGTCTGTCATTTCTTTTTCTAACATATTGTAGAGTGTGGCTCAGAGGGCTGGTTCTTTAGAAATGTAAATGATAATTTGTTACAAAAATGTTATATCGCTCTTGGTCCAATATACAAAATCTGTTGCATGCGCTTAATGGTATATGGTGTATCTGTACAGCTTTGTGTATGTGTAGACTGACACTAAGTGCCTCACTTATTTTTAAATGTGCTAAAAAGATCAATTTAATCCATTCCTACACACTTGCACTAAATTGAAATAAGGAAGGCATTTCCTATAAGAATGAAGTACTCTGTAGTAACTTATGTTTCTGAAGTAAAAAATTAGTTGTCATTTGCACTCTTTAGACTAAATATATCCTGAATTGTTTTCTTTGAAACTTGCAAAGCGTCCAGTATCCTCCTCTGTTGCACAGAGTGATTAAAGCACTGATCCAATAAGCACGTGTGCATGTATTAATGGGACTATTGTAACTAAAGATAAGCATCAGCATTGCAGGATTGTGGCTATATGTGCAGAAAATGTGACATCCGGAAGGGGTGGCAGAGATGTGGCTATGCAGAAAGACCTGCAACTCTGTGGATATGTGCTTTATATCCACAGACCATTTTTGCAGATTGTGGATGGATGCTGATCCTAATTTTATATACAGAGCCCTGCAAATCTGCAGATATCCACGGACCATTTTTGTGCATCGTGTATCGGATGCAGGATACAAATTTTGGATCTGCTCAGGGCTCTAGCTATGCAGCAGTCACAAATACCAGCAACCCTTTCTGAGGCAACAATTTTTGTCACATGCCCTTGGTTGTGTGTGGGAGCTGTGTCTGAGATTTAGTTTAGAGCAGCTACTCTGCATGGCATGATTCCAGTCATGGTAATCTGTCACAATTTAATGATTCATGTTTCAGTCTTTGAGTGGGAGGTAGCAGGCAGGTGCTACAGGAGGTTCTAGTGGCAACTGAGTTAGCTGTGATGATGGTTATCATGGGGAAATGGAGGGCAGGCTTTCTACCGTTGGTGTCCTGAGATCCACAACTGTAGAGCTTTTACAGAGATGCTAGTTGTAGTTAAGCAACCATGCCTCCTGCCCTTCTATACAGCTGCTGATCCCTTCCTGGAGGGATCAAATTTCCTGTGTCCTCAGCCATGTGGAATATTTGTTGTAACTTTCTCTGGCAGATTTTTTCACAAAAGCTGATAAGGTGGTCCCTATTTATTAAGAAAAACTATACTTTTTTAGTATGACAAGAAGACTCTAAGGCCTGGTCTACTCTTAACCCGATAACTTTTAGGTGTATGGGATTTTTTATTTTTGTTTTTATTTTTACCAAAATAGTTAAAACACTAAAAGCCCTGGTATGGGTATAGTTACACCAATATAAAGGTGACTTGCACTTCCAGTTCTTTCTTTCTTTCTTTTCTTTTTCTGCATTAGTGTTTAAATTTAGTATCAACATTTTCACTGTCTGTTCCTTGCAGACTTCTGACATGGTGCGAATGTGAAATCTCAGATTGTTATTGGAAACTTTCGATGTGGAAACATTCCTAGGAGGAAAAAAAAATTAATGTGACTTGTTTTGTTTTTTTGGAAGTACATTTTGATGTTCCAAATCAGGGAGATTACTGAAGTTTCATTTAAAGTAATGAAATACACTGACAAAGGAAAAAAAACAAGAAAATTCCCTGGCCAAAAAACCTGCATAAACTACAGTCAAAGTTGTAAATGTATATAGACTACTTAATACATTTTTTAAAATCCCTTAAATATATGTTGTAATTTTCCTAAACATGAATGGAAAATTCAGAAATAAGGTTCCATGTAAATGTTTGAAAATAAGGAAATGCACAGTTCAGACAACCAAAATAATCTTAATGTGGCTCCGCAATCACCACCTCTTGAACAACAGAAACAGGAAACTATTCTGTAGTAATGGTGTGACGTAGGTATACTGCCAATAGCTGAACTTTTTTTCCCCGGCCTACTGTCTTGAAATGGGTTGGGATTATAAAAAGTAGCATTCTTGTCACGTGATGGGGTCAATATTTATTTACTCTGATGGCTACTGTTGTTTTCTCTCTTCATATGGGGGAAGAGGGGAAATGTAACAACATATAATGCCCACTAAAAATAACCATAAACTAGCACAGACAATTTAAGAAAACTCACAAATGGAGAAATCTAGGATGGAGGTCAGAATGGATGACCTGAACCCCTTGATAGATAAAAATTATGCTTCCTCTTACTGGACGTCTGCCAACCACTATTATCTCAATGGCTTTCTAATCACATGCCACTTCTTGTTCTAAAGAGTTCCTTGTTTGTCTGCTGGGTAGGATCTATCACCTGTTTGCCTGTTTGTTGCTCCAGTGTCCCTTTAGGTATGAATAAGAAAAAAGTAGTTTTGGAAGGGATCAGGGAAAGGAATAGTGAGTGCAATGATGAAAGTTATGGGTGAAAGGCATTCATGTTTAGGGTCTTAGGCTGGAGCCTGTAGCAGAGAAAGAACATACCACCTGCCCCCTTGAGTGCCACTTATAGGACTAGTGTGGAAATCCCTGTGACCCAGGACTTGTGAGCTTGGCAGCAAGGTGCCGAAGAACAAGGAGTTTGTTGATTTAGAGAGGGCCAAAGAATTCTTTGGCCAGATGATGGGTGAAGGTTGATGGTGAAATATTGACTATAGCGGGTGAATGCTGTGGTCCTGGGAAAACTAATGATGTATTTTAATTCTGTGCTTGGGACCTTTGTTATCCTGGAAGGAGTGGACTTTTGCTTTGATGAGAGGGGCCAAAGCCCAAAGTTCACCCTATGACCAAAGAAAGCAAAGATAGACTGAGGCAAGGAATGCATCCTGGCACCAGCCTGCTAAGCCACTGTTACAGACAGACTTTAAATACAACCAACTGCTTCCTTCTTCTCCAAGAAGGACAATCACAAAATTAAAGTACTGTACATAGGACCATCTTAGAGAGAAATTTAGCAGATATATGAGAGTGTAAGGCCCCAAGCAGACCCCGGTTGAATTAGCTGGATCTATGTTCAGGCATCCACATGGTATATTTTGCAGGGTTGGGCTTTAAGACTTTAAACTCAGGCTTCTGAAATTCAAAGGTGAATGTTTAAAGCAGAAGGAAACTGTATGTCACTAATGTGGACAGATTTTTGGAAGAATCATTAAGAAAGTAAGACATTTTGAGTATGTTTTATGTATCAGAGTAACATCAGTGCTTTTGAAATTGCTTTATGCCCGTTGAGGTTTTTAATTGATAAAGCAGATGTATCATTTTCTTGGGAGGTAATGCTCTTGCAAAGTACTTCCAGGCATAATTAATCCAAAATATGATAGTCCAGATTTTTAATGGTCACTTTAAATGCATGCTTTCTTTCAAAAGGAGCTATAGCAAACTTGAAGTTTCTGTGTTCCTTGTGGGAAATAAGTGAAGAGATTGTGATAAGCAGTCAGGAGCATAATTTAAGAATCCCAAGAAAAATTGTAGTAAATGTCTTAGTAACTTTTAGTATTCGTGATAGCACACAATAAATGAATAACCCTATCATTTAATCCTGTCTCTGCTTTATATTTGAGTGTTGCTTGTCATTAAAATATATTATTAAAATATGTGAGTTTAGCTCCTTTCATTTGAGAATCTAAAAGTGTTAAATACTAATGGACAACACTCCTGTGCGGTAGGTAAGTACTGCCCAAGTATTAAAAATGAGACGTTAAATCCAAACTTGAACAAAGTCTGTGGCAGAGTAGAATATGTAATGCAGGTCTCCTCACTACTAGTCCTGTCCTTTATCGATAGTATCACCTTATTAATTTACTTTTATAATTTGAGAGTTTGAAAAACTGCATTTACAACTGTGAGGAAACGTTTAAGTTTGTACTAGTCAGTAAAAATAAATGCAATCAAAAGAAAATAAGAGGGTCCTTAATACTGCAGTTTACAAACTAAGGCTTGGTCTACATCTAAAAGTTAAATTCACACAAGCCATGCAAGCTAGGTTGACCTTTCACACCCCTGAGAGATATAGTTAAGCCAACTAAAGGCCTGGAGCCAAGGTTTCAGTGTCTGAGCTTCAGCCCAAGCTGCAACTTCAAAGTGCTGTCTTATAGCTATTTTAAAGTACTAGCCTGGACCTCACTAGCCTGGTCTGGACTGGGAGGCTCACTCCAAAAATATGTGTAGACCTACCCAAAGAGGGACTGTATGAAAAGAGAGAGAGTTGCAGATAGTTGATAGAATGAATAGTGAATTCTTGAATGGAACCATAAAGGGGTAGTGCTCACGTTAATTAAACTTGTATTTAAAAGTGGAAGGAACTTTGGTGTATATTAAAAGGTTCAGGTTGCATCATAAGAGCAAGCTGTGAATGGGTGTAGAGTTGAAGTGGTAAAGGGAGAAGGCAGTGAATCATTAAATTTTTTTGTTTTTAAGTAACAGAGGGACTTTACAGATGCCCATTAAGGCAACTGTAAAATATTGTTTTTCCTTGATTTTCCTACTACCTGCATATTTTTTTTAAAACAAAAACAAAAAAGGGTGGAGGGGAGACTAAAGAGGAAAAGGAAGGGTTGTTTATTTCCAACTCTCAACAGCACCTAGCTGCATGGAAACAGATCAGACAAAAGGCAAGAATCCCTTCAGGTATTTGTTTTATTATAGAAACCTAACACTGGCTTCCAAAAAGGTAATTAGGCGATTTCCTATTTTATCATTTAGTGTAAAGGCTCCCTTCCCCAATTTGTGTATATTCAGTAGCATGTTAAACCTCATATATAGAATTGAAGGTTATTTACTTTACTAGTTTATAAGGATAGTGTGGTTCTGAAGAATCATTAACACATTTTGGGGTAAAAATGAGTATATTCCTTTCATTGTCTATCTCCATTATGAGGCAAGGCTGTCTTTACGTTTTGGGATGCTATTAATTACTGGGTGGACTCAGATCATGTGGACTAGAGAAGCCTTATGTATATCATCATGTACATAAAGTTAGTCTGCTGGTGTGCTGACAGCGGTACCTATCATGCTGACCAGTGTTGTTTCCTTTTACTTCTCCATCTGTCTGCCTGCGTCCATTGGTTGTCACTTGTCTTAAACTTAGATTGTAAGCTCTTTGGGGCAGGGACTGTTAACTTGTTCTGAGTTTGTGAAGCATGTAGCCCAATTGTCCAAGACTGGGGCTCCTATGTGTTATGATAATACAAACAATTAACAATAATGTGCCTCTATAATCTGGCAAAGTATTAGTTACAGTAGGAGTCTAGTAGACTCTCTGAGCCAAGTTATTTGCTCACATGCGCACTGTGCCATTTAGCTGAGGTCCATGGGACTGCATGAGGCGTATGTCCATGCAGAATTTGGCTGTGTCCATTTATACTGGATGGCTCTAGTTCTATGATTCATAGAACACTTTTGGATTTTGTTGAGTGATGTTAATCCAATCAGTCTCATAGCTCTTCAGGTCCAGGCTGTTTTCCCCAAAATGACATTATACTTATGTTCATATCTTGTGGTTAAGAACTCATATAGTTTTGGATGCGGCATGTGTTGCTGTGTAATGTGATTAGTATATACCTAAAAGGATGAAAATTTCATAGCAGCAGTAATAAATTTAGTCATCTAAACATCACTAGTTTAAAATTCTGATAGAATGCAACGTGCAAGTGAAATCTAAGTACATGTTTCCTACCAGACATATTATTACTTTCTTTTCAAGTAGGGACAATTCGGGAGTGTTTTACTGTTGATCTCCCCAAATATGCTCATTTTGTTGTTATTAAGAATTGGGATACTTAATGTTAAGTTGAGCTGCAATCTTGCATCAGTTAAAATGGCAGACTGTGATTTATAGATTGCTCACTCTGTGGCTGGACAGAAACTATTTTCCCATTTAAGATGTTGTCAGATATATTACAGGAGAAAATATATATTGCAGGAGAAAATGTGATACAGTGTATATAATTTTTAAAAATTAGTGTTTCATTAATCAGTATTCATCAGTCGTTAGAACAACCCCGTGAGATAGGAGACTAGAACCCTCATCCTGCATTTGGATCTGCGTTGGCACACCCTTGTCACAATGTGTGCAAGAGTCTTTGCACAGATCCCTGGGGGATCCCGTATGAAGACTGCCCAGTTGGATCCCTTTGCCGGATCAGGGCACAAGGTATTACTTTTCCTTATACTTATTCTCTGATATTTTTAGTGATTTCTTGCCTATATTTGAGGTTACTCTATTGCCCTGTCCTGTGGTGTGCTCTATGCAGGTGCAAGGGTCTGCCCACATGGATTTCATTGCAGTATGGGTTCCCGTCTTGCCAAACTAAATGATGTGTCAGGTTAAAGGGCAACCCCAACTTGAAATCAGTTTAAAAAAGAAAGAGTAGTTTCAGGTTCTATGCCTGATCTGAATCCTCCTGCCAGTTTTTGTATTTTTGAAACCACATTTTCCTATTTTTAAACATTTCTCTCCCCTTTTGCTGTGTGAAAGACCAACACAAAGAAAAGGAGAAACTGAGTCTAGTGAAATAGAACATATAGAAAGTGCTATCGAATGCCCAGTGCAATGAACTAGAAGCAAAGTGAATTTTTCTCTAACTTTTGTTATAGTAACTTTAGAAGTTACTTCTAATGGTAGATGTTAAGAAATTTGTATGTGAATTTTATAGGTTGACAGTGTTTCTTTAAAGCCAGTTTATGGTGTCAAAAAGTTTCTCTTTTAAGAATGAGACGCTATCTTCCTTTATTTAGGTTTAGCTGTAGGATGATGAGTGTCACTTCTCTTTTTCTCATTGCCCCATTCCAAACAAAACAAAATAAACCTATAGTATTTTAACTGTAAAGTAGCTTTGTTTTTACATTTATTGTATGAAATCACATAACTCCTTAGGGAAAAGTCTTCCTCTCACTGGAAGAGACACAGCTCCTTAAGCCAAAAATGTGCTAACAGACAACACTATTTATTAGTTGTACAATATTAGATTGTCTAAGATGAAGTCTTTCTCCAGCTTAATGAATGAAAAAGTGCAAACTACAGAAAACTAACACATAAATTGGCAAACTTTCCTGTCCGCACATACAAAAATAGGTGCACTTGGGAGCAAAACGTGCTGTATTACAAAGATGTAAAATAGAAGCAACTTTGTTGGTGTTCCTTTGGATTTGAACCTGTGTAATTGTGAGGGGAACTTGCAAAGGGATTTTTCAGAGCAGTGAGTGGCAGGAAAATTATATGCCCTCTTTTGGGCACTCTGAGAGTTGAAAGTATTTTAAAACTATGGGGGGCGGTTGCATCTCTGGATTTTTCAGGCTGTCTTGGAACTCAGGCTCCAGCTATGCACTCAAAAATCAAGATTTTTAGAAGACAGCTGTTGTATGAAGTAAATGCCAAAGGTTTCTTCAACTGAAATGGGCCCCTAGTGTTTGGCATGGAATCATGCTGTGAGTCTATGCAGTGAACACTGGGTGATGGGAAGAAACCAGAGACCCAGAAGCCATGCAAGGTGATGCATCCTTTTTTAATTTGCTGGTGTAGGCTTTCCTCAAGAGAAATATTGCAGAAAGGGAATGCCCACCAGATGAAGGGCTGCTGCAGTATGGTTTATCTCAAAATTTGTCATAAAAATGCAAGATCATGTCAGAAAGCATTTTTTGCCGGCAGCCACTTGGAACACTGAACATCCCTTTGATTCAGGGACTCAGTCATCTACAGCAAGGATTCTCAACCTTTTTTTTTCCTGAGGCCCTCTCAATATACTATAGAAACTCCAGGGCCCAGCAGAAGGGCTCCTGGCTTTTGTGTGTGTGTGTGTGTGTGTGTGTGTGTGTGTGTAGCTGGGTAGGGGGCTCAAGGATCCAGGTGGAGGGAGAGGGTCGCTCAAGGCTTCTGCCCAGCGGGGCACTGGGGCTCCAAGCTTCATCTCCATGACTCCACTCCTGGCTTCAGCCCCACGGGGGCTTGGAGCTTTAGTCCTGCTGGGGGTGCTGAAGCTTGGGGCTCCCCATGGCTATGCTCCTGGCTTCAGCCCTGTGGAGGGCACGGGGGCTCAGGGCTTTGACTCCACTCCCTAGCCCTATGGGGGTTCTGGATCTCAGGCTTTTAGCCCCCTGGGAGCGCTGAGGCTCAGGGCTCACCGTGGCTCTGCTCCTGGCTTCTGTCCCATGGGGGACGCCAGGGTTTGGTGTACTGGGTTTTAGCCCCCATGGCTCCGCTGCCTGTTTCAGCCCCGCCAGGGTGCGCTGGACTTCAGCTGCGGGGCCCCGCAGCCCCTGAAAGCATCACGGCATCCCACTGGGCCATGGACTCCTGGTAGAGAACCGCTGACCTACAATATGGCAAGTTCCACTCTACGATCTGTTACTGCGACAGCAGGGCTGGGGAGATAAGCAATGGAGAGTCCTCCTGCCCAAGTAAGGCAAAAGGATGATGGCAGAATGCTCACAACTCTGCAGGCAACAGCAAGCCAGTGGAAATTGGTCACTGGGCTGCTACCACAGATAGGGCAATACTATAGGAGGTCTCTCGTATGGAGAACTGGGGTTCTGAACACAATTGCAGTGACCTCCCAGGGATCAAATGACACCTCCTACAACACCATTTCAGTGAGCGAGAAATTTATTAATTCTGTTTAAAGTTCCGCTAATCCCAGATTCACAACGTACAGTATGAAATATTGCAACATTCCGTAGCATTCAACATTTTCATGCACAGTGAATCATTTTTAAACAATATCTTGGATGTTGCTATAGGAATATTATGTCCATACTCCAGTTCTTCGTCAAGGACTGGTCCCTATTATATCCCACGGTGGGTTTACACAAACACGTCATGCGTCCAGAGCTGGAGAATTTGAAAGTAGTAGTGTTTGTTCATCCGCGCATGAGCCCTTGCTTCACCTCATGGTTTTGTCTAAGGCAATAAAGGGCAGGGCGGACCAACCGCGTCTCCAGTCTCTTCTCACCGCTGCACGGTTCGAGCCAGAGCTGTTAGTATCACCTTGTCTCTGAACACTTAACCCTTCCCCCCCTCCAACAAACAAACAAGTTTTCCAATTGTATATAGCTTTTTTTTTCTTCTACTGTTTTACTGTTTTTTTTAACGTAGTTTAGTTTTTACTAGTAGTTTTAGTAGGACTGGGGCTTTGGGGGAATCTGTTTACCAGTTCTCCTTCCCGCTTCTCCCCCTTCCTGGACCTACACGTAAGTACTGGATTATATTGAAGATGCCAGGATTCAAGATCTGTGCCTCCTGTTCTTGGTCAGTAACGAGCACCAATGCTGTCTCTACTGCTTGGGAGAAGCCCACATTTCATCCAGGTGCAATATTTGGCAGTCTTCCCAAGCTGTACCTGAGAAGGCCGGGTTCTCCGCCTCAAGAAGCACCTAATGGAAGTCACCATGAGGCCCCCATTGGACCCAGGCTGTGGAACCCTCTGTACATCAGCCTGAGCAAGCCAGGAATGCACCGCTGGCTACAGAGATTGAGTCTGTCTCCAGCAGTACCCCTGCTATGGACCTTGAACCGGTGCATAGTCGGGAAGAAAGGAAGCATGCGCGTGGCAGTAAGTCTTCCTCCAAACCAAAGAAGGGTGATGTACCTTCCATGACTTCCAGCTATGGAGAGGCAGCAAGTCCAGAACACACAAGCACAACAAGAAATCCCACAGACCAGCGGATCTGCCGGTACCAAGCACCAAGACCCAAATACCCTCAGTGTCAGCCTCCCTTAAGACAAGGGATCCATCACTCTCGGGGCAGTCCTCTGCTCCAGCGCAGGCTCCGGCTACGGAACGGGTACCATTAACGTTGGGGTGATCGGAGAAATCACCAGAGCCACATGAACAGTTCATTGTAGGGGAACTCAGATCTCCATGCCTCCTTCTGCAAACGGTACGTAGGGAGTCTGATCTCCTATCCAGTACTTGCCGAAGTCAGGTCATGCTTTGACTCATCCTCATGTGATTTACATGCTTCTGCTGGCTCCGATGGTATCAGCATTGGAACCGGGATCCAAGTTCTCATCATCAGAAAATTCCGATGGAAAACAAGGGCTGCCAGTGCCCTGCCACTGTTACAAGAACCTGAAAGGACCAGCAGTGGTGTGGCAGTACCCTCCTTTCCAGCAGCAGCAGGGAAGGGCATGGTTTCCTCTCTCCATGGGGTCCTCCGCATCATCTGCTGGATACATCTTGATGATGATGACCCTGTTGGGGATCCTGGACATAGTACCCATCTGTTCGGTGAGGGAAGCTTCACCCCATCTCTGCTTATGGCACCCTTCAGCAGGCACTCTGGACTGGTTATGGAGGATGAACCGCTCAATCTGGTTCCACTGGTGCAAAAGCGTTTTTCATCATCTTCAGATGCTGCAGTAACTTTAGCCTCCCCCTCATTTCCAGATGAGTTTAGGCAATTCCAAGAACTCCTGCAAAGGGTGCTGGACGAGCTTCATGTTCCACTGGAGGAAGTACAAGACAAGCAGCACCAGCTCTAAGACATCCTTCATTCCTTGTCACTGAGAAGGGTTGCTCTACTAATAAATGATGCCATTCTCCAGCCATCCTAACAGTTTGGCCTACCCCAGCCAATTGCATGCCTATCCTCAAGGGGGCAGAGAGGAAATACTATGTACTAGCTAAGGAGTTGGAGTTTCTTTTCTCACACCCCCATCCCAATTCCATCATGGTGCAAGCAGCAGCGGAAAGGTCCAGGCAGCAATACGCGCGCTCCACTCTGACAGATGAGGGCAAATGCTTAGTCCTCCCGAGATACAAAGTCTTCCCTTCAGCAAGTTTCCAATTTAGTATTTCTAACTACCAGGCCTTGTTGGCCAAATATGACTTCCTTAACTATGGCAAATTGGAGGACTTTACTGAAAAGCTGCCCAGGCATTCACTACGGCCACCCTCCATGTTGTGCTTCCAGACATAGGTTGGGCAGCCACGTGGAGTTAGATCTATACCTTTGCTGCATACTATGCCTTTGTGCAGGACTCAGCGACGGATGCCTCATTCGGCATGGCTGTCCCCTGTTCAACTGTCCTTTGCTCTTCCTCGC
Source organism: Emydura macquarii macquarii (assembly GCF_026122565.2). Taxonomy (NCBI): domain Eukaryota; kingdom Metazoa; phylum Chordata; order Testudines; family Chelidae; genus Emydura; species Emydura macquarii. The sequence goes on along the minus strand of NW_027131614.1, from coordinate 18,189,045 downwards.
ACTCTCCTCCTAATTAGGTATTGCTTGTTAATCATTCTCCTTTCCCTCAGCTGTGGATCTATTTGATTTGTGGTGGAGAAGGAATTGGAAATGTGGTTGGTCCGCCCCGCCCTTTATTGCCTCAGATAAAACAATGAGGCAAAGCAAAGGTGCATGCGTGACCCAACAGTCACTACTACTTTCAAATTCTCCAACTCTGGACATGTGGCGCACATGCATAAACCCTCAGTGGAATACAGATAGGGACCACACATCTTGAAGAACCTCCAGTTACAGGCAAATAACCTTTTCTTACTGTTTACTGCTGATTTGTCTGTGGAGGACTGGCAACTGTACTACCTCCCAGAATTGCTTCTACGTCCTAATTTTATTGATGTCGGCTGTTTCTTCTCGTGTCCTGGAGGAGAGCTCTGCTGCCAGGCTATTTTTCATGCAAGCATCCTCTTCTGTTAATGGAACTTGGGGCACGCAGAGGTGAAGAATATTGTAAGTTTGGGTATGGAACCAGTTGATTCATGAGCTGCCTCACATGGCTTTAACCCTCCCATCTGCATACTGCTTAAACAACAGAGGTCAGATGTTCACCCGTCTACTAATAGGGATGAGGATGCAGTAAAGAAGGAAGATTTTCTCCTCAGGCCCTTGCTGGCTCAATACTGCAGCACACTATCTGCTGCTTTCCAGGGGGGATATAGGAGTTGAGACCCCTCTGGATAAATTAACATGTGCAAAGGCTCATCTTGTGGTTTATTATGGGAACATGCAGATCATTCTGTCCAGCTTGCATGTTGAGCGTGCTAACTGGGCCAGAGAAGTGTAGATTTCAGTGAGACACAAATTTAATTAACTCATGCATTGCTGGCTGAGAATTGGTGAGGGCAATACAAACATACCAGATGTTGGCTGTTCAGTCTTGGATGGCAGTTGTGACATATGGCAATTTTCTGCAATATCCTTGAAAAACCTTATGAATTAAGTTTAAGTATTTTGATTCCATTATATTAAATGAATGGTTTATGTATATTTGTAGGCAGGATTGTATGTAACCTCCCTCTAGGTGGGAAATGTGATGTGAACCCTGGGAAGTGTTATGAACTTCAAAGGACTATTGGACAATGGACAAGACATGAATGAACTTTTGGGACAAACAGGATCAAGTGGTTTGCCTGGCGAATCTCTAGGGAGAGGTGAATGCAAATCTCCACCTCCAGTGATGCAAAAACCTAGGCTTTTGAAACTGTCCTGAGGAGAGGACCACTGTCTGCTGGTAACCTGCTCCTAGAGTCTGAAGATCAAAAGCCCAAGCACCATAAAGGAAAGACTAATCTCTTCCTGGGCGTGTGTGTTCTGAGCTAAGGCTTAGAATTTGGAACAACAGAAAAAAACCCTTTCGGACCTTTGAAAGACTGATCACCTGCCAGAACCCCTGCTGGAGTTGAGAGGTGATCTCTAGTAAACTTGTTAGTATGTGTGTAGGGTTTTTTATTGTTTTAATATGATTCCTCTCTAATGGTTTCACCTTTAGAATAAATGTGCTTGCCTAGAAAGAGCTGTGTGGTGACATATAACTGCTGACAATTACACTGTTCATAAGCCTGCAGAGACAGAGGAAACCACAGCTGCTGGCCTGTTTTGACAGTCTGGATTTCTGGGGCTATCACAGTGTAGGCAGGGAACAGTGCAGCCTGGGAAAAGCCCGGTCAGGAGGAAGAGAGATGTGGTCTCTACCCAAGAGGGGGGACAGCTGATGAGCCAGGAGCCTAGAATGGATGACCTTGCTGGACCACTGTAGGAGAATACAGGTGCAGTGGCCCTGAACTGTGATGGCAGCATCTAAAGGGTTATTGCAGAGGCGCTTTTTTTTTTTTTTTTTTTTTTACACACTTGCTGAGACAGACATTGCAGCACCAATGTAGTACTTGAGTAATGTCTGAAGAGGCAGCAGCTGCCCCCCCAGGTGTGCACAAAAAATAAAAATTAAAAAGGCAGCCCACAAGTGTAGTCATTCATCTTTTTCCTGCACTGCTTTTCCTGTTAGAATACACTGGGCCAAATTTTCAAAGTGCTCAATACCCAGCAGTCCCCATTGAGATACTTATGGCAAGATTTGCAAATGAGCTCAGTACCAGATGTGCTAAGCTTGTTGGTATCTGGCCTATTGTGCTCAGAGTCATGTAGAGAAATTTTGCTTTGACTATGTGGCCTATAATATTCAGCTGGAGTGTGCGGAGATCTGTGTGTGTCATGTGCAAGCTTTTGAGGATTCCAATATAGGTCCATCAAGAAGAGGGGTTGTCCACGGTGAACGGTTTACAGAATGAAAAGAATTCTCTTTTGAATCAGAGTGATTTAAGTTTTAAGCATATAATTGTTATGGGGTCATTTCACTTCATCTATAACAAAGCTGCTTATTTATGGTAGACATGAGATAGAAGCATTGAACTACAGCTAAATTATACTTTCAACCCACAATTTATTGAGCTAATGATAAATTGGCACGATTACAAATATTATGTACTCTTACTTTTGGAATAATTTTAAGGTTTTGTTTCCTTTCAATATTTGATTGTATTTGCACCTGAATTAATATTGATGCTATATGGCTTACCAGCTTCCTTTTTGCTAAAAATCATCCTGACCCATAGGTTGCCTAATGTTATCCCCTAATCCTAATTACTCTGGACCTGAATGACCTTTTTTTCTGCTTATAGCAAATGCATGGAACTTCTAGCTCACTTTCTAGTGATGAGAGACAAAACTTGTTCTTTAGTCACTGAGATTAATTTTTGTGAAATACTTCGTCCTATTCAGTGCAAAGTCGTAGAAACATCATGCTTGAAAATCAGGTCATGTCTCTTCCTACGTTGAAAAGACTGATGAATGCTGGCAAGCACAATGCAGGTGGCAGAGATACAGTTCTTTGTCCTTGATGAAGTTATAGTTTGTTAAAATAACATGCTAAATGGAAAGCAATTGAGCAGTTTTTTGTGATCTATTGTAAATAGTCTCCTTCAGATGAAAATTCTGGGGTTGCAACGAAGGACCTCCAGTGGGTTCATTAAGCATTTTCAGAATACATCTGCTTGTTGCATAATACCTTCTTTTATAGAGAATACATAGAAAATAAATTTCAATAAGCTTCCTACAAAGTGTAATCCTAATGACTGGAGTATCAGGATGGGAACCTCCTTTCCTTGTATAGAGTAAATGAACGACTAGGCATTTCTTGTTTAAAATTGTTTTGCTTATACAAAATGACCTTTATGCCAAGGTTTTGGCTCTTCTTACTTAGCAAAGTGAAGATCAGAACAGTCCCCTCATATCCTGTTACTAGCAAAGTTAAATATCACTGTCAGAGAGATTATAAATTTTGTACCTCATTTTAGTTTCGTTTATCTTGTTATTGAGCCAGATATAGAATTCTTATATAAATCACCTAATACCTTGAAAAGTGGTGGTAGTAGTAGTAGTAATAAAAACCATAGGTTTTTTTTGGAATTTTTAGTAGCAAATTATGCAGTCTACACTGATTAAACCAATCAGTAAAGGTTATATTCGTGAGGATGCAAGAAAGTTGCATCCTTGCATCCTCACGAATATAACCTTTAATGATTGGTTTAATCAGTGTAGACTGCATAATTCTATGTTGCAGAATTTCTAATGAAAATTCCCATGGAAGAAACAGATCTGTTGGCGGAGTTTGAGAGAGCGATGTTCTGCTCAAAACAGCTGCTCCGACACACTCTGTATTACTGGGGGCTCCTGAGAAAGTAGGGAGCATGCCACTAACTCACCATCTAGACCTCTGTTTCAGGATACTTTCATGTCTTAGATCTCTTTGGCACTTTAAAGCCTAGCATAACACAGGACCCTGAGAAAATAGAGAGAGAATATAGTCTGAAAGTGATTAAACATTATTGTTCTAACTAAACTTTTCCTACTTTGGGAAGAAAAGTGATGTGTTTATCATGGAGTCTTGAATCCTATTTCATTGAGATAATTCAGATCAGTTTTAGGATGTTTTGGTTCTGTCTTAAATTATATAGTTAAATCTCAGTCTGTAAACACATCAAATATAAACCAACTGAAATGAAGACATCTGCTTTATTCTGTTGTTTGTTCATACAATATAGCTAGTTGGATAAAAAGAAAACTTATAAAGAAAAACTTCAATGTAATTGGCTTTAGAGATCTTCCTTACCATGTCATATCTAAAAATTTCTTCAACCAGGATTTAAACTTTTCCTTTCTATGCCAGTGACTTTGAGTAGTTAACAATATTACTTGCCAGTAATACTGCATTTTAGTTGGGAAAGACTACAGTAGCTTGACATACTAGATGCTAACATCTAGACTCACAGATTCTAATTTGGTCTATATACACAAAAGGTTAGTTTTTTTTGTTTTGTTTTTTTAATTTACTTGCCAGTTTATAAAACTTGTTCTCATTTCATAGATTGTAGGTGCATTTATGAATTAAAATAATACATTTTAGGTCTGTATGTTAGTTAAAGTGGCCAACAATTTAGACACTACAATACTTGACAGTGCTCAAATATAAAAGAACAGAACTCCCTTCTAATCTGTCTACCTTAGTTAAAGACCTGAGTAAACAGATGGGACATACAATTCAAAACATTGAGACTTGATCAAATCAACTGAGGGAATAAGCCTCAGAGTTGGAGAACTTCCTCCAAGAAGAGTTTGCATCCAGTCACTGCCATTAAAATCTAAGAACTGCCAACTGAAGACCCTTGCTAATTTCCTGCTGAGAGGGCAGATGGAGAAAAACAGCCAGGAATCAGACTGTATAGGTCTTTATAGATTACATACAACATATTGTACCCAGAACTAAGTTAGAAATGCACCCCTGTCAAAATATACAGACAACATGCAAAATGAGATAAATTCTGGTCCCACTGAAGACTGTGCAAAAAGCCATTGGCTTCACTACATGACTTGCACCTCTGAGCAGCTGTGCTGCAGGCAACCCAGAACTCATTGATACCTCTAAGTACAGCACATTGCATTAGTGTAGGAGGTGACAGATGGGGATCAGAGAAAAGACTGCCAAAAGTGAAGGGGGAAGCAGTGTTACCCAGTGTTGCTACCTGAGTTAGTAGGAATATCTTTTTGGCCTAAAAGTAAATTGAAAACCTAGATTGATAGCCTCATTGACAGAGGGTGGGCATGCTCATAAGGGGGAAAGAACCACCCAAATCAAATAGACCAGATATTTCCACCAGCTGGGCTTCAGCCAGCTCAGTCTCCTTCATGTTCTGGTCAAAAAAGCAGAGAGATGGTGCATTATCTGCATCCAGAGAAGGAAAAGATGTTCAACAGAGTATCATTAGCTGCATTTGGAATGCAGGACTAATTCCTTCTGTTTTTGTACAGTGTTAAGCACACTGATGATAATTAATATAGACATAATAACACATCAGCCCAAAACAATTCATTCTCTCTCATGATTGGCTTTATATGAGCACCGAACAGGATGGATGACAGAACAGAACTCTGCATGAGATTATTTCCCAATAACACATTGTAGGTACGCTCCTCGCAAGTCTCTTAAAGTACCTGTAAATTAAAAACATTTGATGTAAGTATATACACCTGGTTGCTTTGTCTGGCAGTAATTATCTCTTATAGATATTCTCACCAGCAGTATAAAATGACTTGTGAATTGATAAGCATATGGAGAAGACAGAAAAGGAGCTCTATGGAGAAAAAGGGTCTGAGATTTTTGTCTCCATATGGAGCACTACCAAAATTTGGGTGGTTGTGAAATATATATTTTCTCCCATATTTCATATTTAAAAAAAAAATTCTTCTAGATCACTGTTTTTGCCTCCTTCAGCTGTTGGGTCTTTGCTTAAAGTAGTGAGTGATTCTGAAAAGTTCATATTTGAGTAAGGAATAAAAAACCTGTTTTCATAACCAGACGAAGCACTCTGTTGGGCCTTATACAATGTCCAAAATACTTTTTTGGTAAGAAAAGTAATACCTGTATTCATTTTTCGTTCAGGAAGAGTTCTCTCAACATGTAACACTTTTGTTTGCTCTCACATCCCTACAAGCAAGTGGCGCTATAATACAGCTGCTGAATTGTATTTTGGCTGATAACTTCATACAGGTCTTACAGGATAAAGCAGTTTATAGTAATAACAGTAAATTGGGTAACATGATTAAGTATCAGATAATTAGTTTTACCTTGAATTTTTAAATAATCATCAACCACTGGTAATTACATCATTAGTAATGGTACATTATCTGTTAATTATTTTATAATTTTTTAAAATATTTATCGGAAGAGTGAGATTCTGCATCTGGTCTTATTGGAAAAAATGCATGTGACTAATAAATGGAGAACTGGTGCAACCACTGTCTGTGCTTTAAAACATTTTATTCCAGCTGTGCCTCCTGCCCCCAAATAAATTAGGGAAAATATTAGCATTCTTAATGGTGTGAAATCATTCAGATATGAAGTTGAAATGTTGTTCTTTTTTTCTTAAGTGCCTGTTAGCGATGCTGTTTATTTAAAAGTCACTGTAGTAAGCCTCATTTTTTGGGATCTTGTAATGACCATAAGAATTTGTTCCCCGTTGAAATGTGACACAATATCAGACTGAGAGTGAACATTTTAAAATAATAACGAAGACCCATAATTCTGTATATCCTTGCTCGTGTGAGTAATCATTAGGCATGTGAGTAAGGGTTTACAGGCCCAGTGTATAATAAAAATTAATTAACAGATACATATTATACAGATACAGGAAACAAAGAATCCTTCCATCCTCTGAGCATTTAGAACGTTGGACTATCAGAAAACAGCAATACATAATGGATAAAATATAAACCGACATTAAGCAATTCTAATTATAATATTTGATTTGCATTCTGTGTTGGTGAAAAAGAAAACTGCAGACTTTCACTCCTGTCACTAGCTATATGAGGACCAAATTGTCGTCTTGTTGTCAGTGGGAGTTTTACTGTTGATATTAATGGGATCAGGATTTGGCCGATATTTTATGGGTAAACATAGTGAAAGAAATCAAAATTAAATGTTATATACCTTCTTAGGAGGACCCACAGAAAAAAAATTAGCTGAATGACTTTTCCATATTTTAAAATGAGCCTTTGTGGAAAAGTCCTATTGCAGTGGTTCCCAACCTGGGGGGCAGGACCCCTTTGGGGAGAGGTGGCAAAGATTCCAGGGGGTTCATGAGGCTTCAGTAATATCAAGATAATTTAGCCCACTGGGCACAGCAGCCTCGAGCTCCGTGCTGGCTGGAATGGAGGAGCAGCCCCCCCGCGCTCCATGTCGGCTGAGCACAGCTCCCCCGAGCTCCATGCTGGCCAGAGTGGAGGAGCAGCCTTCCCAAGGGAGCAGCAGCCCCGAGCTCCACTCTGGTTGGAGTGGAGGAGCTGCCCCCCAAACCTCGTACTGGCCAGGTGCCCGGCCGGAGAGGAGCAGCCCCGGCCAACCCGCCAGAGCCCATCTCCATTACTCTCAGTCCATGAGGGATGGGAAGAGGCAGGGCCACATGGGGCGTGTAGTGACAACTACGCCAGGGAAGGCTTAGCTTCTTACTCAGGTAAGAGTAATTTATTATTATTATTATGTAATTCAGTGGTGGTGGTATCATTTTATGTGTTTATAGGAGTTATATGTTTTTGTGGACAGTGAAGGCGCGTGTTTTACCTAGTGTTAACTAGTACGGTTTTCACTCAAAAAGGTTGGGAACCACTGTTCTATAGAACTAAAACCAATAGCATTAGACAGAGGTTACTCAAAAACCCGATAGCAGTTAATAGAGAATGATATGCTTCTTATAGACTTTATTTTTAAGCATTCTCTACCAAGATTATAATTATTCAATTCTCTGTAGAACTTTTCCATAGCAGCCTTCTCCCTCTGCTCTGAAAACCAAACAAAACTAACCCCACAAACAAAAAAACCTGGAGTATAGGTTCTTAGGAGTTGCTGGAGTTCCATCTAACTGGCTAGAGTTCAAGACTGAATTCTAGATCCTCAGGGTATAAGGAATTAAAAATGAAGCGAGTTCCTTGTGTACCTCTTGAACGATCCCACACTGGAGTTGAGATGTGAAGCAGGAGGGAAGGTTGCTGCTGCAACGGAGATTGATTTTCTCCCCAACATCCTCTATTGACTTAACAAGGGATTGTGGCTTAGTGATGGGTCTTACGTTTTCTCCTGAAGGTGTTAAGATTTGTTGCCATCTGACAGTGGGACAGAGAGTTCTATAGCTAAGAGTTAGCCACAAAGGATGCTCTGTGCTTACTCGAATGTATCTCCCCTTCCATTATTAAAATTCTATTGTTTGTGAAAGATTTTAGTTTTCCTGGTAGGTCCTGTTTGTGAAGAGAGAAGTCGTCCATAAGGTATCTTCAGTGAGTGCTTTGAAGATCAGTTCAGACTTTAAACATAATCCAGAGTTATATGGGAATCCAGAGCAAGGTCTGCAGCACTGTGGGGTGATGTGTTCATGTCAATTTGAATTGGTTAGCATGCAGACAGGCACATTCTTTACCAGTTGGAATTTTTTCAGAGCTGTCATGTTCATTCCCAAGTATAGCAGTTGCAGTAATTGAGCTTCGATGTCACAAATTCATGGATTACCTTTGTTTGACAAGATGGGGGCATGTTTTTTGTTTTCCTGAAGATATGGTCTCTTTCTTTAGCTGAAGAGACTTTTTTCAGAAACTTCCTTAGACAAAGTTTAACTTTTTAGGGCAGGTACTCTAGACCCTATTTATGTATTGCAGATACATGATATAGAAGATTACATACTATTTGGTGATCCTTGTGGACACAAGGATTAGAATAGATTTTCAATCCTAATCCTGAATTTTTTGCTATGGATTAATTTCAGATCCACATTGTTCCAGTTTAGATACCTGTAATTTAAAGATTGGATTTTTGATGTATAGCAGCTATCACTAAAATATTTTTGTATCATGTACATTAAATTTGAATGGGATTGTGGCAGATGACATTTTCATTTTGTATTGTATTGGTGACATGTATTAAGAGTTACGCCTTGATCACTCAGAAAACTCAGTGCATGCAATCATGTGTTGTGTAAGTCTTTGCAATAGAAAGGGTTCTGTTGTTAGTTATTAAAACTAACTTTAGTGAAAAATTTAGGGTGGGATTTTGCAAAAGCATCTAAGTGGTTTGGGAGCACAGATCTCATAAACTTTCATTGAATCTTGTACACCTCAATAATTTAGGCAGTTCTGAAAATTCCACCTCTAGTATTGTTCTTTAGGATAAAAGGTTTAAATCTATATGGCCAGTTGGGTAAAAAAATATATTCATTAGTTTTGGCAGGGACTTGAAGACTTTTTCACAATTTTATATGTGAATAATCAGTCTCCGGTTTACTTCATGTTCTTTAGTTTCTCTTTGGACTTTTCTGTGCTACAGAATTTGTTTGAACACGGTACTGAACAGATCAAGTTGGATAAGACATTGAGGGCCAAGTTGTGGTCAGCAGCATAAACCAGTACAGATATAGTGAGCACAACTTGTTCATAACTGTATTCTAAAGGTAAAATGTTTTAGCATATAGAAAAGATCTTTCATACACTGTTCCTTCTGCTTGTGCAGTAAACTCTGTTCATTGCAACCATTTAGATAGGAGCTGTAATAAAGACATGAGTCGCGTACAGGATAGTTTAGGAAAAAAACCTCCCTGCTAATCTAATTAAGATGTATAAAAGAAAGTTCAAAATTCCCAGGACTGGTTAATGGAAGCCTTTCTCTTTCTCAAACAGACAAATTAACAGAAGCACAAGTATGTGGTGTGTTGTCTTAATTTCGATTTAGGATTTCATATTACTTTACTTCTTAGACCCCAATTCTCTAATGAGCTCTGCATTGCTACTGTATACCTGTGCAGTGACCGATTGAAGTAATTGGGATTCTGTGCAGATACACAAGTCCACTTGTGTAGAACAGTTTATGGGATTGAGGCCTTGGATTTCAAAATCTTTTGAAACAGGGATTGTATTCATGTATGTTTATACAGCATCTTGTATAATGGACCCTCTGAGCACTCCTGTATTGTAAATATTTAATATTGTGTATGTGATAGTGTAACTCACTGGTAAGTCTGTTACAAGTACCCCCTCAATTTCAAAAAAAAATTTGAATGCTTATTTTTGGAGCCTCAGATTGGAGAGTTACAAGATCCCAGGAAAGTAGTTATGGCATAAAAACATCTACTTAATTGGATTGTCTTTCACGGTCAGTGGATTTTTGGGAAAGTGTAGTGAGCTTCGCTTAGGGGCTAACAGTCTAGTGATCAGGCTGTGGCCAAACAGTCTCTCTGAGCCTTGAGGTGACTTTTGTGGGCAGTCTGGGGGATTGGTTGCCAAGCTACAGTTCATTGCCTCTTTGGAGTCCTTTGGGATCTCTCAGGAGGCCCGGGGAAGAGGGAAGGATGGGGGACCTGGGCCCTCTCTATACTGGGTCCTTGCTGAAAGCCCATCTCACACACTCCTCCTCATGTATATGCAGATGGGTCTCTTCTATCCTATGAAAAGAAGGTCCATTCTTGTGGTCACATCCTGCTCGATGCAGTATGCAAAATTCTATGGCTATAGTGAATGATACCAGTGTGTAATCTGCAGATTATGGTCTTTAGTGGCATTCAGCCACTAGAGGGATGCATGATCCGTCGGGGATGGAATGGTTGTCCATATAAGTAAGAGCAGAGTCTGCAGTGGCTCAGTTTATTGCCAAGGCCTCCTTCTCTATCACTGAGTGTGCCACTTCCTGAAGGAACACTTTCCGGCTGAGGTAAAGGATTGGGTGTTCTTCTCTCTCCACCTCTTGAGACAGCGCAGCCCCCTGGCTAACAACTGAGGCATCTGTCTGCAGCTCAGAAGGTTTAGAAAAATTGGGTGGAACAGGACAGGTTCCTGAGTCAGCTTATCTTTTAATTTCTTGAAGTCTGTGGCGCAGTCCCAAGACCTTTGGACAATCTTGGGGGTGTGCATCTTTCATCAGGTGTGTCAGCAGGGCTGCAATCATGGCAAAATCGAAAATAAGCCACCTATAATAGCTTGACAGTCCCAGCTGTCTCTTCATGGTAGGTTCAGGGCATTCTGCCAGAGCTTTGACCTTTCCTGCTAAGGGTCACAGATGCCCCCTCTCCTCTGTATACCCTAGGTACATCACCTCTCTATTAGCTGGCTGACACTTGGCAGGTTCAGCTGTAAGTCTGATTCTTTTGAGGGCCTGCAAGATCACTGTGACATGTTTTAAATGCTCATTCCAGGACTTGGCTATAGATGACTGTCATCAATGTATGGAGCTGCGTATTGATCATGAGGCCAAAGAATCTTGTTCATCAGCCTTTGGAAGGTGGCTGCCATACCTTGTAGGCCAAATGGCATCGTCTTAAATTGGTACAGTCCAAATAGCATGTAGAAGGCCATCTTTTTTCAGGATTCCAAGGTCCAGGGAATCTGCTAGTAACCTCTGGTTAAGCTGAGGATGATGCTATACCTGGCAGCCTCTAATCTCTTTAACAATTTATCAACCCTTGACATCAGACAGGCATCAAATTTATACACCCACACTCACCTGCTGGAAGTCTACGCAGAATCTGGTTGACCCACCCTGTTTAGGTACCAACACTACAGGGTTTTGTCACTGACTATGGACTCTGCGACCACCCCAAAGTGAAACATAGCTTGTTCCTCCATAGCAGTTCCTTCTGTACTGTTCTCCACTTGTCTCATCAATGATCAAAAGTTCTCTCACCTTTTTCCCTCTTTCCTTCACTGTATAAAGGAACGTTAGCTAAGTCTGTCCTGAAACTTCAGAAAAGACTGCCAAGGCTAATAGAAATGAAGTGACACTCGATTGATAGTTTTCTCCCGACCAAGATGTCCCCCATGTAATATGGCATGTGCCAGGCATAATGTTTCCCTGCAGTGGTACTTTGGGACAAGCAGTTGCATTTTACCTCTGTCTGGTGGTCCTTCTCTGTTCTCTATATTGTCTCTCTATCTTGAAGTGCAGCTATTTTTCAGGAATCAAGATTCCACCACCTCAACGTTGACCCAGGTAAGCTGTTCGTAGGCTCATCCCAATGTTGGGTTGTTTCTTTGTACTTCAGTAAAATCGATGTTGGTTGCTGCAGGCTCACTTAATTTTTCCTGTTGTTTGGCCCCTTGGGGAAAGCTATCCCATCCCAGTCAAGGTGTCATGCACAGCGGCCAATGTTCCTTCTTCTGGGTCTTCCTCCTCCCCTTTGCCTACTAAGTCTTGCTGTCTCACTGTTTCTGGCCTCATCGTCTGTCCCTCCCATGGACTGCCTGTTCGCAGACCCCATCAGGTCTTTAAAAAACTTCTAGTCTCACGCGACTATCACCAGATATGCCAGGTTTGGGGCTACTCACATACAGATTTCATCATCGTGGTCCTGCACCCTCAGCTGCATCTTCTTCATGGGATAAGGGCACACATCCCCCATGGATGCATTGCAAATAGATGGTGCCAATGGGAATTGTTCATGCCTTGTCATGTTTTTCCTCACCAGCATCTTGCAGAACCCCAAGTCAGTCAATCCTTGTACCTCCATGCCATTGACCTGTGCGGCCATTAATATTTTAGTTGGCACCCTCTTATGGGCCATGGATTTGGCCATCCCTTGTGGTCTCTAAAGGCAGTCAATGTACAGGCAGTCATGGTGGAAGTATCCTGGGTCTCCCCATGCGGAACAAGCCCCTCTTGCCAAGGAGGCCCCATCTGATCTCCTGCTGGCTTCATGGAGGGGCTGTCCCCCAGGTCTCCCACACTTCTTAAGCTCTGATTCCGGCAGTGGTGCCTTCCCATCTGCCACTCTTGATCTGCACCCTATCCTTGCTGGGCCCAGATAGCCCTTTTCTTTTGCACGCCCTTCCTTTTCTCACTTACCATTCCATTGCCTGGGTTGGTTGAGGTGGGATTGCCATGGACTTTTTGGGGAACTGGTAATTCACTGCCAAGGTTATGGCCTTGGAGACAGTTTCAGGATAGTGATGCATCTCCCACTCCCGTCCTCCCTCTTGGAGAATCTGTGTGACCTGTTTTAGGACAATTCTTTCAGTTACTTGGGCTCCTGACTTTTTCATTGTTCTGGAATCATCACCAGCAATGTTCTCTTAGACACTGGGCTGCCACCTGTTGTCGTGCTTTAGGGGTGGACCTTTCCTCTGATATTGCTGGTGGTATGTCATTGTCGAAATATCAAAGGAGTCTAGGATAAGTGTCTTAAGTCAAGGGTAGTTTGTGCAGCCATTGTACTGAGACCTCCGGGTGCAGCCTGGGCCAAGAAGGGCACTAGCAGAGTGGCCCAGCTCCCCTATGGGCCAGCAAGCTGCCTTAGCCACCCTGTCAAAGTTTACTAGGAACACCTCTGGGGTATCCCCAACCCCATTTTTATTAGCTTCAGTAGAGGCCTCAGGGCCAAGCCTAGGCTGGCACCAACTCCCCAGTGTACCCTAGGGGTGAAACAACGGGGCCCTCTGCTGCACCTTTGGTCTCTTCGTTGAGCTTCTAGTTCCCTGTTGAGTTGTTGCTGCTTCTGGAAGGCTTGCTGCTGTTGCTGAGTGGCCAACTGCTGGAGCAATCGGACAAGCAGCAACAATGGCAGCAGCAGACCCATCACCTGTTTCAGTATCTTGCCCAGATCCATCTTTCGTTCACCCCCCCTTTTTTACATTGCCCACATTCTCCACCACTTTGTAGTGAGCTTTGCTTGGGGACCAGCATGCTTAGTGGTCATGGCATAGCCAAACCGTCTCTCTGAGCCTAGAGACAGCTCTTCTGGGCAGTCTCGGGGCCTGGCAGCCAAACCACAGTTGGTTGCTTCCTCGGACTCCTCCAAGATTTCACAGGAGGCCAAGGGAAGGACGGGGGGACCCAGGCTCTCCATCCACACTCTGACCTTCCCTCTTTTCCCTTCAGTCTGGGGTGTGGCCTCAACCGTTTGCTTACATGGTCTCAGTAGTTCAGGGCTTCAGCTGGGGGGTAGGGTGGGAGGGATGCTTCCATAACAATATGAAAGTGTTAGCAGATGCTTTCAGGCAGCATACTGTTTCCTGGAGAGAACTGTTTGGAAGCAACACCTCCTGGGTAACTGTCTGAGAAGCCTTGAGGCTGAAGAAGCCATGTTGTAAGCAGCCACAGCTGCTTAAACTCCAAAGCTGGAGTTGAATTCACCCTGTATCAGGGAGAGATCTTTTATGGCAGAAGATCCAGACACAACACAACACTCTCGCTCAGAGTTCAGTTCCCCCACTATCCCCCTCGTTTAGTCAAGGGGAAGAGGGATCCTGGCAGAGTCTTACTCACAGTCCTGGTCTTTCCTCTGTAGATTGCTCTGCCTCGCAGCTAAAGCCAGTCTCTCCTCTATGCTCCCCCACTTCTAGTCTGCCAGATCTCCGTTCTAACTAGCTCCTCCACAGTGAGAAGCTGCTGAGGGATGGGGCCTTCTTAACCCAATACTGTTCCACCACTCCTTTTACCTTAGCCTGGGGTCTGTAAACCCCATCACAGGCAGGATAGCTCCGTTTCTATAATGGTAGGGTTTTTTTCTCTTGCCTTTGAAAAGAGGCCTGGCCATGAGCCTTAAGCACAGAATGAATTCTTTATATCTTGTGTGACTTGCTTACATGTGTCTTTAAAATCAGTTAAACAAAGTACTGCAACAAATCGGGGATTAGCAACATGCTAGTTAGATTTTTTGGGGGAAAGGTTGGGAGTTGGGAAATGGGGAAATTCAAATGGTTTATATTAGTCATGGCCAGCTGAGACAAAGCTTAGTTATAGCATACATTTCTTTTCAAATAGCTCCTGACCTCTTGAGTGTAAGGAAGTTGTGATCCAGCTGTAGAAGTATAAAATTGGCAAAGAAAATAAGCCAGGATTTTGAACAGATTTGTGTATTGGCAGTAAAATAGTCTCTGCTCATCTGGTTTCCTTATACCTCTCAGAAAGCTTTAAAACCATGCAGATCTAGTGCTGAAAATTATTGTATGTTATTGATATATATTATACTAAAATACAAAAGTGTTTTCCTTTTTTAAACTTTTTTAAAAATCTTAGACTGAATGTAACATTATTTGATATTGAGAACCATTAACATTAGCTGGAATCAGACATTGTTTACACGGGCCTTTTTCAAGTTTCCCTCTTGAACAGTATCAGTGCACCTCAATCCTGACCTTTCATAGCCTTGCTGCTGCTTAAAAAACAAAAACAAGGTTGACTAATTTGAGCAAGAGTGCAGTTGGCTGAGGGTGTGTGTGTGTGTGTGTGTGTGTGTGTGTGTATAATTATTTCTGGTTTGTTTGCACCTATGGACAATTGCATGTATATACATGTCTGAAATTGTATATGTGTGTGTCAGAGGTTGTATATTCGTGTGGTATGAAATTAAAAAAAATCCCCTATCTTTAAAATTCTGTTAAGATACAAAATAGGTTTAAAATACAGAAAAAATAAAGACTTCATCCTTCAGCATCATTTGTAGTTTATTCTTTTGTGGTTATTTTAAAGTCAGAGCTAGTGTATGTGTATATCTTATACTATACTACTATATTGTGTGTGTGTGTGTGTGTGTGTGTGTGTGTGTGTGTGTGTGTGTGTGTGTGTGTGTGTGTGTGTGTGTGTGTGTGTGTACACACTCTCACACACACTAATGTAATATATTTTCCGTTTGAGGATCAATTCTCTTTGAATCACATAACCACCACCTGTGCTAATTTTAATCCCTGTGTAGTATTGATCAATTATCTCAACAGGCTAAAAGAAAGTTAATCAAAATGAAAAGTGCTTTTGAAAAATAAATACATTCCACCTGGAGTTCAAGTTTCTCTTCTAATAAAACATTATTATTTGTACTCATGTTCTCATGAAACAAAGTATGGGATAAAAGCAGTTTCTTTATTATTTGGGAGTATCTGTTTCAGTGCATGGTAAATTGGTATTCAAAGGGTAAGACTGTAGCATCGTAGGGTGTGTGTTTGTGTGGTGGCAGGGTTTTTTTAGCTATGAAATAAACTAAGTCAAGAAATTGTTAGTCTTACTAATAACTTATTAATAACTCTATTCAACAGAAATTATCCACTGGGGCTGCAAAGCCTTCTGACTCAAGAATATAATTTCAACCCTAGTTGGGGGGAAAAAAACTGCTTTGAAACACTGGCACTGGCTTTCTTATTTCTGTAACATTCTGAAATGTCACCTTCGTCTGAGGTAATCTTGATAACCTCCTTAAACTCGCGTATGTACATTTTCCCATTATACTTCAAGTTGTGATAGGAACAGTGAAGGTAATTAATCACTGGAACAATTTACCAAGGGTTGTGGTGGATTCTCTATCACTGGTAAATATTAAATCAAGATTGGATGTTTTTCTAAAAGACATACTCTAGTTCAAACAGTTATCAATTTAGAGAAGTTCTATGGCCTGTGTTATGGAGGAAGTCAGATTAGATGATTACAGTGGTCTTTTTAATCTATGAATCTATCATTTTGGAGGCAGCGTGGCAAAGCTGATAGAGCACTGGACTGGGGCTCAAGAGACCTGTGTTCTGTTCCTGGTGATTTTGGGCAAGTTATTAACATTGAGAGGGAGGAAAATGAAGTAAGAAAGGATACAGCAGTAGGTAGGAGAATGGACATTAAGAGGAAGGGTAGTGCAGATACCAGTCTAATAGGCGATACTGGCGATAGAATGACTGTGCCAAATGGGGTAAGGAATGTAAGCAAAGCCAAAAGCAAAAACTAAGATGTTTGTACACCAATGCGAGGAGCCTGGGTAACAAAATGGAGGAACTAGAGCTACTGGTGCAGGAAGTGAAGCCAGATGACATAGGGTTAACAGAAACATGGTGGAGTAATTCCCCCGCCACCTGCAGCGACTGGGAGCTGTGGGGTCCTCCATGGCATTTGAGACCTGGAGCTCAGAGCCACTGCCAGTGGTACAGGGACCTCAGAGCAGCGGAAGGACCCTGGAACTCCACAGTTCCTCCGCTCCCCATGGCTTGGGGCATCAAGCTCTGGGGTTCCCCTGTGGTAACTTGGTGCTGGTGGGTCCCCCTGCTGTGAGGCCCCAGCCGCCCACCCCTGTCACCCGCCAACCACGGCGGCTCAGAGCCGCCGGCCCCTGCCACCCTCCCCTGCTGACAGCAGCGGAGCAGGATCGCTGCGGCTGCCCGGGGCTCGGAACCGCGGGATCTCTGCCACCAGCCCACGAGCTCGGAGCTGGGGATTCCCGTTGTGGCCCCCTGAGAGCTCCGCAGCCACCAGAAGCTGAAAACTTCTGCCTTGCGTCCGAGACACAGGGTGGAAGCTGAAAAGACTAATTTCAAGGAGGTCCCTGAAAGTCACGGAATCTGTGACCTCCATGATAAAGTCTTATCCCTAATGATGAGGTAGACTGTAAAGGAATTAGAAGTGATGGAATGGGTAAGACAGAGTCTGTCTGGGTGAAAATCACATTGGGAAAGAAAGCTGCTAGAGCAGTGGTTCCAACCCGTGGCCTGCAGGTCACTTTTGGCCCATGGGGTCTTTCAGAGTGGCCCATGGCTCCCCTCCCGCTGGCTGCAGAAGGGAGCCGCTGCCTAAGTACCCCGGGCGGAGTGAATTGCTGGTGCACGCACCTTGCTGCAGCCCAGGGGACTGGAGATCAGCCCAATGCTCCCCTCCCCCGGCTCCAGCAGAGAGCAAAAGCACTCTGCCTGGGTCCCTAGGTGCAGGGTCCCTCCTGGAGTCAGAGGGAGGGGAGCACTGATCCTCCGTTCCTCTGGCTGCAGAAGGGAGCCATTGTCTAGGGACTCAGGTGGAGTGCACAGTTTCCCTGCTGCAGCCAGGGGGATGGGAGTTCCTCCTCGCTGAACTCCTTCCTGCTGGCAGCAGTGGGGAGATGAGGGGGGGCTGCTGCTGGAGACTGATGGCCCTTCAGGGTTGTAAAAATCATATCTGTGGCCCTCGAGCCAGAAAGGTTGGGAACCACTGTACTAGAGCTTCCCCTAGGATAGTCCTCGGGGTGTGCTACAGACCACTGGTATCCGATTTGGATATCAATACAGACCTCTTTAATGTTTTTAATGATGTAAATACTAGTGGGAATTGTGTGATTATGGGAGACTTTAACTTCCCAGATATAGATTGGAGGACAAGTGCTACTAATAATAGGGCCCAGATTTTCCTGGGTGTGATAGCTGACGGATTCCTTCACCAAATAGTTGCTAGACCAATAGTTGCTGGGATGCCATTTTAGATTTGGTATTGTTGAGTAGTGAGGACCTCATAGAAGAGAACTGGTTGTAGGAGATGGCCTTGGTTCGAGTGGCCATGAGCTAATTCACTTCACACTAAATGGAAGGATACACAAAAATATATCTGTGAATAGAGTCTTTGATTTCAAAAGGGCTAGCTTTAAAAAGTAAGAGAATTAGTTAGGGAGGTGGACTGGACTGAAGAATTCATGGATCACTAGATGATCATAGTGGTCCCTTCTGACTTTGAAGTCTACGAGTCTATTTCCCTGTGTTTTGTTTCAGTTTCCCCATCTAAAATGGGGATAATGATTCTGATCTCTTTTATAAAGTGCTTTGAGATCTGCTGATGGAAAAGTGCTATATAAGAAGTAGGTGGTGGTATTATGCACAGTGAATCCATTTTAATTGGCAAGGCTTTTTCAGCCTCAGTTTTTCTTTGCTGTGTTGTGGGTATATATCATATCATATATATATATATATATATATATATCATTATAGCCTTAGTGATGGGAACCTAGTCCATAGAGGAGAACGGGACCATGAGACTGAGCTACTGCAGCAGCATTTCAGAATTGAAACACTTTGGTTTATGACTAGAAACATTTTGGATTTCAGACATCCCATTTTTTAATGAAAAATTGAAATTTTCACAGAAAGCAGGCTCTTTTCACAAAATATGGTTTAGACGATCCAGTTTTTTCATGGAAAAGCAGTTTTGATGGAAATTTTTCACAAGCGCTAATTCTTATCCACACTGGCATATCCAGAAGAGGCGCACAGGATAGATGCATGCACAAATTAATGGCCCAAAAGCTTGTATAGAGGGTCTGGAGGAGCTGTAACTGCTATTCAACTTAGTAAGGTCCACAGATCCTGTAATGTGTGGTCAGACTGCAGGCAGCTCTGACTCATGGATGTGTGTGTCCCTCTTCAGCTGGTTTTGGGACTACAGAAAACACATTGAGTTACAAGCTGTTAATGTTTTACCTTCTAATATGGATTACATCCTAATCAGGTTTTATTATTTTTTTCCAGTTAGGAGGACACAGTTTTCACCATAGTGGTCATCTGATCTAGCAGGTTTTAATAATAGAGAATCTCCCTGAGCCATTGATTGACAGGTCTGTGTTCTACCACCGAAGATATGAGCAAGCTGAAGACTCACTGAAGACTGATGTTGTAGTGTCTGTGGACTGTGCCACTCTGAAAAAAGGAAATTTGCATGTATATGTTTTCCTATTCCAATTCAGAGCAGCAGTAGTGAGGCTACATTATACCCCTGTGATCTGCCCGTGGGTTGGGTTATACGTGGAATCGATCAGTTCCAGTAGCATTGGGTGAGCTATTCACAACCAACAATTTATTTTATGTACTTTATCCTCTTTTCATTTGCAAATTGTTTGTAAGCAGACTAGTTTTTTTAATGAATTTGTTCCATATTAATTATTAGTAAGTGTTCTAAGCAAACAGATTTTGGTTTATGTTCTTTAAACTGTATTTATTGATGGCTAGAATGCTGTGTGAATAGTTACCATAGTCATATGTATTGAATCCATTTCCTGGACACTTGAATATAATTCTAATAAACCGAGAGAGAGCTTGATCTGTGATTCTCTCAGGTAAAGTGGCAGGAGCAGTTGATAAAGTTAGGAAGAGCTAGGCCAACGTGATTAAGGTATTTTCCTTCCCAGCTAATGTGAATCCAGCCTTGCAGGTGTATCTCTGCTAGAAAAGTTAGCTGTTATAATACTGTAGGCTGGGGTAAGATTTAAAATTAATTTTTGTTTTCTTTGAACCCATTGACTCGGAAATGCAGAGAACCTACTTCCACCAAAACAGATTTCATTTTGTTGCTAAACAGATCTTGGTTGCAGGCCTGTAATTTGTTTTCCACAAACATTCACAGCAACCAAAATTTCCTCTGATGAATGTTTGTAAAGAGCAAAATAAAAAGGATTCAAGAATGTCAAATTATTAACCAAATTTTGATTAATTGTAATTTTAATTTCTACTGCAAAATATCCTATTCAGGGTTTTCATTGCATCTTCCCCCCCTCTGCCTTGCCAGTCATTTCACCTTTGTCTGCTTGTTTCTCAGCCTCTTTTATAAGCCTCTCAGTACCTTCTTCCACTTGGCCTCCTACACTTAGTATGACCTTAGTATATTTATTGTTTCCCATTTTCTCTCTAACCTGTATTTGCTTATATGCCTTCCTCCAGTCATCACATCCTTAGGACTGTATTTGCTTGACTTTTTGGCTGTCTGTAAAATGTCCAGCATATAGAAGGCATTACTATAAACAAATAAATAATGATATTTCCCATTGATCTCTCAGCCAACTGCACAAAGCCATTTTCCTTATGGCACCAATGATATTTACTGTTTAGGAATTACAAAACCAGAGGTTGTATGTTGAATTTTTGTGGTATACAGTTATCTCTTGATTTGGGGATGGAAAGTGGGAAGGCAAAATTAAAGGGGTACCAAAAAGTGTTATGTCAATTTATTTGAGTTAGAAGTATTTTGACCTGAGTCCCTCTGCCGGTATTGTACTGACTATAAATAAAGTGCTGTCAAATACACAAAGTAAACTGAAAGAACAGAAATATTTTCTTGGATCTTTCAATTACGGTAAACTGTGTTACCGTAAGAATAATAGTTTAAACATTTCAGAAAGAGCTGTGGTGGTTATTAAATTGATAGTGTCCCTTTAAGGTTGTGTGTTAGAAATAATGTGCAGATTTTTAGCAGTGAGGATAATTAACTACCGGAACAAATTATAAAGAACTGTGTTGGATTCTGAATCACTGGAAATTAGAAAAACATCCAGTCTTGATTTACAAAAGATGTTCTCTAGTTCAACGACAGGTATTGGACTTGAAGCAGGCATTACCTAAAGGAATTGCTGTGGTCTGTGTTAGGCAGGAGGTTAGATTAGATGATCACAATGGCCACTTCTGGTTTTAAAATCTATAAATTAATCTATATTTCTATAGTTAACACTGAGGTTTTTCAAGTGGAAGTTTACATTTGAATTTTCAGGCTTCCTTTTTTTTCTTGCTTGCTTTCTTGACTACTGGCTTTTCTAGTTTTACTTGTCCAGTTATGCATGGTAACTCCCCCAATTTACTTTTACATAGATCTTCTACTGGAGTGTGGGAGATGGGAAGGTTCCCTCACCCATCTACTGTGATAGGAGTTGCCTATGATACGAATCTGACTTGTAAAAATCATCTGATTTGTCACTTTCAGATTTGTTTTTTTTTTTTTTTTTTTTAAACATGTGGGATTGCAAGTTAAGTACTTTCATGAGTAAAATGTACAAAAAGCCCTAACAGAATGCAGTAGTCCCCATGACTAATGTAATTGCATCTTTCGATAGTATAAATGCTGTATATATGAAACAAACCTCAGATCAGCTGGCACCCACATAGGACTGAATTTATAACATCATGAGGAAATCACTGTGCAATGTAAGTGGTAAAGTACTGTCAACACAAAGGAAGCGTAAGCCAAACAATTTACACACACGCACTTTTTGAAGTCATTTTAGTCTCCTGAGTTAAAAAAGATAATCTTCAAATAACCTGCTTTCAGATATAAAACGGACAAACTTTCTCTTGCCCAGAAGTTATACAAAAACGCAGACACACTTGAATAAGTAATAATATTGCAATAATCCGTCATGCTGTGACGGTTTGAAATAGTTTTCTCACACTTTCAGCTGTAGACAGATTTAAATCCCTGGGAAACTCTGGAATTTTCTTATTATACTGTTCTATACTTTTTGCTTTCAGGTACTTAATGAGTGAAATTTCTCTTTCCTATTGCATTCCATCCTTTCCTCTCAAAAATATATATTTGTAGCTATATGGTTAATTATTTTCTACACTGATTGACTTTTTCTGTTTACATAAAAGTAGTATCACTTGGTTGTTATTTTAAGAAAGAGTGTCATCTATTTTGTCTGGTACTGGATGCAGGACCGTCCGTAGGGGGATGCGAGGCTCAGGGCAACTCACACTGTCTTGTGTTGGCCCAAGCCTGGACTTGCTCCCAGCTTCGGCAGGCTGGGCCCCCATCTCCTCGCTGGTCTGGCCCATGGTCCCTGGCCTCAAGCAGCGCCGCGGCCTCCTTGGCCCCACCTCTTTCCCCCGCCCCTCTCCCACGTGGGCCCAGCTGGCGCCCCCCTCCAGTATGGCACCTGAGGGCATGTCCCCCCCAGTATGCTCCTCAAAGAGTGGGAGCTGGGACAGTCGCCCCGATTCAGCATACACTAGGGACACCTCCGACTGCATGGCTAGTCTATACTACTTTGAGTTACATCCCATGCCGTCCTGTTGACTTCAGTAAGATTGTATGAGGTGTACTACAGTGAAATTTATCCCATTGCATCTCCACACATCAGCATAATGCAGAATTTACCATTTGAACAGTTTGAAAAATGTAGCAGAGGAAAAGATAACTGATGAAGTGCTGATGAAGGCAGAAACTTCTTCAAATGCTTTTATGATACTTTGTCACATTTATTTCTTGACATTTAAATACATTTGCTTTTCTGTGCCTTACATATGTATATGCAGAGGCACAGTCTTGGAATATTGTTTATAATTAAGCGTTTTGTACACACCTGTTTTGGAAGAGGTCACTGTTTGATTCTATAACAAATTTTGAAGAACTTTCAAACCTGAGTCTTAAAAGCTAATTTCAGGTAACTGTTAGGTACAGGTATATATTACTACATACCTCTGTGGTAGCCATGCGAACCTTTAAGTTATACAGAATCAAAAAAATATGACACACCAAATGTTACCTTCCTTTAAAGAAGGTAAATCTCATATGGTACCCTAGGAAGTTGCTATATTTTATGTTTTATTTTGTTATTGTTGATGATACAAAATGTTTAATATATATGTTTAATCACAATCTGAACTAATCTTTGAGAACCCCCAAATGCTTTATATGCATGCATGCGTGCGCACTCGTACTCGTGCGCACCCTTCACTGATGATATAGCTGTCTTCAAAACAATGTATGAAGATATCTTTATGAAGATATATTTTATAGCCTAAACAGGTTGACAAAACATAACTGACCTGTGGAATCCTGAATTTAAAATGGCAATTGTAACTGCTCCTTAAAATTGTGGTAGTCCATCCCATTTGTAAAACGTGTTGGGAAGACAATTACCTCTCAATTACAAATGCAAAGTTAACCCATTAATCCTAAAGTTTCAGTGTAGAGGAGAATGCATGCTTGATGGAGCAGTGGAGTGTGAATGTCAAATGGCAGTGGCCTTCAGCTTGTCAACAACCTACAGAGTTTCAACACCTTCTGTCTCACCACCTTTTCTGCTTCCCTGCTGCTGTGACACAGATGTGCAAAAGGCTTGTATAATACTGTTTATATAATATGCCTAATATTAGTAATTAAATCTGTCCATGGCACGAATTTCATTGCTATTTTTACAAGCCTTTCATTAAAATTGTATGATTGTTCCTTTGGACTGCAATGCTGTTAAATGTGGATAAGATTTATCAAATGAAAACCAGACACATGGTATGTCATAGAAAAGCAATATTACTGCTGCTCTGAGCTGTATATAGTGGTGAACGGTATATATGGAGAAAAATCAGAGGTGGCATTTTTAGTTATACATGATTAAACTTAGTTAAAAACGTATGAATTTAAGAGTTGTGAATTAATGTGTACATTAACACAGGAACTCTTTAATTTCAGAACTGATACTTTGAAAACAAAAGTGGGGTACTACCGAGGTCAAACAGAGAGAGGAATTCTGCAGCCATTGGCTCCATCAGACCTTTTGATAATTTGATAGATCACGAATATTCAGTGTTTATAAGAGAAGCTGTAAAAGGCTTATGGCCTCCAAAATGAAGTGTGAAATACTCAGATTCCATTTGATGATTTATACTGTTCCCAGCATTAATGGTTGGTTTGGCTGATTGCCCCCCTCACGTGTTTGCCAGCTTCCAGTTTCTTTGAGAAATGTAATCAGTTACTCAGATTTAGTTGCTATTGGCTACTGAACTACAGTAGTATTAAACTGGAATTTTTGATGTTGGTTCAGCCAATATTGTAACCAAACTGAGATCTGAAACCCAGGGAAAAAAACTCGTCTTGATTTCTTATATGCATTTGTGGCTTCTCTGAACTGAAGTGCTTCAAATAGCCATTTTTTAAACCGGCATTTATTTTAGCATATATAGATGAACATTCTCCTTATGGGTTTGGTTCTCTTCATCTCAGAGTAATGGAGTATGGAATAAGTGAATTATTATTGAATACTTCTTATAAAGTTAGATCTCCCAGATGTGAATTGATTTGGTTTTTATATCTAATCACTGTATTGAGGTTGGAAGTGGAAATTACCAGTTACCTGCCGACTAGAGAACTAAATCTACAGGCTAGAGATGGGTCCTCCAGTGAAGTCGAAGGACAAAAACCAGGGAGGAATCCTAGCACCCACCCTTTCCCAGAAGCTAGGAGTTGCAGGAACTGGAATTCTCACCAAGAGCTCATTCAAGAACCCTTTCTTCATGTTCACCTATGACTAATAGGTGTCTGATCAACATGAAGCCCCTCCTCTAATGGCTGTTAGCCTTCTTTCTCTACTTCTGCCCCCATCACTGAAGGAAGAAAGGAAGATGTGACATGCCATAGAGTACTATCAATTAGAGCTGGGTGAACAAATTTTTTTTTTTTATTTATTGACTATTCCAAAAACAAAATAAACAAAAATTAGGTTTGAGTTGAACTATGATTTTTTTCAAAAATTTTCAGTGAATGGAAAACGAAAAAATCTTGAATTGAAACAAAACATCATTGTCACTTATAGTGGCAATTCAGAGTCATTCATGAATATAATGAATAGCCATTGGACCAGAGAGAGAGAGAATGACCCCTACTCTAGGAGCTACGGCGCTTCCTTGTAGTATGGGAGACCTGCGTTCAAATTCATCCCTCACATAAGACAGAGGAAGGAATTGAACCCAGGCCTCCTGCATCCCATGCGTGCGCCTTAATCACTGGACTAAAGCTTAGGGAGCTGCTACGTCTTTCTTTGGCCATTTTGTGGATCTAGTCCTCCTTTCAGTTGCTTTTGTCAAAATGCCTGAAAATCTAAATTAACATTTTCAAGTTGAAACATTTTGCTTCAACGTTACGAAACAGTTTGACTCTTTTGGTTCATTCAAAACTATTAGGTGAACTTGACATGAATTTATGACATGAATTTATGAATAATTTCGGTTAACCTGAAATGCATTTTTTTGGCAAATAAATTTCTCTGAAAAATTATGCCCAGCTCTACTATCAATATTGGTACATTACTGGATTGTTGTTATAACTTTTACAGAGGGGATACTTTGTACAGCACATTTAACTCCTTGGTATTCAGTCTTCCATGAACATCTACATTTAAAAAAAATTATTTTCCAGTATATAATCTTATTTTTAATTTGCTCTTGGTAATTCTTTGCTCTGGGCATCAAAGTAAAGGTTCTTGACTTGTGCATAATTCTGGCCACTTTGATCTGAGATGTGTATATCCTAACTTCTTATTAAGGTTAAGATTTTGTCATGGTTATTTTTAGTAAAAGTCACGGGCCATAAACAAAAATTCACTTAGACTGAAGGAGAACCTGCTTTTTCAGACACTAGTAATACCCCTGGCATTCTCTTTCCAGCTTGTGGTCTCTGTCCTTGCAGTTGCAACTTTCTGTAGCTCCTATAAATTCTATACTACTTACAGCTTGAAATCAAATGTAAGAAACTCCAGTCCATAAAAAAGTAATACTTCTGTCACAGTAAATAGAAAAAAAGCATTTAGAATGTCATCTGGACTTTTTTAAAGAATCAATATTACAATGCTGTGTTTGAGATGGAGGACTATATTTATTATGGCTAACACTGCTGTCCCCAGAGAAAATCTTTTAAATGGAATTATGTTTATCAAAGTAAGAAAATGATAGTATATGTTCAAACACTCAGTATTTTACTAACTGCTTCCTCTGCTACATGCCCATAGGCAAGGATAAAAAAAGGTTTTATATTATATTTTGATGTCTTCTATATACTGTTTCTTTTTCCTCAGTAAATAAAATGTTCAGTGTGTGTGTTCCTTTGTAGTTTGTGGATGACTTTTAGAATTCTTCCTTGCTACATAAATGGTTATATGTTAAATATGATTGTTTTACATACAATATAAGCAGAGCTATTAGGCATTGCAACAGACTACCAAAAGGAACCCCTAATAGTAATGGCCAAGTATAAGTTAAATAAGACAGAGATAAATTATAATGTAGTGGAGCATCCTGTGTGATGCAAACATTTGACTAGGTAATCTGTGGTGGTTTTTTAGTCTTGCCAGCAATCCATACTTCTTTCCTTCACCATGCAACACTGAGTTCCTGCTGGCCCACTGGTTTTATTGTTTGATAGAGCTATTACAGAAGTTGATACAAACAAATTCAGCCAGGCCCCTCCTATAGCTATATGTGAATTCAGTGAAATAAAAAACAAATAAATAAATAAATACCAGCAGTTGTTGGTAACATATAGCATAGTACAGCAAGTGAAACAGCTCTGTTCCGTTCTGTACCTTGTTTTCTTCATTTTCCTTTATCTAAGGAGTTCTTTTGTATATAAAAAATTGCTAAACTTTCTAAGATGTTCTCTCTCTCACACACAGAAATGTATACAGTTCACATATATATATAGGAACTTGGATATGTAGAAAATGATTGCTACTGAAAGACTAGATTCATGCCAGCAGCAGTGTTGGATTTTGAGTGGAAGTGTATTAAAAGAAACATACTCTACCCTTTTTTGTTAAAATGTAACCTTACAGTGGGACCACGGGGCATTTCTGCTTGAGTAAGGATTAGTTTTGCCCAAGGTGCTTTCGTAAGTAATTGTCTGATTGCTCTAAGTACTGTTTGACTGGCACACAGCACAGCAATGCATGTTGTTCATAGAGAAACAGACTACACAATGTATGCTTCCTACAGACACTGGTTGGTTAATCTGTAACTGGTACAAATGCAGAGCTAATTTCTTTGAGTAAAACACACTGTTTGGGAGATTAAGAGAGAGAATACTGAAAATGTGGGTGGGGAACCTTATAAGCAATAACAGTCCTGAATTTAGATTCTTCCTCAAGAAGTGTCCCTATGGGTGCTCCAGTGTGAGTGTATCTGCACCCCTCCACCTCTAATTGGAGATTTTTGTTAATAGCATCCGTCCAGTCTGCACATGCGCTCTTTCTCCCTCGTGATCAGCTTTGAGGGTATGTAGCACTGCATGGGCAAACCCCCTTCAGTTCCTTCTCCACTGCCTTTGGCCTGGAACTGAGTGAGCAATTGTCCCTTCCTTATCTGGACCATTAGCATAAGTAGATGGATACTCAGCGTTTGCTCACCTGCTGACCCATAGCTTCCTTAAGGACATTATCATTGTGAGATGTACCTTAAGGGAGCTTGAGTGAGTGTTGTGACCTCTTGAGGTCTAAAATGTAGTGTAAAATCAGAGGGAGGAAAGGTGAGATTGAGTCTATGTGCTTAGAATGATAAGCTTGGAATTGTTTCCTTTTTAAAGGTAAGTATGTCAAATTGTCGACTTTGGGCTGTGTAACGGGCTCAGATACACCTACAGTGGAGCACCCATAGGGGGACACATCTTGAAGAACCATTGTTACTGCAAGTGTGTAACTTCCTCATCTGACATGAAATCTTTCCATGATTTATAGGAAGTTTAAAACAAAGAATCCCTGTAGACCAGGGTTGATTGATTTAAATCGCAATTTAAATCACCAAGAAAAAATTATTAATTTAAATCAAGTTTCCCACTGATACTTCTTCACATATGTCTTAAACAATTGTGCAAATCTGATCACTAAAACATGTGAATTTACAACTCAGTTCAGCATTTTACAACATCTAGGAGGATATACTTTGTGTAATTTTTTAGATAACTTGATTTTTATTAATTTAGGAATAATACTCATTATCTGTGTCAAGCTGCGGATGCAGCAGCAGTACATTAGGAATGGTAAGAACTAAATCATACACACAAACACAATAGCACTTATATTTTATTAGACTAAATCTTAAATGTTACTTGAATTGCAGCAGTCTCCTGAGTTGCCAGCTGACGGCTGTCCTTATTTTTTTTTATTTTTTTTTAAATTTTCAAATTTTATTAACGCTAACAGACAAGTAATCACAACACTAAACACACACTGTCCTTAAGATTTATACAACTAGCTCTCATGTTCCCCACTCCCACTGTCATTTTTATTCATAGACTGAAATAGAAATACGACTTCTCCTGCTTTTTCAACTCCCAGTCGATTTCTTAGCTTTGAGTGACTAATACCAAATGATGAAAATATTCTTTTTGCTTGCAGAGGAAGCTACTGCTGTGAAAAGTTGGCTCAGCAACTGAAGGAACTCTGTTTCAAAGTGCCTGGCTAATTATTTCCACCAATTCAGGGGAGTGACTTTGTTCAAAACATCATCAGTAAACATGTACTGTTTAAATGGTTCCACTCCAGCCCTGAAATTTATTATGACTGGCATAACTGAGGAGTAATTTTGAGATGCCCATGCCAAGGCAGCAACATCTTCTTCAGAAGTTAGGTATCTACCTTTATATCTGGGGTCGAGAATGTTCGCAAGAAAATAAGGTAGAGTTAGTGCTTGATCCATTTGCTTCTTTATTGCCTGCAGTTTAACTTTCTGGTGAGGTATTTCTTTCTTCAATGTCTCTTGAAGTGCCTTCCAAATTTCGACAGCATCAGCCATGCAGCAACAATTTCTCTTAAGTTTGTTTAAGGCTATGGATATAGACTTCAGTATACTGAGCATATCCTCTACGTTTCTCTTTAATCCAATGTTAGATACTTTGGATGAGAGATTTCCATCTATTTTATCATGGTTTTCTTCACAAAGTTTTATAAGAATAGGCCAGTTCTTAATAAATTGTTCAAACAATCAACCAGAGAATTCTATCCAACATCTTGAGGGAGAATTAGTTGGATCCTCCTGCTCTCTTCAGTGATGCTGAAGCAAAATGGTTGTTAGGGAAGTATCTTGTGACTTCAGCAACATTTTCTTTTATTCCTGGAGAAGACGTACTCAAGTCCTTGGCTAAAAGATGCATTAAATGGGCACTGCAGCCATATGTTGTTAAGGAACATCCTTCCGTTTCTTCTTCTAAGTATCTTCTCATCTTTGCCATGTTTGCAGCAATGTCTGTGACAAAACTGCACACGTGACAGTTGAATTTTTGTTCACGGTTTAATTCATTTTTATGAGACTGTAAGTATAGGTTTAGCATTATTGTGATGAGATTTAATTGTAACTATTTTTTAAACGAGAGAGAAATTTAGTATTTTATTGATTTAAAATAAAAAATACTATTTAAATTTAAAAAATCTGTTTTTTTTTTTTAATTTTTAAAAAAAATCATTGATTTTTATCTATCCTGCTATAGACTAGGAAGTCTAGGCATAGCTGCAGATTTCAGTCAGAGTACTGGGTCTTTTAAAATCTGAATTATTTACTAAAGTAAGCTATATTTCCTTAGTTAAGGAATAAAGGAAAACAAAAATTAGTTCTGTTTATGGCGCTTTCAGTGTGTGTGTGTGTGTGTGTGTGTGTGTGTGTGTGTGGTGGGGGGGAGAGGCTACAGATTTATATCTATAATTTTACTTTTCAACTGAAGAGGAAAAAGTGGAGTTTTGCTTAAGATCCATAATCCCCTTAATTTCCCCAAAATTTAATTTCAGATTCAAACTACTTCTTTTTCGAATGCTTGCTCGTGTCCATTCCACTATATGTGAACGCACGCCTCCGTGCCCGGTTCCTAGAACTTTTTTCCCCTTAGCAGACCCTGTAGGGCCAGGGCCGGCTCCGGCACCCCCTAGAGCCCTGTGCACATGCCGCGGTATGTGAGACCCTGCCGGCCCGACTCTCCCTCAGTTCCTTCTTTCTGCCTATGACGGTTGCTGGAACTAGCCTTGCTCTCAGCAAGTACTATTCCCCTTCTTTGAACTTGTTTGTTATTCTAAGTAGTTTAGTTAGTTAAGTAGTTAAGTGTTGTTAAAAAGAGTAGTTAGAGATAAGGCAATCCCTGTGGGGACTTATCGCGGGCGGGCTATGCCCTGGTCACTGGGATTCAAGTCGTATGCCTCCTCCAGGAAGGCCTTCCCATTTAGCAGCCCCCACGACTGCTGTCTTAAGTGCTTGGGGGAGGCACACAGAAAAGATAAGTGCAAGATCTGCAGGGCTTTTAAACTGAGGACTCAGAATGGCCAAGAAATCCAGTTAAAAGCCCTGCTGATGGAGGCAGCTCTCCGCCCGGCGTCCGAGCCGGACCGCTCCATCTCAGCACCGCACCGCTGGCACCTGCCTTGACTCGGCACCGAGCAACATCGCCGACACCGGCCTCGACTCAGCAGCGCGCACCATCACCAGTACAGAAGAGGAAGAAGCAACGTGTGGCGCACGGACACTCCCCTGCGCCATCGTTATGGGCAGGACTGAGTATGGAGATGCACTGGACCCGGCCCATTGAGTCTTCTTTGGTGTCTGCATCTCTGGTCAGGGAGCCTCCCCCGACCCCTGGGAATGGGAGAGTGCCCCTGCCGACGCCGTTGACACCGGAGGCTTTTCAGGTGGCAACAGGCTTGTTGGCCTTGCCTACGCCTCATCCGCCCCCGGCCCCTCCCCCCCCTCGCCGAGGAAGAAGGGGCTGGTGTCACGGGGGAAAGCCACGTTGGTCCCCCTAAAGGGAGGTGGAGATCCCTGGAACGGGGAGGAAGATCTCCTGCCGGACAGCCACCGGGGGTAGAGCAGAGACACTCCCCCAGCAGTTGCTCCAGGTGGTGTCGTCAAGCCGGCCTTCTTCGACTCAGGGCGCGGAATCTCCCTCTTGGCGCTGACATCAATCCCTGGTACCGGAGGGAGAACAGGCCAGGACGCTGCACCCGTTGAGGTCTGCCAGGCGGTGCTCGGACAGCTCCCATCCAAGTTCGCCCGCACCAAGGTGGCACGTAACCCGGTTGCCATCGGAGGACCCGGCACCACACAGTCCATGACGCAGAACCTGGTCGCCGGAGTCTGGCTTGGCACTCAGGAGCTTGGAGCGGTGCCGACCCGGTCACCGAAAGGGTCTGCAGGGCAGCATGGCAAGCGGCACCAGAAATCATCAGTTCCGGTACTTCTAGCTGTTTGGAGCACACCTTCGTTCATCAGCACTGTTCACGGCAACGGAGGCAGTCCTCGTTGTCCTTCAGGTCGGAGGCGTCGAGAGGGCGGTCCCCGGCACGGAAGGATGCCTAGGACCAAGGATGTGTCCGCCTCCGCTGGTCCAGTGACTCGGGGTCTCCCAGGGGGAGCAGCTGACGGGAGAGCCGATGCCCCCGCAAAGTGTCACAGCCTGCGGCGCAGTCAGCCCCGAGTTGGCCCCAGGGTCAATGGCCCCAGCAATGGCCTGATTGGGCCCCATGGGGTATCCAGATAGGGCCAGGGCACCCGATCTATCCTGTCATCGGGGGTGCGGTCTGTGCCTCCAGCACAGGAGAGGGCCCATAGACAACACTCCTCGGACGAGGAGTTGGACCCCATGGAGGGATCCTCACTGGGTGCAACCCTTCGCCAGGAGGGGGCGCACCTGCAGGACGCGCCTCAGCAGTCCTCTTCCTCCTCACCTGACGAGGCAGTCTCCTGGGATCACATGGCACCCCTGGAGGATTTCAGGGCGCAACAGGAGCTGCTCAAGAGGGTGGCCTCCAACTTGGGGCTGAAGGTGAAGGAGTTAGAAGAGGCCGATGATAGCCTCTTTAATGTGCTGGCGGTGGCTGCCCCAGCAAAAGTGGCCCTACCAGTCCCACTACGCCATTGTCCAGCAGGCGAGAGAGGATGCGGGATTCGGCAGAGCGGTGCTGAGGGCAGCTCACTGGTAACTCCTACTCACCTCCAAGGTATTGCTTGTTAGTCATCTATAGTGGAATGGACATGAGCAAGCACTTGAAGAAAACAAGGATACTTTCCAGGAACCGATGTTCTTTGAGATGTGTTGCTCATGTCCATTCCACAACCCACCCCACATCCCCGCTGCCAGAGTTGGCAGAAAGAAGGGACTGAGGGGGTAGGGCCGGCAGTGCCTCATATACCGCGGCATGTGTGCAGGGCTCCAGGGAGCGCTGGAGCCAGCCTTATGGGATCTGTTAAGGGGAAAAAAAATTCTGGGAACCGTGCACGGAGGTGTGCAGTCACCTATAGTGGAACGGACATGAGCAACACATCTCGAAGAACATCAGTTACTGGTAAGTAACCTTGTTTTTTTAGGCCCATACCTAATTGGGTGACACACATTTTTATAATAAGGGTGAGCAGCTAAGACAGACATATAATAGTAGTTGTGATAATGAATTATTGTTCGAATTTAGAAGGGATTGTTACCACTCTAATGTCCTGAGTAGTAGGATCACTCTATTTTTCCTGTTGTGATATATATCCATTCAGAATAGTCAACAGTATATCTGTTTTCATCAGACTTCACTTTGTCTGGGGAATTATAGTATTGTAGTAAACCCCTCATTTCAGTTGCTCATAATTTTCTCAAACACTTAGTTTGGGCTAAAATTTATCATTCCTGCTCTTTGTTCAAAAATGATTGTTTTGCCACTCAGAAGTTTTGAAATTCAGAAGTTAAGTTCTCACAACAACAGTAAGCTCTGCCACACTAAAGATATATATACAAGCATAAATTGACAACACAAGCAGGTAAAATACAGCATAGTGTATTGCTGAGTTAACATACATTGTAGGGAACTTGACTTTTGCATTTCTTGACTTTTTTGCATGTTTAATTTAAGAATTTTGTCATCGTTTTATTGTAGGTTTTGTTTTTTTGATTTTTACATTTATGAAATAAATTGCCTAAACCACAGACTGGAAGAGAAATTACTGGAATTAGGTAAAATAGCCCCTTAAATAATAAATTCCACCTTCAGTATCTTAAGAATGTCACACCCTCTAAATTCACTGTATCTTCCTAATTCAAAACTTGTGTTTTTGGTTTTGCTGATTTGAGGCTTTAATGCTTTATGGATTTAGAGGAGCAGTGACTCAGCTCTCCTGTCTGTAAAAATTTGGAGTATACATTTAGTGGACTGATTTTTTTTTTGGCACAATGTCCATTGGCAAATAATACCTTGTTTCCAGTTATTCTGAAGTCTAGGACCTCCGACACCTTACTTGCTTTATTAAATAACTTCTCTCCCTCCAAGGATACCAAGGTATCCTAGTTTTCTTCAGTTGCAGAAGGCATTCAAATCTATTTTATCATAGAAGATTTGACACATTTAACTGAATAGTTAGCTGGAGCCCTCTAGTTACAGTTAATAAGTAGACTAATATTTCTTCTCTTTTCTTCCATTTTCCTCCAGTGACAGTGATCATGGATAGTATCCTATCAAACCATCAAGTTATCACTTTTTTCATCTGCTGTAATTAGGAGTCCAGATTAGTTTATCTCTTTAATGGCTACTACTCCTCAGTGTAGACCCAGTGATGTTTAAAAGTTTAGTGAGGTTCCTTTGGGATTGTTAGGATAAGGAATTATTTCAGTCATTCATAAATCCTGAGTTGGCCTTGGCATGTCTTTTTTGTGAATTTAGAGCTGCGTGATCTTCACAAACACCAGCACTTTGATTTCATACCATATAAGAGAGTGAAAAGAGGGCAGAAAATGTCAAATGAAGAAAACACCACATTTTTAATTGAAATGAATGTCCTGAGGCTTCTCACCGGCAGGCAGTATAGGGGCTCCTGGTATTTTCAAAGAAAGGGGTTATATTGCCAGATGACAGCAGCTGTGCAGATGGTATTCTAGGCTCTTAAGGGTGAAACCTAAGATCCTTTCTTTAAATAAGAACTAAATGTCCTGTGATTCCAAGTCATCAAAACAGTGTGTGTTGCTTTGACAGTTTCAAAAATCTATGTTTTAAGATTGTTAGTTGTAATAGTTTAATGTAGGGATCCGTTTTTCCTGTATGAGTTGATGACATCACTAGCACCTAATGCAGAGCAGGGGGTTGCAGTCTATACACTGTTTAGCCTTAGCAGCACCTGTCATCTCTAGTAGGAGAAACATAAAGCCCAGAACTCTAATTTCAGCAGGCAAGTAAAGGAGGAAGTGATTTGTAAAGCTGGTCCAAAGCTTAAATTTTGATGGTTTTATTCAGATTTTTTTTTTGAAAATTTTGTGCGAAAATTGTTGCCATTTTTGACCAGTTTTACTGATTTTAATGCCTGCTGTAGAGTCTCTTATTGTGCTATAAGTACTCACCAGACAGAACTTTTATGACTGTGGCTGAAGACACAGGTTAAGACTCTTGAACGTGAACTTCTTGCAGTTGCACAGCCAAGGCTGAAACAGGTTCAATAGCTACATTTATAGGACCCCAGCTGCACCCTTCTGACCAACCAAGGGTGGGCTTGCTGGCTGCTTGAACTAGCCAATTTCTGCTGTCCTCTTCCAGTCTGCCTGAGTGTCTGGAAGGAAGACATATTTCCTTGTAGCAGATCCCTACAAAGTTGCTCCAGATTTAAGATAGGTGAGTTTTCTGTGTTAGTGCATTATTTTAGTTAGATTTTCATTTAAAATTGGTTAATTTGGAATAAAAAAAAAATTGGTTTTGAATTGTAAAAACGTTTCTGTTAATCTGCCTATTGTTGATGTTTATCGTCTGTTATTGCATCAAACAGAACTACAATATCACAACAGTTATAGTAAAATATCTATATAACTATAATACAATATAACCCTAAATAATAGCACTTACGTCATGTCTCATGTTTATTTTATTATTTATTTCTTATGATTTATTACCACATATAGAAGGCATCCATCTGCTATTCTTGACACTCTTTGACATTGTTTGAAATAAGACATCAGAAACTAAATCAGCAACTCCCCAGAAAAACTCAAACTAAACTTTATCTCAGATACAACCCAAAAAGTGGGACTTTTTCCACCAGTGTCTGACAACACCAACAATCTCCTCTCTCAATACCTAGTTTCTTTGGCTGAATTTATTAGCCAGAAGGGGAGACTCATACTAAATAATTCATATCAGGCAAATGTTGCTGGTTTTTCTGTTTTCAAATTTTTTGAGGTGATTGTTTTTCTCAGATTTATTCATGATACACAATTACTTCACAAATAATTTCCATAGGTAGCTTGTAGTTTGTGAGATTTCAGTATTTGAAATTCATACTATTTTGATTGGACACATGAGTGTGTTTCCTAACTGGATGAATCAGGTTTCTAGAGTTAGTACTTTTGAAAATATTCTGAAACACCTGCTTAAAAGTAATTTGGCACATGTTTTTGCTTATAAACTTACTTGCTCATACATTTGCAGAAAAACACAAATGTTTTTAAAATGTGAATTATTATGTATTTTATTATTACACAGTATAAGCCCAACTCTAATCACAGTAACTGATGTTAGAAATAAGGATGCAGGGGTGGCTGTTGCTGGAGATGGAACATTGGATGGGGAGCACCAAGGGTCTGAAGTGGCACTGAGCATTCTCTCTTAGGTGTTTTGCTGACTGGTTCTTTCTCACATGCCCAGGATCTACTTGATTGCCATATGTGGGGAATTTTCTCCCTGTTCAGATTGGCAGTGAGCTTGGGGTGTTTTTACTTTCCTGTGCAGCATGTGGGCATGGGTCATTTCCCTGCCTTTGCTTGGTCTTCAGGCACTGGTGCACCTTGGTCCCTCCTATTCTCTGCCTGTGGCACTTAATAGTCTAGTGTCTTTGGACTGTAATACTTTGGTCTAATTTCGATTGTTGGGTTTAATGTGCAGGTATTGGGTGGGTGCAGGGCTGTGACGTCCAGGAGGTCAGACTAGGTCACTGGTTCTCAACTAGGGGTATGCATAAGTCTTCCAGACCATACATCAACTCACCTAGATATTTGCTTAGTTTTACAACAGGCTACATAAGAAGCACTAGTGAAGTCAGTACAAAATAAAATGTCATACAAACAATGATTTGTTTATACTGCTCTATATACTATACACTGAAATGTAAGTACGTTTGTATTTCAATTGATTTATTGTATAATTATATGGTAAAATGAGAAAATAAGCACTTTTTCAGTAATAGTGTGCTGCGACACTTGTATTTTTAGGTCTGATTTTGTAAGCAAATAGTTTTTAAGTGAGGTGAAACTTGGGGTTACACAAGACAAATCAGACTCCTGAAAGGGGCACAGTAGATTGGAAAGGTTGAGAGCCACTGGACTAGATAATCTGGTGGTCCCTTCATGCCTTAAACTCTGACTCTGTCATTTAGGTGTATAATGTTAAGCAAAAGAGCTTGAAAATTTGGGTCCCTAAATGTCACTGTTACTTATTAAGATGAATAGGCCCATTAACTGGAGCCTGAAATCACAAGGTGCTGAGCACAGCACTTGTGAGGGGCCCAGCACCGTCAGTGCCCATTAAATTAACAGAATGGAAGTTGCTCAGCACTTGGCATAATTTTGGCTCTAGAGCTAATATTTCAGGCTGTCTGTCTGACAACTGAGAGAGCCAGTGCTGCTCTGATGTGTAAGGGTATCATCATGCCCAGAAAAGCTAGAAACATTTTGCATCTTTATTTTAAATGAAAGCAGAAAACATTGGCTATACCAACAGGCTATGAAATATCTTGCAGCTTCTATGCTGCATGTTTCTAGTGGCTGCTGAGTTCACCAATTGTAATTCTGGTTTTTGTAATGGTGGCACTTGTCCATCACAAACTGATTTCATATAGTGCTTGAGCAAATGAAAGATTTTAACCAGATTCAGTCACTGTTGAGTTGCTCTGAGTTTGCCCTGTGACATAGAGGTGAAAGATTAACAGTCTTCTGAACCAACCGATTTCAGTCTCCCAATTTATATTCATAGCAGTAATTAATTTCTTATGTGCGGCATCCCATGACTTCACTAGAAAAGTAACTCATTGCCTCGTACAAAGAATCCTCTGGTTGAAGAGTCGGAGGGAGGATGAACAGATATACATTTAGAAATACTGACTAATTGCTCCCCTTGAATGGGAATGCTGACTGCTGGAGAAAATTTAGACCAGCTTTTCATAAGAGTTTTTGACACACACAACTTCACACTGAAAAGATTAAAGTGATGGAGTGCATGCAAGAAGCATCTTTTAAATTAAATACTTCACTTCTATGCCAAGTGAGTTAGTAGGAAATATTACTACTTTACGTATGTAGTGTACTATCATAAAGGGGCTAAACAAACACACATGCAATTGCACAAATAGTGCATGTGTATTTGTTTGCTTTATGATAGTATTCAATTACCTGATCGCATACAACTTTTAATGTATTTCTGTCTGTGTAATATTTGAAAAGTACATTATTAATGTTGCAAACTTAAGTACTCAAAAGTTAGGGAGTGCCAAAATTAAGATTGCTCCCTCCCTGGGCTCACTGATCAATCTCTGTCTTCTTCCCCCACCCCATCCCTGTATCAGTTTCTTGTCCCACTCTCTTTGCCCAGTGAATTCTAATTCTGCCCCCACACCTTGTCTACTCATGAAATCTGTCTTCCCATCTCCTTCCCCTCACCCCAATGGTTCCCAATCTCCTTGCCCAACCAATCCCAGTTTCTTCCCTCCCCTCCAAGTCCCAGTATCCTCCCCCATCCCTCTTTTCCCCTGGTTGAGGGAGCGGGTGATAGTTTCTCAAAAGATTGCCAGAATTTTTAAGGTGGGTAAAACAACTTCTATTTCTCTAGCCTTGATCTCCGCAACGGCTGAACCATTTTGGCTGAAATTTTCTAGAAAAGGTCAGTCTGAGGCATGCAACCAGCATAGAAATTTTAGCCCAGATAGATGTAGATGAAGTCTGGAAAACAAGTAACTGAAAACAGTCTTATAGTGGGAAGTGTCAGATGTCCTTAATTATAGTTGATGCTATCAGCTCCGCTTATAATACAGATTTTTTAAAAACTTGTGATGATGTTCTGCTCACAGTTGAAGGTGATAATCTTAACTTCAAAAAGTCTCTTTATCAGGATCAAATTCTGAACAAGGTCCATAGGGTTAAAGCTTCTGCAATAGTAACAATTTGAAGAAATATACAGGATTGTAATTTCGTTAAGACATCAATGGGAATTCAGTGCAGAACTGCTCTTTTTGCCTTTGTAAATTGCCCACTATGAGTCCATTGTGTCTGGTGGTAATGAAGGTCAAACTAGAATGTAAAGTAGAACTGCTGTTTTAAAGGTTAATCCATGCAACAATACCTTCCAAACAAGTAACTTCTATGTATTTCATGCTTTATAAAGATAGCTGTTAATTACACGTTAGCAAGAATGGTTAGTAAGCAATCTGCCTCTACCTTTTCCATCCATTCTGATAGAGTAGTTTGATGGATAGTCTCATTTCCCCGCCAAACAGAATTCTTGTTATTTCATAGTAATACAGGGGTAGCATTTGAGACAATCTTAGATAGTAAGGCAGTTACGTTCCTAGTGAGACTAAAGGCCTTAAGGAATTGTGATTTCTGGAGTGAAATTCTGGCCACTCTGAAGTCAATGGCATAACTCCCATGGACTTCAGTTGGGCCAAAATTTCACACCACTGCCCTCATGGGTTCCCAAAGCATCTATTTAGGTAATTTCCAAATGTGGGGCCAGTGTTTTGTTAGGGATACTTGTAACTTGAAAATGTATTTTGTTTGTAAGAATCAGGACCCTCAACTTTGACTAGCAGAACTAGTATACTGCAACACTGATTTGATGGTTAACCTAAGCCATCGACTACCTCCTTTCTCCTCATTTTCCATCTACTCTGCTCCAAAGGAGTATATGTTTTGTTGTCTAACATCTGTTCTATTTTTGTTTCAGCTAGTGATTTTTTTATATGAAATATATCTATTTTCTAGAACTTCAATTAATGCATGTGGTTAACGCAAAACAAACTAACCAGATTAAAAAAAAAAAGTCTCAATTGATCGGAGTTTTAATCACACTGTTAAACAATAAAGAATACCAATTTAAATTTATTATAAATATTTGTGGATGTTTTCTACGTTTTCAAGTATATTGATTTCAATTACAACACAGAATATGAAGTGTGCAGTGCTCACTTGATATCATTTTTATTACAAATATTTGCACTGTAAAAAAGATAAAAGAAATAGTATTTTTCTATTTACATCATACAAGTTCACTCAGTCCTACTTCTTGTTTAGCCAATTGCTAAGACAAACAGGTTTGTTTACATTTACAGGAAATAATGTTGCATCTTTATAATGTCACCTGAAAGGGAGAACACGTGTTCGCATAGCACTGTTGTAGCTGGCGTTACGAGATATTTACAAGCCAGATATGCTAAACATCAGTATGCCCCATCATGCTTCAGCATGTAGGTGCTAAAATTTTACATTTTGTTTTTGAGTGCACTTATGTGAAAAAAATAAAATAATTCTACATTTCTAAGTTGCACTTTCATGATAGAGATTGCTCTACAGTACTTGTATGAGGTTAATTGAAAAATACTATTTCTTTTGTTTTATCTTTTTTACAGTGCAAATATTTGTAATAAAAATAATACAAAATGAGCCCTACACACTTTGTATTTTGTGTTGTAATTGAAATCAATATGTTTGAAAATGTAGACATCCACAAATATTTATAATACATTTAAATTGGTATTCTATTAGTGTGTAACAGTGCGATTTAAAATTGATTTATCACGACTATTTTTAAATCTCGCTATTTATTGTGATTATTTTTAATTGTTTGACAGCCCTCCTGTTTTCATATCTAAAAATTTGGTTTCTGAGACAGAGGCTATGTTTACACTGGCGGCAGCAAATTTGCTGCCGCCAGATCGATCTTTCATGATCAATTGAGCGGTGAGTGAGACCTGCTCAATCGATGAGGGAGTCGACTGAATAAGTCCACCCCCTCAACTAGCGTAGTTCCTGTCGGCTCAGCGCAATGTGAACAGCGCGCAGAAGCAGTCGACGGGAGTTACGCAAACTACTCTGCGTGGTTTGCGTAACTCCCATCGACTGCCGCCGAATTTCCGGGTGAGCGTGAACAAGCCCCTACATTCATCAAGTTAAATATCCTTCACTTTTATTGTTTCTAGGCATTGCAAAGAATCTTCTGGAATTCCTAGGTGATATGAAAAGTCCCTCATTCCATTTAGAAACTTGAGCCTAAGGCAAGAAACTCCTTGTAGTTCAGAGTGGCATGGCTTGGGGCTCAGAAATCTTACATCCAGGTAAGAAATTTATTTTTCAGATTAAGGTGCTCAGGTTTGCAAAATGAGGACTTTTGTTCTGTATTAAGCATCTGTATGTACCTATGTACATATTTATCTTATGTTGAGTATTGCTTGCTACCACTTGAGCAAAAAATGACAGACATACAGACTG
This sequence comes from Emydura macquarii macquarii, assembly GCF_026122565.2. Lineage (NCBI taxonomy): Eukaryota > Metazoa > Chordata > Testudines > Chelidae > Emydura > Emydura macquarii. The sequence goes on along the minus strand of NW_027131614.1, from coordinate 18,148,229 downwards.
TGCATTTTAATTTGGAGCTGGCAAGAATTGCTTTTAAAATTCTCTGAGAGACATCTCCTCAATTTAATGTTCACAAATCTACATCCACTAGGGAATAGCCTACTTGAGATCTCTGTAATGTTTTTAAAGATGCACCCAATTTTAATTGCAGCGTTCATAACTAGTTTCTCATGTGGCCGGTAAAATACAGAACCATTGTAATATGTCAGTAACAAAAGGGAGGGAAGGGTGAGGTATCCGTATAGAGAATTTTTGTTTACCAATATTATAATTATTTCTTAGTACAATTATACCAAATTCATGTTTGGCTAATTGCTTGTAAAGGTTAAGGGGTGGAAAATGAATAAGAAGTATGAACTGCAATCCTAGAAATGGTACTCGTTTGGTCCCTTCTGTATTACAGCTACAAACCTCTCAGGGGACTTGACTACAACACAGTTTTATTCTGTAGCCTAGATAGGATTTTCACCATATTTCTGTTCTGTGCTAAATGAGACCTTTGTAGTGGAAGGATGGAGCATACTTACATGTAGAAGTTGGCTGAAAAACTCTAGGAATAGCTGATGTGGTGGATTGAAGAAATCTGTGTGGAACATCAAGCTAAAAGGGTGGCAAACCTCAAATTTTTAAAATGACTATTGCAAGACAAAATAACTTTTATGATAGAGCACCTTTTAAATAGGAAATTGTCAATTGTTTTAAAAAATTCTTTTAGAAAAATTGCAAAGATATATTTCTGCTCAGCTGTTGTTTTATTAATATTTATCATTTATATTGCAGTAGTTCCTAGAAGGTCCCAACTGGGAACATGGCTCGCTTTGCTGGGACCTGTATAATCATGTTCAAAGACATGGGGTGAAATCCTGGCTTCAAGGAAGTCAATGGTAAAACTCCCATTGACTTCAATACAGCTAGGATTTCACCAAAGGTCTGAAGACCCTAGAAGGGTTGTTTGGACATACGTGAGAGCAACACCTCGTGCTCATGCTCTCCCTGCCTCATCCTACTTCTTTCCCTTTCTCTTGGACTGTTGCCCATTCAGATTCAGTTTCAGCCTTGCTGCTGGTTACTGGTAAGCACTCTTTTGGTGGGGTTCAGGGAGGAATGTACGCTCTCAATAAAACAGCAAAACTGAATCTTATGCACAGTACTGTCAAATACAGAAAGTGAACAAACTGAAAAAATATTTTCCTCTCTAATATTTCAGTTACAGTTACCTTAGGGATTACTGGTACCTATGGTGGGGACAAAATCTTGAAATGGAACTGTAATGTTTGAGTTGATGGTATTCCTTTTAAATAGTGTTTAAAAAGTCAAATTTTACATGATGAGAATGAGCAAGTAAGGGCTTCATAAAAGGTATTGAATATTTCTATAGTGGTTGTGAATATACTTACAGGAGGGTTTATGATTCATGTACAAAGTTTAAGGTACCGTAAGCTTATCAATAATTCAGGGAGTGTGGGATCGAAACGTGGTCTTGAATGCTATTACTATTTCCAGCAAATCAATTTGTTCCCTTTTTCGGTGGGAAAAGGGGTGGTATTACTAACCAGAAACACATGGCATGAAATGATTGCCAAATGTTCCAGTGAAAATCAAGGGCACACTTCATAATTATGAAGATTGTGTTTGCCCTACTTTATTTTCTCTTCACTGATGCAACTGTAACTGTTGCTGTAAATTGTATGAATAATTGATCAAGGCAACTTCATGTGTTGCCTCAAGTGATATTATGCTTATTGCTTTTCAAAACCATACTTCATTCCTCGTCGTACCACAGCTTTGCTCATGTGCTTGTGATTTTTCTGATGTTTCTTTCCCCCCCCCAGGGAGTGCTGGTTTTTGCTTCAATTTCCTCTGGGATTTAACTGAAAAGTTCAAAAAATCAACAACATATTAAAAAAATAAAATAAAAAAGCATCCATGATCCTGGGAACGGTGCAGTATATACACATCTGTTTTCACATAAGCATGAATTGCAGGCTTTACAAATATTAAACATGTAGCTCTTGCCACATACTAGCTAAAGTGTTCCGTAACTTGAGACAGTGTGTGAAATAAAAACAAAACTGTATAGTTTTTTTTTACCATACTAATGGAAAACATTTAATTTACCTTCTAAAGCCAACCAAAAGAATGACACAATGCTGTTGAAACAGATTTATGATGCCTTCTCTCCCATAGAAATCTCAATACAGCTTGAAGGTGCTGTCATGGGAGCCGGCCGGCTGGCTGAGCTCCAGCTGTGTTCAAAAGTAAACTTCTGTACCACAAACCAAAACTGATGACTTTGATTTCTTTAGTCATCACTTTGTTTCTGAGATATTATGGAGTGGGCTTTTATTCATTGCTTTTTGCTGCTTTGTTTCTACTAAGAATTTACTGAAATTTCAGTTTAGCAAATTCAGCCTGTTTTATGATTTTTTTTTTTAAAAAAAAAAACCATTTATCTGATTTCAGCATTTCATGAATCAGAAGTGCTCAAAATATTAGGCATGGTGGAGGTACTGATGTAAGAAATCTCTCTATTTCCATCAACTGCACTTTGATGGAGCTTCATCTTAAAATGCATTTATGCAGAGGAAAAATACCTTTGTTTTTCATCTGAAGTATCAAGCCTTCATTCAAAAGGGGAGTTAAGGGTCAGCATGTTTTTTCCAGTCCGCAAAGAGTTAGCTTTAAACATGGGGGAATAGGTTTCCCTGCCCATCCATTTTTTTTCTTTTTTCCCCTCCTGCTAAATAAGGTCAAATGTGGCAGTGCAATTTTTGTTAAATCCAATTGGTTTTTACAATAGAGCCATTTATCCTGCAGAAGTAAAGCTGGCATAGCAGGTTTTCATATTACACCAAATGTTATGACTTTGTTTTGAAGACAGTATCTTCAATAGATTTTTTTTTTAACGGTTGACTGAACATTTCAATAATGTCTTTGTCTTTATTTAGATTGTGGACTGCTGGAGCAGGTACCTCTCTCTTTTATGTCAGTGGTTCTCAGCCTCTTCCATAATGGGACACATTTCCCATTTAAGGAGTGTGAGAAGGGCAGGATGTTTTAGGATGAAAACCATCCTGTTGTATGTTTGTTTAGCACCCATTAGGATCACTGGGTTGGTCCTGCTTTGAGCAGAGGGTTGGACTAGATGACCTCCTGATGTCCCTTCCAACCCTAATCTTCTATGATATGATTCATTACAATGAGTCCCTGGTCTTTCTGAATCCTTGGCTAAAGCCACCTTTGTTCCCTGCACATACACACATTCAGTCCATTGCACCTCAAGCCTTTTATGGACATACAGAAAGATGTGGACAAATTGGAGAGAGTCCAGAGGCGAGACCTAAATGATAAAAGGTCTAAAACACCTGACCTTTGAGGAAGGGTTAAAAAACTGGACACATTAAGTCTTGAGAGAAAGAAGACTGAGTGCGGACCTCAATAACTGTCTTCAAATATGTATTAAATGCTGAAATAAAGAGGATGGTCACCCATTGTTCTCTATGTCCACTTAAGGTAGGACAGGAAGTAATGGGCTTAATCTGCAGCATCGGTGATTTAGGTTAGATATTAAGAAAAATGTTTCTAGGTTTAAGGATAGTTATGCTCTGGACTAGGCTTCCAAGAGAGGTTGTGAAATCCCCATCATTGGAAGCTTCGTAAAAACCAATTAGACAAACAGGGATGGTTTAGGTATATTTGGTCCTGTCTCAGGGCTTGTCTACACTTACCTCCGAGATTCGCTGCCGTCAGTGTAGCCATAGCCTCAGTGCAAGAGACTGGACTAGATGACCTCTCAAGGCCCTTTCCAGCCCTACCTTTCTATGATTCTCTGATACTAGCATCCACCAGAGTGAATCTTGGACCTAGTGTCTCTTGGACTGAAATTTATCTCTGACAAGCATGAGTTCCAACGTTAGAAATTGCCTTTCTAGCTCTACTTTCCAGGCTACTTTTGCTGCAGGTCTCTTCTTTGTCCTATTCTCTCAGTGCCACCCGTGATCTCTGCTCCCCGTGGGAGGGAGCTCTGTGCTGAGCTGAGAGCCTGGGCAGCAGCCGATCTCCAACTGGGAGCTAGCTCTGTGCAGAGCTGAGAGCCGGGGCTCCAGCTGGGAGCCCTGTGGGAAGCCCACAACGTAGGCTTACACTGCTGGGCAGTGAGGCTCCAACTGTCAATACTGCTGGGGCTCACAGCTGGGGCACCACTCCTCCCCACCCCCGCTCAATTTCAAAACAGACAGGCTACCAGTTGTGACATTGAAGTTCTTGTGAATTGCATGGCTCCCGCTGTCAGCCATCCTGACAACTAACAGGCAATGCAAGTAAGGCAGTGTCTATGCAGACACTGTGTCGCCTGAACTATGTCAACCTAAGCATTACGCCTCTCATCCAGGTGGATTTACTAGGTCAGCGTAGCAGGTGAGTTACAACGGTGGGTGGAAAATTGTAGTGTATACACTTACATAGTTAGGTGGATGTAAGCTGCCTTACCTTGACTTAACTTTCTAGTGTAGATATGCCCTAGTTGTTTTGACAACAAACCCTTTATCTGTCTGTTTACTAATTTTTGTGTGCGCCAAAGAAGTCATGAATATAGTTGTATTCAAACATAAAATAATTATGCAAATAGTTGAATTAAATTTTTTGTTTGAAAAGTAGTCTGAGAGAGATTTGGTGTGAAACTATATGAACCCAAACTCACAAGTCTTCAAACCAACCTTCCACTTGTCCAGAGGAAATTGAAGAAAACATTAGACTCATGGGTTTGCATTTCAAAAAGTAATTTTTAAAAAAATGTTTCTAAACTACAACCAGATTTACTTCTTGAAAATTCAGTTTCTAAGAGTAAGTAATGAATATTTGGTGATAAACTTTTTTATACATATTATTATTATTTGCAGTTTTGGGGAGCCTAATGTAATAGTGATATGATTTTGATTAACATAATAATGAGGAGTTAGAGCACAATGACTGCCAACATGACCTAATGAGATTTTAGTCACCACTGAATGGTAACTGCAAATCCCAGTATAACCTTAATTATCTTCTGGAGTGTCTTTATGATACAGATAAATAGTCTTACTGGTAACAGCATCATCTAGTCAGAACAACCAGTCAGTATTTGTAAAGTTCATGCAGTCACTCGGTCCTGCCCCGCTAGGTACTCCCTTGCTAATTCTTACAGGTGTACTGCAATCATTTTAGGTAATTTGCCAATCATTCTATAATGACTCTAAAGGCGCAACCTAAGAGTGTACAAGTTGTAAGCACAATTTACAACTTTGGATACAAGGATTATTTTTTTCAACCCAATATATTTTGTTCCTTTTTTTGTCAGGTGATATTAAGAAACTGAATCTAAATTATAGTTTAAATAAAAAATGGTTGCATTATATAAACCTTACATCTACTTCAGTGATATCTTCAGTCAGATAGGATTTTAGTCTTAGGTTGACAAGACTTTGCAGGTGGTAGTTGTGTAGTTACTTTTCCCTCTCTCTTCTCTATACATTGCAAGTGATTCATAATGTGGTCCTAACTGTATTCTGATTGTAGTTTTCATTGGACCTCTGAATATACCTTTCTTGCTCATGTTAGTTACACGTTTCCATAGAAGCTTTGAAATTGAAGATTCTTTGTACCAATGCTGCAAGCATTTTTCTGTGGAACACAAGATAAGTTGCAGTTTGTGAGACTGTACTTTGGGAGGGAAAGTAGAAGGCCTTTCAGAAATAAAGAAATATAAGTGATGCTTTCAGGCAAGCCAAACTTGGCAAAATATAAGTGACGAGAAGAAAGGCATGAATTATTATATAGAGTAAAACACAAAAGATAAATACTCTGGTTGAGGACTGTTCAGCAGTTCCTTGGCCGCAAGTGAAGTGAAAATCAGATTGGCAAAAAATACAGTCAATGTAAAATGGCTGTCTCTATAAGTTACCATATGTGAGTGTGTCTGACCTTCATAGTGCTTGAAATTTAGTTGTTCTCACAGATCAAATCTGAATAGAGTTCCTTTTTTTGTTGTCGTCATTATCCTAGCTTTGCCAAGCATAGCTGTTACTGTTATCTTATTTCCTAGTTTTGAAAGATGGATTTTCATTACTCTAACCTTTAAGACTGATTATTGCTTGACCTACTATTACTATCTCTGTTTACAGATATGATTATGCAGGCTTGCTGTTACTCACGTTAAGTAAAATAAAAATAATACATTTCATCCCTCACCTGTAGGTATTAGTGTAGAACTCTCCTGTCAGAGCATTGACCTGTACAATTGGAAAGGTGTGCATTATTATTTTTACTTTCCTATGAATAATTGATGAGGCTGGGCAAATTGACAGGTCCCAATCTGGTATTGTTGCCTCATTGTACTAGGCACCATATACACACAAAACAAAAAGATCTCTGCCCTGTGTGCCCAAAGCAAGCTAATGGCACTTGATGCACTAGCATGGTATGGCAAATGCTAGATTCCTGTAACTAAGGATTTAGTTTAAAAATAAATAGTATTTTTGGATTAGTTGTGATGTATTAAGGTTTGAAATTCTAGTAATCTGTGCTCAGCTAATTTCTTATAACTTCACCATTTGCAACAGAAGGCCTCTGCACATTATAGGAATTGCCATATTGAATCGAACCATAGTCCATCTAGCCCAGTATGCTGTGTGCACCAGTGGCTGGTACTGAATGTTTCAGAGCCAAATGAAAGAACCCCACAGTAGGCAGATGTGAGATAATCCGCCCACCACAGAAGGTTTCATCCTGGTCTTTTTAGTTAGCGGTTGGTATAAACACAGTGCCATGATGTTTAATTTCTGTTCCAAATTTGTTGTTTTAATTAATTATTGTAATTCTGGATATTCATATATATGTCCCATTTGTTTGAGTCTTGCAAAGTTCTTGGCATCAGACACTCCCTGTGGCAATGAGCGCCAGTCTAATTAAATGTGTGTGAGAAAAAGTACTTTTAACTTCCCACTTTTTAATTTAATTGTCTGTCCCCATATTTTTGTGTTATGATATAGGGAGAACATAAACTCCTGATGTACCTTCATTATTGTATATATTTTATCATGTCCCCTGTATTTGTCTCCTTTCTAAGATATATAAACCCACTCATTTCAGTATTTCATGATGAGAGTTTTTCCATGCCTTTGATCATTCCAGTTACCCTTTTTTGAACCCCCTGTAGTTCATAATTTATTATTATAATTTGTTTTCCCTTCTAAAGAAAAGCTACTTGCTTCAAAAAGAGAGCAAAACCACATAGAGAGCAAGAACAGACTTGCTAAATTTCAAGAGTCTGATTGTCTTTTGAATCATAGGGAATAGCCTTAATTTTCTTAAAACTTGTAACATTAGCAAGGAAGTTGTATTGAAATATATAGGCAGATGTTTACTTTTAAATAATTTTGTTTTGAAAACATACAGTAGTCAAGTTCTAAAGTAAAGACCCAAAGATTTCTGTTTTTAAAAGAGTTCTTAGTATTGATAGTAAAACTTCTTCCCTTGAGAGACTCCTGAAGTTTTTATGTAGTCCAAATAATTACCTATGCATTTGACCTGGGGAGTCCGTTTGCTTCAGTGTTGAGCACTGAACTGTGAGTGGAGACCACTCCTAGCTCTGCCACAGACTAACTCTGTGCCCTTGGGCAAATCATTAACCTTTCTGGAACAGTTTCACCATCTGTAAAATGTGGATAATAATTTCTACCCAATTCTATAAAGTACTTTGAGATCTTTAGCTGAAAAGTGCTTTATAAATGCCAAGCTATGCTATTTATGAGTGGAGTGTGACATAACTTAGTCATTCAGTTACTTATAATTTAGGTGTTGCTTTCATACAGAGTGGATAAAAAATCAGTGATTTTT